>NW_024429195.1:60424868-61049868 GCF_017639785.1 Mesocricetus auratus
GGGTTGGGGGAGTGGGACCTGGGAAGAATAGAGGGGGTAAAGAGGAAGGGAGTTGGTCATGGGGGAACAGGAAGTTGAGGGGGTGGGGGTAGAATAGGGGGAAGAGGGAATCATAGGATCGAAGACAGATCAGGCACCAGAGTGACCTCGAGTGATCTAAAGGTATAACATCAATTGGCAAGCTAAGCAATAGTGGAGGGACCACCTCGAATGCCCATTCCTGATAATGAACTTGATGTCTATAACCATCCGGGAGCCTTCATCCTGTGACTGATGGAAGCAGAGGCAAACACACAACTAAGCACTGAACTGAACCCAAGGAACCCAGTGACAGAGAGAGAGGAGTGATGAGCAAATTGGCAAAGAATGGGCTGGCAAAACCAGCAGAGACAGCTGATCTGAACAGGGGAGTGCTCTTGGACCCCAGACCGACAGTGGGGAGGCCAGCATGGGACTGATCTGGACCCCCAAATGTGAGTGTCAGTGAGAAGGCCTGGGCAACCTATGGGGCCCTGAGCTGTGGATCAGTGTCTATTCCTGGTATACAAACTGTCTTCATGTGCCTATAGCACAAAGAGAGATGCTCTCTCAGCCTGGACTCTTAGGGGAGTGCCTTGACCCTACCAAGAGTAAAATGACAGACTCTAGATATCCCCTATGTGGAAGGATTTGGTAATAGGGTGGGAGGGAGGGGGGGAAGGGGAGTGCGGGAGGAGGGGAGGGAGAGGGGACTGGGATTGACATGTAAAACAAGCTATTTAAAATTAAAATAAAAAATGATTAAAAAAAAACCTGGCATAGTAACAGCACTTAATGTAGGTTTACTTTCTCTCTAGTGGAAGGATGTTTCTTCAACAAAGGTGGAATAAGGGTATTAAGCTCTTAGAAAAATCATGCTTTGAAAAGTTTCCTTCATACATTCTGGCCTCCAACCTTTCATTTCTCAGCTTCTTCCGGTCTTTCTACAAAATCCTGAACAAATCTGATTCCATATAGATGTCTAAGGCAGTTCCAGTAAAAGCAACACCTATGTGAGATTCTGTATATAGAGACAAGTTTCAAAGAAGAAAAAGCAACAGCACCCCCCACCTCAGATATTCAGTCTGAAGTCTGTATGAGTGTTGAGGATAAATGACAGGAAGCATAGCCAAGGAGAAGGAAGAACCTCTAATTGCAGCCAAAGCCAAACCAATACACACACAAAGTTGGAACTATTTAAATATCAAGAGGCAACTGAGTGTCGGTATGCTATAAAACAAGCCCTTATCAGTATGGGAAATTATCATATCCCATATACACTGCAAACAGAGTACCAAGTAGAGTCAGTTGCTCATAATCTTATTTGGCTCCATAATTTAGTTTCTGATAGATGTCCCAGGATACTCTATGTACTGCTTATTGTAACAAATGACTCCTGAAATACTAGTCCCTGAATCTTACATCTATGATAGGATTTGCTATCAGCCAAAGATATTGATTGTGCTTCTCTTGAGTAGAGTAGAACTTTGCTTCATAGTGACATAGCATAGAACAGAGAATAAGAGGACATCTGAATTCTGATTGATGGTAGGTGCAACTTCCATTATTGCAGGTCCTATCCTATAAAACAAAGACAAATATCACCAATGGAATTCACTGTCTAGATTCTGGCCTCAGCAAGTTACTTTCTAGAGGAAATGGAAGCTGCTTGTGAAAGGCAATAAACTTCTTTTGGCTCTGTTTCTGATTGAGTAAAACTAACAGAAATGTCCGCTCTAACTACCTACAACACTTGAGTCTTTATAAATTTTAAAATGGCCAATTCTTGATGAATTAGCTGTATCTTTGGTATAATGGGTGCCAAATTCATCCTATATAACTGCTAAGAGTCTGCTTAAATCCTTTCACAAAACTACTAGCATGGGTTTGTCTGACTTCTATATTTTTACATGGAATGTTTAATGCATTATCTTGTATCAACCTTTCATACATTCTCCAGTTAATAACAATGCCATATGTGGTAGATTTTTTTCATTTTTTTGTTTTTATTAGCAGTGCCATGTGACTCCTATCACCAACTTCACTATCAATATCAGAAATCACGAGAGCTTAAATAAATGAACACTGAAGCCTCAGACCTACCATAAGACAGTATCTCACCTACTGAAAATGGCAAGTGGCAGGAGAGGCATAGAATTCCTTCATTTGCTTGCAATACCATGGATGACAAAGGCTTGTCTTTCCTCCGTGGGATTGCAGTAAACCTTGGAACTCATATAACTAGAATAATAAGAGTACATGTGGGTGTGTGCAGAATGTTTCAAAGCATCTTAAAAGGATCACACTAAGAGCATAATACCATTGCAAGAGACATTTGTAAGAAACATGAGGCTACCAAAATGTTGCTGGCTGGACTGCTATTGCCCAGAAACAAAATCAAACAACCACAAAAGCACCATCTTTTGAGGCTATCACCATGAAAAATCTATCCCATACCAGCCTCTTAAGAAACTCCAATGATCTTCAAACTAATCTTTGTAGGTAACTAATACTACTTCTATTTTATCAGTAAGTACCTGGACTCTGAGTGTTTTTTTACTTTGGCCAAATTTCATTGCTATTATTTTTCAGTCTCACAATCTGCACTAAGGATTTTCTGAAGGCAAAGCATGTATTTTTCTATATCCAGTTTTAGAATAATTTGAAAGTTCTGGCTAATAGAATTTCCAACAGCGAATATGGAAATGATGAAGAGGCAAATATTATTCACAGGCTTGATTCCTGTTTCCATGTGTAAAATATTCAATATAAAAATGACTCAAACTTAATAGCTTCTCCTTAAGCAGGTAGAACATTTGCAATCTCATTTTTTTTCACAGAAGCATAAATGAAATTATTTTTTGGAATGTAACTCCTTTCTAGAAAGTTCTTCTAAGCAAGAAAACTAGAACATCAAGTACTGACAAAGCCTTAAGCATATGTTTATCTAACTTCATATATAAAAGTGAAAGATGGGGAGGCAACATAAATGTTTAGTAATATCAAATGCATAAACACTCTTGATGTAATTTCACACAACTGGAAAATTGATGCTCGTAGTCATGCAAAGTAATATAATGTAGAAGATACTTATGTTGCTATGACAACATTTTTAAAAGTATACTGAGTTCTTTACAAAATATTAACATAACTCTTTATGTAACATAAACCAAAAGCCAAACATGATGCATAGAGAGTTAGGGCACAAACCAAATACTAATTTTTGCTATTTTTATGTGATAATAAAATGGGTACTTTTTTCCTTATTACTTTAATTGTGTGTTTTTCTCATAATTTCTTGCATGGATGAGTTTTATAATGGAAACTATCTGACCTTTTATTTCAATGAGTTGGGTAGTAAATTTTATTTGTAAAAATAAGTGTGATTAATGCAATTATCATCTGCAATCAGCACCCTAAGTATAACATCTTCATGACCTATGTAATAGCTACACAATCACAAATGTCTATAATATGCTAAGTGGCTTCTTAATGCCCAGCAAACTTACAACTGGGCTTTGTTATATTTTCCTATATAGAGAGCTAAATTTTCTGAATTTTCAAACTGTTATCATAAAACACCAACATCATCTTATTTTATACAGATCACGTAGATACAGAAAAAATCTATCATCTGTTTGTCTCCTATATATGTTCCATATAGCCTCTTAAGAAATTCACAATCTTCTGGCATGCTTTCACAGTTGGTGAAATACTCCAGATAAATTTTGCTTTGATGATTCCTTCATATCTTGGGACATTTTCTTTCAAAGGCGAAACTGAAAGACTCTAACAGTCATGACTCAATTGAGGAGTTTTTCCTATTGTCTTTATGTCTTAACATGACTTTGTTTAATGAATAACTATTACCATCATCCTGGAGAAAGTCAGATTCAAGACGCTACTTCTTGTATGAGGCATCTGGTTCACTGACATAATAGTTCACAATTTTGTTCTTTTGTATCTTTAAATCTTTAAACCCCCCTTTTTCAGATCTTGTTCTACTCATAACTTTCCTAATTCCTGAGAGCATCAACAGAAGCAGCTGGATTTTTACTTAATAGTTAAAATTTTATTATTGAACATGTCAAAAATGGAATTATGATCCCCTCTACCTTCAAAAACACATGCCTGCAACTCATTTTCCCACTGAAATTTCACATTTATTTAATTGTGGTTTTTCACAAACTAAGACTGTGCCACACTCAACTCAGCACAGGTGGTAAAATTGACATATTCCTAAAATCTAGGTTACCAAAGATGGCTTGTATCTGAACCATTACTGAGCCACCATGGGTAAATTACATAGGAAGATGGGCACTACATATATTTATAAAAATCCCAGGACCTATGGTCTTGTCTGTCCATATGGTCCTATGAAAAATATTATTGTGACTAAATCCACATGGCTATTTCATCATGGCTGCCTTCTTTGGGAAAGAAATAACCCAAGACCTTTAAGGTTTAAACGTCTGATCCAAGTGACTGGCATATCCCCCCATTTTCTTATCATCTCTTGTCTAACCTAACTAGTTGTCTGTACCCACAGAATTCACAGCCCTAACCTCAGATTATAGAAATTATGCATGCAAGATATGCAACTGCATACCTCTAGAATGTAAGCCAAATTCAATTTCTAATCAGAGAGAGTTGGGTTTACGATTCCAAACCCAACTTTACTGGTCCTTCCATTCTGTATCATGTTAAAGAACTTTAACACTCTAGTTTATATCTCTGTTTGAGGAAAGAGACCTGGGGAAGGAACAGTTACAAAGGCCCTCATATTAGACTCAAACTACATCAATAAAAGAGAATGGCCTGGAGCAAAAAGAGATAAATGAATATAATCAAAGCCATCTCTTACATGCTCTGATAATGTTGATAATGTAGGGGCCACAGCCAAGGGATGCATTTTCAGGGCTCATTTACCAGAGCTTTTGACAAACTACTGTTGAAAGTATTCAGTTGAGGCAAACATGGTCAGAGTCCTGCAATATGAGATACAGTAATGTGAGCAGGGCCAGAGATACTCTGATGCTTTGCACATTTGTGTAGTCCTGCTTGGCATCAGAGAGGAAACCAGAGAGCTGCATTTTCTGACAGGATCTCTAACTCACTTAGCACTGTCTCCAGACTTGGCCTTTTGTTTGTTGTCCTTAACCCTGTACGTAATTTGATTAGAAAATCAGACCAAGACAGCTTCTACTCTTTTAAAATCTCCTCCTGAGTCTTTTTATTTCCTTATTTTTAATCAATATCATTAGTTTGGCTCTAACATCTTGAATAGACTCTGTCACTAATCATTTTTTTCTCATATAAAATATTTAAAATCTATGATCAATTTAAATAAGCCACTTGAATTGGATTTTCTACCATTTAAATACATTTCAAACTAATATGACAAGTTTGCATTTTAAAAGAAATGCATGACAAATCAGTCTATGAAGTAAAAGAAGCCTGAAATAAAATATAAGAGGAATGTGTGGAGAATAAGGATTGGACTTTGAGGTATAGGGGTCAGGTCTGGGCCCTAGAGCTTACAATAGCTTGTTGTATAATACCAAGCAGGTAAAATGTTTAACATTTAATTTTAGCTTCATTTTTCTTTTGTTCTTTACTACCGGAATGTTAAATCAAATCACCTCTATGCTCCTGCTAGCTTCAAACTTTTACTAAATTATTTTTAAGCCACTGCCTGAATTAGAGCAACTAGCCTCTATATAGCATAATCACACAAATGACCCATTACATCCAGCAGTCTCCAATTCCACATATGAACTAGATTTCTGTTCTTACAAGACAGCATAGAAAGTTGTGGCATCTGAATAAATGCAATTGCCAGATCAGATCAAATAATAAAACACCATTATCAGTAAGAATGGAATATTGTGGATGTTTTTAGAGACTGATCAGCATATTGGTGATGGTATGAATGTGAGGGGAATGGAGAAAAAAGTCAAAGACAGTTGACAATGGGTTGAGAGGCAGTAGTTGATGTCATATTCTTCTACTTTGTGTATATTAACCCATTATCTTTAGAAGGTAGGATAATGTTTTCTTCCTTAAAGCTATTATAAAGATTCAGTAAGATAATATAGATTCTGTGCTGGTACATCTGGGTGGAGGAAGGATGCGTTCAATTTTTTTTAACAGTTAGATGACATTAGAATTGCTATTTTGGTCTAAAACCATGAGAAACATTGAGTTGATATTGTTAGAAATAAGAACAAATGGTCTGGTTTCTTCCTTTCCCACTCCACTCATCCAAGAATTAATCTGTAGCAGAGCCCATGAGCAGAGTTCAAGTCACATAATAGGTTTACAGTTTTTGCTACATGTTTAACATGTATATCAGTTTTCGATGAAGGCATAACAGTGTCAGTAATATCTAACAAGGAATCAGTTCAGGAAGATTTAGGGAGACCAGCAAGAACACCCTGATATCTTTTATAAAGGAAAACATCTAACTGGGGTTGACTTATATTTCAGAGGTTTAATCCATTACCATCATGGCAGAAAATATGATGGCACCCAGGTAGACATGGTGCTGAAGAAGGAGTCAAAAGTGTGTGTGTGTGTGTGTGTGTGTGTGTGTGTGTATGTGTGTATGTATGTGTGTGTGTGTGTGAGAGAGAGAGAGAGAGAGAGAGAGAGAGAGAGAGAGACAGACAGACAGACTGAGCCTGACTCTTGAACTTTTGAAACCTCAGAGCCCACCCCCAATGACAATGACATACTTCCTCCAAAAAGGAAACACCTACTCCAATAATACCACACTCCCAATAGTGCCACCCCCTATGAGCCTATGTGGGCTATTTTCATTCGAATTGCTATGATCTGCTCCCTGAACCCCATAGACTTAAGGTCATATCAGAATGCAAAAATGCATTCAGTCCAACTTCAAATGTTTGCACAGTCTGTCAATCCCAAACCTGTTTAAAAGTCCAAAGTGTCTTTTAGTATCTCTTAACTGTAATCCCCTAAAAAACCAAAATCAAAAAACAGATCAAGTACTTCTAACATATAATGGCACAGGACATTTATTACCATTCCAAAAGGAAGGAAAGGGAACATAGAGAGGAAGTGCTGGACCAAAGCAAGACCAAAATCCAGCAGGGCAAACTCCAAACTCTGCATATCCATATTTGATGTCAAAGCACTCTTCAGATCTCTGTCTCCTTTCAGATTTGTTGATTTTTAAATTCTTCTCTCTCTTGTGCCTGTTCCTCACCCTGTTAGCAACTTTAGTATCACACGAATCTGGCATTTCCAACATCTTAGGGTCTCCACAGGCAATCTAGGTTTCAACTTCAGGCTTCAGACCCCGTGACACACATCCTCCAACAAGGCCGAATAGTGCCACACTCTCTAAGACCTTATGGGAACCGTTTTCTTTTAATACAGCACCTAAGATACAATCAACAGTTCTAGGTAATGAAGTATATGTGAGTTGAAGGGAGAAAGGAGTAAAGATCAACTGTGTGTGAGGTTTCTAGCTTGTTTTGAGTGAAAGGGGGTGTCATTCAGAGAGAAGAGCAGACATTTCTGCCCACGAAGTCTGAGAAGATGGTGAGTGATCCAGATGTCAAAGGGATGATTCGCCATGGGAATCTAAGAATCAGAATCAACTTGAGAACTCAAGAAATGTAGCATTCAAATTATAAATTATAAGTAAGGTCATGGAAATTTATTCTGTTCTCTAGATGAAAAGGTGCTGAAGGAGTCCTGAGCTGAGAAAAGGATCATGGAGTTTCCTAACACCAATGGCCTAGGAATGGAAAGAATCAATAAGACAAGAACAGATTAGAAAGATTCACTAGCAAAGTCTGGAGAGCTTTTAACACACAAGCCAAGAAGAAATTATTTCTGGTAAGAAGTGATCCGCAGTATTAAATACAACTGAGTCATAAAAAACACAAAACCTTAGAGAAAAATTCTTTCAATATTTATATTATTTTCATATGAAACTATTATAAATAATTTGTAAACTCTATAAAATAAAACAGAATAAAATAAACAGACTTAGTCCCACAGCTCTATAGATAACCCCAGACAAGCCTAGGAGTACTTCTTGGCATACGCATTCCGGATATTTTGAATACCACATTCATAAGCAATATGGCTCTTCTAATTTTTAAGATAAAATAATGTTACTATAGCATTATTTGTTGCAAAATTAAGTTGCTTCCTGAAAGCCTTTTATACTGTTTTAGACATGAGAGATAATGAGATGTAACTGATAATAATGGAAAAATCCATAATGTGTATAGGTTAGTTTTTTGTCAACTTGAGGAACTGCATCAATATGATTGGTCTGTGGCTATGTCTGTGTGACATTTTCTTGAATTGTTATTGATATCAAAGAGTTCATCCCACTGAGAGTATTACCACCTCTGGGAAGGTAGCTCTGTGTGGTATGGGAAATCAAGCTAGGCAAGTCAGGGTAAGCAAGCCCGTAAGGAACATTCCTCCACAGTCTCTTCTTCAGTTCCTGATTCCAGGTTCTTACCCTGGCTTGCCTCCATGATTGACTGAAACCTGGAAAATATAATAAGACCTTTTATCTCCAAGTCTCTTTTGGTCTTGGTGTTTTATCACAGCAACAAACGGTAACTAGAATACAAGCTGAAGTCTGGATAAACATAAAAGAGATACAAACTAAATAGCAGAAACAACAAATTCAGTAAAGGAAAAGGCCACAAAAGAAATAGCAAAAGCAACAAATTCAGCATAAGGAAAGGCCACAAAAGAAATAGTAAAGAAACAAATTCAGCATAAGGAAAGGCCACAAAAGCTAAAGAAATCCTGTATGATTGTAAAAAGGATTAATTCCATCTGATATTAAAACAATCTTATAAAGACACACAGTTATTTCTTTAATGTATAATAAATCAGAGATGAGTGATTAATAGGTGGTCTGAAGATGCATGGTTACTGTGGTATATAGACAGAGATTAGACCAGGACAGTAAAACAATTCCATAAAATGTTCAGCCATCATGAAATGGGACTTATCCTAAGCAGTGCTGCATATACCAAAGACAGTACACAAAAGTAAGGATAAAAATATCAGGATCCACTCATGAGGTGAATGTTTTTGGTGGATGAGTAAAGAGTTGATACATGACAGTAGAAGAGAATAGGTGGGGGAATAGTCTATAAAAGCTATTGGTAGTGTTAAGGCAGTTGGGCCGTATCATAGAGCGAGTAGGGAGGCACTGCACGGTTTTAAGCACAAGGAAAACATGGATTGTAAGTGGCAACTTTCTCTTTACATCACCATTTATATTATAATGTTAAAAGCAACAGCTTGGATTGACCTACAAACATGAGCATCACATCTTTTGATACTAGATACAAGTTCTTACACTCCAGCTGTTTCTTCTGTTCCCTGGGTACCCTTGGTCATACCATAGCAACTTAAAATACAGATTAGGAAGGCCTTATCTTTAAAAGTTAGGTGAATACATCTCAGTATTGGAAGTAGTGAAAATTTACTATTTGAAAATAGTTCTAATTAAATATTTGGTTACTCATGTGTGTCTGTGTATTGTTTCTGTATTTATATATTTTAGTATTTTTTGTAAAGTCATTTTTACTGACAAACAATTACAAATATAAATTTCTTTTTTTGACCCCAGGATTGAACCCAGGTTTCATGGTGAGTATAGCTAATATTGTGAACACCCAAAATGCATGTTATTTTAATTTTCACTCCTCAAAAATGTATAATTTCTCTATTAGAATAAAGCAAGGAATTATACATGAGTGATATAACTTCAGGTATTAGTTCACCAATCCATACAGTATTGTTCATGACTTGAAAGTCTTTCCACTTTCCTTCTTCCATGACGTATTATGTCTGAGGAGTAAATGTTTTGGAGTCATGAACAGTGCTTTACTTTCTAACATCAACATTTCACTATACCCCAACCCTCTTCAAGGAAATCTTTTCAAAAATATTCAAAAGGACTAGGTTGAAATGTAGTTGATTTTTGTCTTTCCTTTCTCAAAGTGGGAATGTTCGAGAAAATCAAAATTTGTAATTGATGTGAAGAACAGTACCAAGGTTGGAGCTTACTGGCTTCTGGAGCATGGGTAACAGGATTTCTCCATGCTTTGTTTCAGCGTATGCATACTGAAGAGACAGACCATGTTTTCCTATTTGGCAAATGAGACAATTTCCTTTCTTAGTTAACTATAAACACCCAGTCAGATTTTATGAGCTTCCTTTTATTTTGCAGCTGGAAATTTTAGAGCTAAGGACTCTGCTTTTCTGCTTCCTAGAGACCAAAGGTAGTTAGTCATCATTTGCTTAAATCCAGGCTCACAAGTGGAATATCAAATTAAGGATAATAAATATGCCCCCACAGTTAGGAAGCTTCAGTAGCGAAACAGAATGAAAAGGGAGAGAAGTTTTGCTGTACTGGGAAGCTAAAAAGCTAGGAGAACCTTGAGATTAGAGCTGAGCTCGACCATTCTCTTCTTATCTATATAACTGTGTTTAAGTTGGAAAAGCTCTAGGTAAGGCATCAATATCATTTCTTCATTTCACACTTCCTCTACCTTCGTTCTTCACACCAGACACAGCGATAATGGCAGCCACTACTCCTTCAGTCCAGTATACATAAAGATAAAAGTGAGTTGGTATCCAGTGGGCGATATGTGGAAAATGTGAAGGTTATTCTACGTTGACAGTAATGAAGTCCAGGCAGTATAATTCCCAGACAGATGCACTGCTGTGAAGCAGAAGAATCAGTAGCTCCCTCTGTTTAAATACAGATTGACTTTAGGAGGCGTCCCTGGAGCTGGGTCTCTTGAAAGTGACTCTTGGATAATACCCTCTGATGCAAATGTACTTGGGTCCACTACTAATACTTTGGTCTCTGTGCTCTTAGTTTCTTCATCTCAACAGCTGAAATGGCTGTAACAGTAACTACTTTTGGGGATGATGTAAGATTTTAAGATTTAACAGGTGAAGACCTGAACTCTGTCTTGGTCACAAGTATCCAGCAATGGTCAGCTCTTTGTATTTGTGCCATATAAGTCTTCTAAGGGGGAAGGAAAAAATGCTTACCTCCTATTTTAATCGTTAGGGATCATTATTATTTCTAAGAGGTAATTTCAAATATTAGTAATTCCCCCTCCCAAGATTATAGGTTTAACTGAGTTATATTTCTTACAAAGATGATAGTATATGTAGGAAAGACGTGATAAGACTGTGTTACACATTCAACGTAAAATAATACCCCATATATATGTTTATGAGTGTGTGTTAGGTTTATTATAATTATTACAATCTTTTTGTAAGATTTATTTTCGTGTATATGTACGTCTGTATGCCATGTGCATACATGGTGCTGGTAGAGGTCTGATTCCCTGGAACTAGAGAAAAAGAACCACAGAAAAACACAAGACACAATTATAAAAAATCACACATTTGCACACACACAAACAGAAGCCCTTATTCAACCTAATGGGACAAAGATGAATTGAGTTTGTTTGTGTTTTGTGGGTGGCCATCTACTACTGGGCATACGGCTTATCCTTAAGAGAGTTTACTGCTTTCTTTTCTTCAAAAAATTTTTTACTCAAGCTAAGATCTTCAATATAGTCTCCTTTTAATTTTAAAAGAATTTTAGGATATATACATAAATATGTGTGTATGTACACATATGTAAGTTAGAGTCAGATATAAATTAGTTATAGATATGAGTCAATTCATTTGTTTTCCATGTGCATATCCTGTTATTCCAGATAATTTTTTAAAAGTATTACCTTTCCTTGTAGAATTTCTGTGCCTTTTTGTCGAAATCTTTTGACTATTTAAGTGTCTGTTTCTAGACTGTATTCCATTCAAATAATCTATTTATTGACCTTTATACCGAACTACAGAGTGTTAATTGCTTTTTTATAACTGGGTTAAAATTGTGCTTTCACGACTACTTTGAGTACTGTATGACCTTTGTATTTGATAGTGTGTGCATATATATATATGTATGTATGTATATGCATATGCACACACACACACATACACACACACACACACACACACACACACACACACACACGTACAAATTGGGCTGTTTCTACCAGAAAAAGAAAGGAAGAAAGGAACAAAAGAAGGAAAGAAGAAGGATGGATAAAAACACAGATAATAAAAAGGTGAAAAGCAGAAGTGATGAGGAATGGAAAAGAGGCATTTTGCAATTTTATTTAGAAATAATGACTTTTAGTGAAATTTATACCTTATAGTTGAATCATTCTATAAGTTAGTATTATTTCTCTATTTGTTTTAATTTTCCTTAACAGTGATTCTCATTTTGGTTTTTCAGTGTAAGAATTTCAAACATTTTATTAAATATGTTCTTCATTAAATACATTTCCTCATGAAACTAAGTATGATAGCCATTTCTTAACTACATTCCCTACTATTGCTGACTTAGGAAATTTCACTAATTTGGATGCTATCCTCCTGAGCATGAACCTGAGAATTTGCTACAGAGATCCATCATTCTTTTCCACTAATGACATCTTTTTTTGGGGGGGAGAGGGTGGATTTTTTGATACACTGTTAACAAAGCAGTATCATGTTTAGAAAAATACATTGTAGTTTTTTCTTTTCAACCTTTGATATTTTTTACTTGTCTTATTACATTCTTTCCAATCTCTAGTAAAATGCTACCTTAGTTGGTATTTGAATGCTACTCATCATCTGTAAAATACATGTATTCCAGTCTTACTCAGATTAAGCTGATGTTTGTTTTTTCTTAAACAGCTTTGCATTTTTAGCATCCTCCCTGTGTCTCTAATTTACCAGCAAATATACTCTTGGCAACTTAATTCTTAATTATCTGAGAAATAATATTGTTTTATAAAATCAAATGGTCAGCATTGTAGTTTTAACATCTTCAGGTAAGACATCATTTTAGCCCTTCTCCATTTTTTAACATTCAGGCTAATATGAATAGGAGTACAACATATTTTTAAGTTTTTGGTTTAAAATCATTTAAAATTAGAAAATGTACAGTAAGATGATTATTAAACATAAAATACATTAAAAGAAAGAACATTTTTGTTTGATATATAATTTTTCCAGTATTGTATCTTTTTACATAAAGTATTTAGCCTTTCAAAAAATTGATAGCTTTGCTTCTATTTTAGAACTAGTACTCTTCAATATTCAGAGAAATTGCTGTGAGTGCCCAAAGGACCAAGTTCTACATTGTGGAATTGTCACATTAGGGCAGCACACTGTTAGGAGCTGAAGATACTCCCACTTGATTGCTGTTTTGCAATAGATTTCATTTTCTCCTTCTCACTGCCATTTTACTCTCAGGTTACATTAGCAAGAGGCTTGGTTAAAGGAGCCCCATTGTGATGAAAGAGCAGAAGAAAGCTTTGCTACAAGGCAAGAGCTTATTCACTGTTCTAAAGGGACTGATATCCTTCTCTCCTACAATAAAAGCTAATAGCTCTACGGGCTCAATGCACTTAGCTCATCTAGAAAGAGGTTGATGAGTGGAAACTGGGATTCAATCAAGCATCTTGTATAAATGCTATTACTAAATATAAAATACACCAGTACCTACTTGATGAAAATGTAACATTAAAAAATTAACTCACTGGCATAAGTGCTATTACTAAGTGTAAAACATATCTATTCTTCAATGTCTATTTTTATCAACATTATATATATATATATATATATATATATATATATATATTTGACATTGGTTACTTCTTACTTTTTCAAGACAGGGTTTCTCTGTGCAGCTCTGGCTGTTATGGAACTCACTCTGTAGATCAAGCTGGCCTTGAACTCACAGATCCACCTGTCTCTGCCTCCCTGAGTGCTAGTATTTAATGTGTGTGTCACCACCACTCAGCTCCTGATTATTTGTTGTGCAAATATGACTGAAAATCAATTGGAACAGAATACCAATTGATACTTTAATATTTACTAATTTGAGAAAAATAAATAATTCCCGAATCTAGAAATCATCCTCTCATTCCTGATGTTTCTCGTGATTGTAAGTACTTAAGCAATGCCATTTCAAAATAACCTGATTGTTGCTATGCAATACTTAGTGTTCTGGCATTCTGATACAAGAAGACAAGTTTCCCAAGAAAGGTATTCTTGTCCAACATTCCCAAGGGTAAGAGCAATTTCCTAAACCTAGGTAGTCTGTTGCCTAAAGGCATGGCCATGCTATGCACATCAAGTTATGCAAGCAGAAATTGATGAACAGAGGAGGAAAGTGAGAGAAATTAGGAGCATGGAATTCAGAAACAAGTTTCCTGTATAGTTAAGGACAGAATGGCTTTGCAAGCTTAATTGTGTCACTTGGGGATGCTTCTCCCTCAATGTTAGAAAGAGATGATTAGTGCAAAATGTTAAGGTCTTTTAAAGTACCACCCCTTTCAAAAATAATATACCATGTCTTCAGGTGATTAATTTTAGTTAACACGGAGTATTATAATGCTAAATTCTTAAACATTACATAAAGATATTCAGTTTGAAGGAGTGGTTTTCAGCTACAAAATTTCTCTAATATGGAAATCAAATGCATTTTGGTCTATCATTTCAACCACAAAAATATTAGCTTTCAATTTTATTTTAGATTTTGTTCTATATTTAAAGGAACACTTTTAATATATAAAAGTAGTGAACTGTCCTTATGATTGGTTAAATGTAACAATATTTATGCAAAAATGTGTGGAAGTTTATGTAAAACATGTGTGTTCTGTTGCTTGACAACCTGCACATTGATATTTGAGATCTCCCTAGCATTTGTGTATTGTTAGATACGTTGAATTTTAATGACCTACTTATGTTGAAAAGACAGTATAATTTTTCCAAGCTATAATAGAAAGTGTGCCACTTTGAGTTAATTCTTCTTGATATAATAAAAATATTAAGGCCAACGAAATGTATGTCATATTGAGAGCACACATTTGGAAATCTTATGATTTCACTTTGTTCATTGGAAAAGGATGAAGGTGAATTAAAAATATCCTGCAGCGGCTGGAGAGATGGGTCAGTGGTTAAGAGCACAACTGCTCTTCCAGGGAACCTTTGTTTAATTCCCAGCACCTACATGGTAGCTTATAACTAGTAACTTCAGTTCTAGGGTACCGAACACTTTCACACAGACACCCATGTAGGCAAAATACCAATGCATATAAAAAGAAATCCTACATCTTCCAAATTCTAATGCTCTGATTGTAGGATTTGTAAATGTGGCTTCTGCCAAAGAATAGAAGAAGGAACAGTATCTTTACCCTCAGAACTCCTCTACAAAGGTTTTCAGCTTGGTTAATTTGTCTCAAGACAGTTTTAACTCTTGAGAGGTTTGGAAGCTTCAAAACAATTGATAGTGCTTATTATTGATGTTTAAAATGGATTGCTCATTCACTGTAAATTTAAATAGTAAACTATGGAATAGAAGTTTTGTCCAAGTGTTCTTTTATTGGAAAGAGGAATATAACATCAGAATAGTTTGCAAAATTACAGATATTTGGCTTTCAGGCATAGTTTTGTGTGTGTGTGTGGGGGAGCTGGGTATATTTGCTAAAATGAACCCAAGAAGATTCACAGCTTCTAATATTTATTAATCAGCAAATATACACTAGGAATTAATCTAAATGTGCTCATAAATTAACTTATTCAATTCTTATAATAGTTCTTTGAGACGGGTATTTTTATTATTATAAACATAGATAAGATACAAGCAATCACAAGGCATGCAATGAGGATTTAGTGAAGCTAACGATTTAGTCAGTCTACAAATTCTAACTCCAGACCTCACAATTAGTGTGCTACATTATTTTTTTAAATAAATATTGGGTTGAATTGTGCCACTTATAATTCAAATCAATGTTTTACAAACACATTGAATGACGTGGAACATCTTACTTGTCTTGGACATCTAAGCCAAGTCTTAAAAGGTCATCCAGACTCAAGTCTTCGGGTCATTTTATTTCTAGATCTTGATTTATTTACCTTTGTGTGGATCAACTATTGACTGTCATGTGTCAATTCACTTAACCAACATATTAAAATACCACAGACTAGGTGGATCTAATAAAAGACATTTATTTTCTCATGGTTCTGGAAGGGAGAACTCTTAAGATCAGAGTGGCAGAATTCCTTAGGATTAGAGTGTGTTTTTTTTTTATAGACTCAGCCTTTTCATTATGAGCTTATGAGGTAAGTGAGAGGAAGCCCTAGTGTCTACACATCTTAAGTTAGCACTAACTCCATCATGAACTATTATACATTTACAAGATCTAATTTCAATTTGGTAACTTGCCAAAGGGGTCACCTACTAATACGGTGGCACTGAAAGTTAGGACGTCTCCATGTGACCTTGAGACTAAGCATTCAGCTCATAACAGTCAGATGAGTGTATGCTTTGGAGATGTAGAAGAGAATGAAGCAGGAAAAAGCATTATCTGTATATTTGCTTATAGACACATGGGAAAGATAATAAGCAAGGAAATGAATAAAATAGATTATTGCTAGTGATAAGTTCTGATGGAGTTAAAAAAAAAACAGAGCTCCTGGTGGAGTACAAACTTCTTGGATAGGGTGACCAAGAAAGTCTTCTTTGTGTAGGGGACTATTCACCTTAGTGTGCTAGCTGAAAGAAATTCCAGGGGAATGTGGGAATGTTGTTAGTTCTGACTGATAACTACAAAGTAGGATGGCTCAGCTTCTGTGGTTTGGAAAGAAAGAGTGTTGAGATTATGTTAGAGAAGTAAAAGAAGCCCAATGACTACAAAGGTGATTGCAATTTACAATGTGAACTTCAGATTTTTTTTATTTTTGTCTCTGAAACAGAAGCTGCAAAAGGGTGTCAAAGAGAGAAATGACATGATCTGACTTTAATTTTAACCAAATACTTGTGACTGCTATGTTGACAATAAGTTGAAGAAGAAAATAAGAGCTGGAGCAGAGAGACCAGTTAGGAGTCTAACCTGTCAAATTATTAGCGAGATTAGGCAAATGGTGCTAATCATGTCTCAGATGAATTGATCAAATGTTTTATTTGTTACACAAAGACAATTTGAATGTAATTTTAATGCAAATTGGGAAGGACTTTCAAGGATTTGGCAAAGTGCACAATGCAATAATCTCTGTCAAATTCTTTGAAGGAACAGCACCACTATAAACTAGATGTGAACCACATATAAATTAAAATTAAAGGATGATACAAAAGCCATGTTTGAAACACTGAAATTTATCTGCTATACATTATAAAATACTTGATAAATGTAGCAAATACTACGTCTAATATTAAATATAGAAAGCTTTAAGAAATAGATATATTCAAATGGATATTCCCTAGTGTTAACACTAGGAAATGGTTTAATGGTTAACAGCAGGAAGAGGAGTGATGCTGAGCAAAAGAGATCCTGGCCATATGAAATAACCATGATTTTAAGGAACCTGGTCACAGAAGAACAAGGGAATAATCCATGCCTATTTTGGATCAAAAAAGAGATTCTGTGTTTACAAATGCAATGACACAGTTCTCTGAGTCACAGATATTCATATTGTGCATAACTTTTTCCAAGGTTGATACTTATGGCTGAAAGCCTTGGAATGGAGGACCATACTGACATACTCACAACTGATTGATCAAGCATACCATGAGGGGTGAAATGCAAAATATTATATGGTAAAAGTTGACAGGACTTCTGCTTATTTCCCATAGTTGTTTAGATGAGAATATCCTTCGTAGTCTTGGGCATTTAAATCCTTGATTTCCAGTTGGTAGAGCTATGTAGTTATGTTTAAGAAGTGTGTCCTTGCCTGGGTATCCAGCATGGGACTGATCAAGATCCCCTGAATGTGGGTGTCAGTAAGGATGCCTAGGCAATCTATTGGGTCTTAGGGAGTAGATCAGTATTTATCCCAGGCATACAAATGGACTTTGGGTGCCCATCCAACAATGAGAGAGGCAATCTCACCCTAGACTCTTGGGGGAGGGTCTAGGCCCTGTCCTGGATGAAATGACAGACTATGGACACCCCCATGGAGGGCCTCCCCTCCCTGGGGAAATGAGGGTGTATTGGGGGGGTGCAAGGGCATGGGAAGGGGGAGAAGGGAGAGGGACCTTGGATTGACATGTGAAGCAACCTTGTCACCAAGTCTCTCAAGGCCTCAGTATTGTAGCATAGTTGACTAGGTAACAAGGAGGGATAATGGGCAGACTGCCACATTTCCCTGGGAAGTTAAAATACAGATTTCTTTAGTGGACCGATAGGAGAAGGGCGGACATGAACCATCAGATGAGGTGGAGGAGAGGAAGAATACTGAAAGAGCTTACAGGAAAGTGCTGGGGGGTCAGGAGCATTTCGGGGTCAGGTAAAAATATGACACAAGGGAATATACCAGGAATCTACAAGGATGACCCCAGTTAAGACTCCTAGCAAAAGCAGTTGTGTAGCCTGGACTGGCAATCTCATGTGAACAGATTGCTGTCTAGCCTGATTGTCATCAGAGAGACTTCATCTAGCAACTGATGGAAACTTATGAAGAGCAAAAACCAAATCCCAGGTGGAGACTTGGGGGTGCAGTCTTGCAGAAGAGGGAAATAAAGGATTGTAGGATCCATTGGGGTCAAGGCCACCACAAGAAACTCACAGAATTAACTAACCTGGCCTCACAGGGGCTATTAGAGACTGAATTATCCACCATGGAGCCTGTAAGGGATTGACCTAGACCATCTGCATATATGTTACAGTTGTGTAGCTTGGTCTTCTTGTGGGACTCCTAAAAGTGGGAACAGAGGTTGCCATAGACTCTTTTATAGGTCTTTGGGACCCCAATCCTCACATTGGGTCACCTTGCCTAATTTAAAACACAGCGAGATGCTTAGTCTTACAGCAACTTGATATGCCTTGTTGTGTTGATACTCATGGAAGACCTGTCTTTTCCTAAACAGAAACATAAGGAAAGTGGATTAGGGGTGATAGGAACAGGAGTTATGTGCTGGAGGGGAGGACTAGGAGGAGAGGAGGGAGAGGAAACCTCAGCTGGCATGTACAATAAGTAAATTTATTAAAAAATAAAAATAGTGAGCCCTTGTTGGAGCAAATGTGTCATTGGAGGAAGGTCTTTAGAGTTTAAACACTCAGTGCTCCTTCCAGTTGGTTTCCTCTGTTTCATTCAAGATGTGAGCATTCAGGTTCCTAATCCTACTGCTGTGTCTGCCACTTGCTTCCATATGTCCATGGCCTTCTAAACATTTCTTGATCTAGAAATGTAATGAAAAACAATGCCATGGTTGAGTCACTTTGGCCATGATGTTTGATCTCAACAGCACAGAAGTAGCAAGAATAGAAGTCTGCCTTAGTACTCACCATTGTAAAGAGCTATGTGATACAACAAACTGAACAAGGGAAAATCCATAAAATTGAATCACAAAATATGAGATATAAAAGTAGTACCATGGATAGAGAAAAGTTTACAGAAATTTACATACAGTATTTGGAATTACCTGTGAACTCAATTGGACTATTTACAGTGACTTAACTAACAATTGCAGAATTAAACTGATACAAACACACACCTCCATATAAACACAAAAGAAGGATGGTAAAATTGTGCCCACAAGATAAATCAGCATTGCTTTCTGGTATTTAGTGAGAATGATTTGTTCACCTTTTCAGGAAAATGGGGAAAATGAAAGAGGATTCATGGCTGAGGAGATAGCTCACTCTATAAAGTGCTTGTTGGAGAAGCCAGAGGACCTGAATTCGATCTAGAATCTACATAGAAATCTGGGTGGGATGCCTACTCTTATAGACTTAAAGTACTAAACAGGGGAGAGGGAGAAAGGCAGATCTCTAAAGCCTGAACATAGACAAGTACCACATACACATTCATCCACCCGCTTTCAAAACACACACTTGTATACAAACACACTCAAACAGTTCAACTATTATTTGGAAAAGGAACTACCACAGTAATTAAAGTGGCAAATTTTAAAACATTGAAAATAATAAAACTATATTGTTTGTTGTCACTCAGTGGCATGCCAGAATGATGTGAGGATTTCCAATAAGCTAATACAGAATTGGGGAAACAGATGAATGCTATTAGTGGAAAACTTGCACTTGACAAAGGTAAAGGCAAGAAACATAAGAAGGACTTCTTTTGGGACTACTGTAATGAAAAAGAAAGCCCAGGATGCTGTATGAACATAACTCTGCTGAAAATGACTGGAATCTCTACAGGACAGTAACCATATTTGTGCCCATGTCGTACTCAGTGGAGAATGAATGTCTCAGATCATCAAGACAGGAGACAGATACACAACTTGGAGCAAAGACAGCTATGCACCTGTCTGCTCAGACTGAAGTGAAGGACACTGTGGTCTTTGATGAGAACATTTCAAAGGGATGGCTCCCAAGTCCTGAGAAAATCAGACATGAGTCATAAATCTGGCAAAAAGCTTTTTAAAAAATGATTTAAATTTCAAAGGGGCAGAGGGAGAAATTATAATAAGTGTTTTAAAGTAAATGCTCTAGAGAAATAAAGGACTTCTGTGGCTTAGATATCTGCTTCTATAGTGGTTGTGTTGAGACAGATCAAGGGCCTATCTAAAGTTTATTCAAGCTGAACAAAGTGTTAGGATTATCCTGGTAGGGTTGTGAACAGATGCAGCCACTTTTGAAATCAGTATTGAATTTTCAGGAAAAAGTGTAACCTGAAACTACCACGTGGCCCAGCAATATCACCTCTGTGCCTATAGACAAAGAATCCAAATGCTTACCACAGGAATACTTTGACATACATTATTTATAAACCTTGGAAGCAGAAACAGTTAATTGCTCATCAGTATCTAAATGGTTAAAGGAAATAGGGGATATATGCAAACAGAATCTTATTCATCTATAAAGAAAAATTATATGATTTTGCAGAAAATGGAAGGACTGAAATAATAAGTGCGATAACTCAGGCTAAAAACAATGCATGTATTCTCTCATATTCAAATCCTAGGTTTGAACTTTTTCATATGTATTCATATGATATAATATAGTTCATGAAACTATAAAGGAGATCATGAAGGGGAGGAGCTCTTGGGGTTGGGGAGGGATAAGGACAGTTACAGAATACATGTGACACAAAAGTAGACTGAGTGTGTCTAGGGAGAGGGCAGGGAGGATGGGAGTGGTGAAAGAACAATAATTTTAAAAAATAGTTTATGAAGATTCCATAATGACACACATAAATCTGCAGACTAATTTAAAAACTTAAAAAATGAATTTCACTTTTAACCTAGTATATTCATGAACTGCATATAAGATCTCTTTGCTTTGTGTTACAGTTAATATGGGGCTATCAGTCATGTGTTTGATCTTTAACAATAAATCTTAAAATGCTATATTAAGAAATGAGTATCTTTGTTAGAATAGTTGATTACTAGCTAGTATCGAGGCCAGACAGTAAATACCCAATCCACAAATAAATTTAGAAACAATGAAGGAATGTTACTTGAAATCAAACAGTATCTGAAACATCACATCAAAAATATGACAATTCTAGAATGATTTAACACCAAGACTTACATTGATGAATAAGTACACTTTGAAGAAAACAAATCAGGTATGTCTCAAAAGAAACACAAAATATATATTCAATGGGGGAAGATATCCCTGGGACACCTTTGGAGTCCAGAGATAAAGTGAGTGTCAGTAACAGATTTCTCCAAAACAGATCAGACACTAGGGAATCGTAATGCTAAGTAAAGGGTTTTTTCCTTCACTTTGTGTTGGCATTCCCAATCAGAGTTTCAGAGTTCATGCATGCTCTACTTTTCCATCCAACACAATTTTAAGAGTCTTTTCATATATCAGTGCTTTGACGTCCTTGATTGTTCTCATACACACACATAGCTTTTTAAACCAATGCGTTTTAAATATCGTTGGCTATATAAAAAAAGTCTTAAAATCTGTACTGCCAGGCATACGAAACCTGCCTTCGAGTTGGTCTGGAGAGTTCAAGAGACACCTAAAAATTATAGGCTATTTCTATTGCCCAGGTTTGAACTTGAAGGTCAGACCTTATTGCTGAAGGCAGCACACACTTCAGACACAGGACTTGAGGAATTGAGCTGGAATTGACCTAAAAGCTTCCTCCCTGAAGACAAGTTCCCATGGCATTGGACAATACTATGCAAACTATCAAAGGGGCAAAGGCATAACTGTGACTAAACATCTATAAAGTATATGATCCACAGTAATGACCAGCCCAGCAAGATGCCCCCAAGGGTGCATCAGTGGTATTGCTTGGTGATAACCAACGACCATCTAATCAGAAGGAAGGCTTTTTCAATGGAAGGGAGTGATATGCGCTTATGGCAAGAAAGGATTAGAACCCCGTGGACAGCTTTGTGGAAGAACTCCTCCCAACTTCCTCTTGCCAAAATGCTCCATGCTCTTCTCTCCAGCATACGTTTGACCCATTGTTGTCATTTGAATATCTACAACAAAATACAACGATGCTGGTATTGATTACCTTAAAAATGTATCCATCACCATCTCTGTACTCTTCTCACCTTTATGGGACTGAAAGGTGACTTTGGGATGATAGGCTAGAAAGTGTAAATGAGCATATTAATCTCTGCCCACATATGCCATTTCTACATTGTTTTATAATGTAAGTCAAATCCCATTTTTAATTAAAAACAAAAGACACCCAGATTCAGGGGGTCTTGATCAGTCCCATGCTGGATTCCCAGGCTGATGCCTGGGATTCAAGAGTTAACCTTTGTCTGGTCAGCTGTTTCTGGGGGTTAAACCAGCCCAGACTTAATCCCTTTGATCATCAGTCCTCCCTCTCTGTTACTGGCTTTCTTGAATCTGGGTGTCAGTGAGGAGGCCTAGGTAATCTATTGAGCCTTGGGTAGCAGATCAGTACCCATCCCGAGTATACACACGGACTTTGGACTCCCATAGAACAACGTGAGGTGCACTCTCACCCTGAACTCTTGGGGAAGGGTCTAGGCCCTGCCCTATATGAAATGACAGACTATGGACACCCCCATGGAGGGCCTCACCCTCCCTGGGGGAATGAGGGGATAACGGGGGGGGGGATTGGGGGAGGGCACGGGAGGAGGGGATGGAAAGGGAGAGGGACCTGGAACTGACTTGTGAAGCAACCTCGTTTCTTATCTAAATTTAAACTGGAAAAAAAAAAAGACAGTAAACAAATCCTATTCCAGCATATGCTCTCACATATCAGTTCTCTTGTCTTAGAATTATTTTGTTACGATTACTGTCCTTGTAAAATGCCTTTTCTTAGTGTGTTCTCTTTCACGTATTTCTTATGAATCTGTATTATTAGCTACCTCACAAAAGGAATCTCTTCTTGTCTCGTCCCTCCCCCCACCCCCCACACACCTCAGCATGATCTAAGTTGAAATCGCACCATAATTAAATTAATTTATATGCTCTACTGTCCTGGATTTCCTATTGTTTTCTAAAGATGTTCTGAGTTTTAACAAAATGTTCTCCTGGGTATTTGAAAGAAATGGAATGGAATAAATGGAACAAACTATTTTCTCACAGATAGAGAAGTTTTTGGCCTCCGAATATGTAAACATTAAGGGGTGTATGTATGCATATGTAATGTAAAGAGAAGTTATACTTTTCAAACTTTCTATTAAATTTAGGCACCTCACTGGCAAACAAGATGAATGGTATTACATAAATGATACTACATAAGCAAAACTGCTAGATGTTAGAGTTTATATAGAGTTGGAAGATTTGATTTATTTTTAATAAGCAGACATGTGAATATAAACCAGGTATTAAGGTTGTCTACCTACCTTTAAAAAATTCAATTTCTATGGAAAAAGCACAAACACGTATAACGGCTTTATGGCTTTTGCTTGTGAAAAATGGGAGGTTAAAATAAAAATAGAGCATGCTGTTCTATAATGGAGCACAAGCTCTAAAGTCAGAGTAGTTGATGAGATTGACTTGCAATCACAGCCGTGTTTTAGCTAAGTGACACTGAGCTGATCATCCAATAATCCATCAGTGTCTTCATACATTAAAAACAAAAGTACTTCCCCAAAAGACTTCTTAGAGGAAAGTACTGTAATGACCAAAAAATCTGTATCCATATATAATAAAGCAAGTAGGCTTTTATTTTTCTGTTTGTTTAACTAACTATAAGCTATTTGGGGAAGATTAAAAATATATATGCATATATTATTTATGTATATATATATGCTTATATGTATACCTATGTATATTTTATATATTTATAGATATGTAAATTATAAGATTATTTTAGAGATAGGACAAAAGGAACTTGATAAATTACAATAAAAATTTAAAAATTAAAATAAAATTAAGATCTTTTGTATTTTTGTCATATTTACACTTATATGTTAATATTTATGATGCCTTTCCTATAAATTTTAGCCATATTGAAAAACAGAAACTATCAAGTTAAATAAAAATATATTCTTAATATAGGAAGTAACTAGTTTTCCTCTAAGTAATTACCTATATGAAACCCCATGTTCATGTAAACATACATAAGTAGACACTGACACTTAATTTGTAACAACCAAAACCATATGCAATCACAAAGAAAAACAGCAACAGGAAATGACTACATAAACAATGTTTATATAAAGTTTATATACACCATGATTTATATAGAGTATGTTATATATACATACACTTGCATGATGTTACAAATAAAAGGGAATAAAGTATTGATCCATAGTTTAAGTTTGGATAAAGGTAAAAACAATTAAGTGTAACGAAAGAATCCAGGAAAAGGAAGAGGTCATTTTGTATCATTTGATTTGTATACAATTCTAAAAAATGCAAGTTCCCATTTGCTCACCTGGAAATTGGATTGAGTGATCAAAGATGGATTACAAAATGGCTAAGAAAACTTTTCAAGGTTTTATTTATCTACTTAGACTGAGATGGAAAATCATTACAGTTTGGATAGCTTTAACACCAGAGTCATTTACTCATGATTTTGGGGACTAAAAATACATCAAGGTGTTGACAGGTTGGTTTTCAGCTAAGCTCATTCTTCTTGGCTTGAGTTGACTGAATCCTTCTGTTCCCAACCAATCAAGTCCTTGCTCTGTGCTCATTTGTACTCCTGGTGTCCCTCGCAATGATAAAAGTTATGTTGGATTAGGGCCCCTTATGATATCAACCCAACTTAATGAGCTCCAGAAAGGTCTTATCTTCAAATATTCTAGGGAGTCTGGGTTTCAGCATACGAATTTATGGGGATATAATTCAGGTCCTAGTATTGTCCCTCTGGCTTCCCCAAATTGTTCTTTTTATATGTAAAGTATATTCATGACTTTTCAGTAGCATCAAAAGTTTTCACTCATTCAAGCATTAACTCAAAAGCACACTATCATTTTTAAAAGATTTAAAGTACAGTCTTAACAACAGAACAAGGGGGAGGTATATAGTAGGGCTTGGAGGGAGGAAAGGGAAGGAAGAAATGATATAATTTTATGAGGTATGATTCATCCTGAAGCAAAATTCTCTCCTGAGTAACAAAAGTAAACCATATGCTTCCAAAAGACAATGATGGGGAAACTACATGTGAGATATTACATTGCCATCCCAAGAATAGCAGGATGGAGAGAAGAAAATGTAGCAGATGGCAAGAATTCAATAAACATTCAAGACAAATTCAATACTTCCTCATGCCCATAAGAGTCATTGTTGGCTCAGTGATCTGTTCTCTGGACTACCTAGGGTTTCAGGATTTTCCTAGAAGTTAGCCATATACTGAGAATGGAGAGCAAACCTAGTTCTGAAGTACTGGGGCAGCACCAGTCTGAAAGGTCAAGATCAAATTGGAGACAAACTCACCTTTGGAAACAAAAAAGAAAACATACTTGTTTTCTCACACACACAGACCTGTGCATTGTGGTCTATTCCTACCTCAGTCCTACCTAAGAAATCCATAGTATGCTTTTTTCTCTCACTCACTTGAGCACTACACCTCCCAATTATTGCTGAGCCTGTGACGTGGGATGGAGCGATAACTATCACAAATAGCAGGTTTGGCTTCTATGTGTAATGAATAGTTAATAAATATGTACTGATTGTCTTAGCAATTCAATTAGTTCATGAAGTAAATTTAGATAAGGAATAATTTAATGAACTCTGTCCAAGTGCTTACATACACTTTTTAATATAAAATACTCTATTGTTGAATATAATCTATTACTTGTAAAGATGGATTTTTTCTGCCTTCTAGGTTACTTAATGCCTACATCACTTTTACCACAAACCACCAATCACATGAAAAGTCAGTAATTATATGAATGTTGGCATAAGGTACCGTATTAGCCTGGTGCACGTGACAGTTTTCTTCTTTGGTAGGCTATAACTACTTTGTGTTTAAATGTCATCTCTATCTGACTGCATGGTTCTTGTCATTTTGCATCTCTTAAAAACATATTGTAACTGAAGCTTTGACAACAGGAACTAATTATTGAGAAACTGAAGAGTAAATCCCCCGCCTCAAGCAGTAAGTGAAGGAAAAAGTGTGAATTATCAGTCATTTGTGTATCTCTGTAGTTGAGAACTTTTATTCAATATCATAATGTAGTTAACTCTTTCCCAAAGTACTTGTTAGTGTTTTAAAGTTAGTGAAAGTTACAGGAATTAAATTTATGAGGTAAGCTACCATGTCATTCTGTGTTAAACCATCCTTATCCATAATATTGGGAAATGTTTTAAAATTCCTCCACAAAATCAAAATGCTACTTAAAAAGATGTCTTTAATGGAAATAATTATTTATTCATAAAAGTGTTTTGAAACTAAAGATAAGATATATTTGTGTGATAAATTAATGTTTTAAAGTTCCTGTTTCAAACTGCATTAATGGTATGTAAATTATTTATGAATTTCAATATTTCTACAGATCTGTTTGCAATTTATTTATCTGCAGCAACATTGTAAGTGTTTTCCTGTTCTTAACCCAGTCCATATTCGTAAATGACATCCAACATATGTTCAGAAACATCAGTGATTATCAAGGGGACATACTTACTGGAAGAATTTAAAGTAGGCTCATTGGAAACTGTGGAGTTTCTGAGATTTTACATTGTTGCAAATGACACATTAGCTGGCAAATTATATACATGTTTGGATAAGACACAATACTCCTGGATCAGAGATTATTTACAATTGTTTCTCATTTATTTCGCATACAATAGAGCAGTGATTCTCATCCATTTGTGGGTCAAACAGTCCTTTCACAGGGTTCCCTAAAAGCATCAGAAAACACAGATATTTTTATTGTGATTTATGAGAATAACAAAGTTGCATTTATGAAGTAGCAACAAAAAGAATTTTGTAGTTGGAAGGCATGAGGATCTATGTTAAAGGTCACAGCATTAGGAAGACTGAGAACCACTGCAATAGAACCTTACCATTTTCACATTGTTTTTGAGCCATGGTTTTCAGTCTCAATGAAGGAAGTCTTCATGTAGACACAGTGAGTTGCCATGTAGCAGAGGAACCCTGGACCTGAACATTTTATAAATAAATGGGCAGGAAGCATGTCTGACCTCAACAAAGACGCTGACTTTGTCTTTCAAGAGTGCTTGTTTCCCTGGCAAAGTAGTCTAGAAATGGTGGTCAGCTTCTCAAATGTCAAGACATTCTGTTCCTGCATAGAAACAGGAGGAACCCATGGAGAATTTGTCTGTAGTACTTTTCTTTTCTAGAATATTTGTTTACTCTAAAAGGATCTTCACTAATGACTGTTGATCACGTGAGTGACACTACTACATTCATAAAGAATTTCAGCATATTAACATCTATCAAACTAGGTAAGTTTATTAACTCATTTACCCCAGTTTGGCATGAGGGAGTAAGAAAACTCTAGCAGGCATTCTTCAACACAACTGGGGATACAACTGGGGATTCATTTTGGAGGCGCTAAGAGGTGAAGATCTACAGTAAGCTTACCTGTTTCCCTGACTGGAATGGCCTCCAGGCTCTCATCTTATTTTTTTAAACAGCCTTCCTGAAGCTTATTAAATAGGTTAGACAGGTTAGCCAGCAAGTCCCAGGGATCTTTCTGTCTCCAACTCCCTAGAGTAGTATTGTAATAGTCTACCATTATGCATGGCTTATGTGGCTCCTGGAGTTTGAACTCAGGCTCTCAAGCCTACAAGGTGAGTACCTTACTGACTGAGCTGTCTTCCTAGTCCCACGGCAAAACTGTTGCTAGAAATACTGAGATTCTATGCTTAAAAGTGTTTGGCTCTGACTAATATAGTTGATTAAAAAAGGAGTTATACAAAAATCAACAACTATGTTCCTATTAACTGACTAAACTTTATAAAGTATTTGTTTTATACTCCTTTATGCTGATTAAGTTACTCAAAATATAAACCTTAACAAGAAAATTATGTTACTTTTTTGTAATAAAAGTTATATTTTTAACAAAGTAAAATATAATAAGATGGAACAGAAACTATCACAGCTCTTCATACTCTGTTGTTGATTGCAGTCTAAATTACCTAAAGTGTAAAGTTTGCTTTTAGCTCTTCAGGATAGTTCTTAAAATATACTAGGTCAATTCCCTATTTGAAACACATGCATAGGCTTGTTGTTCACTCTGTTCAACTCTATAAATTTCTGTTCTTCATCTCTTTAGATGCCTTTGTTAGTGTTTCTATTGCTGTAAAGAGACACCATGACTATAAAAACTCTTGTAAAGAAAAGATTTAAGTGAAGTGGCCGCTTACAGTTCAGACATTCAGGCCATCATCATCCTGACAGGGAGCATGGCAGTGTGCAGGAAGATGTGATTCTGGAACTGTGAGTACTGCATCCTGAGTTACAGGAAACAGGAAGTCGACTGACTCCTTGGTGATATCCTGAGCATATGAAACCTGATTGCTCACCCTCATGGTGACACACTTCCTCCAACAAGGCCATAATCACTCCAACAAAGCCACACCTCCTGAGAATGTCACTTCCTATGAGATTATGGGGACCAATTGCATTCAAAATACCACATTCCATTTCCTAGTTCCCCATAAGTTTGTAACAGTATCATAGTGCAAACATTGGACTTAGTACAACTGCAAAAGTTCCCCTAGTCTATAACAATCTCAACAATGTTTAAAAGTCCAAAGTCTCTTCTGAGATTCATGCAATGTCTTAATTGTAATCACCTGTAAAAATCAAAATAAAAAGCAGATCACATACTTCCACCATTTATTAACAAACATTAATATATATATATGTATACTTGTGTATATATATGCACATATACACATATACAAACAAATATCAGATATCTTTCCATATATCTAGATGTTTAGATGTTTAGAAGATACATAAACACAAGCATACATATATGTACATATGTATATTTAGAGTTATCATAATTGGGTATGTTAGCTATATGCTGTGAGGTTACCTATGTGACAGTGCCATTACACACACGAATTCACAGCAACTGTGACTGCACAGAATCAAGCCAGCCAAAATCTTAGCACAGATTGGGGAGGAGCTAATAAAGCCTTCCCCCACCACCAGCAGAGGAGCTATTGGCAATGGATGTCTTCTGGGGTGCAAAAACTCCTTTTTCTTAGGGAGTTGACTACCCAGGAACTGTTTGCTGAAGGAGATTTTCTTACACATATGCACACACAGGCAGCACTAACTGGACTCTTTGGATTTTAAAACCTGGTGAGAACATGAATTTGGGAGAGAAAAGTGTGAGGAAGGTTTGGTAGGGGACATGGAGAAGGAGAATTTGTCAAAGCTCATGTGTATGTGTATGAGACTTCCAAACAATCAAAAAGGTCAAGTCTAACACTGACAGCTGTTTAAGGACCAACTGGAAGTCTAATTTGACTCTAAGCATTCTAAATTCTCACGTGTGCGAATTCTGTTCATACCTCTACTTTTTTATCTAATTTGTTCATTTTTAATATTTTTCTAATTATTCCTTAAAATTAGAAAGCAAGGAATGCACTTTGATAAACAATGCATAGGCTCTAGAATCAGACAGATTGGAACTAAAACTGTGGCTCTTCTATTCATTAAGTATGCAGCTTGAGAAAGTGAGCTTCCTACTCCTGAACTGTTCTGTCCTCAATAAAATAAGGTTAATAATATTTAGTTTATGGAGATTTGAAGATATCTATTATGTATGAAAATGCTAGTAATTGTTCAATTTTCAATAAGTATTTAAATAAGGGAAAACAGAAACTATCCTCCAATGAAAGTGAAGTTTTTGCTATTACTATGCATGTTAGGCATTTTTAGTTTTAATAATAAGTCTCCCTATCTCACTTATATTTCATATAAAGTCATAATATTATTAGCTTCCCAAAAATGTTTTCCCTCTGATATGGATAATATTATGCATGCCCCAAGTTTCCATAATAACTCTTCTTATTCCTGTGTGAATCATCTCTTGTATTAGTAGTAAATTTGCTTAAAGTCTTAAATCCTCAATTTAATTAGCTAACCCAGAGAAAGGTATTCATATAAAAAAGTGATTTTAAATTTAATATTATTTGACAATTTTATGCTATGATTGGTCTTCCACTGTATTCCCCTACCAAGCTTCTGACATCTTTGTATTTTTTTAAATAACCCACCAAGTACAATGAGTACTAGTTGTATATACTTAGTTGGGGGGGCTCTCCAGTGGAACATGGCCAATCTACTAGGGAATACAGCCCTGTAGGAAAATGACTCTCCTTCACCTAGCAGCCACCTATGTTAATAGCTTTTCAGCTGGGCTCATGTGCCCCTCCCCCCTTCATTTACACTAGACTGTTTCCTGGTTTGATCGAGTACAAGTGTTATGCAGACCTCTGCCACAGCTGTGAGTTCATGAGTGTAGCAGTTCTGACATGTTCAGAAGACCCCATTTCACTCCAGACCTCCTCAGTGCCGACTCTGCACCCCACACCCCCCCATATGGTATTTCTATTGTGGAACACATGCTTTCAAGCCAACAAGAAAACAGTTGAATGTTTTCATAAAAATAATTCTACCACTGTACCGATGGACACATCTTGCCAGACCAGTCATTCCTGTAGCTAACAGGATCACAGATGCATAAAACTTCTGCTGACTTCTCTCTCCCTAACAGCCTGTGTAGTGCTTTTGTTGGCACTATGGAATCCAGCCAATGGAAGGAAGCTTCCAAGTCAGTACTAGCATGATCCTGTGACAAGAGTGTCTAGTGTTTCAAGTAATAGGGTCTCACTATCTTGTTCTGATGGACAGTGAAGAGCAATGACAATAGCCTCTTTTGTCTCCATGGTCTTTGGGACCTCCTGACCAATAACTTGAAGTAAAAGGGATTCTGCACCTGGAACTGGAATCTTTATTTAGCAGTTGTGTCTTCAGTAAGGAGCATATCCTCTGTGTAGAGTAACTATATTTAAATCAGTGTGTTTTAAGATAGTAGGTTCATATATTTTTCAAACATCCTTAGTATTAATTATCCTAAAATTTTCTTGTTGATAATTAGACAATATAAATATAGTTTAAATATTTAAAATTATTATTATTATTATTATTAATTTAAGACACGTTAGGCAGGTGCAGCTCAGTGATGCTGTCCCTGTGTGCCACCCAGCCCTAAAAATGAGTATTATTGTAGGGAATGTGTTGCATAAACAAAAATGAATTACATAATCTCACTTCAGTTTGCAGTCCTGGACCATCACAGTCCTGGACCATCAGGGTTAAATATGAAGTTGCACTGTACCCTCTTTCAGGATTCTGGTGGTTCAGCTCCTTACATTCCTAAAATAATTCTAAGTACCACACATTGGTCAGTATGAGCATCAGACTCTTCTACTAAGCCGTCTGTGTTTAGAACCCAAAGATTCCTTTGAGGAAGGAAGTTTGAGTATTCACAGGAGTGGTCTTCCTTACTAAGATTCTGAAATTCTGTCTTAGAAATGCTTGGCAAAAGATTTATCAATAAAGTTTCTTAAACAAAATTTACCCAACTTCTTGTTCAGTCTGTTCTTGGCATGCTATGTCCATATTTCACAGAGCTAAAAAGGCATCAGATATTTGCTTTAGAAATGAAAACACAATGCACTGCACAAGCAATTGTATATATTATGATTGTTGTTGTTGTTCAAGAACTGGAGGGAGACATTCTGGAATTAGGAAGCTATGTTATGCCATTTTTCTGTTTCTCTGGATGGCCATCAGCTATTATTTTTTGTTGCTTCTTAAGCAATAGTAAAAATCACAAGAAAGTTTGTGAACTTCGAGTCACAGAATGTATGAGGGAATACACAAATAAAGCACCTGCACAAAAAAAAACACAGAATGTGATGAAAGTTGCTTTCTCCAGAAATAGGATAGTGACTAAGAGTAAACACAATTACTTATCTGCATATAATTCTGAGTAACATGAATAATAAAAAATCCAGAGACAGATACTGGGGTTCAAGCTGAAGATCAGAAAAGCAAAGCAATCAATCAGTAGCTCTTACCTCTACCTCAGATTGAAAGGGTGATCCTGGCCCCATGAATCCTCAGAGTCTAACACCTTCCCTGTCTGAGGGCTAAAATCTCCCTTGAGACTCTTTGCTTCTTCCTTTTCTACCTCCCAAGTGATGGGATTAAAGGAGTGAGTTCTGTTATTCTTCTAGATGGATTCACTCTTATGTAGCCCTGGGTGGCCTTGAACTCACAGAGATCCATCTGCCTGTCTCCTGAGTCCTAGGATTAAAGGTGTGTGCCACCACTGCCTGGCCTCTATGGATGTGGCTAGCTTTGCATTTTGATCCCTAGTGGCTTGGATCATAAATAATATATCACCACAATTCTGTATTGAATGTGGTTTACTAATACTATTCATATTATCTGTTTCAGTATTATGTAAGTTAACACAAACATACTAGTTTTGTGCTTGTCTTTGGCTTCACAAGCATTACATTTATGAACTGTGTCACTTAATTTTAAAGCCATCAAAAGAGATCTTTTCTCTGGCCCCAAGCCCTCTGTACTATGGATATATCCGAAATCAACAGCCCCAAACCATGGTATGTTTTACTTTCCATTATTATTTTATGTATTTGTGTGTCATCACCAGGAAAATTGTTATTGAGACAAAAAAGTACACGGTACTTTGACTACATTGGATAGAGAAGTTTGTCATGGTAGTAACAAGCAATACACAGAAATGATTTTCTTTATTTGGATTACATATGGTCATAAACAAAGAATTGATCATGCACAAGCTTATATTTCCTATGAGTCCAGGGAGACACTGTAAAGTAGCTGCTGCACTAAAAATGCTTCCAGATGCAGTGTGTCTTTCATAACATATTGCAATTTCATGATCTCCAAGGAGCCTTTAAATAATAGATTTTCTTTATGGCAGGCTTACCTATGCAATTCTGTTTTGATTACAGTGTTATTTCTCTCCCCTTTTTCAAAGCCTTCAACAGCAGCAACAACTCAGCTCACAAAACAATGTCATTGTCACTCTATTATGTAAAGTAATTTTATAGACAATAAGCTTTTTATTCGTCTATCATGACTAAATGATGTATGTTCAAGGGAAGAATATTGTTTGGTCTGTGTGCATGTGCAACAATGCCAGCTCTGCTAGATCTTAACATATTTCCATATATCTGAACTAGTAGAAAAACAGCCACAATCTTAGGCTCACCCAGCATTTCCCCCAGCATTTAGGTGATCATGTTGAAATTATAGCAAGAGTTAGCATTCATAAGGTACATTTAAAATCTTGGGTTTCTATGACTATTTTACCTGTTGTGGATTGGTTCATAACCTTTGCTAAGTATTTAAATATCAAGGGATCCCAGTTGGAATGTAAATGACTTAATATATTTTTTGTAATTTTTTAATAACTGGAAAGTAGAGGCAAGGAATTCACATATACTAATCTTTGGATGTAATTTTAATATGAGTTAAAACATTATTATCCTGACCTATCTGGTCTGACATAATTTGGCAGTGTTTCTTGGAAGAGTTGCCTAAGACTTCACTGTCCATCTGATGATTTTCTTGGACACTGTACTTACAATCAGAAAATCAGGGTTTAGCGTTTGTCTGAACAAGAACCTCAAATCTGTCACTGGCTTAGATCCTTTTAACTTCTCTACCCTAACTGAATGAGTTAATACTAACCACCAATAAAGATACATGGCATGTGTCATGTGTGTTAGGTATCATTCTCTCTGTGACAGTTAATTGCTATTGCCACTTGAGAGGATCTAGAATTGCCTAGGAAACCAGCCTCTGGGGACGCATAGAGGAGACTGTCTAGATTGGGTGAATTGAGGAATACTCACCTTGACTGTGGATGGCACTATTCCCTAGATTTGGGGCCAGTCTTTCCAAAAAGGAAAAAGCAAGCTGAATACAAATATTCATCACTCTCGGCTTCCTGACTCCATACACAACGTGTCCAACTTCTTCAAAATCCTCTTCCCATGACTTCCCATCCTGACTGACCATACCTTCAAATCTTGAATCCGGACAAACCATGCCCTTCTTTTATTTGCTTTTGTTTGGGTATTTTATTGCAGAAATGACAAATATAACTAATAAAATCACTTATGCTATTAGTCAAGGTTGCTATTATTGGGTTCTCTCGCCATAATTCAAAGGACCAATCACTAGCGATGCATAAATAAAGACCTAATGTTTGGAAAGAACGACTATATGCATGCAGTGCTGACAGAGGCACACCAATGTAAAAGCTGCGCTTAGCCTATCAAAGATTTTATGTGCAGAGGCACTCATTTCTCAAACTATGCTTAGGGTTCAAATAATACAGCATGGTGGCTGTTGAAGCTGCAGTTGAGGCCCAGTATGTGTCCCTTTCTCCTGATCTTTGACATATTTGGACATAGTTGATAAAACATCTGCATTTCAAATAGAGAAGAAATAGTACCAATCAAAGGAATCGCTAATCCTTTAAGCCACATGTTTTCATACGTTATCTTAATCTTTCAAAGCATTCCTACAATAATTCCATCATTAGTCCCAATTTCCAGAAAAGGAATCAGATATTTTGGAAATATTAATATTTTTCTAGGGTTCTAAGTTGTGTATACACATTCCAAAAGTCCATGCTTAGGTAACTTACTCATTTCTAAAAATATTTAATTAGTAATTAACAACAGTAAGATTTGATTTGGGGATGACCCACTGTCTCAGTTTCTCTGCCTGGGGCTGTGATAATGTATTCTGACAAAAGCAACCTAAAGGATTGTGGCTTGCTATTTCAGTTACAGGAGAAAAGGTTTGTTCTGGCTCGCTATTGAGGTTCCTGTCATTCATGATGGGAAGTCAAGGAAGCAATAGCTTAAAGCAGCTGCTCACACTGCATTTGCAACCAAGAACAAAAAACAGGGAATACTTGGTGCCTCTCAGCTCCCTTTCTCAGTTTGTACAGTGCAAGGACCACAGCCAGGGAACAGCGCCCAGCTGCCAACCCAGTGTGCTTGTTTTTCCCACCTCTGCTGATGTAAGCCATAATCCCCTACAGGAGCCAGAGGCTCCTCTCCCTAGTGACCTTAGATGCTACATAGTTGACAGTTGTAGTTCCACATTTGTGATGATGCTCCTTCAGTATTTCTTCAAAACCACAGGCAACATGTTTGTTAAAAATCTAATAAGAATTTACCGTGACCATTTTTACTCTAAAATGAACTTTTATATGAAGACTGTGTACAAGGTAGCCAGGTAGCCAAATAAGAAGTTTGTCAGTCAGTATATCTTAAGATATAAGATACAGTGACTATAAAATCAATTTCTGAGAAAAAAATTGAAGTTCTTTTCGTAAAGCAAAGTTTTCAGCTAAGGATTAGAAATCAGCTATTTTCTACAGCTATGGCACCAAGTTTAATTTTTCACATTGTGTTTTGAATGCATGAGAAAATTACATCCTTAGAAGTTTTGCCCATGGATGCAGTCACAGGTTCATTCTTTCGTGAGCGAGAGCGCGCGCGTGCGTGTGTGTGTGTGTGTTCATCTGTGTGATATTTGTATGTGGCTGTGCAGGTTTGTGTGTGCAGGTTGTGTGTTTGTCTCTACTCCCACAGACTGGGATTACAGGTACATACAGCTATGTTCACTTTTATTTATACATTTTGCCCTTTTATGGAAAATAGAAATTTTCTTGCATAATATATCCTCTCTCTATTCTTCCCAGTTCCTCCCAACTTCCCATCAAATCCAGATCTACCTCTTTCCTGTCTCTTATTAGAAAACAAACATGCTTCTAAGGGCAAATAATAAAATATAGAAAAAAAAACACATCAGGATAAGACAAAATAAACACAAGAAAAAAGTTCAAGAGAAGGCACAAGAAACAGATATAGACTAAGTGACTATATTAGTTAGGGTTTTCTATTGCTGCAACAAAACACCATGCCCAAGTAGTAAATTGGGAAGAAAGGGTTTATTTGGCTTACATTTCTACAGCACTGTTTATCACTAAAGGAAGTCCAGACAGGAACTCAGGGCAGGAACCTGGAGGCAGGAGCTGATGCAGAGGACATGGAAGGGAGCTACTTACTGGCTTGCTTCCCCCGACTTGCTCAACCTGTTTTCTTACCAGCCCAGTGAAGGTCCCACCCACCTTGGGCTGAGCCCTCTATCATCAATCACTAATTAAGAAAATGCCTTACAGTTGGATCTTACAGAAAAATTCCTCAGTTAAGTTTCCCTCCTTTCAGACAACTCTAGTATATGTGTCAAGTTGATATAAGATTAGCCAACACAGACACACATGTTTTTATACTCAGGAATCCCATAAAAACACTAAACTGGAAGCCATTAATACACATGTAAAGGATAAAAATAAGGAAGTAAACATATAAATAAAATATAAGACAAAATTTTCAAAGAGAGAGAGAGAGAGAGAGAGAGAGAGAGAGAGGAGAGAGAGAGAGAGAAGTCCAGACATGACATTAGTAAGCTAGGTAACTCTGAAGTTGCTGTTGTGTTCAGTTCTGTTGTCCATCTTCTACTGGCCATGCAGACTACCTGTAGACACAGTTTGTTTCCCTAGTGAGACTCCCTTAAGGAAAACTCAGTTTTCACTTGCATGCTGTTATCAACTGCAGATTGCTTCTAGGTTAGGGATGGGGGCCACTTCTCCTTTCTGCTCCAGGACTCTATCTGGTACAGATCTTTGCAGATCTTGTCATGCAAGCTTTTGAATGGTACAAACTAGAGATTTGAACTCAGGTCCTTATGTGTATTGAGCAGCAAGCACTCTTGTTCACTGAGCCATCTCCCTGTCACTGGGTACTCTTTTAAAGTCGATTTCATAACTTTGAGTTATTCTTGCAGTAAACAGATCCAAAAGATTGAAACAGAACCCAACAAATCCTTTTGACTTGGAGGGAAGATACCACAGCTAGCAGTACTATCTTAATAGTTTTTACATCAGAGAGTTCTTCATAAACCATAAGAAGCTTATTATACTGCATATCTATTTGTGGTTGAATAATGTACTCATTCATCTAATTCTCCTTTATTTTGCTTGGTTTCCCCTGTTTTCCTTTTCTCACTTGATTCCCACTCATCCTTCACCTCCGCCTGTCTGAGCATCTTAAGGTTCTTCATTCTGTCAGACTCTGTTCTATATTCCAATCTATCTTTGAACTAATTTTGACAACCCAGTGACTTCTGACAATGCTGAACATAATTCGTCTCTCTCTGATAAATACAAGAGTTAATTAGGAGCCAGAGAATAAGTCTAAAGGGAAATGTTTGGAATGTCAAAGTGAAATTATTTTCATCCCTGATTCTGATGATATCTTATTTTCCTTTGCTTTGTTTCACTTTCTTAGAAATAGATACCAACCACAGCAGAACAAAAGGCCCGATGTATAATAAAATAATTTTTAAATTTAACATGTTAAATTTTTATGTTGTTTCTTAAACAGGAAGATAACAGCAAAATCACATCCAAATGAGAATCTGAAATAACCACTAATGTAACTCATGAGTGTTATTTTGTTCCTATCACACCATGAACATAAACAGATCTCTTTTCCAATTTAATGTAAAAAGTTTGTATAGCCACCACCAACCGTCATCATCCATAGAAAGGACCTGCCTTGGGGAACTGGACACCTTCCCAAAGATCCCATTATTGTTGCTTCAGAAAGATTCGTTGCAAAAAGAAAATATTAATGTTTCTGTAACTGTGATTTTCCCAAAAAATTAGATGTTGCAACCTCCGAAATTTCTCAGATCTTTAGCTGTTTGATGATAAACAATCTCTCTGCTGCCAAATTCAGTCTTATGCTAAGCAGCAGAGTACAAAATTAAATGCCATTCTCATTTAACCACCTGGAAAGAAAAGCCTGTATTACTGAGTAAATTAAACAAAAGACTTTGACATGAGAGTGTCACTGAGAAAAATCCCTGAACAAAACCATGTGCAATGTTGTTTGGTAAATCCTGGGAAAGCCTTGACCACAGGCACAAACATATTACAGTTTTTCACGTACTGTGGATTTTTTTTGACTCACATAAATGAAATGTAGAAGCTATGAACTTTGTCTTTATTCATTAGCCTGACTGTGAGAACAGCACACAAAGGATTTACACATTGAGGTAAATGTATCCTTCCACAGACCTTCAAGACTCTACAAATTTAGGCTCCTCAAATGGATTGGAATTGACAGAGACCTTTGACTAGGCTGGACTCTGGCATGGAGGAGATATTGCCATCATATGACTGTTTATTAAAGAGTTCTCTCTGCCCTGACTGACAACAATGTAACCATAACCAGACAATTAGAGCAGAGCCCTAGGAGATGAAGGAGTGAGGAAAGAGGCTACAGTGTTGCTTGCACAGTTTATGTACCATTGAGTCTCTATTGCATTTTATTTCTAGGAATCAATAGACAGTGCTAAATTATTAAATTGCTTCAAAAATTTATAATTAGTCTGAAATTATTTAACTGATGATGATAGTTTAATCACAAAGTGCTTGTTACTCAGTTCAGACCCCTTTGTGCCTCTTCTTCCCCCCAAAATCATAGCATCTGAGATAAATAGACTAAGGGACATATTTCATTATCTTCCCTATATTTGCAACGTTCCCTCTCATACAGAGTAAATTCATCCAGGACAGAATCATTTTTCTTTTTTTTATATATAGAGGACATACAAGTCCCCTATTACACAAATTTTTCATCCTTTGCCTCCTGTTCAGGTCATCTTCCTTTGTCTTCTGAGAACATTGACCATTAATTTGTTCACTGTCCTTGGAGACAGTGTTGAATAGCAGGGATTTTAGTGAAGTGTGTAACGAGGAAATTTATATTCCTGTCCCAGCTCTACTACCGGTAAGTGCTCGAACTGTTTACACGCTCCTTAATTCCTTTGGGCCTTAGTTTTCTTGTTTGAAAGTAAGCAGGCTGGACCAGGTAGTTTTAGTACCTTTCTTAGGGCCAAATCTTCCTGAATTTCTGATTATATTTTTCCCAGATACCCTAAGTAGATGAGTCTTCCATTTACTTATCTGTTGTCTCTCACTTCCAGCCTGACTAAACTCGATGCTCTGAGATACAAAGGCTGACATTAAAAAGTGAAAGTGCAAGCCTCCTTCCTCAGGGACATCAACTACAAATTCCATCCATAGGGGGCACTAGACTAGTCCTGCATAGGTGAAGGCAAACCTGAGACTTGATCCAGTTTTGTATTCTCTGAGCAGTCCTAAGCTGTCCTCTGCTGCTCCAGAAATCAATTTTAGTTTCCAACTACTTTAAAGACTCTTCATTTCTTAACCCTCTAACATCTGTTTAGTCATTCACATTAGCACACTCATCAAATATTTCCAATTTTCTACATGATCCTACACTGGCACCTAGAGCATAATTCAGATCAAAAAAGTGTCTGCTAATGTATTCACAGACTGACAATATACTGAGCAGAAACAGGTGACATTGACAGAAGTTCTTGTTTTACCAGTTAACATAACCACATTTTTTCTTTTTTCTTTTAATTTCATCATCATATATGACCATGGTAAACTTTTGCAGTTAAGAATTTAAGTTTCATAGTCTGTCATTTTATCCAGAGCAGGGCCTAGGCCCTCCCCCAAGAGTCCAGGGTGAGAGTGCATCTCTCATTGTTGGACGGCAGCCCAAACTCCATTTGTATACCAGGAATAAACACTGATCTACTACCCAAGGCTCAATAAATTACCTAGGCCTCCTCACTGACACCCACATAGTTGGTGGGAGGGCACAGGAGGAGCGAAGGAAAAGGGAGAGGGACCTGAAACTGACATGTGAGGCAACCTTGTTTCTAATTTAAATATAAAATAAAATATATTTAAAAAAGAATTTAAGTTTCAGATCCATGTCCACAAACTATTAACAGATAACTTTTCTGTTCCAAAAATACTTCATTTTTATATATTAATAGGGGGATTCAGTAGTTCATATCCCAAGAGGAGTTTTAAATATTAAACAAGTTGCTATATTGAAAGCTTTTAGAGTTATGGTAAACATATAGCAATCATTAATAATGCCAGCTATTGTCATAGAAACATATACTTAGAAAATCTAAAATCTCTATTGTGTAATAGTATATAGCATGGACTAAACAATGATGTAGCAAGTTTATTAGGAACATATTGTTAATTATATGAAAAAGATATTGGTCCTCGTTTCTATGAGTGTTACTTTATTTAGGATGAAAAAAATCTAAAACTAAATACTGGGTTTATCTGAAACCCTAAAGGAAGGGAACTAATCATCCAGATCCAATTAGAGAATAATATATAGAATTATAATTCTCATTTTGCTATGATCTACAATTAAACATGGGACTAATATCACAGAACACAAAAACTATTGTCAATCAATTTATCTATGTTCTTAAAAAGTTCATGAAGAAACTATCAAACATTATTTTGAAAAGATTTAAACTTACATAAAATATATCACAATGATTTAAAAATAACCCTGAATTGTCTTTAAACATTACTAGTTGTATAATATAATTTAAAAGACATAGGGCTTTAAAAGGTTTCTAAAAAAAAGATCATTCTTCTGAATGTCCAAATTTCTCTGTCAATTTTGATGATGTTTAATCCGATTGTATTTGTTTGTCACTAAAGAATTCATAAATCAGACCAGCAAAATATTTCAGTAGGAGAAGGGGCTTTGACACAACCCCAAAAACATAATAAGACAAGAGCTATTTACTTTCATATGTATACCATGCAGTGCATAGGTCCACTCCTACATGCAAGAATATACCCACATGCACAGACACACAGACACAGACACTAAATAATTATTTTAAAGCATTCTTACATCAAACCTCCCACTCCTCTGGTTCTTAGAATTTTTCAGGCCCCTCTCTTCCTCTATGGTCTCTTAGACTTAGGTGCAGTCTATGCCCTAGCTCAGAGGGAATGGAATATGTTCTTAGGGCCATCTCGTTTAGTGAATATAAATGTTACTTTGTCCCTTCCATTTTGTGGGGTTTGGTCTCATTTAGTTTTTTTAAATTGTTATTTTCTACATTTATCTTCTTTATGCATATATTATTTATCTCTTTTAACTTTCAATTTTACATTACTGACTTTTTAAAGATCCTTTCAAATCGTCAAAGTTCAGAGTGAATCATCCAAGTTTTCCCTGATGATTACCACTGTCTATGATTGACAGTTGAGCAAAATGAAAATAGGAACCCAGTCATGCAGCTACCAAATGGTTGAACAAAAGCACAGCTCTGGTAGATTAAGTATGATGAGAAATACAGTGCCTGTTGCTGTGGAAAATTAAAGTTGGGTAAACAACTAAAGTATCCAAACTGCTGGACAAAGGCAAAAGAAAACCTACATAAGTTTTTTATGATTGGAGAAGCATAGGTTTATGTCCTGAGCTGATGGAGCAGTGGGTAGGGTACCTCTGAAATTCACAGGTTGACAGGGAGATTCTGACACTATAAAAAAAAAGCAGGGAGTCAAAGCTAGAATTGGGGAGAAGAAAAGAGCACAAGGGAAACATGGCGATGAAGGGAAAGAATGATAGAAATCAAATCTTTTGAGCTGACTGAACAATCTGTTAGTTCTGCCTCCAAAATATATACGCCTACTTGAAAGTTTGTTTGTGAGTAACACTGAGTGAGGAACATATGTGAGGTATCTAGTCAAATTTTATTATTTGGCACCAATAATGCTAGCTCACATTTCAAAAAACAATAATAAAAATAAAGAAAACTGAGCATAAGAAAGTTTAAAAAATCAGTAGTTATCCCAGGTCTAAAATAATTACATGCAATTGTGTAACACTGTGAGATGCACAGTTCAGCTTAGTACAAGTTTTAAGTTTAAGCACTTGGCTCCTGGGAAATCTTTGTTTATATTGATACTAAGATATGACTTAAATGAGAAAAAGAACACTAAACTATTATATTGCAACATAGCACTATTAAGATGAAAGTAACTTGATGAATTTAGATCACTTAATTACGTATTCATTTGGTCTAATTTTTTAATGCATTCAGTTAGTGTAAGATCCCCATTTTAGACAAAGGACACACCACAAATTAGAAAGCTATTTATAACAATATCAATCACTACTCCACTTAATCTTTTACTCAAGTGTTCAGTTTTGGTTGTATTCTAAGCATTGTGTTTTTGCTCATAGGGTAAACAAAATCAACATTGATCACTGCCATTGAGGAATTTATCTGTAGTCAATCGAGTCGGTACCTAAGTGAGATGCGGGTATGATAATGAACAATTCAGTGAAGGAAAGTAACCACGGAAGAAGTCATTCCTGGGGTTTCTGTATATGTGCAGCAGAAATGATAGAAAGAAAGGACTTTATAAGGAAGCAGTCACAGTACCATAACTGCCTTGACTTGAAAACAAAGAGAGTAAAATATAGGTGGTGAAAGTGCCAAAGTGAGACGTGTGAGTGAAGGAACACTAGTTGGAGATGGTAAGTTCAGAAGGTCAACAGGAGTCATTTTGACTGGAAGGTAGTATACTGACAGAGAAGTGAAATAATTCAAGAGAAATGCAGACAACAAATGTAAAAGACATAGGAACATTGGTTATAGGAGGAATTGAAATGGGGGTGCATTGTCAAGAATAGGTCTTGGGTTTCTAGACTGGGCTTCTAGAGAGAACATTCTTTTTTTTCTTAAAATAGAAAATGAGATATAAGAATGAGAACAGAGCCAGGCGGTGGTGGCGCACGCCTTTAATCCCAGCACTCGGGAGGCAGAGGCAGGCGGATCTCTGTGAGTTCGAGGCCGGGCTGGACCAACAGCCTCCAAAACAATACAGAGAAACTCTGTCTAGTAAAAACAAAAAAAACAAAAAACAACAACAACAACAACAAAAAAAAAAACAAAGAATGAGAACAGAAATGATGGGCTCTCTGTAATGAGAGCAGGAAGTAAGGGAGATTTTCTTGCTGAAACTCTGTTTCAAACAACCCCAATTTGTATTTGTTGTTTGCTATTTTTTGGAGACACAGTCTCAGTATACAGCTAGGCTGGGCTTGAACTTCCTATTCTACTGTTTCAGTCTCCTTAGTCTTGGGGTCACCAGCCTACAGATCCATGCTGGAGTCATGATGGATTGCTAATGTGGGATTATAATGAGACTGGATTCTTGTCTGCATCAAGCAACAATTATTTGTAATGATGAATGGCCATATAGTCATAAATCACTTAATAGTGTGCAGTGTTTCATCTTCTTCATAGATAATTTTATAACAGAACCAACAGAAGTGTAATAGCAAAAATTACATTTTATTCTTTCATTAGATGGCTTCTTCTGGCTCATGTAATTGTTAATTTGGTAGTAGAAATGAAGCAGAATACACAAGTATGTATCTAAGATCAAAGCTCGCCTTAAAAAATAAATCTATGCTAAATGTGTTTTTCTTTACATCCATTCTCAGTAGCCCTCCCAGGAAATATGCTAGATTTTCTATAATCAGTTTATTGATGCTATACCCAATGTAACTTAAAATGGAAGAAGAGTCTCATTCAAAAACAAAATAAAAATCTAGGTAATTTTCAAACCTTGCTGCAAATATATTTATTTCTGAAAAGAACCATGTTAAGAAAAGTACCCTTGCATAGCTATTTTCAGTTGCATTTATATGTTCTCCATACTCTCTAATAATTGACATACAAAAGCAGATATTTATTTATAACACGTACTTAATAGTTCTTAAACTCCATTGGAAAATATATCATTAGTATTTGTGAATATAATCCTGTTATCATTCCATTCATTTTTTAAATTTGCTTCATTATTTAATAGTAGATTCTAAGAATACATATTAAATACACATATCTTAGTTAGGGTTATTACTGCTAGATGAAGCACCCTGACCAAATGCCAGTTGAGGAGGACAGGTATTATTTGCCGAGCATATCATGAGTCACAGATCATTGAAGGTAGTAACCCAAACAGAACAGGAACCTGGAGATAGGAGTTGATGCAGAGGCCATGGAGGAGTGCAGCTTACTGTCTTACTCAACTTGATTTTGTATAGCACATACAATCACCCACCCAGGTGGTAGCACCCATATCAATCACTAATTAAGAAAATGCTCTATGGCTTTGCCTACATGCCAGTCTCACGGAGGGAATTTCTCATTTGCGGTTCTCTCTCCTCAGATGATGATACCTTTTATCAAGTTGAACTAAAGCTAGCCAATGCAACATGACAGACATGTATTTCACCACCTAAGTCCCCAGTTTAAAAAAGACAATAGCTCATGGAATTTTAAAACTTAGAGTGAATTTCAGATGAGAAGATTCAAGACCCGAGATGTGAAGCATACCTTGAAACCCCCAATGAAGTTGGCATTAAGCTGTAGCCATCTGGGTACCATGAGTGTTATGTCCCTTCATAAATGTTGCTTCTCCTTGAACACCAACTCTTAAAGTTATTTCACTGAACACTTCTCAGTACTACTCAAACTATTTGAGAGTGCCCTCTGTGTTTGACCAGCTCTCATCTTTCTGCTTTCACAGATCACTTACCCAACACTTAAGAAAATAGTGACTTATTCCAAAGGAAGAGTTGATTTCTATATCATTCTCTGACTCCCACAGCAGTATAGTTAACTAACATACTATGCTGCCTTTTAGCAAATCTCTCAAGAGAAACCAATTGAAAATGCAGTCCCATTCTAATGATTTTTTAATTAATTTTATATAAAAATATTAAAATGCATGCTCTCTTCCATTAATGTGAATAATTTATTTTAAACACTTTTGCAGGGATATTTTTCTTGCCAACATGTAAGAAATTCTTGTGAAGCTTTAGTCAATAATACACCCACCAACTTGATTTAATATTTCTGCGTCCTCATAGAAGAACATTCTTTATATGCTTTGAAGGAATTCTCATTAACATGGCTATTGAGCCAAGTGTAGAGTCAGCATAGAATTCCCTAAGAGCCTTCAGAAACAGAATAATTTAATTCTACAAAGGTTCCAGTCTGCTTAGCTTCCCTCTTTTTCAAATCATAGCTATAAAGTCAGTCCAAAATGCCTTCACTTTCTCATTTCCAATTTATAATAAACTTATTTGCACCAAATGTTGCTCTTTCCCCTTAAACCTTTTATTATTTAGACATCATTTTTGTAGCTACTGATGCAAATATAAAGAAATACTGAGTGAACTACATTAAACACAGTCAATATTTTAAGAGACTTTTCTTTTGTTTTCCTCTCTACCAACATTAATGTTCCATTACACGTGTGGCGTGATGTATTAGGAAAAAAAGGTTGAACTAGGTGCTAGGCACTTTTTATGTATATCATCTATCTCATTTATTGTTGTTATTGAAACTGCGATAGACATAGACTATCTTTTATCAAATAAAGAAAGAAAAATAAAAAACCGAAAACACAAAGAAAAAGTATACTGCATAGAAGTTTTCATAGGAAATTTCTAGAATTATTGTGGCCATATTTCCCTTGTTATTCTACCAAATGATCTGAGAGCATTGAGATACTTCCAAAATTCTTGAGAAAAAAACTAAGATAGGAAAATTTGTATGAGGAATCAAAAGTTCTGTACAAGTTGCATGGAAGGGAAAGATGGTGTGCAGAATGGTGGCTTCTAGGAGGCAGATGAAAGGAAGAGAGTAGGGGGATGGGAAAAGGGAAGAAGAGGGATACAGAGAGGGGGACTGAAGAAGGGAAGGGGACCCAGCTCGAGATGGAAGCTGGACTTAGAATAACTGGGGAACCAACGGAAAGAAGAGGGAAGAAAGCTTATTCAGAATTTGTTCAAGATTTACACAGAGCAATGCTATCTAACAAAGAAAGTTTTCAAAAACTAACTTCAGAATGGCCTTTTTTGCTGTGTTTTAAAAGCTGGAACAATTATTTTGATTTGTCTAATGAAACATTGTATGTGTGGGTGTCCTGTACTCTTAATGTAATTAATGTTCTAATGAGAGATCTGTGCTGACTCTAAAAGTGAAGGCTCTTTTCTAGCAGTCCCTCCACGTCCTTTTGTCTTCCTCCCTCTTTTTTTTTTTTTTTTTTTGCTATGAAGAAAGGACATAGTGAGACAGAAAAGGCTGCCTTAGCGTTCACACACATGTCAACATCTCTGCACTATAAGCTGCAATACAAATATCTCATGCCCACACTAGTCATTTCAGTTGAAGTAAAGAATTCCGAGCCTCACAACATGTTGAACTGTGTCATTTCGATGACTGAAAAGTGAGAGCAATAACATTAGCGTGATGGGAGTGTATCCATCCTTCCATATACCTGGATGGATCCATACCCAAAGCCCTGCTTCTTTCATTCACATACATATTTCTTCAGATGTCTATCTCCATACAGCTGTTTATATCTCTTAAATTACAGGTACTCATAATGTATGAATCCTTTAAGTAAGAACATTTTTTAAATTTTGATCATCTATCTACTTAATGAAATGGAATAAGCACCCACCTTGTGCCAAATCTCCTTACTCTCTCCCCATTTTCATGCTGCAGGATAAGCAGATGATGTCCTGTATTTACCTACAGAAAGAAAAGTGGCAATAGATCTTAGAGTCTCTTCCATCTTTGACCACCAAACTACCTACTACATCACCCCAGGGAAACTGTCAGTGCTTTAGCTGAGGAAGCTGTGTCCTGTTTTAAAGCTGAAAATATAAAATAGCTATTAAGAGCTTCCTCCTTCTCAAATCGACCTGCTTCCCTGGACTAAGGTTTGAAAGAGGTTCAGGAATTTGAACAGAGATATGCAGTTTAAAAGAAAGATGCAGACCCTTTTATTAGAAATACATTTTTCTCATGCAGTATATCCTGATTACTTCTCCCTCCCTCTCTCTCCCTCTTAATTCCTCCCACCTCCCTTCCCCTCAAGATCCACTCCTTTTCTGTCTCTCATTAGAAAAGAGATAGCAACAAAACATAACAAAATAAAATGTGATAGGGGAAGTCCTTCTGTGTTTGTGCTTATCTTATTGGTTGTTGAATAAAGAACTGTTGGCCAATAGGGAAGCAAGATAGGTGGGACTAGGAGTTGAGGAGGATTCAGGGAAAGAGAGACACAGAGTCACCATGTAGGACACGGGAGAAGTAACATGCCAGGACCTTCCTCCAGTAAGAGACATGGAAATATTTAGATTAGCAATTATGGGTTAAATACTTAAGTCAGAGCTAGCCAGTAGGAAACCAAGCAAACAGCCAAACAGCTTCATAATTAATATAGAGTCCTGTGTGTTATTTTGGGGTTGAGACAGCTTGGCAGGGCCCAGGTGGCCAGCAGGGAAAACTACACGTTACAAAAATGTAATAAAGCAAAAATAATTTTAAATGTCAATTGCTCAATGGAAAACACCCAAAATATATACCCAATCAATTTGAGACAGGTAATTACTTAGGCATTTGGTGTGTCTTAGGACTTTAATACAGGTTAAATCTTTCTATATTACTTTTAGAGCTATAACTGATTCAATATGCTAATTTTAAATGCCAAAAATGACATATTTAAATATATCTCACAGAAGGAAAAATAAATCCTGAAAATGTCTTTGAGACTTTTGTACAATGAAATATAACAAAAAGTTGTATTTATTTCAGAAACAAAAAGTTTTCTAACAGTGAAAATGCTTACTAATTCCATTGAGCTCCATAGAAACAGCGCCGGGGCAAGCGGAAGTCGAACTGGCTGGCACTGGCGACTCTGTGCCTCGCGGATGAAAATCATCTAAACATGGGCAAAGGAGATCCTAAGAAGTCGAGAGGCAAAATGTCCTCATATGCATTCTTTGTGCAAACTTGCAGGGAGGAACACAAGAAGAAGCACCCGGATGCTTCTGTCAACTTCTCAGAGTTCTCAAAGAAGTGCTGAGAAAGGTGGAAGACCATGTCTGCTAAAGAAAAGGGGGAATTTGAAGACATGGCAAAGGCTGGCAAGACTCGTTATGAAAGAGAAATGAAAATCTACATCCCCCCAAAGGGGAGTCCAAAAAGAAGGTCAAGGACCCAAGTGTACCCAAGAGGCCTCCTTAGGCTTTCTTCTTGTTCTGTTCTGAGTATCGCCCAAAAATCAAAGAACACCCTGACGTGTCCATTGGTGATGTTGCAAAGAAACTGGGAGAGATGTGGAACAGCACTGCTGCAGATGACAAGAAGCCCTACAGAAGGAAGGCTGCCATGCTGAAAGAGAAATACAAAAAGGATCAAGCTAAAGGAAAACTCGATGCAGCGAAAAAGGGGGTGGTCCAGGCAGAAAAGAGCAAGACAAAGGACGAGGAAGATGAGGAGGAGGATGAAGAGGATGAGGAAGAGGAGGAAGAAGAGGAAGAAGAAGATGAATAAGTTGGTTCTAGCACAGTTTTTTTGTCTATAAAGCATTTAACCCCCCTGTACACAACTCACTCCTTTTAAATTAAAAAATTGAAATGTAAGGCTGTGTAAGATTTGTTTTTAAACTGCACAGTGCCTCTTTTTGTATAGTTAACACACTACCGAATGTGTCTTTAGATAGCCCTGTCCTGGTGGTATTTTCAGTAGCCACTAACCTTGCCTGGGTTGTAAATTGGCATGGAAATTTAAAGCAGGTTCTTGTTGGTGCACAGCACAAATTAGTTATATATGGGGACAATAGGTTTTTACTTTTGTTTTTTGTTTTTTTTTCATCTTCAGTTGTCTCTGATGTAGCTTATACTAAGATAATTGTTATGTTAACTGAATACCACTCTGTAATTGCAAAAAGAAAAATTGCAGCTGTTTTGTTGACCTTATGAATACTTCAAAGTAAATATAATTTTTATTAGTATTGTTGTCCTTTTCATAGGTCTGAAATTTTTCTTCTCAAGGGGAAGCTAGTCTTTTGCTTTTGCCCATTTTGTGTTGCATGAATTGTTGCAGTGTTTCTTTTCATATAGTTAATGAAAAAAAAAGCTTTTATCTACACATCCTGCATATTGTGATTGGTAACATTTTCATACATAGTTGAAATTCCAAAATCGTGATAAATTAGATAAGAGATAGTACATAACCCATGTACAAAGCAGAGAGTGATCAATTCTATCACACCATGGAATTATTAGAATCAAAAAATCGGAAAGTCTGTCCTTGAAGGACTGGTAGAAAATTCTGTCTTATTCCTTATGTGAGGACTCTTCTTAACGTCCATTACTGTGTAATGGCAGTTACATGCTGCAGTTCCCTACTAAAGACCTGAGAATGTATCCCCCACAAGTGGGAGATTAAATTACAAGACAACCATAGTAAACTTTGTTGACATTGGTCCTAGTGAAGGCTGTGATGAGAACACTGGCTGTAATTAATGCCTTTGCCCATCTATCTAAATACAGGATTGCTCAGGAAACTTGACTGTTTAAAACGTATTTTTAATTAGTTGAGCCAGCTTTTCTTAAAATTATGCCACATTTAAAATTAAAGTAAGGGTATATTTTCCTATATTGTGATTTGTCCCTTTATAAATCAGATACAATGGAAGATGATAAACTTTGCATATTAGTAACAGTTGTTCAATCCATTATGTTTTTCTTTATAAAACCCAAACTCATTCATTAGTCATGTTTAATCTGCTTAGCAGTTTAGGGAACAATTTGGCATTTTTGTGGTTTTTTGAGATTCCCATTCTCTTAAAGTACCAGTGGTTTAAAAGTAGCATTCTTATAATTTTAAACACTTGCGATGGAGTGCTGTTTGTTATATAATTTTGACTTGGATTCTTTGCATTTCCATTTGTATATGTAATTTGAGGAGGAATACTGAACATGAGTCCTGGATGATAATAATAAATTAATAATTGAAGAGGTTTTAAAAATATCTAAACATATTTAAATCTATAATTGGCTTCATTTGTTTGATGGATTTAAGGTGTTTTCTGAAGTCTCAAGAACACTAATGCAACTAATGCTTCTTGAAACTCCTTTCCTATAATTTGTTTGAAAATTTTACACTTGTTAACAGTAAATATCAGGGCTCATGGAAGTCTTAGAGTACTGTCCACAGGAACTTTGAGCAATGGGAACAACTTCCTGTCCCCAGTGGTGGCTCCACTCAAACACTGTCATTGAGCAGCTGAAACAAAATGTTATAACCAATACTGAGGGACTTAGTTTTAAAATACTTAATTCATCTCCCCCCTTCTCTCCTGTCTTCTCCCTTCTTTTCTTCATGTAGCAAGTGGTACTCTATTAGAAGTTCAGTCCTAGTACAAATGTCTTTAACTCTCAACTATCACAGAGATGCCTATTTTTATCTCGATTTCTCACAGTTTGTCTTGGAATCTCAGACAACACATTGAAGCAAGAAATTATGTTTATTTTTTAAAAATCAGAAGAGTTTAACCATGCTATTTTATATGCAAAAATATTAATAAGGCATAGCAACAAATTTAGGAAGAACATAAGGTTTAATAATAACTTTGTGACTAGTAATGGTGTCATTTTTGTTGGTGAGGAAACAACTGGTTATCTATTTGGAAATGGACATGAATGTAGTGCACCTCTAGCATATTTTTTTAATGTTCTTTTATTTTTAAATTTAAATTAGAAACAAGGTTGCTTCACATGTCAATTCCAGGTCTCTCTCCGTTTCCCTCCCCTCTTCCTGTGTCCTCCCACTAACCCCCCAATATCCCTTCATTTCCCCAGGGAGGGTGAGGCCCTCCATGGGGGTGTCCAAAGTCAGTCATTTCATCCAGGACAGGGCCCGGACCCTCCCCCAAGAGTTCAGGGTGAGAGTGCATCTCTCATTGTTGGATGGGAGTTCAAAGTCCATTTGTATACCCGGAATAAATACTAATCTTCTACCCAAGGCTCAATAGATTACCCAGGCCTCATCCCTGACACCCACATTCAGGGGGTCTTGATCAGTCCCATGCTGGATTCCCAGGCATAGTCTGGAATTCAAGAGTTAACCCTTGTCAGGTCAGCTGTTTCTGGGGGTTAAACTAGCCAAGTCTTAACCCCTTTGGTCATCAGTCCTCTCTCTTTGTCACTGGATTTTTTGAGTTCAGCTCAGTGTTTAGCTGTGGGTGTCTGCCTCTGCATCTATCAGCCACTGAATGAAGGTTCTGTTTCTCAGACTCTCTGGCCATGGGATTGTAGGCTGGCACTCCCCAGATCTATGTCTAAAATCCATATATGAGAGAGTACATGCCATGTTTCTCTTTTTGTGACTGGGTTACCTTGCTCAGGATGGATTCTTCTAGTGCCATCCATTTGCCTGCAAATTTCAGGATTCCATTTTTTTCTGCTGAATAGTACTCCATTGTGCAAATGTGCCACATTTTCTCTATCCACTCTTCATTTGAGGGGCATCTAGGTTGCTTCCAAGTTCGGGCTATTACAAATAATGCTGCTATGAACATAGTGGAGCAGACATCCTTGTTGTATGAATGGGCATCTTTTGGATATATGCCTAAGAGTGGATTTGCTGGGTCTTGTGGTAGGTTTATTCCAATTTTCCTGAGGAATCTCCATACTGATTTCCAAAGTGGTTGTACAAGTTGGCACTCCCACCAGCAATGGAGGAGTATTCTGCTTTCACCACTTCCTCTCCAGCATAAAGTGTTATTGGTGTTTTAAATTTTAGCCATTCTGACAGGAGTGAGATGGTATCTCAGAGTTCTTTTGATTTGCATTTCCCGGATGGCTAAGGATGTTGAGCACTTTCTCAAGTGCCTATCAGCCATTTTAGACTCCTCTATTGAAAATTCTCTATTTAGTTCTGTAGCCCACTTTTTAATTGGATCCTTTGGTGTTTTGGAGACTTGCTTCTTGAGTTCTTTGTAAATTTTGGAAAACAGCCCTCTGTCAGATGTGAGGTTAGTGAATATTTTTTCCCATTCTTTGGGCTGCCTTTTTGGAAATTGACATGAATGTAGTGCACCTCTAGCATATTTTATAATAGAAATATCCACAGGAACCAGAGTTGTAAAGCTTTTACCTCTGTTGAAAATATCAACTCAAAATATATCTATGTGTTAGGAACTAGGACCAGAAACCCTACTTCATTCTGAGGATACTGTAACAGTTAAATCAATGCCACTTTTTCCTTTATGACTCTAAAAATTAGTTCATTTCAAGAACATCAATATTATTACTAAAGGACCCATAGATTCACGTCTATTTAATATAAATAAAATCCAAATATAATAAAATTCCTTGAAAACTGAAATACTCTTTGGTTTAAAATTACATATATTTACTTTTTCTTTCTTTTTAATTCTATTTGAATAACTTTCTTTTCATTTTTTAACATACCAACTGCAGTTTCCCTTCCCTCCTCCCACCCCATCTCCATTTAGAAAGGAGCAGGCCTCCTGTGGGCTTGAACAAAGCATGGCTCTTTGAGTTGAGGCAGAAGCAAGCTCCTCCCCTGGGTGAAGCCTGGGCAAGGTAATCCAGCATAGGGAGCAGATTCTCAATATATATTTATTTCAAACAGCCTATGGCATACGATGCTCATTTAATAAATCTTTGTAAAGAGAAAGGAAAAGAAGGAAGGGAGGGAGAAAGGGGAGGAAGGATAGGTGAGAGGTTGTAATGGGTTTTCTATCAAATCTCACAATGCTGGATTGTGACATCGATGCTAAATTATCCTCTTACATTGATAAGATTGACAGTGAGGTAAGAAGAGGTATAATGTGATTCTCTTGCCCCTGAGCCAAGTAACATGCAAATTATGTCAGTTTGGCCCACACAGAGTTGCTACAAATTTTTAATAAGTGCTCTTTCTTAATAAGTTTTTTTAAATCTTGTCACAAAGGCAAATGTATTTCATGACTCCCTACTGATAATAATTGCATACTACTCTAACTAAAGTGACCAAAAATCAATAGGAATTATGATGTACCTGATATCATTGATTTTTAATTGAAAGAGTTTTCTTTCAAAAAAAGTACTAACTAGTAGAAAGGCTGCTGAAGCAAAGAGAGCAGGAAGTAAAGCTAAGAAGTCAGATGAAGTTGTTCAGAAGGCAATCTGGCATTCAATGGTGACACAGAGGTTGGGGGACAACGTGGGTAAGACCAAGGGCAGTACCATAGTCTGGAGCACAATGCAGGGAACTGAAGCATCCCTTTGAGTCTTATTGATTGGGTTTCTGACTTGCTTTGTAACTGTTAGCTTTCCCCTATGGAAACTATGTGGCACTTCGCTAGAAGCAGGTGAAGGTTTCATTGGGTAGCAGTACAAAGCACTGGCACTGAGCCAGCTGCATCCTGAATTCTCAGTGCCAATTCCAGCATGGCTATTTTTGATTCTTACCTTTAATTGGTCACATTCTGCAGTATTGTACCATGAGCATTTCACACAGGCCCAAAGTTTCATTCAAGCACTCTGAAAGTAGCAGTATTTATATAAATTATATAAATACCACATTTGGTATCACACTGGGATTTTCTCTTATTCTTGAAATTTCTTCTTGAAGTTATTGTCAATGAAACTGAAAATGTGTTTCAGTAGCCAGTCCTGGGTAAATTACAAACAAAATCACATCTAGATTTATACAACATTTTCATCCTAAAATAAAAGCCTGCCCATGTAACCCAGCCTCCCCAACCTTCCACAATACAAGTGAGCTACATAGTTCATAAATATTATTTATCAGCAACGTCCTGTCTATGATGAATTCCTCTTTAGAAGAACTTCCATGTTGCCATGCTGACCTTGGGTAACCCTTGCACTTCCTGTCATAGTGCTTAACAGATCAAGGGCAAAATATGTTCAGAATAGAAAAAAAGTCAGATAGGATCCTAGAGATGTCTCAACCCAATTTTCTCCTACAACTCTAAAACCGTATTTTAATGTAATAAAGAGAACATGATGTGCTAACTTTACACTGAGGTGTGAAGAAAGTAACTTAAATATTAAAAGTGATACTGGGTAATCCCTGACAAGCTCTTTTATCTCCCTCTCCAAGGATGACAGGAGGAGGGAAGTAAGATATTGTCGACATTTAATTCCGAGGCTGAATTTTTATTCCATTCTAGATTCTATTTGGTCTTCAGATTGACAATATCATATAACTTCATAATGTATTTCTTCCACAGCAGTGTGCTGAGACAACACTGTGGTATTGATTCATTGTACATGGTTGATAGTGTGATTGTATAATTAGAAGAACTGTGAAGAGAGCTTTCACACTTCTGCCCTGGTTGAAGAAATAAACAGCTCCGTGGGATGAATCTTTAAAACATTAAAGGATTTAAAAATAAGTGTTATGTTTGTGATTCATGCATCCCATATTAATTTGAGATACATTTATCATTTAGCTAAGCAGAATGATAGTTGAGTGAGCAAATGCTTCCGGCCGAATGACAAGCTTAGTGTGGTTACTGTAGAGAGTAGCAGAAACTGGCAATGATGATTGAAACAAGGGAGTCTCAAGGTTTAGGATGCACAGGACATCTAGACATCATCAAAGAGTCCCAAGCCAGTTCTCTGCAGTTCTCTTTTGATAGGCAGAGTTTTGACCTAGAAATCTGCATACTAAACAAAACTTGAGGTTATTTGATTCTGGTGATCTTTAACATCATACTAGGAACACTGACACAGAGAACGGCCCTCTGTAAGCCAATGTAAGTAAGGGGGAAGCAAGTGCGACTTGGTCATTTGGCTGTAAATCTCACCAGGTACAACTTATGAATCTTCCTTCAGAGCACTTTCCTGTGAAGTTTCCTATTGAATTAAGCCTTATGTGTATGTATGTGTATATGATATATACATATATAATGTGTATATTGTGATGGTTAATATGTGGTTAATATTCATTGTCACACATAATCACATATGATACAAAGTTCTAGGTATGCCTATTTGGAAGTTTCTAGATTGGGTAACTGAATTGGAAAGTCTCATAAATGTGAGTGGTTTTCTTCTGTGGACTGGAATCCTTGCCTGAATTAAAAGACAGTGAGATGAACCCCACATTCATGTCCTCTGCTTCCTAACTATGGATGCAATAAGAACAGCGTTTTAAGTTGATTTCACCATGAATTCCTTACCATGATTAAGTATTCCTCTCCTTCCTAAAGTTATTTTGTCAGTAATTTGTCACTACAATGAGAAAAGTAATAGACACACACACACACACACACACACACACACACACACACACCACAATTCCAATGGGTTTCATTCTTGTTCATAGTCTGCCTATGTATGCATGCATGTATGCATGTATGTATGTGTGTGTTGTTATGTATGTATGTATGTGTATTTATGTAACTACATGTTACAATACTGAGTATAAAGTATCATATAATTTCACGTTACAGCTTTGAGCCATATATATATAATATGCATAGGCATAACATATGTAGAGAACTGTATATTTATCTGTGTGTGTGCAGAAAGAGTAATAATCTGATGAAAGAGTTGGTTAAAGACATGAGACTTGAAACTTCTAAGAGAACTTATCTGGACTGGTGAGCAATGCTGGCATTCTCAATAGACAGATATGTCAGGTAAGGTCCTCATGGGCCCTACCCATGCCTCCTGAACTTTTGGTTAATGAATTCTGGAGGAAAGTAATTCATTGTCTTGAGTTGTATACACAGTGGGGAGCCCACCAGGGTCCATTGCATGGTTCCTTACAAATGGTCACACAGACAACCCTACTGGGTCATGAAAATAAAACAATATAACATGAATATAAGAAAGGGACTTACAGAAGAAGGGGTATTTGACAGCTAGGAATATTGGGAAATTGTGCATAATCAAAATATATTGTATTTGAAATTGTCAAAGAAAAGTTTTAATCACTAAACTATAAAATAAAAAATGAAAATGATTAGGTAAAAAGTATGGGGAAAGGAATGAGAGTTCTGAGGCAGAAAATATTAATCTTGGGATCCATGAGTCAAATAACCAATACAGAAATGGGTTTATAATACCTGCAAGAAGAAAGAAAGCTTCTAGAACACTGTATATATTATTTTTCATTATAGATATGTACAAGGCAGATTTACTCCTAGGGATATTATAGGTACTCTTCAGGTATTGTTCTTCTTTAATAGGAAAATAGTAAAAAATTAACAAAAACAAGAAAAAATAGGCAAAGGAAAATATGAACTTCTAATTCAAATTATTGAGGTAGTGTTTCCTGTTTCAGTCCCGACATTTAAAGAGTTTTCATCACCATGTTAGTCCTCAGAACAAGAAAACTGACACATAGAAAATCACTGACTTCTCCTGGCTCCAAGAGAAATATGGGGCTGCAAGGTAAACCATCTTCCTGAGATGTGGAGAGGCAGAGGCATGTCAGAACACATTTGTGAGTTGCTTACTTGGCGCAGGAAACAAGTGTCATAAACAGGCAGAATAGCTTACACTGCTGTTTCAGTGAACCAGCAGAGGCTGACTGTGAATGACAAACCCTGGGTCTGTAGTCTCCCCCATGGCTGTCTCACAGTGGACCTTACTTCCAGGAACCACAACAGTTTCTCATGTTAGAAACCCGAGAAGGCTCCCTTCTTGCTGCTGCAGGGAAGGGGGGAGCAGGAATGCAATAATCATGAAATGTATTTGTAAAATACAGTCTGCTTTCTCTACAACAAAGGCTTGTTCTCTAGATATCAATAAGTTGGGACTATTAGTTCAGTCGGATATCAGCAGGCCTCTCACTGCAGTCCTCCGGTCGCTTTCTGTGTTACGTAAGAGGCACAAGTCCAGTGATTTGGACCAGCATTTGTGAAAACATCCTGGGGAACCTTCAGTAGGGCATGGGGGCTGGGCTGGTTTAAGCTACTGCATTGTGAAAAGCGACCAGTGACAGTCACACAGCACTAACTACATACTAAGGATCTGGATAGCAAGTCATAATGAAAACATGAGCCACAGACCTCTCTGAAGATAAATTCCTTGAGGAAAGGCAAAACCAAACAAGAGAGATTTTAATTTTAAAAGAGATCAAGGATACTAGAAGAATATAAAGTCCTCAGCAACTGTGTTATAGCACACATTAAATGCATCCCAAATTCTAGCCATATTACTATAAATATTCTCTTTAAAATCTGTCTCAGTTAGGGTACCAGAAATAGCATAGCATCTCTGGCTCCCTTTTCTTCCTCCCTCTCCTTCTCTCCCATCCAGTTATTAACCAGGAGAATCCTACTTAGCTGCGTAGATCAGACAAGCTTGGGCATGTTCAAAGTGATATGGATATAATTTCTCTCTCTCTCTCTCTCACTCTCTCTCTCTCTCCCTCCCCCTCCCTCCCTCCCTCTCTCTTGCTCTCTCTCTGTGTGTCCTTTGATCATAAGATTGTATGACACTTTAAAAGAGCAAGAATATGAGACATAATATATAAAAACAAAATAATCACCTAACAGTACCCACCCATTACATAGATACTAGAACTAACAAAAAACTTGAAATTATGAATTTAAATGCTCAGTTTTATTGGAAGAAGCAGGCAAAGTACAAGGCTGGGTAGATAATATAAATCCAGAGGCAAGAACTCTGGGGAAGTATGACGTGGTAATTCTGGAAATCCAAAGCACAGCAACAGACGTGAGAAATCTTTTCAAATCATCAAAACAGACACAGCCAAATAATCAGTACTCTTAAATATAGATTGTTGTAAACTGCATCAAGCTCGTATGTAAAGAGTAAACTACAAGAAGGAGCATAAGAAGATCACAGAGAAAAGAAATATTTTACACAGTTGTAACCAAGAGACTTGATGAGACACCTCAGTGTGGTGGTTTGATTGAAGATGGCCCCCATAGGCTCACAGGGAGTGCCCCAATTGGGAGATGTGGCATTGCTGGAGGAAGTATGTCACTGGGGGGTGGGTTTGGGGGTTTCTGAAGTCCAAGCCAGGACAAGTGTTACACTCTCTTCCTGCTGCCTGCCTCTCTGGATGTAGAACTCACAGCTACCTCTCTAATACCATTTCTGCCTGAGTGCTGCTATGTTTCCCACCATGATGACAATGAACTAAAGCTCTTTACTGTGAGCCAGCCCCAATTAAATTATTTCCTTTATAAGAGTTGCCATGATCATGGACAGAAACCTAACTAAGACACTGAGTGATAAAGTGCCTGCCACTCAGTCAGGAGGACCGAAGCTACAGGAGCCACATAGATTTCAAGAACACTTGGGAGCCTGTCTGTCATCTTAATGCTCAGATAGAGGAGACAGAAGATTCACAGGGCAATCTAGCTATTCAGATTTCCTAATCACTAAGCTTTGAGTTCTATGAGAGATGTTGCCTTGGTAAATGAAATGCAGAACAAGTATTTAAGGTAGACACTTGATAATTTTTCTCCACATGCATGCACATTTGTATGTTTGCACAGTTTCACACATGTGAGCCTACACAACTGCAAATATACACTTGAAAACACATGTGCAAGCAGACCAAACACACACACACACACACACACACACACACACACACACACAGTGGCCAGGAATCTTCCAAAATTAGTGAGAAAGCACAAAATACAAATCTAGAAAGCCTAGAAAAAATAATCAGGAGAAAATAAAAGCATGAGTAAACATAAAGCCATATATGCACACTGTTTCACATAGCCAGAAACTGAGCACTAAGTAAATGTCTTGGTGAGACTGTGAAGGAATGGTATCATGCCTACAAGAAAAAAGATGAGAGAATGTGAAATGCAGGGAAATATTTGTAAGAAAAAAAAAGAAGACACTTCATTTACCACAAATCTTATATCAAGGACAACTGTCCTTCCAAAGTGGACAAGCAGTACTTTCTCACACAGTCAGAGGGAATTCTTCATGAGCAGACTTGCTCTCAGTCGCTACTTATGGTTGTTTTCTCTGCAAAAGGAAATGAGATCAGTAACTTAGATCCATATCAACAAAGAAAGAGCACCAGTGAAGGAAGACACACAATGTGACTTCATTGTTATCCTTACTATATCCAAAATACCATTGTTTTCTTTTTGTCTTTTCGAGACAGGGTTTCTCTGAACCACCATGTTCAGACTGAAAAATGACTTATCCCTTGAATAGAAAGGGAACTTCTCTACACACTTATTGGGGGAGAATTGAAAAGTAGAGGCTCATGGGCACATTAAAGTATTGTCAAGGAAACCAGACCCAATAATTTATCAGACATACCAGATTGAGGAAAGGATGTAACTCCTTTACCTACACCCAATAAAATGAGAGACAACTAAAAATGTGATGGCACAGACCCATGCCAACCTAGTATCTGATAACTGGTGTATGTATGTGTCAAGGCTGGAGAACTTCCTGTCTTAGCTTGGTCCTCCCCTGTTGATGCAGCCTCCTTAGTTCTCTGCCCATTTAACTATTTGCCCGTCTGGACCAGTACCTCAACCTGACCAATATCCTGAGTCTGACAGAGCCCTACTCTCAATCTGATTTGGCCTTTTCACCCTGCAGCTGAATTCTACAGCTTTGCCCTCAAACCTGATTCCACCAGCTATGTCTCAGCAGTGGTTTTATTTATTGTCTCATCTACATTCCAATATACTCTTTCATGGCCCACTTCTGAGGACTCTTTAGCTCTGCTACAGATGCTCTCTAACTTTCACTCATTCTTTAACCATATATATGTAATAAAAAATTAACTGTACATATATAGACACATATACATATATAAAGCTACTTTGTGTCGTATGATATATTAATAGTAATGATTAAGATTGAAATAAAGAACCTTCTTTGGCTGCAGCTCAGATTTTATGAGAGTTTTTTGTCACTGAACCTGCTAAACCTTGTGAATTTATTGTTACCCAATTAATTTTGAGAATTAGAAAAATGCAATGTGTTCACCTATGTTTCTAGCATAACACCCATGGCACTTGGCATTAGTGAAAACACTGTTAAGACTTAGGTTTTTTATTAAAGTAACAACAATCAAAGGTAACAAAAATATGAGAAGTAGCATTTTTAAATTTCTATGAATTGGGGAAGAAAATCTTGCTAATAGCAGTGAGCTTTATTACATCTTAGCTTTATCTCACCTCATTTTTTCTCTCCAGATATGCAGTGGCCTCAAAAATTAATAGTCCCAAATTCCCAGTACAGTTTGGAAGTCATCTGATGGTGACCTCTAAGGCCTTTTTTTTTAGTTTCTTTATAAGTCATATTCCAAAGAATTACTTTCTAAACCTGTCTATCTCTTACCCTAAAGAACCTGGTTGCAAGGCTGTTTATTATTGGCCTGACATAGAACAAGCCCAGTGTAAAAAGCCTTTTTCTCTGGAGGTGCTTGTTGAAAACAATTATAACAAACATGTTAACCTCATAGCTGTCTGAAGTGTTCAGTAATGGTTAGAGGAAACAATACGGTAGCTGGAAAGCTTTTCTTTGGAGAAATTCTAGGGAAAACTTCTGCCTGTTGAAAATTTAAAAATCATCTGCACATTCCCAGGAATCTAGAAAGCTGAACACACATGGTATACCAACTGAGGATCATTTGAATTTCCAGAAAGATCTGGAAAACTTATGTTCTCTCACCTCCAGCTGACATGCAGGCAAGCAGTTAAAGAGCAAAGTGAGGGCAGAGACAGAAATGGCAGCTGCCTGAGTGATAATGAAAGCATGTCTGGGCATGAAGAGAGCCCCTAGGAAAGATGGGATGTTCATTGTGCCTAATCATTTCAGAAAATCTGTGTAATGCTAACTGGTTACCCAGGTAACTAACGAGAGACTTTAATGATCATTACCAGTAAAGAATATTTAATACTTAAATGACTGTTAACAATAAAAAAATCCTTAAAATATCCATTCTACAAAGTCACTAAAACAAACAGCTTTAATTAGTATGAAGTTGAGAATGGCTGCTACTGAGTATAAAGTTTCCTTCTAGGGACCTGAAAAATATTAAGAGGCAAATAGTGATTGTTAAAGCACTGCTTTAATACAATAAAGAAACCCTTTATTAAATGGTGAGTGTTATAGTGAATAAATTGCCACTCAATTCAAAGTTCTGATGCAACTGAATGGAAAGCTAGACTTTTTACTCTTGGAGACAGCAACACTGTTCTTTATAGATAGATACAGTGGGTAGACTATGAAAAAAGATATACGTGATTACCAATTAGTTTGCTCTTGTTAAAATTTATAAAATAGTAGCAAAAATAAGACCTAAAATATTTATTGAGATTAGGCTCATAATATATGCTCAAATAAAGTGAAAATAGTGAATTTATGTTAAAGATATCCTGAGACCACAGTAGACTATATTAGAAAACAATAGCAGAAATGTAGGTGGAAAATCCCCCAGTGTTTACAAGTTAAACAGTATTCTTCTTAACCCATTTATAATAAAAAGTATAAAGATAGACATGATGTAATATGCCTGTAATCCCAGCACTGGCGCATAGCTAATCTGAGGCTAGTTTAGGCTATCTAGTAAGTTTATGGCCAGCCTCAACTACATGGTAGTGGTACACAGTGTGGTCTCCCTATCGACTCCTTTTAGCTCCCTACCTTGTAATTTCTGTGGAAAGCATTCTAATGAGATACACAGAGCATAGTGTAAACATATGGAGTTTGTTACATGTAAAACTGACAACTCTCAAGGGAGAAAGTGAGTCAGGAGCAAAAGGACCATCATAGTGAAAAGAGGGGACATTTTATGTCAGAGCCCAATGTTATGTCTTTAATTTTGCCAGATACCTCTGCATAGATAGTAATATCTTCTAGGCAGATTTAAATGTCATGTATCTACCTAGGACTAGAGAAATATCTCAGATGCAGATCTTTCAACCTGTAATTAAAATCTTGTACTTTCAGTTATTGGTTTAAAAGGCTGCTTAGTATGATGTAGGATGGCCTCACTTCCAGTCTACTACTTTTCGACTAGCTATGTAGCAGCAAACCCCTTGCTCAATGAGTCAGAAACTGGAATGTTATCTCAAAGTAATAGAAAATTTGTCTAACATGCCCACTAATCTGGAGTCGCTTCTTAATACCAAGCTTGTCGAGATATTATAAAGTGTTGTTAACACACTTAAAATGTATATTTTATAAAAATCAGTGTATTGAAAAAAGTCAAATCAAAATAAGCAAATGTAAAAATAAGAGCAGAAATCTATTGAAAGATAGATTATACATGATAGATAAATAAATAAGTAGGTGACATTGATTGGTAGATAAATAGATGGATGGTAGATAGACAGACAGACAGATATTGGTTGGTTGGTTGATTGATTGCTTTATTGCTTGCTTGATTGATTGATTGATGATAGAGCAAGCATCCAGGGATGCCAAACCAGTTCTTTGAAAAGGAAAATAGTAATAAACCTCTAGCCAAACTAAGAAAGGAAAGAGCAGTGCAGAGAGGGACAGGATGGATAGGGAGGGGCAGAGCAGGGAAGAAAGGACAGAAAAGAAAGGATACAAATCAGTAAGGTCAGAAAGATGATTACTGAGTTCATGAACATTCAAGAACAATAAAATAATGCCCCCAATGTGTGCAAATCTCATAACTTGGAAGAAATTTATTAATTACCCAGAAACAAGATAACTCACAAGACCCATAGGTGAGCTAACATAGATGTGCATAAACTGAAGACATTTTATCCATAATTAATATCCTTTCCTAAAGCATTGTACCAAAGTGATCTCACCAACTGATTCCATTAAACCTCCAGGGAGAAAAAATACAGAAGTCACTTTCTAATCTCTTGATGAATACAGAAGATTAGAGAGCATTGCCTAGAGGAACATATGGTCTCAGCAACCTTAGTACAAAACTGTCCAAGTGAATAATCAAAGGGGAAACCATACGTATTACTCAGCAATGTAAATACAAAAATTGTCAAAATATTGTTAGCAAATCAACCCTAAAACTGCATAAACTAAAATATACCTTGGGAAAATAAACCTGGCTTTGGTATCAGGAACAAACCTATTTCCTTGATGAATGGCTAATATTTTCAACAGATAGTGATGCACTCTTTTAGAAAACAAGAACCTAATTACAGGTCCTACACTTCCATTTCAAAATGGAGCACAGACTAGGAAACAATAAAGAAATTTGATGGGGAAACCCAGTATGCAATCTGTGACACTGCATTTAGAAATTGGTAGAATTTGTTAGACTATGGTATAGATGATGTAATTTGTCATCTGTGGGGCTCTGTGTTAGTGATTCTTAAATCAATGTATACGTGTAGTCGTAGCCCATTTAGGGGATAATGGGAGTTAATTGCTAACTGCTGGGGAGAGATCTTATATAAACCAGCAGAAGCAAGATGATTCATGGGGTACTGGGCTAGGGTAGAGAGATCAGTAGCAGCTGAGAACTTGATAAATGCATGGAATCATGTTTAAACCTAGCAATATTTATAGATGTCTATGGATGGATGGATGGTTAGATGGGTAGACACAGATAAGATTGTCATATACACATATTTTCTTCTTTTTCAGCATAGAAGACATTCCTATAAATAACTGACTTTGCTTATTTTTATATCTGAAGATGTTTTTAGCCTACAATATTCTTACTAAAATTATCATTATGATTAATTATCTGTCATGATTACCAGGTTCATCCACACTCAGATATTAAAAATGAAATAAACAAGAGTCATTCTTTTTCCCCACTCACTCATTCAATAAATATTTACTGTGTGATCTTTAAGAGCTAAGAATATTCTATTTTTGGAATATAAAACTTATAAAAATGAAGTTTAGAAATATAAAAATTCTTTCTTGGGAATATAAAAATTATGTAATGCTACTGACCTCACAGAAAAATGAGGGGATTTTAAATCATTGAATGATTTAAAAAAGTAAATCAAAATGTTTTAGCTTCAAACAAAAATTTCATACCAGTGAAACTGTTTAATTCTTTGCTTTTTGACAGCATCCTGCACATGATTGTTATTCGCCAGTAGCTTGACGATCTCAGTCTTTATTAATCCAGTTTTACACTTACTACATACTTACTGTCACATAATAATTTACATGTTTCTTACTTAGAATTTTAAAATGTCTATTAATTCCATTGTTCAACATTCATGAGAAGCAACTATAAGCCTTTTTCTGGAAATTCTAAGGTGAATTAGACATACTTTCTCTCCTTATGTAAGTCAGTGGATGGAGAGAAATACATCAAGATGTATTTAAATGCACTATACCTGAAAGAATTCCAGAACTAAAGGGGTTATCCTACATCCTAGCCTGAAGGGCACAAGAGATTCCCTGGAAACACCTTTCCTGAATGGTTGGCCTAAATACCTGAGGAGGTAGGTAGTCTGCAGGTGGCTATCGGAAGGGAAGACAAAGACTGCACATAGCTCATAAAATGAAGATGCAAAGTGGTTGCCCATAGGAACCTGCAAATGTACAGATGAGGCAGAGTAACCAGATGTGCAGAGGCTAGTGCTACACTATGGAAGGTGGAGACCCACATGGACTTCTAAGCAAAAGACTATACAGCCAGATTTAAAAGTGAAAGATATACTCCTGTCCTTGAGGCTCTCCTGCCTCTGAAACTGTCTTGATCTGTATGGGATATCTATTGTGCTTATTTCTTTAAGAAACTCGGAGCTTAGGCTAGAGAAACAATTCAAGATAGCACCGCAGTGCTGAAGGAATAGAGTGATATTTCTTGTCTCAGAAAATCTCTTTCCTACAGGAAAATTTGGGCTGTGAATCCCGCATTCTAAGACTGATCTTTAGAAATCTATTTTAGGGACTGGAACATTTAAAGAGCAAGATGTGTGGCAGGTTGGCATGTGTGGGAGGAGTGTGTTTTGTGCACTCTGTATGTTCTGAGCAAGATCACCACAGTGGTCACAAGGAGAGACAACCCAACTTAAAATTAACCTTTTACTTTTTTGTCAAGAACATGCATGCCTTTTGGTTGACATTATACAATGTTTAACCCAGAAAAGCAGCTCCTGAAGTTGCTACAGTGATCACAGAAAAAAACATAAAACTTTCCCTTCCATGAACTAAATGAAGCAAATTATACTGAGGGCTACAAGAAAGAAAATTACATGTTGTCATCAATTTAGGCAATAGAGCAATAATTTGAATAAAGAACTTTCCCTATTAGTTTTGTCAGACATTTTCCTTCCAGGTGTTAGAGCTGGGTGACTAACTACCCAAGTGTTTTCCACTAGCTCAGACAATAAAAGTTGTCTCCATTAGCAAAGTGTTACTGAGAGTTTTCATAGTGTGATGGCTGATCTTCGTTACCAACTTCAGTGGAATAACCTCCCAATGTGTCTTTGAGGGAATTTTCCGAGATTTAGCATTGGGCAGCACCATTTGAAGGATGGAACTCTGAGGTCGAATAAAAAGAGAAAAAGGGAAAAGCTGAGTACCAACTTTCATTGTTTCTGTTTCCTGATTGCAGAAGAAGCTATTTTGTTCCCATATCACCAATCTTTCTGCATCATGATGAAGTAGACCCCATCAAACAATGAGTCAAAGCTAGCCCTTCTCCTTTCAGTTGCTTTAGTCCCATAAAATCGGCAAGTACCAAAACTAAAATATACCAAGGTACACTGTTCTTTTATCAAGGTTATTTTAAGGGCTAGAATGTGATTCAGTAATGATCACTTGCCCATCCTACACAAACCCCACATTCAATCTCCAGAACTGAGAAAAACCATGAGGTAAGAGTCTTTCCACACATTTAAAGTTTTAGCAGTAGTTTTATTGAGATTCTATCTCTTTCCCTAGGAATAATCTGCAAAGCAAATTTCCAGCAAATTTATTATATGACTAGTGTGTTTCAACCTGTGATGTGTGGGCTATTCAACAACCGCACAAATACCGTGGGCATGTCACTTTGGACTGATGAGGTACTCATAATCCCACTTTAACCATCGCGTCATTGCCAAGTAAAAGAGATCAAAGACACTAGAAATCCAGAGTTTCACAGTTGACTCCTCTGCCAGAAGAGCCACTGTCACCTCTGTTTTAGCTGTGTGCCTCCACAGGGTTATTACAGACTTCTAGCCTATGCTCTGCTACTTCTCTTGTGCAACTCTGAAACAAATGAGTGGATAACTTTTTGAGTTCACAGGGAAAGAACAATTGGCATAGGAACCCTGCTAAATTTTAAAAGTACCAGAATAATTTACTCCTAAGCCTGCAAACCATACCACCCTCTGTCCTATTGAAATGCAACAGATGTGTATTTGTAGTGGAGTGATAATCAATGAAACAAACTCGATGGTATATTTGAAATGTTGCAGATAGAAAACCAGGCATTAGTAGTTTCATGTTCAAACTTGTATTTAATAAACAAGCATAACTTCTCTCTTGCCTCTCAGAATCTTTCCACATCTGAAAATGGTAACAATAATATGTGCATCCATGTACTGTTGTGATGAGTAAATGGTTTATTTCATATCAGGCACTAGAAAACTGGCATAGAATTTAAAAAAATACACAGCCAGATCAGTAATTACAAACATCAATCTGGTCATTTTCTTTGTATGATAATATAGCAAGCACATAATACAACCAATATTATAAATGCCTATAACTTTCTGAAGACCACCATTGAAGAGATATCCACAGAGCCACCCTTGCTTACTTGGATGTAATTAAGTGCAGCAGGATGGAAAATGAAATTAAACTTGTGTCATACAAAAAGAGATCCAAGTGGCTTTCAGGGCTTACAGATTCATGCTGGCAAGAACTATGGAAAGAGAAAATAGGATGACAGAGCCAGTTATGATTACTGAATAGTCGGTGTCAGTATTTGCTTCTGACAGCAGTTGTACAAGATCAAATAAATGAAGTATCACAGTAAAGCAAGAACATAATCAGATCAAAAAGTAAGTCCAAAGAAAATGGAAAGATACGGTTTCAAGTTGGAGGTAAAGTTGAGGAAAATGAGCCGCTCTGAAGTCAGACCACGAACGTGAATGACTTCAGTAATGAAGAGCTGGCTGAAGATCAAAGTCAAAGTGATAAAGAAATTTCAAAAGAAAGAAATAGGGCTAGACTTTAACCCCACAGTTAGACTAGAGTCCTGTGGGTTTGGGAGGAGACTGCAGAGGCCAGGTACTATTCTGAACACAAATTATCAAGGATGCATACATCATATTATCATAATTTCCCTCAAAGGATGTAACCTGTATCCATTGTCTACAGCAAGTTATCACACGATAGCTTAAAAAAACTATCTTACAATTTTGAAGCTACATACCCTACATTGGCCTCACTAGACAAAAATCAAGTTGTCCACAGGTGCTGATTAAGAGCCAGCACATGAAAATAGACTAACTGGAGATACACACTCAAACACTAACAGCACGATTTGGGAGTAGACTGCAAATTACAACTTCCTCATGAATAGTTTAATTAAAAAATGGGGGAGGTGACAAGATGACTAAACATACAAAAGAATCTAACAAACACTACACTTCAAGCCATGTTACCAAGGAAAGTAAAGAATAAAGGTTTCATAGTTTCCAGATCTGCTATATGCCATGACCAAAATGATTTAAGGCTTTAGGCAAAACTAAAATCATTATAAGTTGAGCTTAAAATATACTAATATTTTATATTAGTCAAATGTTCTCAGTGTATTCTCAGGGGCCCTTTCTATATATATATATATATATGCATATATATATAGAGTTTTTAAATTTAAATTAGAAACAAGGTTGCTTCACATGTCAATTCCAGGTCCCTCTCCATTTCCCTCCCCTCTTCCTGTGCCCTCCCACCAACCCCCCCCAATATCCCCTCATTTCCCCAGGGAGGGTGAGGCCGTCCATGGGGGTGTCCACAGTCTGTCATTTCATCCAGGACAGGGCCTGGACCCTCCCCCAAGAGTTCAGGGTGAGAGTGCACCTCACATTGTTTGATGGGAGTCCAAAGTCCATTTGTATACCCGGGATAAATACTGATCTATTACCCAAGGCTAAAAAGATTACCTAGGCCTCCTCACTGATACCCACATTCAGGGGGTCTTGATCAGTCCCATGCTGGATTGCCAGGCATCAGTCTGGAATTCAAGAGCTGACCCTTGTCAGGTCAGCTGTTTCTGGGGGTTAAACCAGCCCAGTCTTAACCCCGTTGGTCATCAGTCCTTCCTCTCTGTCACTGGATTTCTTGAGTTCAGTTCCGTTCTTAGCCGTGGGAGTCTGCCTCTTCTTCCATCAGCCACTGAATGAAGTTTCTGTTTCCTAGACTCTCTGGCCATGGGATTGTAGGCTGGCACTCCCCAGATCTATGTCTAAAATCCATACATGAGAGAGTACATGCCATGTTTCTCTTTTTGTGACTGGGTTACCTCACTCAGGATGGTTTCTTCTAGTGCCATCCATTTGCCTGCAAATCTCAGGATTCCATTGTTTTTTTCTGCTGAATAGTACTCCATTGTGTAAATGTGCCACATTTTCTCTATCCACTCTCCATGCCTAAGATGGAGTTGCTGGGTCTTGTGATAGGTTTATTCCCATTTTTCTGAGGAATCTCCATACTGATTTCCAACGTGGCTGTACAAGTTGGCACTCCCACCAGCAGTGGAGGAGTGTTCCTCAGGGGCCCTTTCTAATGGAAGAAAGAAAGGAAGAAATTTGGAGGAAGGTGTTCCTGTAGAAGAGAGATGGAGAAGGGTTATGAGAGGAGATCTCCAAATTGGATTGAGAATAGGGAGGACGGGAGAGGAGAGGGAGATCGGAGAAAAAGAGGGGGAGAAGAGGAACAGAGAGGAGGACTGGGAGAACAGGAAGAGAGGAGAGGAGAGAAGAATGAGAGATACCATAATAGCCATTATAAGTTGGAGGAGAGATCTGGTACTAATATCTTCACAGATCTACAAGAATGACGCCAATCGGCATTAAGGCTACCTTAAATGCCCTCCTCTAATAATAAGATTGATGACTACCTTATATGCCATCCTAGAACTCTCATCCAGTGGCTGATGGAGGCAGAGGCATACACCCATAGCTAAAAACCTAACAACTCCTAGAACCCAGTTGCAAAGAGGAGTGATGAGCAAAGGAATCAAGGCCAGGCTGGGGAAACCCACAGGGGCAGCTGACCTAAGTTAGGGGGAGCATATGGGCCCCAGACTGATGCCTGTGAGGCCAGCATGGGACTGACCCAGACACCCACCCACCCCGGAACCTGGGTGTCAGAGAAGAGGCCTTGGCATACAAATAGACTCTGGGAGCCCATTCCACATGGAGAGATGCTCTCTCAGCCTGGACACATGGGCAAGGACCTGGACTCTGCCCAGGATGATATTACAGACTCTAAAAATTCCTCATGGAAGCCCTTACCCTCACTGTGGAGCAGAGGGGGGATGGAATGGGACGGGGGGTTGGGAGAATTGGGGAGCCGGGGGGAGGAGGAGAGGGAGAAGGAACTGAGAGTAACATATGTAAAAATTTAAATAATAAAAAAAAGAGGTGGGGCCCTTGGGTGGCGATTGAGTCACAAGGGCTCACCTGCCTGGAAGGAATGATAAAATACCTTTATGAAGGATTTTAAGGAATGCATGCTTCCTTCTCCCTTCAGCCCCTTTTCCATGGGGACACAGAGAAGTTCTGTCTATAAGAAAGAACCCCTACCTTGACACTGACTCTGTTGATCATTTACTTGATTCAGCAACATGTTTTATCTTGAATAAATTTGTTAATCTAGGAACACAAGTAGACTAAAAGACACTGAGAAGTCATGCTGCAGCTTAGGGGCATAGCAACTACATGAATTAATTGAAGATCTGAAGATTTTTCTCTATTTTTCTACTATCTAACCATTTATTTGTGGACCTAGGAAGACGTGCTAGTGGACTTATAATCCACTGTTACTAGTTTACCTTGCTCCTGAAGTTTTCATGTTTGGTTACTGGGACTTATTTCTGTAAAAGCTTTAATCTTTTAAAAACATGTCCATGTTATTGTGAACCTCCCTTTTCTTTTCAGAATACTGGATTCCCCAAAGTCATTGTGTGTTCAGCTTCTCTAACTAGCTCATTTCCTCTCTGCTGTGTCTAAACTCTAAGTGCCAGAGAAGCCCATAGTTACTAAAGTGTCTTTGATTCTGGGTCCTCTTGGCTGAGAAAGAGAAGAGATGGATGTGTATGCAATAGCCTATGCATAGATCTTCAAATGATTGCATATGGAATCACCTATATCTAATCCATCTTAAGGAACTGTAAGTTAACATTGCTCCCTCCATTTCAAATTAGCTACAGTGTGGGTTGTTTAAACTTGCTTGTTTGCTTGTGAATAACCTACCACTCCAACCTGGAGAAACATACCAACCATAGATTTGTTCCCTTAACAGTTTAGTACCTATGCATATGGACAGTAGTTTCTGAATTGTTAGCCTATATCCCAGGACAAATAATTTTACTAGAGGACACTAATCATGTTCAACTATATTCACCTGTAGTCTTACTCCAATCATTCCAAATTTACTTAAATAAATATCCTATTTTTCTACTCCCATTCAGATACTTACAGCTTATGAACATTCTTTGTACATATGACATTCCATCTTGGAATCCTCCAATACCTTAAATGGATTTTAAGCATTGGTGTAGACTAAAATTCCCTGTTTGTACGGTAAAATTCTGAATTTTGACAAACAGGAGGCAGAGGCAGGCAAATCTCTGTGAGTTCGAGACCAGCCTTGTCTAACGAGCGAGTTCCAGGACAGGCTCCAAAACAATACAGAGAAACCCTGTCTTGAAAAACCAAAAATAAATAAATAAATAAATAAATAAATAAATAAATAAATAAAATAAAAAATAAATAGATGAAACAATGCATTAAATGAAAAATAAATTTTAGAAGGAATTTACCACGCTTTGAAAAAGCCTGCTGGCTCCGACTCTATCAATCTTCAGATTAACTTGTAAAATAATAATATTTTAGCAATCTGTGTTGTCTATTAATAATACTTACCCAGTAAAAAATCAGTATCCTTAATCGATTACATTACTATTAATATAGTTACAATCCTATAGAGCACTAAGATATAGGAAGGAGCACATACTATTCTGTCCCGAGAAACTTACAACTGAAATATACCCAAGAAAGCATAATCTGAGCAATCTTTGAAGCAAAAGTAGTGTTGGAATTTTTAGGAAAGAATAATAAAGAAAGGCTGATGTAAGACAGTGAGACTGGGAACAAAAGTCATTGTCCACCCTGCCAATCTTAGTGAGTAAATTGAAGTCTTCAGTCACATACTTTCCAAATTGCTAAATGGACTATGATGGAAGTATAAACTACATATAAAGAAGCTAACTTTTTCCTTGCTTATGATAGAGGCCAGTTAAAGCATTTCCCATCTTCTAACTATTCATCTTCATCTTTAAACTGGGGCAGGGAGAAATTTAGTATCTCCTAAAGGATCAGAAGGAAGATACTTTTCTGTCAAGGTCTGGAATAAAATGCTTTCAACTTTGTCAGCTAGATGATTTTTCACAATTCTTAATGTCTGACTTTGTTTTTCAAAACCCATAAACAGTGCAAAAGTGGAAGAATTGCTCTGAGCCTTCAAAGTATGTATAACAGACAAGTCAGTGGTCCAAAGCTGGCCTTGAATTCTGGTTTGCAGATATCTGCTTTAGGATCATGATATAAGCAAATACGCAAGTGAAGGAAAACAAATAAAAACAAGTCATATTCTTGAAATAAATTAAAAGGTAAACTAACTTTAATCAGAATGATGGCATAGGGTAGGAAGAAATGCACACACATACACATAAATATATACATATGTGTGTATTTTTATAAGAGGGATGATTATGAGAAAGTAGTGATAATTTCATATAAATAATTAAAATTAGACTATTACAAAGATAACCCAATTAAGGGCATATTACAAATACTTTTAGTCACTATTCTTGGTTTATTCTGAGTAACTTCATGACTATATAACATTAAAACTTTGATAAAATAAAATCCAACTTCAATACACTGTTTCAATTTTTAAAAAAGGTTCAATATAATGTGGTAAGCATATTTCACAATATCTGGGTGGTAAGCATGATTATCATTTTTGTGTCAAAATACATTGAGCTGGTAAGCCCTAATTAACTTAACAGGTCTTCTATTATAGGGCATTTAGGTTACTTCTGTTTTTATAATTATTTTTAAAATTTCAGCAATGCCCTCTGGGATTATAGCTTTAAATAAGCTCTATTAGTACTTTTAAATATTCTCAAAAGTAAGATTAACATATTAAAATCAATATCACAAGTTACATCATAACTGGCATCACTATACTTCTATCATAAACATTTCACATACATGTATTGATACCTTTGTTAAATCAAATCCTTAATGAAAGATGGTGCCTAATTTTTACTCCTTCTTGTGCTTATTTGAACAGTGTTTGTTTATGTGATTTATTCCTTATTTGCATTTCCATGCCATCCCATTTATTCCTGTGAATATTTATTATAAGTAATATGATTTCATAGGGACTTTTATTCAATTATGTAATATATTTTTGAGCACATCAACAAGAATTCTTCCTCCCCCCATTCCCATTAGTTCCTTTTGTCTATTTAGACAATTTGGTTTCTATTTTAATTGTGTCTATCCATACATAATATTATGTGTCTATATACAAATCTAGAGCCTGTGAGTTAAAGGAAACATCTATCTTATATTAAAAATTCATTTAATACAATAACTTTCTGTTTCATCAATTCCCAAATGAGACTATTTTTTGTTCTTTGTACTGTATAAAATCACATTGTTTATACACACACTTTTTCTTTAAGCATTTTCTGTTGTTAAGCACTGGGATTGAAAACACTGATATGTAGACATCTCTGCAAGTGTTAACCTGGGCTCTTTGGGTAAACACCCAGTAGTTTCATAGCTTGGTCTGATGTTCGTTCTACTTTTAGTTTGTTGAGAAACCTGCATACTGATTTCCATAGTAGCTGGTTTAAATTACATCCCTATTCCAATAGTGTTATTTTTAGGTTCATATAAAATTGACTGTGGTCTTTATATACTAACAAATAATAATTGTTTATGTGTTTCATTCATTATGTTATCATTTGATATACTTGAGGACATATTTGCTGTCATCAATGTTTTCTGAATAATCATTTAGGGTATTTATTACAAGTTTTCTAACTAATTGGATATTGGGAATTTTGTTTGCATCATTGTGACCCCCATGGCACCACATATTGGATATTTACATTACAACTCATAGCAATAGCAAAATTACAGTTATGATGCTACAATGAAATAATTTTATAGTTGGGTGACCACAACATGAGGAGCTATATTGAAGGGTTGCAGCATAGAAAAGGTTGAGAAACACTAGTCTAGACTCATTGTCTCCCCATCCTGCCTATGTAGCCCCTGTTCTGCTTTCTACTTCTTTAAATCAAATCTCTTATTCTCTTCTGAAAATATGGAAAACACCATCCATCTTTTTATTCTGTGTCAGTGCCTATGTATAGTACATACACATTTCCTCTGGTTTATTTCACTCAAATATTTTTGACATGTATGTATTTTGTTGCATAAATCTGAGGTTCAGTCTTCCCAGATTTGAGAAGTCTATTAACAGAAAGTGCTATTTATTCACTCTCCTGACAAATGATATTTGAATTGTCTCCAAGCTTTGACTATTACAATTATTAACGATGGAAAACAGCTGACAAACTGTTCTCTACTGTGTTTGTACCTGTTTTTTATCATTTGAGATACATGACTGTTCTCCTAAACCATATTGCTATGGCAATTTTTGATATTAGTAGTGTTTTACTTTCATTTTGGCAAAATCCATACAGCACCAAATGATAAAATCCATATAATGCATTAACAAAATTATACAATACAACCATAACCACTTCCTGTTTCTAGAACACTCCATCCCTCTAGAAGAAAGCCCCATACTTTAAATAGTGACCCATTTAGCAGTTACTGTTCAGTGTTAGCCTCTGGGTTCTAGGCAAATATCAACTAACTCCAGATATTGGGATGCCTTGAATTTCAGCTGTTCTAAAACTGAAGTGGCAACTCCCTTCACCGTAAATGCTCTTGTCTTTGGTGAATAATGATACTAACTACATTTTATGCAAATGGGACTTTTAAAAAAAGTCTTTTAATGAGTTCTGTTCAGCTTTGTTTTTTGTGCTTATTTTCTCACAACATTTATTATTGTAATAGTTCATATGGCTTTAAGACAGAGTATAGCTCAAGTAAAGTCTAAGTGATTGAGAATGCTCCCTCAAAATCCTGCTTATGCATATTTCTTAAATAGTGTCTTCAGTTGGAATGGAGAGATGGCTCAGTGGTTAGAGCAAGAAGATCAGAGTTCAGAGCTGTATTTGGGTGGTTAAGCAGACTACATGTAATTTTAGCCTTGGAAGATAGAGAAAGGGCTAGGAAGACTAGACATATGGAGAATAACAAGGTCTGTGTTTGATACCCTATTTCAATTATAATGTGGAATAGTGATTGCCTTGTCCAGTGTACTGATATTGTGAAGAGACACCATGATGAAGGCAACTCTCATAAAAACTTTTAATTCAGAGGGTTGTTCCATTGTCATCATGGTGGGGAGCATGGAGGCATTCAGGAAGACATCATACAGGAGAAGTAGCTGAGAGTTCTACATTTAGATCTGCGGGCAGAGAGAGCCACTGGGACTAACTCGGGCTCTTGAAGCTTCAAAGCCTAGCCCCAGTGATAAACTTCCTTTCACATAGCCACACCTACCCTAACAAGACCACACCTCTAAGTCCTTTAAAATAGTCACTTTCAGGCAACCAAGATTCAAGTCTATGTGCCTTTGGGGGTCATTCTCATTCAAGCCACCACGGTGACTGAGATCAATCCTGAAATCAACTTCAGGTTTCCACATTCAGGAACATATACACTGTGCACATTCACCCGCACACATGTGTACCCACTCAATGCAAACATGCATACAAACACATGCGCAGCACACACGCATGAAAAGGGGGAAATATGGTATCCTCTGATGAGCGAATGTTTCTAATTTGATTGGATTATGTTTTTCACTTTTAGGATCACTTTATTTTTATATCTTAAAGAAGCTATTCAACATTTTCTTCCATAATTAATACAAGTTCATTAGGCACTGATGCAGGACCCTTAAGGCGCTGTATTTCCAATGGCTGCCTTCCCTTTACTGTACTATCCTTATGTATTTCACCCAAATATAGGATATGTATATCACAGTACTAGCACTTTTGTCTTTTTTTAATTTTGTTTTGAGACATGGTGTATAGCTCTGACTGTCCCGGAACTCACTCTGTAGATCACAGAGATCCACCTGCCTCTGCTTCGTAAGTGCTAGGATTAAGTACACATGCCACCATGTCCAGTGCACTTTTGTCTTTTAGAGGTTAGGTGACTGACTTCTACAGTAATCTAAAGAAAAATGTGTATACAATTAAGCATGTCGTTAATATTTTTATGTACTTTGTTCCTTCAGTTGATATGAATTTCTAATTGCAGTTCCTTTCAATTCAACTCTTTTATTCCTCAAATACATGTCTACTTGTGTTCCATTCTTCTTTGTCCTATTATTTATTATTTAATTTTTAGTTTTGACAGATACTCTAGTAGATATGGAATTCTGCATTTTGGACATTTTAATTCATATTTATATTTCAATACTTTAAAGACATTACCTCACAATGATGTCAGAGAGATGATGTCACTATGTTTTATTTTGTTCTCCACTTTTCCCCCAGTCAAAAGTCAGCTGTGGCAATATCCTTATTTCCTCCAGTCAATAAGTCTTTTTCCTTGTAGTTGGTTTTCAGGGTTTGTCAAGGTCATTAGGAGTTTTGACTTTTTCTATATTTATTCTCCTATAAGTTCACTAAGTTACTTTGTATGCCATTATGCGGTTGCTGGGAATTGAACTCAGGACCTCTGGAAGAACAGCCAGTGTTCTTAACCTATGAGTCATGTCTCCAGTCCCACTAAGTTTCTTTGTAAGTGGATGTTTCCATCAAAAATTCAGGGTAATTATAGGTGTTATTCCTTTAAAATTTATTTTTCTTCTTCAACACCCTAGCTATACTTAGACCATAAGCATGAGACAGTAAGTTGGTAAATGCTTGTGGCTCACTGAATCAAGTTTTGTTTTTTTCTCAACCTTTCATCCTCATATCTTCTGATAGAATTAATTTTAGTACCTTGCTTGTAAGTTACTAATTTCTTCATTCTTTTACCTCCAAGATGCCATCTCTTGGTAGTTATTAAAATCTTTCAGTACTAAAATGTGTGTGTTATTTTTCTTCTGTGCACTTCTACATTTCTCTGCAGAGAGCATATGCATGTATTCATTCTATATTTTATTTAACAGCCTAGACATATTTATAATAATGAAATTATTTCCTTGATAAAGTCACCAACAAGGCAATCATGACAACTGGTTTCTGATAACTTCTATATCTGTTTTGGTCCACATTCGGCTAAATCTGTACACTTCTAATGTCTTCAAATCCCATTCTGCATAGATTGGTTGATGTGCTACGGAGATATTATCTTCCTTGAAGAACACATTTTCTATACTCTTGCCTGTCCATTACTTTCAGATAATTAATGTGTGCTTATTATGATGTTTCTCTCCCCTTCCCCACTGTGTGCATGTGTGTATGTGCGTGTGGTATGTGTGTGTGTGCGTGCGTGTGTGCGTATGTGCGTGCGTGAGTGCGTGCGTGTGTGCGTGTGGTGTGTGTGTGAGTGTGTGTGTGCGTGAGTGTGTATGTGTGTGTGGTGTGTGTGTGAGTGTGTGTGTGCATGCGTGTGTATGTGCGTGTGGTGTGTGTGTGCGTGTGTGTGCGTGCGTGCGTGTATGCGTGTGGTGTGTGTGAGTGTGTGTGTGTGTGTGTGTGTTTCCTTTTTTCTGCACGTATCTCTCAGTGCCTGGGCAAGGATGTGCTGCAAGCTTCACACACAGTTCTATCACTGCCTCTTGGTGTACACACTTCTCTCTTGATGTCCTGCCCAGTAAATTTTGCAGCATCTGTGACATCTGTCTCCTCAGCTTTGTAAGCCTTCTATGCTTTCCTAGATTCTAAATCTGTATACCAAGATTGGGAAAGAAACCACAGGAGGCAAGCAAGGATAACAGTGCTTATATTCCCGCATTCCTTTGAAAGCCATGGCCAATACTGTGAAACAATTTTCTGATTTCTTCTATATGTCTTTCCTAAAGACAGATAAATTGAGTAGCAGCATTTTTCATAATAAATAAAAGAAGTCTTCATTAGGGACCTTTATTTACCACTCTACAATACAAGGTCATATTATACTATATAATTATAACTGATGCCAGTATCATTTCACTTTTGCTCTTCTTATAACATGTTTTTATTTAAGAGTGATTAATATTTAGCCCTCTTTTACCATAGTCCATGTTTTTTACATGTTTTACTATGGAGAATACTGTTGGTTAGAAATCAATTTAGAAAGGCAATTTAGAAATCCCATAAAGAATATAATTACATTCCATAGCAATAAAATGAAAAAAGAAATATTAAATATTGGACACAGTAAGTTAAAAACAATTATGCATAGAGCAAGGGAAGTAGTGTTAAGGGGATTGATATAAAGAGACCAGTTTAGGGGGATCATTAATGTGTAGGTTATTGCAAGGTCTAAGTAAGTTGGTGACTTGGGAACAGAGAAAAGAGTAAGAGATAAGAAGGGTCTGCTGTCTCAGTGTATTTATTTATAACTCACTGAATTTCCAAGACCTTTATATCAAGTTATAGAAATATGAACACTGGCAGAGAAGAAAATAGATTACCAATTCAATTATTTCAATTATAAGATAAAATGTAATATGCACACACATAGAGAAGATAGCCTTGGAGATCCTGGTACACAAAGACAAAAAAGTAAATATGACATCCAAAATGCCAAAACCCAAATCTAGACATTTGATGAGAACAGTTAATTAAGTAGAAAGGTAATTTGTGTGTGTCCCCAACATTTATCAAAGCATTTTCAGGCAAGGTCTCACAGGCTTACCATATCCTAGTATGTTTCTGACACAGAAGACAGTGTGTTTAGCCACATGGTTATATCTGCAAATATCTGAGGATAGAATTCCTCCTTCACACTGTTAATCTATTCTGATAGAGTAAAGTCACAAACATTACTGGTATTATAAAATATTTGTATGGCTTGGTGTATTAGATGTGCAATATTTTGGCCTTTATAGTAGCTCTCAGTACTCGTCATCTTTATTTTTTCTGCATTCCAATCGTATTCATCTTCTTTTCTGTAATTTATTTATTTGTAGTTCTTGGACATTGGTGTTTTGCCCAAATGTATGTCTGTGTGAGAATGTTGGATCCCCTGGGCCAGGAGTTACACACATTTGTGAGCTGCCATGTGAATGTTTCAAGTTGAACCTGGGTCCTCTGGAAGAGCAACCAGTGCTCTTAACCGCTGAGCCATCTCTCCAGCCCTGATAGTCTTATTCCTTATATGTGGGTGTATGCTAATATTTAGAGTCTACCAAAGGATTAAATTATTATCTGAATGAATAAATGATTTAAGAGAAAGAAAGCTACCAGATTCTACATGATAACTTCCTAGGTTACAAACAAAATATCGATTTGTTAGTTGGTCAAACAGGAGCCTTCACAGCAACGGCCTTCTAGAGAAATGCTGTATCAGAGCTCCTAAGTGACCTTTTAATGTGTGTTACAGCTCAGTCTTTTCATTTTCTGGCTTTCTCTTAGACTCTGAAATGTTGGGACTAAAGTAATCTCAACAGAAACTTCATGGCTTTAGCCTTCCCGGATATAAGGTATTTGCATAGTGTGAACTTTATATTTATTCTTAAATTCCTCAGATAAATGTCATTGACATATTTAAAAATGAATAGAATCCATCTTGCAATACTGACATGGAAAAATTTAAAGAAAAATAAATATTAGTTTGAAATATTTTCTTAGAGCAAGGAAAAATTTGCAACATTCTGAATCTCGAATACTTTTGAACATCATTCTTGGTGAGTGGGTTTTACGTCAAGACTACCAAAAAATGAAGATTTTTATTATTATTCATCCATGTATTTTCTTATATTTTAACCATCTGTCACACATTAGTGGTAAGTAGTGTAGTTTATGGTAAGTAGTTAAATTGTGATCCAATTTAGAGACACTCTAATGAGATTACTGACAGCAACAATTGAACTCAGTGGTTTAAAAAGAAATATATGAGCCTGGGAGGAAGATGGGGTGGTGTAGGAGAAGTGTCTGTCAAGGGACAGGGGTGAATATGATCAAAACAAAGGACATGCAAAGATGAAATTCTCACAAACTAAATAAAAAATATTTCAGAAAAGATAGATCAAGCAGAGACAGGACTAGAGAGCAGGTAAATGAAGAACAGTTTTCAGAACTCTGATCACCTGGATCTTCTATGATGACTTCAGTGTAATTCAAATGATCCCTATTTATAGTGTGGGGAGGAAAAGAAACCCTTTTCAAAGCAGATTACAAAGCAGGTATACCATGCAAAAATGAGTGAGAAAGAGTTATAAATTGGCGCTTGGACCTGTTTCTGGTTAGAGAGCTGCTGAACCAGTTCCCTCTGTCTCCTTCATAGGATGAGTTACATGAATACAGTTCCCGGGATAAGCTATATTTGGATATATGATAAATAGACCTGCCTAGTCAAGGACATCTTTACTGTCTTACAGGGTATTTCATTGAGAACTGGACATCTGTAAATGAGATTAGTCTATGAACTTTAAATGTGTCCTTTTAGGTATACTTTTTATCAGTGATAAGCAAGATTCAAAGCATTAACTGAGAAAGTTACCTGCATTTTCATTTATTAAATATTTTGTGATATTTTGATTTAAAATAATTAAATAAGCTATTCACAAACAATCCAAGAAAACTGCTAACATTGAATCTAATTCTAAATAGCTTTAAATTACTTATACTCTACTGAATCATTTCATTTTATTTTATTTTTTAAATCGATTTTGGTCATTTATGTGTTCCTAGAAAGTTTCTAGTCTGGAGACTGAGCTCTGTTGGAAGCATGAAATCTTAGAATACATAAGATTCCATGTCCCACCTTCACAAAGAATCAACTTAAGTGTTTTCATGTCAGACTAGGACAATTCCTAACAGTGGAGTTTTGATATATTAAACTCTAATATTACTAGGTAAGCTGATAATTGAACACCTGTTGCTAAAATAAATTTATATTTATAACACACTAATTGCAAAATAGCAATGTTTACTAATCTATTTACTGAAAGGTTCAAGTAAAATACTTTGCCTATTTATATATTTATATATAAATAAGGTTATTTTATTCTTTGAGAACTTCATATTTGTATTTTCTTTTTTTATTTAACTTTTTACACATGTTACTCTCAGTTTCCTCTCCCTTGCCTCCTCCCCTGGCCCCTCAATTCTCCCAAACTCCCACTCCACTCCATCACCCCTTTACTCCCCAAGGAGGGTAAGGGCTTCCATGAGGGATTTTCAATCCGTCATATCATCCCAGGCAGGGCATAGGTCCTCCCCCATGTGTCCAGGCTGAGAGAGCATCCCTCTATGTGGAATGGGCTCCCAGAGTCAATTTGTACACCAGGAATAAACACTGATCAACTCTCCAAGTTCCCAAATATTGCCGAGGCCTCTTCTCTGACACCCAGGTTGGGGGAGCGAGCGGTGTCTGGATCAGTCCCATGCTGGCCTCTCAAACATCAGTCTGGGGTCCATGCACTCCCCTTTGTTTAGATCAGCTGCCTCTGTGGGTTTCACCAGCCTGGTCTTTTGTTTGTTTTTGTTTTATTTTTTATTTTAAAATTAAATTTAAATTAGAAATAAAGTTGTTTCACATGTCAGTCCCAGGTCCCTCTCCCTTTCTGTCCCTTCCCACCAACCGCCCCCCAATATCTCCTCCTTTCCCCAGGGATGGTGACGCCCTCCATGGGGGTGTCCATAGTCTGTCATTTCATCCAGGGTAGGGCCTAGACCCTCCCTCAAGAGTCCAGGGTGAGAGTGCTTCTCTCATTGTGGGATCCAAAGTTCATTTGTATGCCAGGGATAAATACTGATCTACTACCAAGGCCCCATAGATTGCCTAGGCCTCCTCACTGACACCCACATTCAAGGGGTTTTGATCAGTCCCATGCTGGATTCCCAGCCATCAATCTGAGATTCAAGAGCTACCCCTTGTCAGGTCAACTGTTTCTAGGGGTTAAACCAGCCCAGTATTAACTCCTTTGCTCATCATTCCTCCCTCTCTGTCACTGGGTTCCTTGAGTTCAGCTCAGTGTTAAGCTGTGGGAGTCTGCTGCTGCTTCCATCAGCCATTGGATGAAGGTTCTGTTTCCCAGAATCTCTGACTGTGGGATTGTAGGCTGGCACTCCACAGATCTATGTCTAAAATCCATATATGAGAGAGATACCATGTTTGTCTTTTTGTAACTAGGTTACCTCACTCAGGATGGTTTCTTCTAGTACCATCCATTGGCCTGTAAATTTCAGGATTCCATTGCTTTTGTCTGCTGAATAGTACTCCATTGTATAAATATGCCACCTGTTCTCTATCTACTCTTCAGCTGAGAGGCATCTAGGTTGCTTTCAAGTTCTGGCTATTACAAATAATGCTGCTATGAACATAGTGGAATAGACATCCTTGTTGTGTGAATGTGCATCTTTTGGAAGAGAAAGTGGGTGGTACCCTTGAACAAATTGGTACAGGCAACTGCTTCCTGAACATAACACCAGTAGCACAGACACTGAGGTCAACAATTAATACATGGGACCTCCTGAAACTGAGAAGCTTCTACAAGGCAAAGGATACAGTCAACAAGACAAAAAGGCAGCCCACAGAATGGGAAAAGATATTCACTAACCCCACATCTGACAGAGGGCTGATCTCCAAAATTTACAAAGAACTCAAAAAACAAGTCTCCAAAACACCAAAGGATCCAATTAAAAAGTTGGCTACAGAACTACATAGAGTATTCTCAATAGATAAGTCTAAAATGGCTGAGAGGCACTTGAAAAAGTGCTCAACATCCCTAGTCATCAGGGAAATGCAAATCAAAACAACTCTTGAGATACCAGAATGGCTAAAATAAAAAACACCAAAGACAGTTTATGCTGGAGAGGATGTGGAGAAAGGGGAACACTCCTCCACTGCTGGTGGGAGTGCCAACTTGTACAGCCACTTTGGAAATCAGTATGGAGATTCCTCAGAAAAATGGGAATCAGCCTACCACAAGACACAGCAATTCCACTCTTAGGCATATACCCAAAAGATGCACAGCCTGGTTTTGATTCCTTTGCTCACCACTCCTCTTTGCAACTGGGTTCCAGGAGTTCAGTTCGGTTTTTAGATGTGGGTGTCTGCCTCTACTTCTGCCACTGGATGAGGGTTCTAGGACGGCATATAAGGTAGTCATCAATCTCATTATTAGGGGAGGGCATTTTGGGTAGCCTTAATGCCAATTTGTATCATTCAAGTAGATCTGTGAGGATCTCACTAGTGCCAGATCTTTCCTCCAACTTATAATGGCTTCCTCTATTATGGTGTCTTTCATGCTTCTCTCCTCTTCTTTCTTCCTGCTGTCCCAGTCCTTCTCTCCCCTCCTCTTCTCCCCCTTTTCCCATCTCCCTCTCCTCCCCCTAAATGTATTTTCATCATCTTCATCTCACTCCCCAAGTCCCTCCAGATTCTCTTCCTTCCTTCCTTCCTTCCTTCCTTCCTTCCTTCCTTTCTCTCTTTCTTTTTTTTGTTTTAAGTTTTTTTTTGAGACAGAGTTTCTCATGTGTAGATTTTTAGCCTGCCCTGAATCTTTCTTTGTAGAGGAGGCTGGCCTTGAACTCAATGAGATTCACCTGCCTCTACCTCCCAAGTATGGGGAGCAAAGGTTTGTGCCACCACTACCTGGCTCTTTTACACTTTCTTGACATGGTATTTCTTGCACATCATTGAACCCAGACAACCCTAACCTAATATAATTGTAAATATATAGTAAAATGATGATGTATTGGTCAGCTGCTTAGGAATAATAGCATAAGTGCATAAAAGTGATCTATTGTATTTGCTGCTTTATCATATATAGGTTTAGAATTTCAAACTAGCAAGTTGACCTTTCAAAAGGTACACAAATATTAATGTGGATCAAGTTCATGAAAATGTTTTATTTTTTCCACTCATTAGACTTGATATTATAGAGTTTGGGATGGAGTAACTTTTTTTTTTTCTTAATTTATTGCATAACACTTGAAAAAACACTTCTTGATACAGAGTTTACTGAAACATTTGTGTTTTTAATTTAAAATTCCAATTCTCTACTTTTATTTATAACTTGCAAGTTAATCATGTGATTATTTTACTCACTTCCATAACAGATGAGAGTTTCTCATTTAAATTTCCCACTAATAGCCAATTTTATACATTATATAAATCTGATATTAACACTTTTTTATGTCTTTTTAAATTTAAATTAGAAACAAGGTTGCTTCACATGTCAATCACAGGTCCCTCTCCCTCTCCCTTCTCTCCTCCCATCAGCCCCCCCAATCCCCACTCCTTTCCTCAGGGACACTTTTTATTCTATGTAGGCTGAAATAATCAGATTTTTAAAACTTGCAGCACTATATAATGTTTTCATATAAAAATATTTAACAAAATTAATAATTTGATCATTAAGCTATATCCTTGAAATGTTCATTTAACACATCACAGGAAGATAACCAAGACTGAGGATTCCCCAGATGAATACTTTTAAAAATACCAACATATAAAAAGAGTTATAAGAAGAATGAACCATCATAACTGAGATGATTTTTTATTTTAAATTTTTATAATGTGTAGCCGGGCGGTGGTGGCGCACGCCTTTAATCCCAGCACTCGGGAGGCAGAGGCAGGCGGATCTTTGTGCGTTCGAGGCCAGGCTGGACCGATAGCCTCCGAAACAATACAGAGAAACCCTGTCTCGTAAAAATCAAAAAAAATTTTATAATGTATCTGTTTTGGTCTAATTAGTCTCTGTGAATGATAGATGACCTCAACCAATTGAACTACATTGATTTGTTCTTCATTATTTGTTTTTATGTGGAAGTACCCATTTCTTTCTTTCTTTTTTTTCTTTTTTGGGAAGCCTAACATTTTATTTTTTATTTTTTCTGTTTTATATTCTTTATTTCTTTTTAATTTTAATTTTAAATAGCTTGCTTCACATGTCAATCCCAGTTCCGTCTCCTTCCCCTCCTCCCGCACCCCACAACAATCCCCCCAGCCTCCCAACCTATATTCTTTATTTCATATTTCATCCAAAACACAGTTCTCCCTCCCACTCCTCCTCCGGTGGCCTCTTGCCTCCCCCAACCCTCCCTTGCCTTCCCCTAACTTACCCCCAGTCCACTCCTCCTCACAGGTAAGAGCTCCTTGAGGAGTCAGTATACATTGGGACTGGGTTTCAACAAAGTAGCTCATATATCATGGTCTTACTGCCAGGAGCCTTTCAGTGAATCCAAGTTTCACAACTGTCTCCCACATATGGAGGGCCTAGTTCAGTCTCCTGGAGTCTCCACAGTTGTAGGTCTAGAGTTCATAAATTTCCACAAGCTTGGTTCAGCTGTCTCTGTAGATTTCTCCATAATTATCTTGACTTCCCTTGCTCATATATTCCCTCCTTCATCTCTTTCACTGGATTTCTGGAACTCAGCCTGGTTCTTGGTTATGGATCTCTGCATCTGGTTCCATTAATTACTGGATGAAGGCTCTATGATGATAGTTGTGGTATTCACCAATCTGATTATGCCAGCACATATTTCATTCAGCAATGTTTACTGACTATTAAATCTCTGGAGTATTTCTGGGTGATATGGACATATCGTTAGTTAATATGAAATATAAAAATCCTAGGGTTCTTGTTGTCATGGGGCACTTTTTCCAGAATCGTACTATGTCTTTGTTGTGATATTTGACAATACAAGATAATGAGGATGAAGTACTGATTTGTCTTGTCTTTTCATTAAGATTCTGGGCCTGTGAAAGTTCTTTTTACTAAGATTCCTATCTGTTTGAGTTGACTACTTTTTCTGTAAGCACTTGTACTTTATTAAATTGAACTTTTCTGGTAAAATTCCTCCTTACTTTGAAGTAACTTCTTTTTGTCTCTTTATTGATTGCTCCTACAGCTCTAATTTTATGTTTATTTATTCTGATAAGTTATGTATTAGAACCCCAATTCATCAATAAAGTTGGGTACTGTACAACTAAGTTTCCTCTTTTCCTAGAATATTCCTCTAAGTGAGGCACTAATAACTACATCTTACGTGATTAGTGATATTAATACAACAAATCGGAGGCCTGGGAATGTACAATAGTTTAGACATAGGAATAGGAGAAAGTTCCATTGAGTAAGTAGGGTAAGTAACACTTGTTAATTTATTATTGAAGATCTGATGATACAAATGTTTAAATGACTAGTATTTCTGGGAGAAAGAGCCGGTGAATCTAATTTTGGGAAGGCAGGAATCTGAGACTTCTATATCAGGTTAAGTATGCTACAGAAGGTTGAAACTATTGCCATGAAGGGTGGCCTCAAATATAACAATGCTAAGCATCTTGTAATGGTATTCTGAGACATGCCATGATGTCTAAAACCACTTGTCAACTCTTACCACATTACCACAGTATTATTGAAGCAAAAACTAAGAATCCCCAAAAGAGCAGTTTACCATAGCTAGAATAAGTAATTCTGTAGAGAGCTTTGGTCTCCTGTTCCATCTTGCAAAATCTACTTGGGCCTCCCTCCAGCAAAGACACACAAAGAAACAAAATTTCCAAATCACCTTCAGAAAGATTGGAAAGGCACTGTGATTGATCAAGCCTGAAAAACCTGAGGGAAAAAGGCTACCTAGAGGCCCTTTTCTAAGTAGAGGTGAGTCAGTGAAATGGACTAAAGCAGTGGTTCCCAACTTCTGGGTCACCACTCCCAAAGTGACCTTTTCACCACTCCCAAAGTGACCTTTTCACAAGGACTACATAGGACCATTGGAAAACACAGATCTATTCACTATAGTTCATAACAGTAGCAAAATTACAGTTACAAACTTGCAACCAAAATAATCCTATGGTTGGAGTTGCCCACAACATGGGAGACTGTATTAAAGGGTAGCAGCATTAGGAAGGTTGAGAACCACTGGAAGCTTTTGGCCTATGAATGTAAGTATTTTTGATTCTCCCTGGAACATGCATGAAGAAGGACACCAGGTGGGAGTCAGCTCAAGAGGAAAGAATCTTGTGCTGGTGGGTGATTATGGTGAGGAAGATCAGGAAGCCAGGCAGAGGGAAAGCAGAACTGGCCCCAGAGCATGTACTCCCAGGATCAGGGTGCTATGGTTGAGAGAGTCCAATGGCAAGCCTAGCTTTGTTTAAGGAGATAATGAGGCAAAACTCAGATTCATTTGCTTCTGCTTGTGAGGTGTGCCAGGGACTAGTGGTGAGTAGGGGATAATAGGTTTTGATTGGGAAGAGGAAGTGACATTTTACTTCTATTCAAACTCAGTTCAGAAAGTCAGGAAAGCAGTTTGCATCAGTATCTGAGACAAGAGGAATCTGGCTGCTGTATAGAAACAGGGCTATGAAAAAAAAACATTTCTTTGTACTTTCATTTCTACAACTATATTTAGCTCAATAATTTGACTGACACTTTCACATCAGTTCCATTAGTTTTTGTAAGTGGTAGATTGCTCCTCACTGCCTTGCATAGTTTCTGTTGATAAAACCTGAGCACAACACTACATCAATAATATTTTAAATTATTTACTTAAATATCTTTTACCACTCTTAAAGTTAGGGTTGAGTTTTAGTCTTGGCTCTTCTTTTACACAACATGAGTCCTTTAAAATACCCTTCCCCTTATGTCTTTGCTTTGCCTGGTGTTTGAGTGTTGTCTAGGTGAATTGTATCTTTGAGTAATTACTTCAAGGAAGTAACTTGGTTGCTGATATCTGAGAATGGCCTTTATCTTCATAGCACTGACCATTTACTTGGATAAATAGTTTTTGAATGTACAATCTTATCATTTTTAATGGTATTGCTTCTAGATGGTATTGTACAGAGATCTGCCAAATGTGGTGCAAGCATACTTTCATAGTTTTATTTTTGTTTTCTTTGTCCACTATCATTTTGATCACAAGACTTACCTGTCTCTTTTACTTAGCTAAAGTTGCAAAGAAGTTCAAGAACTTTTCCCTAGGGATAAAAAAGTTCTATTTATATGCAACTGAATTTCATCGAACTATATATTAGTTTTTGCTCTGAGAGCCTATTATATACAAATACAATGTCCTTATTTCTTGGAGGAATTTTCTTCAAATTGAAATATTTCATCATGAAGGGAAACTAATTATTAGGATTCCAGCAGTAAACAAAGCTGACAAACTCAGGAAGTAAAGAAATTAGGAGACTCAGAAAGTTCCTGAAATTTACAAGGCTCGCATTTTCTGTCCAGAGTTATAAAACCATTAGCAGCTGCAAGACAGAGGAAACTGATTACCAACCTGTCTGCAAGTCATGCAGCATGCTCCGAAGATTAACCTTTCATGAGTTGTCACCCATGCTGTGTGGGCTTTTTATTTTTTTTTATTTTCATATTTCTCTTGATTCAATGTTTTCATAATTTCTATAACATTTTGTCACATACTATCTAATTTTTCTTAGTGTCTTATTTTTGAATTGTTATAATACATAGATATTTATTTTGACTAAGGCACTTAGCTTTTCAGTTTATTCTTATAGAAAAAGAATGCTGTCTGTAAACATTTATGATTATGATACCAGGGTTCCAAAAGTTATAACCGATATATTTTATCTGGGGCTTATTGAATTAATAAAACATCATGCTCATGATTCTCCTGTTCCTAATCCAAATTATAATAAGGTCTATTATAACTATATATTGAGTATTTCCAAACTATAATGAGATTATATTATAAAGTAAAAGCTGGATGAAATGTATTCCTGCCTATTCCTCATATTAGTTTCAAGTTTACAATTGACACATTTTAATCATTAGAAATTCCAACAAATCTCTTAGGAACACATAGCAATAATTAATAACTCCAATGAAAATGAAATGTCCTTATTACTCATTTAAATCTCTAGTGCTTTGAATCAAATCAGCTACCTCTTCTATTATCTGTTATAAATTCAGGTTATTAGTTATTCACTCTTTTATCTACAATATCACATTTTATACTACTACTAGAGAGGCTTACTAAATCTATCCTAAGTCTAATTTGTACTTGGAAAAAATAAATAAAAGTGATTTCACGTGGTATTTATGGGCCTCTGAACCATGTCCAAATTTTTCTTGGATCATTTCAGTACAAAGTAATTTCTCATATTCTTTCCAAACGCTTCAATGAATCTGCATGTGAATGTTACAACTGGGAATTTTCTGAGTGACAAAATGAATAGAGGGCTTGAACAATGAGGAGGTATGAGAGAATCCATTCTATTTAGATGTGCAAGTACCTGAATTAAATACCAGTACAACTAAAAGAAAAAACAAACAAACAACAGCAACAACAACAAAAAACCCTGGAGATGCTGAATATCAGTGAGTTTTATAATATCAGTAAGTATCCTACTAAAATCCGAGCCCAAATAATTTGTTAGAGTTTTTTTAATGGAGACTCAATTTAGTAAAGTAAAATTAAAGTGAACCATAAATACATATTAATATGCATAATATTTATTAATTAAAATTTCATAACAATATTTTAATAGTTATTTATATACTTTGTCCTACATTTCAAAAGAAATAGTGAAGAATTGCATGTAGGAAGAAAACTTTATTGATAATTTCATGATACAAATTCTAGATAAAGCTATGTTTTAAATTAGATTTGCATTATTATAAAATATCAAAGTGGTTTTCAACCATCGGCATACATTTAAGATTAAGTGGATCCAGTGACTGATGGAAGCAGAGACAATTACCCACAGCTAAACACTGAACTGCACTCCTGGAACCTACTGACAGAGATTGAGGAGTGATGAGCAAAGGGGTCAAGACCATGAGGGTGAAACCTACAAAGACACCTGACCGGATAAGGGGGAGCTCTTGAATCCCAGACTGATGTCTGAGAGGCCACAGGGAACTGATCCAGACTCCATGAATGTAGTGTCAGTGAGGAGGCCACAGAAATCACTGGGGTCTTGGGTAATAGATCAGTGTTTTCCATGGTGTATGAATGATCTTTGGGAGCCCATTCCAAATAGAGGGATGCTCTCTCAGCCTGGAAATATGGGGAAGGGCCTAGGTCCTGCCCTGGATGAAATGACAGACTTTGGAGATCCCCCCAAGGAGGACCTAACCCTCCCTGGAGAATGATGTGGGGACTGGGTGGGGGGCTGGAGGGGCTGGCGAAGGGACAAGGGAGGAGAGATAGGAGAGGGATCTGGGATTGACATGTGAAGCATTCATGTTTCCAATTTAAATAAAAAAGAGTAAGTTAGGTAGGAAAGATGATAATTGAATACTAAAAAAAAAGAAAAAAGATTAAGTGGTTGGAGTTGAATATGTGGATATTGATGAATGTTGATTATTTTACTACTGAGTTCTAGGCTTACTTTATTGTATGTGTCTGTGTTCATTATTCTGTATAATCTAGTTATTGCTCCTTTTTATTTTCCTGTATTATTCATTGAAGGGTATGATTATTCAAGCAAGTGCACCATAGTTTAGGTTTCAATTACTGTTATTACTTCCAATTCCTCTATAACCATGTTTTTCATGCCTGAAAAAATTTAAGTGGACCCTTGGACTTGATGCTATATGTTATTTAGTGGTAATTTTTAACCTTATACAGAACAAAATTTCTGATCAAAAGCAAATATTCCACTTCAAGTGGCCATTTGGGACAAAAAGAAATATTTGATAAATGAGATACATAGGTGAAAAGTGAATGTTTTAAAGTTAGTTTAGCCTTATTACTTGTAAGCATGCTGCATTGGATGGTACATCTACCAATCAATGGTTTCCAAGCAGCTTCAATGACTGCAAATAATTCTAGATTACTAAAAGACAAGGATGAGTACTGGCAAGTATCACTGAATTAGAATGGACACTGTTACATACAACCTGCATTTAAATATACAGCACAGTGGTGAAAATGCTGCCACTAGGAAATTGCTTCTAAGACTGTACAATTTCAGCTTGTCAACTGAGATCATAAGATGGAACCTTTCTGTTTTAATTTTCAAAGAGTATTTTCTAGATAGAGATTAAGAAACACAGAAACATTAAAAATGTTACTACATGAACATGGATACAGTAAGACAAACATGCATATTTGGATATAATATATAGAGAATTGTTCTGAGAAGTAATTTTGAAGATTTGAAATACATATGCTTTCTGTGTTTTGTTTATAAATAGTTCTACAAATAGGCATTAGGATTCTAAATAGACGTTGGATTTGCAAATAGATGCATACATTTATAAAATTGACTGAATAAGTTTTTGATGACAACTTATTCACAAGGAAAATTTTAGTATTATATAAATGTTTATATTCAAATTAGCTGTTTATCTCTTAAAGCAGTAGAAATATATTAATTTCTGGATCAGTTGTTTTGACTATAATTTTCATGTAAACTGGGTGGGGCAAATTCCTTGATACTTATCAGAACTTATATTTTCTTCCAGCATTCAGGTAAACGTTAAGAATTCCAGAACATCCGAGAAAAGTACATCAAGTATCACCTTTTATCCTAAGCGGAAGGCAGGCTTAGGTCACTTCTGAGGCTGTGTCTGTAATGGACAAGTAATTCCTCTTCACACATTTGCAATGACCTAAGCAAGCAGTGAGGGATCTGGCAGTCAAGTAGAAGAATTGGGCTTTGAACTCTTAAACATTGGATTTACTATGATCAACCATCATGATTAAAATCTGAAGTTTTTCAAGTGTAGCTAATTTAAATGAAACTTTTGTTGTTTCACAAAATCCAGTGAACCATTCACAATGACTGGCTTATTATTTTTCTCTTGCCACTGCACTACTGGTCTAACATAGCCATTATAAAGCAACACTTCCTATTTTCCCATGGCCTACACAAAACTTTGTTGAAATATTGGCAAAATGGATGCATTGACAGAAATGAGAAAAAAATGTTAGTCTTTAGAGTTGTGAATCTTCCTTCTAACTAATTAAGCTTTTCCACTGAAGATGGGACACTGACAAACAGAGATACTGCTTGTAGTTGACTACCATTGGAATTCTTAAAGGTGCTTCAACAAATCTGTTATTATTTGAACAGGAAACTGATATAGCACTTCTGGATAATTAAATACATGCTCAGAAAAGAAAATGGAAAAAGGTTCTAAGATAGTCCTCAGTTTGCCCTGCTTCTGAAAATACAAGGAGATGAATGAGTAGAAAGCTCCTCCCTGGGATGGATTTTATGGCAAATCTCTTTATGCATTTGTGCTTGGTAGATCTACTGAGTTCTCACTATATGACTGTAACTTGTGGCATCCACTTTTGATGTAGTAATGAATAATAAAAATATAGGCAAAAGTTTTGTTCCTATGGAACTTATAAAATAGAAGATAGAAATTTAGCAAAATATAGAAGCTTTTTAGGAAACAAATTAAATTTAGACTCCTGATTCTAACATGTATGTCCTATCAAGACAAATCCTCCACAGAGAAGCCCATTTAATATTTTAATATACCACATCTATCTATCTATATGTGTGTGTATGCATGCTCGTGCATATGTACATATGTACACATACTCACAACTAAATATATGCATACAGTAACAATGGAAAAGGGGCCATGAATTTGATGGAGGGAGGGCAGGGAGGGTCTGGAGAGAGGAAAGTGAAGAGAAAAATGTAATTAGGTTACAATCTTAAAAATAAAACTATTATATTAGTAATAAAATATATAATGTAATATAAATATATATTATCATGGTGATAATATTGTAGACATCTGAGAACTATTACAGTAACAAGCATTTGGAAAGCAAAGTCCTGAACAATGAGTACTTGCAAGGTTAAGTGAATTCACAGTTTACAAAGGATTTTTTTTTCATAGAGGATCCTAAGCACAGGGCAGACATCAGAAGCATAGCATGTGCCGAGACGAAACTCCTCTACTAATATATCCTGATGCAGCAGAGCTTTTAACAGCACCACAGGGACAGAGACAAAAATAAAAACCTAAGGGGCCAGGTTCCCAGTGTTTTAAAAAAAAAAGGTGTTATGGAGAAATGACATCAATACCCTGCCAGGATCAGTGAAGACCCTTACAAAATGTTAAAGCCACATATGGTACATTATTAAGAAATAAAGCAGATATGTAAAAACCAAAGAACATTTTTAGAAGTCTGTTTGTGAAGGAAATCGAGATGAGCAGGCAGAATCCAGTTTTGAGCATTTCAGATTTAATCAGAGTGCCACACCTATGATTGTAATAAGCCAAAATGAGAAACATATCCCTTTGTAATAATAAATCACACACAGCATAGCACCTGTTTGAAATTTAAGAGTCATGTGCTATCAAAGCAAAATTATTAGAGACTTTTGGGCAGACTTCTTTCATTTCTTTTGTGTTTGTGGGTAGGTGGGGGAGACCAGTGTTTGTTTCATGTGGCCCTACCTGTCTCTCCATATTGGAGGGTGATCTTGAACTTCTGTTTTTCCTGTCTCTCTCTCCTCAGTGCAAGGATAACTAGTGTGTACCATGTTTCTGATTATTGGTTTCCTAGGCATGGTACCCAAGCCTCCATGCATGCTAGACAAGCACTTTATCAGCTTTGCTACATCTCTAGATCTCACATTTTCTCCGTCTTCTTTCTTATCCATAATGCCTGAAATGTAAGTTGTTAAGAAAAGACTTGTGCCTTTAAAAATGCAAAGCTCTAGGCAAAGAAGAGAAAAACCATTTTTTAAAAGGAAAAGTTCCAAGAGAAAGAGGATTTTGTTCCGCAGACACAACTTAAAAATAGCTCTGATTAATCTGCTCAAGGAGGACCAAGAAAACAGATTTTTCCTGAGATCCTTGGAGTGGGTAGAGAGAAAGTTAAATTCTAGAGCTGAAAAAAAATCTCAGCATGCTGGACACTGCCAGGAGATAAGAGTACAACTAACCTACTTTCCAAAGGTGACCCTAGGACTAGTCACGTTGGTCGTGTTTTGCTTTCAGTACACTTTATGAAAAATAAGTCTTTTTGGAGCCTTTCTGCAGCATGAAGGAGTCTTTGCGTGGTTTTAGATGCCCAGTAGGAGAAAACAAAAGAGGGTAGAATATCTGGAGAATATAGGCAATGAATCTTACCATCACAAAATCACAATTCCTTGACTGAATGAAGTTGTAAAGTCATACCTTTATATTTCAGAGAAAGATCTACCTGTGGTAAACATAGTCACTTGTAACAGAATTTCCTCCTGTTCTATGCACTGAAATATTAAAGTGAACTCATGTATGTTGCTATTTGCTGACAACAATGGTAACAAAAAATTACTAAGTGAATAACTTTTATCTTACTTTTCTGTGAATCTATTACTGTAAACTGATACAATGAGTCTTTTAACTCATTGTTATTACTAAGAAATAATGTCCAATTTTATCAAATGCTATTATTGTATCTTTTAAAGTGACCATATAGGCTTGACCTCTTTGAGTTAAGAACTGTGAAGCTTGTAAATATCTCTGTCCAGATTATTATGTGTGTATCCAGTTGTTACAAGAGAAAAGAGCCTTACTATTTGTGTGTGTGTGTGTGTGTGTGTGTGTGTGTGTGTGTGTTTGTGAATTGTTAAGTCCTCATGGCCAACAAAATGTGACTGATATAATGGAACCCATCAATCAACAGTTTAATAAATAATGTATGTATTAGTTCATATATTAAATAATTCAAAATTAAAAATAGGAATAAAAAACTGGTTGTGATTAAGGCACTATCTTTTAATATATGGTTCCTTCCATATGAGGGCTTCTGACTGTAACATGTATTGCACCATTTCTCTATAGGGATGATTCACTGGGTCTTGATCAGTAGGCAAGTTCATTTGTCACTGCTTCATATGTGTCTCCACGATTTATGCATGCTTGATCAAGAACAATGGCATTTCCTAATCAAAGAGGACCAATCTTTGGTCAAGAGCACAAGAGTAGTTGCACTCTACTGCTCAAACCTTCAATCTCTCAATCTATGATTCTTAAAAGAAAATGATTTTGTACACGAATTTTACTTATGTGTTTCTTAGGCTTTTTTGCTTAGCATGAGAAATGAAATCAGGGATTTTGAGAAGGATGTTCTCCTGAGGTGGGATTGGTAATGCTAGAAGGAAGGAAGAGCAAAATGGATATAGTGTGGATAGATGATCTTGTATTTATTAGGTTCTGGAAAACATCATAATAAATAATAGCTTGTATCTCAGCATTCTCTCTACTTTCTATTAAACAAATATTCCTCTAGTGTACTCACCAAATTCTTATCAGTGATATGGCTATTATAACTAGAGTCCATTTGTTTTAAACCAATGAAGAAAACATTCATTTCTCTAACATCTCTAGAAAAAGTGCATAGTTATTAGAATTCTTATGGTCCTGAAAAAATGCACTACAGATTTTCAATTTAGTTATGTCACTTAATCTTCATAAAAATCTTGAAAGAGGCAGATCTAGGCCTGAAATTGATCTATGCTTTACTAATAAATACTGTAAGGCATCAAGGTCTTTTATTAGGTAAGCCTGGGAAAGGGATAGTAGAAACCTTCTTAAATGTTGAGAAATATGTACAAAAAGCTATTTAATCATATTATAAAGCCATTTTTATGTTTGAGGAACATTATTCTCTGTTGACAAAGTTTACAACTTGCTTACTACTTCTGGAATGCTCAAGTTAATGGCTCTTGCAACCTTTTTGCCCATTTTTCTTCAATGTTTAAAGTCTTAGGTGTAGGGGTTATATTGTAGGTCTATCAAATCAGATTGGACAGTCTTTGGTCACACTGTCTACATTTTGCTCAGTTGTGGATCTCTGTGCTGATCTCTATCTGCTGAAAAAGAAATTATTTGATGAGGAGTAAGAACTAAACTTATCTATACATACAACTTTAATTATTTATAGTATTTAGAATACAGCTAAGATTTTTATTTGCTTGGGAAAATTACTATAATATTTCTTTTTTAGGGTCTATGAATTTCTAGCCATAGGTGATTGACTATATTTTCAGTGCATTAATGCTTTCATTTTGAAAAGGGCTTACATCCAATTAGACATCTTTTTGTTAATTCCCCCACCAAGATACAAGTCCCACTGTTGCTTTATTAAAGATATCTTGCCAAGCCAATTGCTGCTTTACAGGTAGATAGAACAAATTATTGCTTTTCTCTATTGGTAGATTATGCTTTACTTTCTAGTATTATAAGAGCTAGTCCTCAGGAAGAGAATTCTGACTCCCACCTTGATTCCTCCAAGTCCTGTGCCTGAAGTATTTTCTGTCTTTGGCAGTAGTATCTTTGCTTCAAGTTCTGGGAAGCAACAAAAATCAATGGCAGTAGCCTATATTGTTATTGGAATCTCATGTATTCCCCTGAAAAATAATTCAAAGGAAGTTTCTCAGGCCTGCCATGAGGGTTTTTGTTATCTAATCCCTGACTCTTGGGGTTAGCATTGTCACCCCTTATGCTGTGACCACATACACACACACACCCACACACACAAATATATGTGTAAAGTTTAGAGAATATATATATATATGTATGTATGTATGTATGTATGTATGTGTTCATATGAGTCCAAGTCTCCTCAGAGTCAGAAGAGGGCAACAGATCCTTGTAGTTGTTATGATAAATGTCACACTTGTTGTTGAGGGTATAGGTAACTGTTTATTGTAGAATTTAAAAGAGAATACAGGCAACCAAGATGAGTCAAGTAGCTTTCGCCACAGAACCGGAAGCCAAAAAGAGAGAGTGCGGCTCTGCTGCACTGTTTTTTATCAGAACCTATGTACACGCCTCTAGCCACGCCCAAAAGTGGGCCTGGCTAGTGCCCAATCATTACCACATCCATATGTGTCTCTAGTCCTGCCCAAAGTGGGTGTGGTTAGCAGCATGGTTCACCGCCATTTCGTTACCACATCTGTATGTGCTTCTAGCGGGCCGCATGGCTAGGGCTCAGTCCTAAAGTCTCCTCCTACAGATCCTCCTTGGAGTTGAATTTACAGGTAGTTATGGACAGTGATATGAGTTCTGAGAACCTAACTTGGGTTCTCTTGAAGAGCAATGATGTTCCTGTATCTTAGTATGTGTTTGCAATGTAACCTATTGATGGCTCACTACCTGAGGTTTTTTAAAAAGTGTTCTCAAATTTTATTGTCTTATTTCATAGAATGTTTATTAGTAATAGGTAGTGGAATAATTTACATTAATTCAAAGTTCATTCTTATGAGATTTTATATTATATACTCATATAAATGGGAATTTACTTTAAAGTCTGTGTTCAACCCAAGTATGGCTGCTGAGATAGAGGCAGAAAGATCAAGACTTATTTGCTTTTAGTGGTAGTTCTACAATAAGCATACTCAAGATTTTTGCGAAGGATATATAACTTTGAAAAGAATGCGTAGTTTTAAGTCAAGATGAAGCAAAAGGAGTAATGTTTGGAATTGTTTTTGAAGATGGAAGGTAGGGTTGCTATGCTGGTCACATTCCAGTAAGAAATCTAATTTTATTTTCCTGCATCAGTTGTTTTAGCATTAAAGCCAATTTTACTTTTAATTGTGGTCTTTCAGGTTTCATGCTTTACATATCTTGATATAATTCCACTTGCCAGTCTGCACCCCAGAGTGACAGTCTCATTTCCTGGAACTTGTGAAAACTTATGAACCATACTTCTTCATGAGTTCTTAAAATACTATTTTCTTTTGACCTGCCATGTGAAAATATTGGAAGCTGGTGATAATACTAAGCCCATTTCTATGGAAATGGTGTGACTATTATTTAATAAATCTTCCTGGATACTGAACAATTCATGAATGGATACTTGAAATGCAATAAGCAGTCTATGAGCACTTGAATTGGAGGAATCTGTTCTTGCAGGGAAACTGGAAAGTAGGAAATACCATCAGTGATGAATACTATCTCTTCCATCGCAAACTGGTCGTGAAACACCCAGAGTTTGAAATCACCCTGAGTACATTCTCAGCTGTAAGAAGGACGTGAGGTGACTACAAAATAATGACATTCATTTTCTTATGAGGCTTAGAAAAGCAGCCCTCTAACTGCAGATCAAGAAGAGCTCAGAAAATGGTTCAAACTATGGCAACATTCTTTTAGCCAACTGGCAGTCTCTCGGGGCCCACTCTAAGGTCAACACTCATTGTGGTATTGGTTAATAGTCATTCTTGTTATCTTATTGTCACACCTTGCAAGTTAGTGTGAGGCCTTTTGAAACTGAAGGCATGTCTCTCCAATGCCCTTGGAGAGTACTGTGCAAGGAGCCTCGTTCATGTTTGAAGAATGCTAGTAAAAGAAAATGAAATACCATTCCTTGCATCATCAGGCTGCATCTCCATCCTGCCATGGATACATTTTTAATTGCTTTCCTTAAAAGCTTGATCTGAAAGCTTTTGAAGTAAACAGCTCTCTGCCATTATCCCATTAGAAGTGAACAGCCTCGACATCCCGCCCTGATTTTTCAGAGAGAAAGAAAGGGGGAAAATAAGCATTTAGAAATCATTTTGAAATTCAGTTTCTGCTAACATTTTCCTGTGGGTGATCTTAGTAGCCTATTAGACAATGGTAATCACACAGAGCTTAAGCTACAGAACTGCAGGCCTGTTAGCACAGTGTGTGATCCCAGAGCTCAGAAAGCAGCCAGAATTCACAGTGAGCTGATTTCCAGAACTGTGGTTTACCAGATCTCTGGGGAGCTGAGGCTGCCAGTCCACCCTCCTGTCTCCCTTGGAGAATAGGTGGTAGCAACAGTCCATGTGGGCGGAAACTGAAGAAAGGGAAAGCTGAAGCAGAGGAGGAGGGGAAGGTGACATACGCTCCATGAGCTGTGGGATAAATCAAACAGCTTGAGTTCAACCCTGCCTCTCTCCCTGTCCTTAGACTGATGATGTGAATAGTTTTATTTTCTACCTTCATTTTGAAACTAGCAAATCTAATCCTTACTAATCACCTGGATGCCTTGCTCCTTGGCTGCATCGCATCTATGCCTCTCTCCTTCCATGACATTTTTATACAAAATACAAATGCAGTTCCACTGCTTTAACATACTTGCTGGGAGTCTGTTGCTTCCACATCCTGCATGTACTAGAATACTTAAAAATAAATCTTGGTATCAGAATTCTGAGAATCAGAAATGATGTAGAGATGACAACGATAAATAGTTTATGAGGAAAATCACAGTCTACCTGGTCCAAAGAATTCTGAGGTGCTAGACATTGATGGAGTATATCTTTAATCCTAGCACTCAGGGAGGCAGTGGCAGGCAGATCTCTGGGATTTCAAGGCCAGTTTGGTCTGCAGAGTGAATTCCAGGAAAGCCAAAGCTACACAAGGAAAGCCTGTCTTGAAGTTAGCACAAAGTCAGTATGTAATAGCAGATTATCATTAAATGCTACATTGCAGCTTTTGTTTCTTTTCTTCCAAAGGAAGGAAAAACATCCATAGGACATAGTATAAATTCTCTAGGATAACATGAATATCCCAGTTATACACATATATTGTACTTGGTTTGATAAATATTGAAATTTTTGTTTTATTAGTCAATCAGATGCCTCCTTTCTTTTATTAGCAAGAATGCAACTGTTTGAATCTCCTTTGACAGTTTTGTGAATTCAATCCAACTATTAGTCCTGTGCTTTGTTTTCAATTAGCTATAAAAACACAATTCCCAGGGTTCACTGTTGGAGGCTAGGTGGAAATGTTTTAGTACATCATCAATACAATCACATGGGGCTGCCCACACCCTCTGCCAGAGTGTATAAAGACACGGTCGTTTATACTACGTACAGTCTTCTCAGGGTAACTTGCTACAGTAGGCCTTCATGAATTAATTTTATTGAGTCTAATCACAAAGAAGGATGGGGAAATGTGAAAGCTTTACTTATTCCAATCATTTTTGAGATCCAGAGACATCCACAGAAATGACAGCACAGCTAGTTCTGTGTCATGGCCTGTATGGTTCAGACCTACTGTTCATTTAACATGGCTTCTTCTCCTTCATGCAGTGTGAAAGCTTACATACTAATAGGGAGCCATGACTTTATATCAACATGTTTATACAGATGGCATGTCAGGCATTTTCTATTGCTGTGACAAAATGCCTGAGGAAATCAACTTGAAATGAGGAAAGACTTCTTTTGACTGATGACATCAGAGGTCTTAGGCTATGGCCAGCTGACTCCCTTACTTTGGCCCACAGGGAAGGCATATCATGGCAGCAGAATTATGGACCAGTGGGAAGATGCTCAATTACGGCAAACAGGAGGTTGAGAGGTGTGAGTAAAGGGAAAGAGGAAAAGAAAGGATAGGAAGAAAGTATACCTTATAGGTTCCCATTGACCTACTCTTTACATTAGTCTCCACCTCTTAAAAGAACATTGAGCTATGAATGTAAACGGGAACTAACCCATGGACAGGAGGTTACAATGTTCATCAAGGCTCCACTGCAGTCACTAGCTAGAGGCTAATCTTTCAACACTTAATATTCAAACATCAGAAAAGCAGTTTCTTATACACTATCCAAGTTACTTTAATGGAAACATAATCAGAGTGTGATTTAGAAAAAGTCCAGTACTTATGTATTGAAGAGAATATCCAAATATGTGGATATTTCAGAATGTATAGGGAAATTCTCTATCCAAGAAAGTGGCATAGTTCTATTTAGCCTGAGACAGAAGGACTGTGAGTTTGAGAACAGCCTGGAGTAGTAACAATAAACAAGGGGAAAACAGTGTTGGTATAGATACCACCTTAGCATCATTTGGCAAGTATTTCAGCATGCCTCATGTTTCAAGTGTATACTTCACAAGCATAATACGTGGCTGATGTGAAAATAGCTCAATTCCAAGTATGAACTCTTATGGCGGCTACTGCATGTATCCATTTGTGAAAGTAATTAGATTCTTAATATTGTGAAAATTTCTGTTAAAAATCTTCATGAATAAAATATTTACCAAGACTGCCATTTGACAATGTGTGAAATAATGAATCCTACTGCCACATTCAGGCGATGAGATTATAGTCTTGCATCTGATGAAGAATATTTCAGATGCGCAATGGAGGTCTTGGAGTTATTTCATTATTTGAGCTCCAGTAAGCAGCCTTGTATTCATGGTTCTGGCAAGCCAGCCTCAGTTCTGGGTCTGCCTCTTCATAGAAAGACTTGAGTTCACCCAAACTGCTAAAAACCTTCAATATATGGTGTCGGTTCAGTGAAGCATCTGTTTAAAAGGCAGTACAAACCTTTATGCACTATGCAGCTTTGACTAGGTGTATGAATTACTTGATAGTATACACTATTAGTCATGGACTATTGGTTTAGAAGGACTTGAATTTCACTTGATGATTTACTACACAGCTGCTTTTATGGCCTGAAAGATCATGAAGTAATCAATTTCATGTATTTCAGACTTATAAAATGATGATGGCAAAAATTTGAATGTTATTTAGGGTAGTGGTGAATACATATTAGATATGACATGTCTAACTGTGATCTCTCTCTCTCTCTCTCTCTCTCTCTCTCTCTCTCTCTCTCTCTCTCTCTTCTTGTCTATATCCACTGAGGCTTTTATTGTGGTAACATGAAAACTTGGTCAGGCCAGTATGATGTCAACCGTAGGTTCAAAAATTAGGTTCCATCTCTGTGGCCCAACCACAAAGAAATGAAGCATTCTTGCCCTGTTGCTTTAACTTTGTAATCAGGTGAAGGCTTTTTTAAATGATCCAAAACCCAAAATAGGTATTTTAGATAGGAGCTAACTGACTGATTTACCATTTAGGTTTTGTTAACTTTGGGCTGAAAAGATTTAGTTTACCTTTTTTAGGTTCGTGGCATTTGTTAGCTCAGAAAGGAAAGAAACAGTAAGTTCAAGTACCCTTTTCTGGTTCATTCTTAACTAAGCAGGGCCAAGCAGTTTGGGGTTTTGCTGAAATGTTAACATTTGAATTGACTCCACTTTTAAAAAGATGTTTTTATATTTATTATGTTTCCTTTTATTGAAAATAGATTCTTTTCTCCTATAACGTATCAAGGTTATAGTTTCCTGTTTCCTCCCCCCAGCTCCTCCTCTCTGTTCCACATCCACTCCCTTTCTGTCTCTCATTAGAAAGAAAAGGCTTCTAAGAGATAACAACCAAACATGACCAAAGAAATATAAGAAGACAAAACAAAAACTATCAATATTGAAATTGAACAGGACAACCCAACAAAAGGAAAAGAATCCTAAGAACAGGCACAATAATCATACTAATTTTTCTCATACTCAAGAGTCACATAAAAATACAAACCTAAAAGCTGCAATATATATGCAGAAGACCTAGTACAGACCCATGTAGAACCTGTGCTTGCTGCTTCCATCTTTTTGAGCTCATATGCAACTTGTTTGTTGATTCACAGGGCATTGTTCAGCAATTCTGGATCCCCTCTGGCTCTTAAAGTCTTTGTGCCTCATCTTCTGCAGGGTGCTCTCTATTCTGGGGGAAGGGCTTTGATGGAGGCCTCCAAATTCAACAGTCGTTGCATAATCTCTGGCTGTGGGTCTCTGTATCACTTCCCATCTGCTGCTGGAGGAAGTCTCTCTGATGAAGACTGGATAAGGCATTGATCTATGAGTACAGGAGAATGTTGTGATATCCTCTCACCTGGTTAAACCATTTTTTTTCTCCCTAGTTTCTTGCCTTTTAGATAGATGATGTTTTAGTGGACTTTTTGTATAATATTATGCTCAAAGAGAGCAAGACCATCTAAGATGTAAACACAATAAAACTAATCTGAAAGACAATTTTATTATTCTAAGATGGAAATGAGGTCTTCGGGAATAGGTTTAACACTCCACCATTAGAGAGAATAATAAGATGAGGAGAAAAAAACATGGGTACCACATTATTCATCAAGTCTTATTGGAAATTTTGGCTCTTTGGGTCAGTAGATCAAATATGATCTCAGGTGGTAGAAAAGAGTATATATACCCATTGTTTCTACAATGAAAATGGCAGAGGGTGATAAAGGTCTCATCCCACCCAGGTCCACAGCAACCTCCACTCACCCAGCAATGAGTCACTGGCTCAGATGCACTGATTGCCCTGGGCTGAGCCAAAGCAGTGATTAAATAGCTCAGAGCTTTGGAACTGGAGGGAACCTCTGAACTAATTCTCCTTCATGCTTAAATTGAAGCTGCTTCTGGAGGCTAGCCAGTGATTGCTCGGGATTTAGGAGGTTGGTCTTCTGCAAACCATCCCCAGGAATCATGCCAGCAGGCTCTCTACCGAGCAGATGAAGCATGGGCTGGGGAGCCCTTGAGCTAATTTGTTTTTCATATATGGCAAATGTTTTCAAATATAAATTATTAATTGTACTTTAAAAGTTGACTGTATAAACTGAATTTTCAGTTAACCTTCTCTCCAAAGGTATGCAAAGATAACTAAGACACAACACATTTCTTTACTCAATATATGACTAATATACCACTTTAAAATAAAACACTATTATTGTCTCTACATGAAAATAGTTGAAACCATTGTGTCACACAGCAAGACATCATCTTATTTATCTTGAAACTTCCCTTCTAAACTACTCAAATAATAGATTACAAATTAAATGGCATAACAGGTTGTGTTGGGTAATAGTTAGTTGACTTTTGTGATGATGTTGCCAAGTTTGTTACATTCTGTCTATAGGTTATCAGAGATAGCCATGTATTCGTGTCCAGGTTATCCTTGGACACCCATAATTTTAGTCCCAGGTAATCTCCGGATAACCACGCATCATATACTCAGCTCTTCATAGAGAAGACTTAGTTCTATACATACTTGTGCAAAATTTCAAAATTCATAGGAATGTTCAATTGCTCAATCCTGAGATATAGTTATGTGTAAAAAGAACTTTCTTCAAACTACCACCACTGTGAAAGATTTTAAGGTAAATATGTTTTCAAGGATTATGACCACAAAATTTATTTGCTTTGTCTTTGGTGTGATTTTTGAAACCAGATCACATTGTAAAGAGATACTGTCGCAAAAGGGAGTTTAAACCTGACCTCATTCTTGTAATTTCAAGCCTCAAGCCCATGAATTGATGGAATGTCCAGCATATAGTGCATGGATTAACAAAGTGACTAAAATCAAGCCAGAATACTACAGGCTTATAATTAAGAGCAAACATAGCTAGTGAAGTAATAGCGATATGTAGTATTATAACGGTAATTGATGTATTAAATGCATTCATTTGATCACTATGCAATGAGTATCTTTAAAAAGTACTTCTAGAAGAAAGAACAAAAACAACTTAAAGAAAATAGTTTTCGTTACGTAAGATCTCCCTGTGTGATACATGCATACATCCATAGCCATGGTTTCTAAATCTGATTTGGTGGAAGTGGCCATGCACAGAATACAGATCTGAGCTCTCTCAGGATCTTAGTTGTTTACTTGGGAAAAGGATGAAATTTCTCTATGGCTTTAATTCCTCTTTTGACAAAGCAGTTTGTAAGCAACGGGGATTGTTGAAAAACAAAGTAGTGTTTTCTGACTTCTTTTATGCCTGGCAAAACCCCAGATACTCACTAAGTGAGTATGGGCTACATAACTGATTTATTTATCATTTTTAATTTATATATTTAAAATAGTTTCATGTTTATCTTAAAAGAATCAAAAGTGGGCTTTATATATCTAGCTATAAGACTCATAGAAGATAATATAATGTAGAAAAATCTTAAAGGAAAATATTTGTCCATGCTTATTGAACAATCAAAAATTTTTTTCATTTACTATGTTCATATTAATTGGTAAAACAAATGTGCACACACAACCAATGAGTATTTTAACAAATCATGAGCTGATCCCCTCTCTTTCCCTAAGTTATTTAGTACCTAATAATTTCATTTTTATGATGTACTGCTGTATTGCACATCACTCTTATGAGTAAATCTACAAGCATTAGTTAAGCCACTCTTTCTGTCCACTTACATTGCTTAACAGAAAGGACAATCTTAATTGATAGACATGTATTAAAAGTTTATTTTTTCTAAAAGTTTCCTAATATATATGTGAATATATACACACACAAACTCACAAACACACACACTCAAACACATATATATGTTCATCACTAGTGAGATAGTATAGTATAGGAATAACTGGTCATTCAGTCTAGCCAATCTTTGTGCATTGGGTTCTTTGACAAAAGTAAGATTTGGAGTCATAGAAGAAGACCCCTAATATAGACACCCCTGGCTACATACAAGCACACAAGTACATCTACACATTTACATATTTACTACACAGAAATTAAAAAAGCAATTCCACTCTTAGGCATATACCCAAAAGACATACATTCATACAACAAGGATGTCTGTTCCACTACATTCATAGCAGCATTATTTGTAATAGCCAGAACCTGGAAGCAACCTAGATGGCCCTCAGCTGAAGATTGGATAGAAAAAAATATGGTACATTCTCACAATGGAGTACTATTCAGTGGAAAAAACCAATGGAATCTTGAAATTTGTAGGCAAATGGATGACACTAGAAGAAACCATCCTGAGAGAGGTCACAAAAAGAGAAACATGGTATATACTCATTCTTTTATGGATTTTAGACATGAATCAGGGGAGTGCCAGCATAGAATCCCACTGCCAGAGAGTCTAGGAAACAGAACCTTCATTCAGTGACTGATGAAAGCAGAGGCAGATATCCACAGACAACCACTGAACTGAACTCCTGGAATCCAGTGTTAGAAAGGAGAACTGATGGGCAAGGGAGTTAAGACTGGGCTTGTTTAACCCACAGCAACAGCTGACCTGAACAAGGAGGAGCTCTTGGACCCCAGATTGATGGCTGTGTGGAAAGCATGGGACTGACCCAGACCCGCTGAATGTGGATGTCAGTGCGGAGGCATAGGTAGTCTAAGGGACCTTGGGTAGTATTTATCCCTGGCGTACAAACAGACTTTGATGTGCCCATGCCACAATATGGGATGCTCTCTCAGTCAGGACTCTTGAGGGAAGGCATACGTAGGCCCTGCCCTGGATGAAATGACAGTCACTGGAGATCCACCATGGAGGGCCTCATCCTCCCTGGCGATTGGAGTGGAGATTGGGTGGGGGACTGAGGGACCTGGTGGGGAGGGTGGGAGAGGAGAGGAGGGAGAGGGGGCTGGGATTGACATGTGAAACAAGCTTAATTCTAACTTAAATAAAAAAATAAAATAATTATCAAAAATGCAAAAAGCAAACTTTCAGTTTAATAAAGCAATGCATAAGAGCATACCCATATCTTAAAACTGATAAGATTAAGAATAATATTTATTGTGCTTGTGTGTGTGTGTCTGTGTATGTACCACATGTGTGCAAGTAGCTTCAAAGGCTAGAAGAGGGTGTCAGATCCCCTGGAACTGGTTGTACATTCAGTTTTTGCTGCCCAACGTGGGTGCTAAGAAGTAAACCACATTTATCTAGAACAAGTGCTTTTAACCACTAAACTGTCCCTCAAGCACTTTAAGTTGGTTCTTTTCAATTGCATTCCTACAGCCATATTTGGTTTCTATTTTACAACATTTTCTTCATTTTCTGTTTGACACAGCCCTGACTTTTAAGCAAAATCAAGCCCATTCACTGGTATACTGGTGTGGCCCACCATCTAATGGGGGAGGGAAGAGGTTATTGTGTTGTGTCTAGGATTGCTAGAGTACAAGATAGAAAAATGTTTTGGTTTTGTCTTTTAAACTTTAATCTGGACCTTAATTCCACTCACAGAACTTTGCCAGTTTCTTTTATGTATTTTTCCTTTGTGAGAGTAATGAGTGTTGAAAGGCTCTGTGAAATACAAGAACTGCCTGGTGCGCTGATAAAACACAGCTACCAACAGTACATTGCACAGGCAAGACCCAACCAAGTGTGAGCTCTAGCTATAATCTCAGCTGACATTTATGTAAAATTGTCTCCAGCTTTGTCATTACACTATTCCAGGTACAAGGTTTGAGTGGCCCACAAATCAGGCATTCTCTAATTCTGTCTGAAAACTCAAGGCTGAATTATTTAAATTTATCTGAAGTCCCACGGTCCTTAGAGATTGGATCATTAAATGGAGATGTACGGCTCTCTACGAGGTGGCAGACATTTGCACTATGGTCCATAAAAGTTCCATACCTTGCTACAGACTCTCCAATGATCAAGATTCTGTGTCAAAATAGAATGTACTGCTTCTGTGTTTGAAAGGTTCCAATCCATTCCATCCCATATCCTCAAGCAAAATGCCCCTTAAATTCATGGCTAGAGTTTATAAGAAAATGCATGTGTGTGTGTGTGTGTGTGTGTGTGTGTGTGTGTGTGTGTGTGCATGTATATGTTATTCTACTCCAATGAAGGGGTCACTACCAAAGCCCTGTTTCTCAATTTACCCATCTGATGGTGTTTTTCATTCAGCATTGGTAGGCATGAGAAGAAAATTAGACATTTTTACATACATTAAGTAGCTCTCATTCTTTGTTATATTCTAGGTCAGTGTTTCTAAACCTGTGAATCACAACTCCTTTGGGGGTTGAATGACACTTTCACAGGGGTTGCATATCAGATGTCCTGCATATCAGAAATCAACATTACGATTCATAACAGTCACAAAATTATACTTAAGACATAGCAACAAAAATAATATTGTGGTTGGGGTGTTACTAATAACAGTAGCAAAATTATACTTAAGACATACCAACAAAAATAATATTGTGGTTGGGGTTTTCAGTACAGTGAAGAACTGCGCTAAAGGGTCACAGCATTATGGAAGTTGATAACAACTGTCTAGATGAATTGTTTTCATTTTAGAGGCAAAAGATTTGGGCTGTTAAAATGACATTCAAAAACAAACTAATGGCTACAAACTCTAGTTTTTTACCTTAAGCCATGGACACAGCTGTAGTTGAATGATTATTTGCTTATATGTCTTCATACATTGTCTATTGCCTTATACATTCCTATGTGAAATTTTGATCTGAACTTTGTAATTTTTGTTTCTCAAGATTTATATAGAGTAATTTTAGCTGCTCAGCAATTCGTTTAGTAACTCAGTGTAAACAAAATCACTAATGTGAAAGCCTCCAGAGAGCATTTCTTTCTGCCCTAATTGTGCCTTCGAAACATGAAGCTATAAATTATGCATTTGAAGGAAACCATATTTTAAAACTTAGTTAAACCAAATATGTTGGTGAGATAACCCCCCTTTTTCTAATCTAAAATTGTCTGACAGATAAATTTACAAAGACCACCTTGCTTGTGAATTACTGCTGATTACGATAGCTCCAGATAAGTTATTCATAGGATGATCTAAGACATAAACTGTGTACTGAAGTTCTACATAAAAGTGCACCAAGATTTTCACCTTTTCAAAGCCCTGTGGGGACTCATCCAACCATCCTCAAAAGGGAAGGACCTCACAAGGAGGCTGAGGAGCCAGTGATGTCTGCTCTTCTGTCTTCTCTCCTTTCATTCTTCCCCAAAGCGAGCAACAGAAACGTGCTCCTCTTCCCCAGAGTTAGAAAGCCAAAAATAGTATTCTGATGTTTCTCTACTGTACCGATAAGAGGTGGTCACAGTGAAATTCTGTTACCTACATTGATTATAAACCACTAGACGCATGTTTAAAAAGAGCTTTGACCCACATCCATGGTAACAGAAAGCTCAGAAAAGCAAAGAAACTCCTGGTCGATGGCCCTTGGTGCACTCTACCCTCAGTCTGTTACACTTAGGTACTCTCCTTTTGGTTCCATCATCTTTCTGCACAGCTATCCATGCATAATTGAACTTATGCACAATCTTTAAATTGACTATCAGAGATCAAATGGGAAAAATTCAAAGGATCACTTCAAATTTGAATTTCCCACATAGTAGGTAAAAAATGTTTGTTAGAGTGTAATACACTTGAAAGCATTTGAAGATGTTTTAATAAGCTAATACATAAAATGCAAATATGTAGGTCATGCAAGTCAAAATAATGTATTTTCAAAAACAAAATTAATATTGGGTGTTTAACATTTATAGAATTCTAACAACAGAGTCCAATTTTTTATAAAATTAATTTTTAAATTTCATATATTTGTAATGTATTTATATAAGTTCTCTTCTCCCTCTCCTGTCTCTAACATTCCCGTGCTCCCCAACTCTTCAATTTTATGGCCCTTTTTCTTTAATGATGACAATTGTTACATTATCATTTTTTAAATTATTATCATCAATTTTATGATCACATAATTGTTAATTGTATCCATGTAATTATTAATTATTACTGTTGTACTTATATGTGAATAAAATATATAGAATACAGCTTATAGAATCCATTTACTGTGAATATTATATGTATGCTTCTCGGGCTAATCACTTGGTATTGGATAACCAGTTATAGGATGTAATCTCTGGAGAAGAGGAATCCTCATTTCAGCCATCATTAATTGCTTATAGCTCTTCAGCTAGGGATGGATCTCTTGAGACTTCTCCATCTATGTTGGCTTGTCTGCTGGTGCTGTCATTGGTCTGGTCTTGATTATGCAGTGACATTGTGGAGATTTCATGAGGATTGCTTCTCTGTCATAGCTAGAAGGCACAATTTCATGAAAGTTTTCTTGGGCCTCTCACCCTTATAATCTTTGTGTCACCTATTCTGACATGTACCCTGAACATTGGATGATGAGGTTATGTTATAGATCTATCAGTTGGAGCTGAGCATCCCATAGTCAGTCATTGATATTTTGATCAGTTGTGATTTTGTGAAATGGTCTCTATCAACTGCAAAAAGCTTCTTCAATGAGTATTGAAAGCTACTCCTATTTTTTAAAAATTGGTTAGGTATTACATGGGCTTATGAAATTGGTAGTAGTAGTATGTTTTTGTCTTGGATCCATGACCTAAATAATTGCAGGTAGTTGTAACCATCTAGGTTTTCAGTGCCAGACATGAATTCTCTCCTATTTAGTAGTCCTAAAGTCCAATTAGATGGCTGTTGGCCCCGCCCCCCAAGTTATAAGTGCTACTACTTACCCTTGAAGATTTCTCATCATACTGGCCCTTATTGCAGTTTATAGGTGTCACAGCTTGGTAGGACTACTGATTGCTTTTCTACCATGCATGTCATGTTCTGGTACTATGAAAACCTCCATAGGAGTGAGGCTTTCAGGTCAGATACATCTTGATACCTTGATTCCTGTGTCTGAACTGCAAACCATGTTCAGGCATAGAGACTTACATTCAACTTCTGAGGGACAACCAAAGCCATTAGCAATAACTTCTATTGTTTAGGGAGTCTCTTAGTTTCCCTCTTACCAATGGCTCAAAATGAGTTATTTCATGCCTGGAACTAGGGGCTTTGTTTGCTTATCTATGGCTCTCAGTGGGATCATTATTACTCAAGTGGCATATATATTAATATATATTGATAAGCTGTGGCTTTCTGAATAGTTATGAGCAGACATTTCATAGATGCTCGGTAAGTGTATAACAAGATATTTAATATCATTAACTTCTTCCAAAATACAAGTTAAATTACAACAAGATATCATTATATATGGGAATTAACAATGTCAGTTGTTGAGAAGAATGCAGAACTTGAACTATTGTGTACACTTGGAATGAATTCTTCATTGGAATACACTTTGTAGTGCTTCCTATAAAAGTAAAGATGCATTTAAAAGGGGACCTACCAACCCTACTCCTCAATATTTATATAAGAATTGAAAATACATTTCACTCAGAGAATGGCACATGAATAATCATACAATCTTATTTGTGCTAACTACAAGCTATAGAGCCTATACCCATTATTGGGAGAGAAAATAAACAAATTGTGGCATAGATGATACAATAAAACTGAAGACTTAAAATAGTAAATTGCATATTGAAAGCATAGTGTAATAACTACAAGAAACCCAAAGCTAATAAGAAAAATCAAATACCAGATAATTACATGTATATGAAATTTTAGAATTAGCCAATTTAACAGTAGTTGTCAGGATTGTGATGAGAATTTAAAAGAGATGTATTACAAAATGTTTAATGTGACAGTTTTGAATATTGGAATTATTTTATAATTTCCTTATGATGTAGTTATGAGTACAGTTGTAAATATTTGTCTCAAAGCTAATCCTATATTTACTTAAAACTGACAAATTTAATTGTATATAGAGTATGACTCAATTAAAAGGATTGTAAAATTTGTTTTAATTAGTGTTTTCTGAAAACAGAACTTTAAACAGCCATAAAAATGGGCCAGCAAGATGGCTTGGCCTATGAAGACACTTGTCTTGCAATTCTGGTATCTTAAGAGTTCAATTTCTGCTGGGCAGTGGTGGCACACGCCTTTAATCCCAGCACTCGGGAGGCAGAGGCAGGCAGATCTCTGTGAGTTTGAGGCCAGGCTGGACCGACAGCCTCCAAAACAATACAGAGAAACCCTGTCTCATAAAACCAAAAAAAAAAAAAAAGGGTTCAATTCCTGGAACCCTCATGAGGTGAAAGAAGAAAATTGTTTCCTAAAAATTTTCTCTGCATTCTACATGTATGTTATAGCACATGCATTCCCTCATATCATGCACACATATACAAAATAATATTTTAAACTTCATAAAGAAAAATACAGTATGAAAATATATAGCCAAAACATTTATGAAGAACAACATTTTAATGAATGAGTTTAACATGCATGTGATAAATTTTTAATAACTATAGAATAAGTAAGCCTCCAAAGAAGTAGAAAATTTGAGATTTATAATTACAATATTAAATAAGTATAAGGAGAAAAACAATGCACAGCTCAATCCTCAGTGACAGACAAGGCTGTAGAAATGTGTAACATGAATAACATAAACCCAGAGATAGATATTGGGGTTCAAGCTGAAGACCAGAGAAGCAAAGCAGTCAAGCCACCAGAGAGCTCTTATTTCTACCAAGACTGGAGCAATTGTGTCTTTAATGTGGTTGAAGACTAACTGCCTAAGACTGAATGCCTACTCTGAGACCCTGCTCCTATTTTATATACCTCGCTAATCTGGGATTAAAGCCATGAGCTCTGTTTCTCTTTCAGACTGATTCACACTCATGTATCCCTGGGTGGCCTTGAACTCACAGAGATAAGATACATCTGCCTCTGTCTCTTGAGTCCTGGGACTAAAAGTGTGTGCCACCACTGCCTGGCCTCTATGGCTGTGGCTAACTTTGCATTCTGATCTCCAGGCAAGCTTTATTAGATAATAAACAATATATCACCACAGAGATATATCTGGATTTTATTGGTGTTTTGGGGTACTTATTTATTAATTATATTGAATTAAGCAATAAACAAATGCACAAAGTATTGACAATAATGAATGCAAATAATTAGATGGTTTTTATTCATCTGATTAGATATCTATTTTGTATTTTTAGAAAATTCAAGAAAACATCAATAATCACAAAGTATTCTTTTGTGTGTATTTATTTCAAGATGACATGAAATACATGAACTTCATATTTAAACTCTGTAACTTTTTAAATTGGCAAGGTAATAGTTCTTTAAGGAAATATTAATATTGGTAACCATATTGCATTACAACTGCATTTCATTAAAACTTTTAAACATATGAAGGAAAAATGACACATTTTTTTTGTAAATATAAATCAGCACTGGTAAATATGCCTGCCCAGGGAAGTGCCTTCACCATGCACTAATTTGTATGATATATATACATGAAGGAGCCCATACTGTATTTGTATCAGGTATATATACATGCATGGTCATTGTTCATTATAACGGTAGAAACCAATTTAACTTGCTAATCAGAACATTTGTTTACACCACCACAGGAAATGTGCCCCTTAGGGAATGTTTATAGTTTATAAAGAAAATATGCTGAATACTATGTGATATCTTATAGATATAAAAACTAGCTCACTTGCTTTTCCAGTGATTGTATGCTTACAAAACAAACAACATTAACTCATTGCATCTTTTAATCCTTGAGAAATGTGATTGACTTCTAACACAAATGACCTGGGTGGCTCATGCCTTTAGTCCCAGCTACTCAGGAAGCTGAAGATGGAGGATGGCTTAAGGCCAGAAGTTCAGACTGGCCTAGGCAACCTAGAGCTTTTTAAAAATAATGATAATAGTACTAACAATAAGTTATTGACAGCTTCAGAAGACAAATAACAATGTGCAAAATTTTTAAAGTTTTAAACCTAATTGTTCGTACACCTATACTGACACTTGTTGTGGAATATAAGCTAAAGTCAATAGATGGATTGTAGCTTTTTATATGTCAATTGATTAATTTTGTATTATATTTACACATCTACCTTCAGTTAAATGAGAAATCAGAGGTTCACAATTGGAAACCACATAACATAACTTATAAAACGAACATGAGCTAAGAATCATTATTCTTGGGGCCAGGATATCTGTTTCTACCTTTACAACCAAGTTCACAGGCAAAGCATTGACTCTGTTGAATTTTATTCTGAGTACTTTTGTGACTGGATCAGTTAAGATGAGCTACAGCTTTGAAATGTTGTAGTGATAATTTCATTGTTTCAGGGAAGCACAACTTAACTGCACTAAACAGCAAATTGGAAAAGCTGATGAACATTTTGGTCATATGTCTGATATATTACATGTCAGAAATTGTATATCCCTTCTTTGAAATTAAAATGAAAGCGGGTAATGAAATTATATACCAATTATTTTAGCCACAACTTCAAAAATTCTGTCATTTTAATTGACATAATTTGACATATTTGTAGACCAGATTGTAAAATTGGAGACATGTATATAGTGTGTACAGATAAATCAGGGCAATTAACATTTCTAAGTCTTTAAACATTTATCATTTCTTTGTGTGAGAAAATGTCAAATTACTTTTTCTAGCTCCTTACAAAATAAGGAATAATTTGCTGTGAACTACAGTCACTCTGCTGTAGTCCTGGACACAAGGATGTAATTCTCTTATCAAATTATGTTTTGGTACCTTCTGTGATAATGTTTGTCTGTTCCCATTTGCCATAGTTCCTAGGCTCTAGTTTCTACTATCCTAGTCTCTATTCTATGAGGTCCACTTACTTTTATATGATTCTACATATGATTGAAACCATGCATTTATCTTAATGCACCTGGCTCATTTTATTCAACACAGTGTCCTTGAATCATATGTAATAAATTACAGTTTTGAAGCATTCTTTGCTGTCACCATTCTTACCAGCATATTGTAGGCACTCAGCATGAACTGAAAGAATAGAAATGGAAAAATGAATTTAAATTAAATTAAGTCATTATGACATAACTTGGTATCAAAATTATCTCATATATAAGCCTTACTTAGGTATATGAAAATAATTTAAAAACCTCCTATAAACTTTTATATTTATGCCAGGCCTTAGTGGTGCACGCCTTTAATCCCAGCACTTGGGAGGAAGAGGCAGGTAGATCTCTGTGAGTTTGAGCCAAGCCTGGTCTACAGAGCGAGTGTCAGGATAGGCTCCCAAGCTACACAGAGAAACCTTGTCTTGAGAAACCCACAAAAAATATTTATATTGCAGATTCTCTGAGTTTTCTGTCAGAACCCTCTAAATTAAATTCTGATTGGTCTAATTATTAAACTGCCTTTAACAGAAATCTAAAAATGGTAATTTCACAAATGGGACTGGTAAATGCGTAGATATCATGTAGTTCAAAAAAAAGTGACTACATTTCCCAAAACATATTATATATCAGAATTGATATTTTCAAATAAATTTCCTAAGGGAAAGAACCGCAGAAGAAAAATGGAATATGTAAATGTTGGCCCTATTTTTATTCATTATTTAAAATGTAATAGCAATGTAGTGCATAAATAAGAAGACCTAGATTCTGAATCCAGCAGGAAGTTTCCAGACCCTGTGATTGAGACATTGACACATATTTTACATTCTAATGTATAACTTTATCCTGATGCCCACTGTCTCAGAGGACAGTCTGCCTTCTCAGGTAATTCGGAGAGGGGATGATTTACTTACAGAAATGCAAGACAGTTCTTCTTTAATCTTATATAATTAATTCCTACAATTTTTCATTTTCTCTACAATTTTCACCAGGATTTACCTTGGGGTAGGCACAGCTTTAGATATGATTATGCAATATGAGCTACTGATACATCTTCAAGGAGAGTCTTGTCATTCAGCAGCTGTAGAAAGCTAAAGAATTCAAAGCCTAAAATTAACATAAAAGAAATAAATGGAGTAAATTAAAGGAAAGTTAAATCTTAATTCCTCTGAATGTTGATATTCAGAAGCATATGAAATGCTGGAAAACTATGAATATAATATAGATATAAAAATAAAATTTCTAAAGTTGATATTGTTAATATTCAGCAAATGATTATTTAGTTCTCATTCTGAGACAGAGACAAAATGTTTAAAATAGAGACCAAGGGAATTATACACTAGCGTTAAGATTACTAACAGGGTTGTAAAAGGAATCACAGATTTTCCATAAAAGGAAAACATAAATGGTAAAATGTAATAGTAAAATCCTCAGGTCCCACTCAGGAAGCCCTAAGCAGTCAACTGAATGCAGAAAAGCTTTTCTGCCTCCACATACAGCTATCCTACTCTATAGGACATTACAACTCTCAGTTTAAGAATCTGTGCAAGCTAAACATCTTTTCTGGTTTTATTACAAAGGCATTAAAAGTAGGGCATTGGTGCAATGTCTTGAAGCTCCTTATGATTTGAGTCATGAGTCTTAAAGAATGTTAAATATTAGCAAAATATCATACATGGACACTTTTTTCTCTTTGTGATACTAATCTCAAATAAATCCCAGCCCAGACACAGCACTCTATCTAGTCCCCAGCATCTGTTTTCTGCTATGGTAAAATGAAGAAAATGTATTCTGAAAGACCTACTTTCACTATTGATTTTGATGTATTTTCAAATACTGTACTTAAACCTTCAGAACTCAATTTCAAAGGCAACAAAAGAAGCCTTAAAAAAACTAATAACGGGTTATTTTACATTTAATAAAACTACTGATTACTTTTCAAAGTGCTTGCTTGAATGAGTTTTTTGACAGTAAATTGACCGATTTTATCCTGACCATTGAGAGATAGTATGTACCTCCAAGATTTCTGAGATAGAAATATGCAATTTTCAGAGGCCTAAGGAAATTTCCATTGATGATGACACAAGCTCAGTATGTACCACCTTGAAGAGAAACAAAAAGCCTTACCAACTCTGTCTGCCACTGCCTACTTACATAGATCATTTTTAAAACCTGAAAATAATGAAAGCAAAATAACAATTTCATCCAATGTGAAAATTGCAGAGAAAATTTCTTATTATTTGCACATTTGATAAACTCTTCCTAGAAACTTCGGGACTAGAGATATTGTTGTAACAAATAAATGACACTTTCTAGTTTTTAAAGTTCCCAGGATAATAAGAGACAAACAGAACCCAAGAAAGGAAAGTAATTTTGTTTTAGGTCATATAGAAGATAGTAGCTTCTATCTACATGTATAAAGCTTTTTTGTTTGTGTTTGTTTCAATGTCATGGAGGAGTTGAATGCTGTTTCTGCATGTGCTTGATAATTGTAATTTTTTATTAATTCTTTTCATTGTTTGCAATTACATTGTCTTCTGCTTGTGTCATAGGCAATAATAAATGTGTTAGTATTTAGGGCCAAGCTTCCCAAATAACTTCTAAAAAAAAGTCACTGCATTCTTTTTTTATAAAATGTACATTTGAATGTTTAATTTACATAAAGATTAATTAGCATATGGAATTTGCATGATACTTTGATTTCAGATCTTGTTGCCTAGCCCATTTGTGTTAACCCTCTTAAAATAGTGTCTATCCTTTTGATTACGGTCTAATAAGATTGCCTAACAAGAATGCTTGTTTGTTAAGTATTATTGGGAATATGTTGTAGGGGTTTCATGAATAAATTTTGTGATTAACCTTTTTTGGTCATGCTGTAGGCTTTTTATCATAAACTTTTTACAGTAGTACGTGCTACAATTTCTCTGCCAAGGTAAAAATGCAGGATAAGAACTACCTTAGCTTCTTGCTTTGTCCCGGCACGTATAGGATTGCAACAGTTTAGATCCCCACGACCACTCACTGAAGGAGTCAACTGAACTGGGTCCAACATAACTTGGATATTTTTCTTGGTAAGAGGATATAATTGGACATAGCCTGACTGCAAAGGTACTCTCTCCAACTAGGGTAATCCACGAAATGAGTTAACTCTTACAAGTTAGAATCCAGTAAACAACAACGAAAGGTGAAGAAAGAAAATATATTTTATGTTTGTGTATTACACTTCTTCAACAGGTTTTTGTTGATTGTTTTGGCAGTACTATTGCTCCATTGGTCACATTTTCCTATCCAAATGCTTGCAGTGAGAGCATTCTATGCAGATATATGTATGTATGTATGTATGTATGTATGTATGTATGTATGTGTGTGTGTATATATCAAAGGACATAAACTACACATTACAAGCTAAGGATAGCTTTAAGTTGTACATTATATTAGTTTCCTAAATGAAAGAATGGTAAATCATAATAGCATCCATTTTTCTAAAAGAACAGGAATATATAAAAGTATAAATCATAACTAGATGTACTATAGTGAGTTTGATAATTCATTATGATTTAACACAAACTGGCACTTGGCTAAACCTGTGACAAGGAAAAAATTTACTGGAAAATAAATGAACAATATAAGAGGATCTTGGGATATAGGCTACTGTGAGTTTCTAGTTGGCAATCAGTTTGTCTTGTGGTACTTTTTCTGTGAGCCCACACTCTTTACTGTTCGTCTGTATCCTTTATTTTTGTTCAATGTTCTTGCTTATTTTTCTTGAAAACTCCCTGGTGACTGCAGACATTTTTCCTAACAGGTAATTTTTCAATGAAATGTCATTTTGGCTTTGTGAGTATCCTTAGTGGCATGTACCAAATGACTCATTTCATTTGTGACCAGAGCCAAATTCAAATTTAATTTTCCAGAGGGGACAAGTTAATGTATAACCTATTGTGCCACCTGGCATCCTAAATTCAATTTCCTGAACTGTTTTCACTGAGAGCAGAATCAGCTATATTGTTTTGTAAAAGCATTTCCAAAATGTCAGTTGTATCTGCATTCACACTTACATGTATTAATTAACTTGTTTGTTATGATTAATGAATAACAAATGCCAGGACTCTTAATTCAGGAAATGGCAATTGGATCATTCAGTTCTACGGGTCTATAATTCTCAAACTTGGAACATCACGAAAATTTCAGTCTTTCAGTTGACTGCCCATCAGAAATCATATATCCCCATTGAAAAGCATCCTGAATACTCACAGAGGTGAAGAATTAAATTAAAATAGATTAAAATCCAAAAAATTGAATCCTCAGGTTTCCAAGATTCATGTTTACCCACTGAATAATATAGTAGGTATTTTCATTTTTGTAAAAAGTGTAAACAGCATTTTTTATGAAGTCTCAGTTCTGAACATCTATGCCCCAAATACAAGGCACCCACGTTCATAAAAAAATTACTAAAACTCAAATCACATATAAAGCCCCACATACTTACAGTGGGAGACTTCAACACCCCACTCTCACCTCTAGACAGGACTACCAGATAGAAACTTAACAAAGAAGCTAAGGAACTAATAGAAGTTATGACTTAATTGGGATTAACAGACATCTATAGAACATTCCACCCAAATAAAAAAGAATATACCTTCTTCTCAGTGCCATAAGGAACCTTCTCAAAAATCGATCACATACTTGGCAACATATCAAATCTCAACAGGTACAAAAAATTGGAATAATTCCATGCATCTCATCAGACCACCATGCGCTAAAATTAAAATTCAACAACAGTATAAATTGCAGAAGCCCCACAACCTCATATAAATTGAACAGTGCTCAATTGTATCACTCCTGGGTAAAGGAGGCAATAAAGAAATCAAAGACTTCCTAGAATTCAATGAGAATGAACACACAACATACCCAAACCTATGGGACTCTCTGAAAACAGTTCTAAGAGGAAAGTACATAGCACTAAGTGCCCACATAAAGAAGCTGGAGAATTGCCACACTAGAGAATTAACAGAACACCTGAAAGCTCTAGAACAAAAAGAAGCAAACTTACCCAGGAGGAGTAGACACCAGGAAATAATCAAATTGAGAGCTGAAATCAATAAAGTAGAAACAAAACAATACAAAGAATCACTGAAACAAAGAGTTGGTTCTTTGAGAAAATAACTAGATAGACATACCTTTATCCAACCTAACAAAAAGGCAGAGAGAGAACATACAAATTAACAAAATCAGAAATGAAAAAGGGGCATAACAACAGACACTGGGAAAAATCCAGAGAATCATCAGGTCATACTTTGAAAACCTGTACTCCACAAAAATTGGAAAATTTAAAGGAAACAGATGAATTTCTGAATAGATATCACTTACCAAAATTAAATCAAGAACAGATAAACAACTTAAATAGACCCATAACCCCTAATGAAATAGAAGCAGTCATCAAAAGTCTTCCAACCAAAAAAAGTCCAGGGCCAAATGGTTTCAGTGCAGAATTCTACCACAAATTCAAAGAAGAGCTAATACCAATACTCTTCAAATTATTCCACACAATAGAAGCAAAAGGATCATTGCCAAACTCCTTTTATGAGGCTACAATTACCTTGGTACCCAAACCACACAAGGGCACAACTAATATTGAAAACTACAGACCAATCTCCCTCATGAACATTGATGTAAATCAAATCCAAGAACACATCAGAAAAATTATACACCATAAACAGCATTATTTGATTTCTAGAAAATAGTTTTAGGATACACTATTAGGATACAAAATGTTCTAATAACATTATATACATAGGATAAAATATGAGATGAGGCTCAAAAGGCTTCTGAATGAAATTCTAATTGATTAAGGCCACTTGCTGTCAGAGCAGCCTGGCCTGTCATCAAGACACAGTAATTATCTCCAGGATAATATATACTCTGTTACCCCACAATTTACATACCAGCAGTAACTAACTCAATTTGTGCAAAATATTGTTTTCTTTATTTGCCTAACTGAAACAAAAAATGAACCATTTCCAAACAGCAAATGAGCACTTAACATTTCATTTAAAACAATTAGTTAAATAAGAGATGCATTAACTAAAAGGAGGTGGTATCTTCTTCTGTCCTGTATTTGATTCTTCATTTTCTATTGGTTAATTTTGTTCTATTGGTTAATATATGTATACAGCATATCCTGATGACTCTTCCTCTCCAATATCTGTATCTCCCTTTCATTCCTACCCACCCTATCCTTCATCTTTACCAATCCCTTTTCTGATTCTTGGCTTTTTGTTTGGTTTTGTGACCCACTTAGATTAACTAGGAACATCTCTGTGACCATTGGTTTGGAACTATTCATTGGATCCTTGTGGGGTTGTCAGTGGTTACGTAGCTGAAGGGAATGATTCCTCCTCACTCTGAGTCTATCAGTAGCAACTAGTTCTCACTCAGGAGTAGGGCTGGCCTCCTGCATCCATCCATGCCAGTCTATTGGTGGGGCTGTTCTTGTGCTGACCCTTTGTAGAAACAACCCAGTTGCTGTGAGCTCATAATTACTGTGGCTGTATCTTACCCAGAAAGTGACATTTCATAAACATTCAGCCTCTCTTCCTGCTGTTATATTTTTAGTCCCCTCTTTTTCAGTATCCCCCAAGCCTTTTGGGAATATAGGGGTTAGATACTGTATGCATGTCTTGCTTAGAGTTTAGCACCCATCCATCATTTATTCTCTCTTTTAGGTACTTTTGTCAGCCATGTGTCTCTGGATTCAACACAGTTCACTGGAAAGGGAGACTACTCTGATTAAGACTGACAACAGCATTTTATATGGATATGAATTATTTAGAGAGTTGCCTGACACTGTGCCAACTTGCTAAGCAACAGCATTCAGTTCCGCACTGAGGTCTATGATCATGTTTTGTTTTGTTGGTGGTTTTTAATGTCATGTTTACAGTACCAGGTAGAGATTCTAAACTGAGTCTTAAGTTTAGTTGGTTACCCTCATACCAGTAGTGACACTACTCCACAACTGGATGCATCTTGACTACTGAGGGTGGAAATTTTTAGGCTGTTTCTTAGATTCATTTCTGTTACCGTGGTTTAAAAAAATACCTCAAGAAAAAAATTAAGTGAGAAAGGGGTTCCTTTAGCTCACAATTTCATACCTATTGTTGTGGAAATCTCACCACAGAAGGAGCCTCAATTGCTTGAATTGTCTCCCTGGCCAAGAAGCAGAGAAGAGTAAAATAATCCATGTGTGCTTGGGATCAGCTTCCCTTCTCTAATCATGTGTAGTTCAGGACATGGTGCCTAGGGAGTTGTGCCACCCACTGTGGACAGGAATTCTCACATCATTTACGGTATTCAACATAATCTCCTACAAACATACCCACCAGCAAACCTGAGAAGATAATTCCTTGATGATTCTAGACTATGTCAAACTGACAATTAAGACTAACTATCAAATAAAAGAGTAGTTGAGAGACTAGGAGAGAAGAAGCTTAGGGGAATATTGACTAAGAGAAAGGGGCTATAAAAATCCATATAGAAAGTTACTATTTTATAATCAAATTAGAAATAAAATTTATATTTAAAAATTGAAGGGAGATACCAGGAATACTGAAAAATAAAGACAAATATTCTCAGAAACCATAGGATATTAAACAAATGCCCCAGTGCCAGATCTGTTATACCTTCTTGTCAGAGAGGTACCAAAAACTCCCCAATAATACAGGCTTTTGCCTTTCCTCTTTTTGGCCTGTGTGATATCTTGTTTGTACAAATAGAGCATGTCTGAAGTTCAGATTGTGGAACTTGCCACTAGCTAACCATGGAGGCCAGGCAATTGTGACACATTCTTTAATCCCAGCACTAGACAGGTGGAGACAGGAAGTGAGATGGCTCTATGGAGAAAGGAATATAGTATAGAAAATCAAACTGGAAATGAGCATAGCTGCCTCCTTGCTGTTTAGCGTTCATGGTCCTAAAGTGTGCTAAGCAGACTTCCAGAGGAGAAAGGGCAAGCATTGAGCCTTATTCATTCTTATTTCAGAAGCCTATACTCCTTGCCTGCTTTTTACTTAAAAATTAAGATACTTAGCCAAGCTAGACAAGTTTTGAAAAGACAGGTCCACTAATCCTAGCTTAGTAGCTTTGGGAACTCTATAAACCTCTCTCTGACATTCCTATAATTTGACTATTACAATCATAATTGTTTAGTTAAGTAGTTATGGAAACTTGGCAATTTGTTTCACTAAAGTACTTCAAAGAATCCCTCCATATAGTGATCACTCACAGAAACCCGTGTGCTTCATTTTAGAATGACAGATGATCACTTTGTGATACTTAGGTCTAATTCTGTGTTTCTTTTTGTCCTCTTTGCTTAATTTCTTCTCATAAGATATTAGAAATACTAAAAAATGTAATCAATAGTGTCTTCATCCAAACACATGTGCTATTAATGCATAGAAAGGAAAATGTTTCTTCAGTGCCTCAGGAAAGTGAATATAAACTCATAATCATAATTTAATATAATGCTAGCTTTTACTTTATTAACATAGCATTCCAACAACAGAAAATCCTACTTATGAAGAAGCATGTAGATATTATTTAAAATATTTATGGAAGTGATTAAGTCATGAATATATACAAAATTATTCAACTGTCTTCATGTTGAGTATCACTTATTTCCAGCCTTTTGCTTAGCATTATAAACAAAAGTATGGATCACTTATTCACAAGAGTCTTTGGGGGTCAGAATTCAAATAAACACAAATTAATATAATATAAATCTCTACATTTGAGGCCAACCTGGTCACAGATTGAGTTTTAGGACAGCTAAATGAGAAACAAGTAGCTGTTGGAGATATAATCAAACCAGGGGGCCATGTTCTATCCCCAGCAAGCAGCAGAACCATGTGGTTCATGCTTTAGAGTCAAAGATAGAAAAGAAAAGGGGTTATGGAACTCCCTCTTGACTAAGGAAAGCCACTGAGGCCAGGCATATGTCAAGGGTGTCTCTACATGGAGACCTAGAGAGGACATTGTGTGACATTGTGAAAGTGAAGCCTTGAATGCCGTGGAGACACCAAAATGTTGAAGTTTCTGGAACCATGTATAGCTACCAAGGAGAGCTGCTTACAGGGAGTAGAACCAGCCCAAGAGAAAGAAGTGTGTTATAGGCAACAAAGCTTAAAGAAGCTGGAGATCTGAAGAGTGAGTTGACATCAGACTTGGAAATGGGGAGTTTAGAATTTACCCAGCTGGTTTTCAGTCTTGCTTTGGCCCAGTGTTTCCTCTCCATGATCCCTTTCCTCCCTTTTGAAATGGTAATGTATATCTTGTGCCAGTGATTGTTGGAGGTATGTGATCTGCCTTTTCATTTTGAGTTTACAAGAGATTACAGTTAAGAGATTACATGAGTCTCAGAAGAGACTTTGAACTTTCAAAGGAGTTTGAGGCAGTTATAGACTATGGGGACATTTGAATTTGACTGAATGCATTTTGGTTATAAAGCTATAAGCCTAGGGGGAGCAGGGAGTGGAATGTGGTGGTTTGAATAAAAATGGCTCCAGTATGTGCATATGGAGTGGCACTCTTAGGAGATGGGTGCTTGTTGGAGTAAGGGTGGCTTTGTTGGCAGAAGTGTATCATTAGGGGGTAGGCTTTGAGGTTTAAAATGCTCAAGCCAGATCTTCTGTGAAATTCACTTCCTGCTACCTATGGATCAAGATGTGGAAGTCTCAGCTCCTTCTCCAGCACCATGTCTGCCTGTAGGCAACCAAGCTCCCTGCCATGATGATAATGCACTAAATTTCTGCACTGTAAGCCAGCCTCCAATTAAATGGTTTCTTTTGTAAGAGTTGCCATGGTCATGGTGTATCGTCACAGCAATAAAACACTAAGACAGGGAGAAAAGAAGCAATCAGTGAACGGATCCTCTTTTACTGATGTTATATCATGTACAAAGACTACAAAATCCTTTACACAGATGTGAAATAAATGGTCAGGCAAGATACAGGTACAGACGATGATAAGATAGATTTTTACACAGAGCACATTTGGAAAACTTTTCTGTTGTGGTATTTGAATAAAAGACAATGGAATGAAATGATGATCCACTCATAAAAATATAAAGCATAATTTAATATAAATCTATTTGGATATATCTATATTTATGCAGGGCTTAAATATCAATGAATGCAGAAATCCCCAATAATTGCACTTTATATCCTAATGTATCCCTAGAAAGCATTAAAATGAGAAAATCAATAACATGACACTGTCTAAGAAATCACAAAATAAGCATAGTCAATCTCTGCTTGAGTAAATAAGACATACAAAGTATGACTCAGAAAGTTATGTAATTCTTGAGACTGACTTGCTTTTCTAAGAAGTCAGATATCTGAAAACAACTGTAACTTTATATTTAATAACAAAATCATCATCACCTGGCCTTGTATGGTGGTACATACCTGCAATTCTAGAATTTGGGAGGCTGAAGAAGAAGGATTACTCGGAGTTCAAGACCAGTTTTGAATGCAAAGTTAAATCTTTTATGAACAAAAGTAACTAGCTAACTAAATAGGAGGTTTTTCTACATCCAAGTATGGTGACTCATGCCTATAACTTCAGTATTTAGAAGACTGAGGCCAGAAAATTATAGTGAGTTTGAGGCAAGAAGGGTTTACATAGTAAATTCTAGGCTAACCAGGCTAAAGAATGGATTCTCACTAAAGCCCCACCCCAAACTTTTTAATCTATTAATAAAAGAATATGTGGTTTAAAAAAAAACCTCCTGCTTGTATTCCTAACAGACTAATCTTGAGTTCACTGCCAATGACCCAGTTTTCCATATATTTAGACTTTTATACTAATAAACAATTTAAAAATCTATCTGTAGATCCCATTAGATACAAAGCTGTTCTGTCTGTGAGGTACAACCCCCAGTGTATTCCTCACAGTCAGGGAATGTAATGGAGGATATCCCTGCTTAGAAGTTTATGTAATCACTTAGTCAGCCTTCATGCAGACTTCCCACATTCAGCACTGAGACTCTTTGATCATAATGCAATAGGACAAATGTCAGGAAACATATTTCTATAAAGTGAAATATATCTCATTCTTTAACCCAGAAATGACTATAAATATTACTTTCAGGAGAATTTCATTCACATCTGTATTTTCAGATTCTCTAAGGAGGGGCACTGAATGGTAATTAATTAATTAATTTTTAATTAAGGAAGAAATTAAACTTTATCAGATTCTCATGTAGTACAAGCTTATAATTTTCTGCTGTCAGGTTACAATAAAAACATGACATTTTGACCTCAAAGTATTTGGCCTTTATAAGATTTTTTTTCTTTGACTTAAAAGCATGAAAATGATTTTATTACATTCCCATGATAGGAAAAGTACATACAGTAGTTCTGCATATATTCTTCTAGTACATTTATGTTTGGATATGAAGTTCAGCATATGCATAGTTGCCTTTGTCATAAGGTGGCACAGGAAGTTGCTGAACTAGAACCTTGAGTTCATATCCAAGTCTTAAACCAGAAACATGTTAGATTTGAGAGTTAAAGTGGGAAGGAAATGTGCAAAGTCAGCAGAACAAGTTTGCATAAAGTACAGGGCAGAGTTTGAAGGAAGAATAAAGAGAAGAAAAAAACAAATCAATGAAAGAAAAAGAAAAGAGACATCAGTCCTGACACGTACATACAAATGACATTATATAGACTGAGCAGGTTGGGTTTGTGTATTTAGGAATATACATACACATGCACATACACATATGCATATATAATAACAATTACTAAAAAAGGAGGCCATGAGATTGAAAGAGAGTAAAGAGTTATATAAGGAGTAGTTTGTAGTGAAGATAGTAAAGGGGTAATAATTATAATATAACCACAAAAATAAATAATTAAAAAAGGCAACTCAGCACAAAAGTAGTTAGAATTAAAGAGGCAAAAAGAGAAGTTGCAAGTTGGGTGTAGTGGCTCATCCTTTTTTAAAATTTATTTTTCAGTTTAAATTTAGATAAGAAACAAGGTTGTTTCACAAGTCAGTTCCAGGTCCCTCTCCCTTTCCCTCCCCTCCTCCCATGCCCTCCCCCCAACACCCCCCCATTATCCCCCTCATTTCCCCAAGGAGGGTGAGGCCCTCCATGGGGGTGTCCATAGTCTGTCATTTCATATAGGGCAGGGCCTAGACCCTTCCCCAAGAGTTCAGGGTGAGAGTGCACCTTACATTGTTCTATGGGAGTCCAAAGTTCCTGTGTATACTCGGGATGGGCACTGATCTGCTGCCCAAGGCTCAATAGATTACCTAGGCCTCCTCACTGACACTCACATTCAAGGGGTCTTGATCAGTCCCATGCTGGATTCCCAGGCTGATGCCTGGGATTCAAGAGTTAACCTTTGTCAGGTCAGCTGTTTCTGGGGGTTAAACCAGCCCAGTCTTAATCCCTTTAGTCATCAGTTCTCCCTCTCTGTTACTGGCTTTCTTGAGTTCAGCTCAGTACTTAACCAAGGGAGTCTGCCTCTTCTTTGATCAGCCACTAAATGAAGTTTCTGTTTCCCAGACTCTCTGGCCATGGGATTGTAGGCTGGCACTCCCCAGATCTATGTCTAAAATCCATATATGAGAGAGTACATGCCATGTTTCTCTTTTTTGTGACTGGGTTACCTCACTCAGGATGGTTTCTTCTAGTGTCATCCATTTGCCTGCGAATCTCAGGATTCCATTGTTTTTTTCTGCTGAATAGTACTCCATTGTGTAAATGTACCACATTTTCTCAATCCACTCTTCGGTTGAGGGACATCTAGGTTGCTTCCAAGTTCTGGCTATTACAAATAATGCTGCTGTGAACATAGTGGAACAGACATCTTTGTTGTATGAATGGGCATCTTTTATATATGCCTAAGAGTGGAGTTGCTGGGTTTTGTGGTAGATTTATTCCCATTTTTTTGAGGAATCTCCATACTGATTTCCAAAGTGGCTGAACCAGTTGGCACTCTCACCAGCAATGGAGGAGTGTCCCCCTTTCACCACATCCTCTCCAGCATAAATTGTCATTGGTGTTTTTGATTTTAGCCATTCTGACAGGAGTGAGATGGTATCTCAGAGTTGTTTTGATTTGCATTTCCCAGATGGCTAAGGATGTTGAGCACTTTCTCAAGTGCCTCTCAGCCGTTTTAGACTCCTCTATTGAAAACTCTCTATTTAGTTCTGCAGCCCACTTTTTAATTGGGTCCTTTGATGTTTTGGAGACTTGCTTCTTGAGTTCTTTGTAAATTTTGGAGATCAACCCTCTGTCACATGTGGGATTAGTGAATATTTTTTCCCATTCTGTGGGCTGCCTTTTTGTCTTGCTGACTGTGTCCTTTGCCTTACAGAAGCTTCTCAGTTTCAAGAGGTCCCATTTATTAATTGTTGCTCTCACTGTCTGTGCTAGTGGTGTTATGTTCAGGAAGCTGTCTCCTGTACCAATTCGTTCAAGGGTAGCACCCACTTTCTCTTCTAAGAGGTTCAGTGTGGCTGGATTTATGTTGAGGTCTTTGATCCATTTGGACTTAAGTTTTGTGCATGGCGATAAACATGGATCGATTCGCATTCTTCTATATGCCAGTCTCCAGTTATGCCAGCACCATTTGTTGAAGATGCTTTCTTTATTCCATTGTATATTTTTAGCTTCTTTGTCAAAGATCAGGCTCATACTTTTAATTCAGTACTTGGAGGCAGTGTTGGGCAGATTTCTGTTGGGTAGATCTCTGTTTTAATCCAACCTGGTCTACATAATTAGTTCCAGTATATCCAGACTTATATAGAAAGATACTATCTCAAAATAAGTGTTTAGTGTGTGTTGTCCTCAGCAATGGGGCCCCACTATCAGTTTGCCGAGAGCATCCCATAGTGCTATAGAAAGCCTAGATTGTTTGGAACTATTCATGAGACCCTTCTTGGTTCAGAACTCAATTAAATGCAACCCAGTCTTACTACTGGAAGCCTCATCTGGCAATGAGATAGTGGTTGAGACTCTGTAATCCACATTATTAGGCAACCTCATTGGGATCACTTTCATATATTTTAGGAAGTTTCCATTGTACTAGGTTTTCATATCATCCCTCAAATGCCCCTTAATTCCAGTTGACTCTCTCTGCATTTTCTCCCTTTAACTAATCTCTCCTCCTCCTCTCTAGACCCTCCCATTCCTGTCCCTACCTGCACCCAGCCAACTCTTGAAATATGTTCTATTTTCTTTCCCAGGAGACCCGTCTGTTCCCCTTAGAACTTTCTTCTATATGCAATCTCTATGGGTCTACAGATTGCAGATTGCTGATCATTTATTTAATGCCTAATATCAACTTATAAGGTAATGCATACCATATTTATATTTGTGGGTTGTGTTACCTCAATCATGTTGATTTTGGGTAAATATATCACATTTTCTTTATCCATTTTTCTGTTCAGGAACATCTAGGCTGTCACCAAGTTCTTGGTACTATTAATAAAACATCATTGAACATGGTTAAGCAAATGTCCTTTAGATAGGATGGGGTGTCCTTTGGGTATATGCCCAAGAGTGGTATAACTGGATCTTGAGATAGCTCAATTCCAAATTTTCTGAGGTTCTACCATATCAATTTCCAAAGTGGCAATACAAGTTTGCACTCCCACCAGCAATGGAGAAGTGCTCCCCTTACTCTATATCTTCACCACCATGAGCTGCCACTTGTGTTCTTGATCTTAGAAAGTTTTTTTTTTTTGGTTTTACGAGACAGGGTTTCTCTGTATTGTTTTGGAGGCTGTCGGTCCTGCCTGGCCTCGAACTTACAGACATCTGCCTGCCTTTGCCTCCAGAATGCTGGAATTAAAGTCATGCGCCAACACCGCCTGGCTGAATTTAGAAAGTTTTGATTTGCATTTCCCTAATGCTAAGGATGTTGAACATTTCTTTACCTGATTCGCAGCCATTGTGATTCCTCTATTGAGAATTCTCTATTTAGAGCTGCACCCCATTTTTAACTGGACTATTATGGCATTTTGATATCTAGTTTCTTAAGTTATTCATATGTTTTGGATATGAATCCTATCAGATATGGAGTTTTTAAAAATCTTTCTTCATTCTGTAGACTGATGCTTTGTACTATTAATGGTGTCCTTTTCCTTTCAAAAGTTTTTGGTTTCATGATTTCCCATTTATTGATTGTTGATCTTATTGCCTGTACAATTGGTGTTCTTTTCAGAACACTGTTTTCTATACCAATGTGTTCAAGGACATTTCTAACTTACTCTTCTATCAAGGTTAGTGTATCTGATTTTATGTTTAAGTCTTTGATCTAATTGAACTGAGTTTTGTGTAGGGTGATATATATGGGTCTATTTTCATTATTCTACATTCAGACAATTTCAATATTGTCCTTGAAGTTCTAGCTAGAGCATTATGACAACAAAAGGAGATCAGGGGGATACAAACTGGAAAGAGGTCAAACTTTCAATATTTGAAGATGATAAGATAGTTTACATAAGTGACCCAAAAACTCTACCAGGGAACCCCTATAGCTGATAAACACCTTCAGCAAAGTGGCAGGATACAAAATTAACTCAAAAAGATAAATAGCCCTTCTATATGTAGACAATAACGGGTATGAATAAGAAATCAGAAAAACATCACCTTTTACAATAGCCACAAACACCACAAAATATCTTGGGGTAACTCTAACTGAACAGGTGAAAGATCTGTATAACAAGAACTTTGAGTTTTACAGAAAGAAATTAAAGAAGATACCAGAAAATGGAAAGATCTCCCAAGATCTTGGATAGGTAGGATAAACATAGTGAAAACTGCAATCCCAAAAGCAATCTACAGATGCAATGCAATCCCTGTCAAAATGCCAGCATAATTTTTCACAAACCTGGAAAAGACAATCCTCAACTTTATATGGAAAAACTAAAGAACCAGGATAACCAAAACAACCCTATACAATAAAGGAACTTCAGGAGACATCACCATCCCTGATTTCAAGCTCTGCTATAGAGCTATAGTCCTGAAAACAACTTGGTATTGGCACAAAAACAGACAGACCAATGGAATCGAATCAAAGATCCTGATATCATCCTATATACCTTTGAACACCAGATCTTTGACAAAGAAGCTAAAACTATACAATGGAAAAAAGAAAACATCTTCAACAAATGGTGCTGGAGTAACTGGATGCTGTTGTGTAAAAGATAGCAGATAGATCCATATAAATCACCATGCACAAAACTGCTTCATGAACATAACACCAGTAGCACAAAGAATGAGATCAACAATTAATAAATGGGACCTCCTGAAACTGAGAAGCTTCTACAAGGCAAAGGACACAGTCGACAAGACAAAACGACAGCCCATAGATTGGGAAAAGATATTCACTAACCCCACATCTGACAGAGGGCTGATCTCCAAAATTTACAAAGAACTCAAGAAGTAAGTCTACAGAACACCAAAGGATTCAATTAAAAAGTGGGGTATAGAACTTAATAGAGAATTCTCAATAGAAGAGTGTAAAATGGCTGAGAGACTCTTGAGAAAGTGCTTAACATCCTTAGTCATCAGGGAACTACAAATCAAAACAACTCTGAGATACCATCTCACTCCCATCAGAATGCTGGAGAAGATGTGGAGAAAGGGGAACACTTCAGTGCTAGTGGGAATGCCAATTTGTGCAGCCACTTTGGGGATCAGTTTAGAGATTCCTCAGGAAAATGAAAATCAGTCTACCACAAGATCCAGCAATTCCACTCTTAGGCATATACCCTATTGATGTCATACAATAAGGACATCTGCTCAACTATGTTCATAGCAGCATTATTTGTAATAGCCAGAACCTGGAAGCAACCTAGATGCCCCTCAACTAAAGAGTGGATAGAGAAAATGTGGTACATCTTCACACTGGAGAAAAAAATGGAATCTTGAAATTTGCAGACATATGGATGGCACTAAAAGAAACCATTCTGAGTGAAGTAACCCAGTCACAAAAAGACAAACATGGTATGTACTCACTCATATATGGATTTTAGATATGGAGCAGGGCATTGCCATCCTACAATCCCACTGCCAGAGAGTCAGGGAAACAGGGAGGACCCTAAGAGAGATATGCATAGTAACCCAGAGAAAGGTTATAGGATGAGATCTCCTAATTGGATTGGGAGGGGGGGAGAGTACAGAAGGATATGGGAGAAAGAGAGAGGGAAAAGAGGAGGGGAGAGGAGGACATGGGAGAGCAATAAGGTTGGGCCAGGTTAAGAATAGAGGACAGAAGGATGAGAGATACCATAATAGAGGGATTCATTATAAATTGGAGGAGAGATCTGGCACTAGTGAGATCGTCACAGATCTAGAAGAATGATACCCACTGGCATTAAGGCTACCTTAAATGTCCTCCCATGATAGTGAGATTGATGACTACTTATATGCCATCCTAGAACCCTCATCCAGTGGCTGATGGAAGCAGAGGCAGACACCCACAGCTAAAAACCAAATTGAACTCATGGAACCCAGTAAAGACAAGCAATGAGCAAAGGAATCAAGATTAGGCTGGCGAAACTCACAGAGGCAGCTGACCTAAACAAGGGGGAATGCATGGACTGTAGACTGATGACTGAGAGACCAGCATGGGACTGATCTAGACACACATCCCCCAACCCCAAACCTGGGTGTCAGAGAAGAGGCCTCAACAATCTGTGGGACCTTGGAGAGTAGAGCAGTACTTATCCTGACATAAACATAGCTTTGGGATGGTTTTATGTGAAATTTTGAGACTTAAAAGAAAATTGCCAGTAGTAGACTCTGCCCACAATGAAGGAAGATCAGTGTGAAGAGTTAAAACTCATTTTAGGACTACATTTCTGTCAAGAATTTGACCTTTGCAGAACTTGCCTTCTCTTCATGTCAGAGTCAATGAGACTATAGAGTGTAAGACTGATTTTGTGTTTCTGGGATGTTGGGAATGGCAAGGAACATAAATATAGTATATAGTATTTGATAAATGTGTTTTAAAAAATAAAAAATCCAAAAAAACAGACTCTGAGAGCCCATTCCACATGGAGGGATGCTCTCTCAGCCTGGACACATGGGTGAGGACTTAGGCCCTGCTAGGGATGATATGACAGACTCTGAAAATCCCTCATGGAAGCTCTTACCCTCCCTGGGGAACAGAGGGTGAATGGAGTGGGGTGGGGGCTTGGGAGGATTGGGAAGTAAGGGGAGAAGGAGAGGGAGAGGGAACTGAGAGTAACATATGTAAAAAGTTAAATACAAAAAAAATGTTGTTAGTTTTAAAATTCTGGAAAAGATCAATTCTTTAGAAAATATGCTGATTGTAGACTAGGACAAGTTTAGATAGAAATAAGAATTCCAAATATGTTTTGAGTAAGGTAATCTCAAGGAAACATCTATAAGTTTATTTAGTTGAGTTGTGGCACTTAAATTAAGAGAGACCACGATCTATGATCTTCCTCTCCTTTGTGTGATGCTTGCAGGAGAAACAATTAGCTCCCTACTCTTCTTGGGTTTCTTTTTCATTAAATACTTTTATTGAATTTTCATTATAATAAAGTAAATTGTATAAGTTTTTAAAAGCTGGAGAGATGGCTCAGCAGTTAAGTTCATTGGCCACTCTTCCAGAGGTCCTGAGTTCAATTCCCAACAGCCACATGGCAGCTCACCGCCCTCTATAATAGGACCAAACTCCCTCTCCTGGTATGAAGATATGAAGACAAAAGCACCCATATTCATAAAATACATACTTTTTTTTAAAAGAGAGAGGTAGCATTCATAGAGAGGAGTTCATCAGACCTCAAAGGTAAGTAAATAAATATTATTAGTAAAACAGACCAAGAGAATGTTTCAGAAAGAAAAAAGAGAAAGACTAATTTGAAATTATTTTCATTCAGAACTACACAGAACCTCATTGCAACTAGACAGACAAAAATGGAATGGCATAAATAAACAAATATCTCAGAAGAGTTCATAAGGATTTGGGAACATGAACCATGGAAACTTAAGTGTATCATTCTGAGGACCAGCCACAGGCTGTGAAGTCTAACAGGATCAACACCTTTCTTCCTAGTCTTTCTGATGCTGGCGCCAGACTTCTGTTCCTTGCAGGTTACCTTCTTGTTGGAAGTTTGGTTTTCCCAAAGTTGCCAGTTCCTCTTCTGCTCAGGTTGATTAACACCAAAAGTGGGATTTTTGTTTATTTCAACCTAAAATTCTCCAGGAAATTATTGATTTTACTCTCTACCCTTCCAGTGAACCAGGTAAGTAAGAGAGTAATAATTCAAGGGGTATTGATCTCTAACCTATTATGGATCCCTTCTCTGAGAAAGTGCTGAGAGAATATATAGGGATGTCTCTTTTTCAATTATAGTTTGAGGGAAATTAACTTATTAATTTATAACTTATTTTTCCATGAACAAGACCTCTTGAGGACAAAGACTAACTTTTGTTTCCTTTTGTGTCAGTACTTTTCACAAGTGTAATAACACTTAAAAATCAAGAAGGGAACCTTAGAGTTAAGGTGGAGGAGGAAAGATCAGAGGTGTTGTTTGTTTATGCATTTCTATAAACAAAGTAAATAAACACAGTTCATAGAAAGTAGAAAGATTTATTATAGGAAAACAAACATTGTTGGGATACCTGGCCTGTGCAATTTATTGTCTTCTCTTTTAAAATGCTCAGTGAGTTGGTTGAGCAGCTAAAAGCAGTTGCTACCAAATCTGAAAACCTGAGGTGGATCCCTGGGGACCACATGGTAGAAGGAGAGAGTCATCGTCTGAAGGTTTTCCCCTGAGTTCCACAGGCATGCCATGACATGCAGTTCCATATATGCATATACATAGACACTTAAAAACAGAAAATGTATATTTTGTGTGGTAAATGTAGCTTTCCCGGTAGGAGAGATTTTACTAGGCAATATGAATGCCCAATGAGCCGAATATATAGAATGTTGAGTCAGTTCCCTGAGATAACCTAACAAAGAGTATCATTTGGCATGGATACTAAACACACTCAGTGGCAAGACCCAAGTCTAGAGCAGGAAGAACCAAGTCATCTTCACCATCACTGATAAAGGTTAGGTAAGGATCCAATGAGAAAATCCCACTGGGTTGCAAAGGAGATCCTGAGAAATGGGTTACTTTACCTAAGAAGCTACCCACCGTTGCAGAAAAACCTGCCCCCACCAAAACAAAGACATGACTACTCTCAGTACTGAGCAATTAGAAGTGACTTTACTTCTATTACATTCTGAACTAGTACACTTATATAATAAATAAAATTCATGAACTGAGATCATATCTACATGGTCTACAAAGTAGCTACAAATTATAAGAAAAATTAGGCAAAATCCAAACATTTTGCTAAAATGTTTGTACTAGATAAAGATTTAAAATTCTTCACAAATTATACTATTTATACTTGCTGGTAATTAATATACCATTATAGGTTTTTTTTTAGTTCTCAATGGTAGCAGCTAAGGCACTGGTTATAATTCTTCCTATTAATTTGGTGGAAGCTATCCAATAGCAATCTATTAGATTTTCCCTGTTAAATTAGCATGATGGACTTTTAATGAATCTTAATAAACAGCATGATGATCAAGAATATTGTGGGATCAAAATAATTCTCAGTGACACCTCTCACTTTGTGTAGTATGCCCTCAAAGTCACTGATGCTTGTCCTCTGAGAGTACCTCAAATGTATTATTAATATATTTCTATGTTGCTAGCAAGACAGATGACATAGTAAATAGGCTAATCCAAATTTAACAAGATTTAAGAGGCAACTTCTTTAGTAAGAAAATGCAAAGTTTTAATTATGATGTCCCACTTCTATAATCTTGTCCAATAAAGAACACATAAACTAGTGGTGTTTGACTTCAAATTGAAGGTGATGAATGAGCTATCTATTTGCATTTATGTGTTATGTTTATTCGTCAATGATCCATATCACCCACAAAGACAAGTCATAGGGAGTTTCATTTAACCTGATTTCAAAATGGCATTTCCTCTGGGATATGGTTCTTTAGATCTTGATGCATAGTCAGAGGCTGTTTCTCTTTGCTTCTATGGGATAGAAATCCTTAGATTGGTGGAGGCAGGAGAGCTTTGTTAGTTTAACCTGGTTTATGCTCTGAAACGCCTACAGTACATGCTGAGAGTCTCCTAGGATATAGTTTAAAGAAATTTCTGCAGGTAGCTGAGAGCTGTCCTTTGTGCAGCTGCAGGAAAGGAATGAAACTTGCTTGCTCTGGGAACAATGACTCTATCATCCGCAAATGATCTGAGCTATACTTAAACAGTTTATATTGCTGAAGGTACAGAAGGCCTTATTGCCATTTCCTTCTACAGCCACTGCATATAAGCATTGGGCTTTCAATTCAGGACAGGCAAATTGCATCACAGTATTTGTTTGATTTTAATTGTATTTTTATTACTGATGTAATGTATTGTCACATTAAAAAATTAAACACATATAAGAAGACAAGGAGGAAATGACTTTCCTCAAACTAACACTTAAACATTTATTTATTTATTTTACCTCAAATGTCAGTTTTGTTGAAGTACAATTTGTGTCCAATAAGAGGGATTATCTTCCAATAAAATATTTTATTTTCTTGGCTATGAGCATGTATGAACAGTCTTATTACTTACACAACACAGTTTTAGAATATTTCCATCATGTCCAAATTTCCTTGTAATATTTTGTAGCCTATCTGTTACCCCAGACCTGATCTCTACTTATTGTTACTATACCATTGATTATTCTAAAATTGCATTTAAATATATTATATATACTATATAGCCCTCTGAATTTGGCATATTGCAGTTAGTATCATATATTTAAGATTCATCTATGCTATTGCATGTGTATTAACAGTATCCTATACTATTGTTGGCAGATAATTTTTAATTGAATACTTATGCCATAATTTGCTTACCCATTCCCTAGTTGAAGGACTATATTCCAGTTTTTGATTGCTAGTATTAATAGGGTGGCTATGAAAACTTTCTCACATATCTTTATTTGGACATTGTTTTAATTTGCTTTCATAAATACCTAGCATGGGATTTCTGTATCCTACAGAAGATATATATTTAATTTTATTAGAAGCTAACAAACTATTTGTCAAAATGTTTATGGCATTTTTTTCATTCCTGCAAACGTTGCATAGGAGTTCAAGTTGCTGCGCAATATCACTAACAATTAGTATTGCCAGTTTATAATTAAATTCACCACAGGAAATGGATGCAGTGTCACACTGTGTTTTACTGTTTATTATTATTATTATTATTGTGATTATTATTATTATTATACAGTCTGAGCCCATCCATTTTCCAGCCAGTTTTGTGATGACATTTTCTTTGTTTTTCTTTTGTTGAAAATATATTTTCATACAATATCTTCTGACTATGGTTCCCCATGCCACAACACTTCTGAGATGCTCCCCTCCCATCCAAATCCAAACCCTTTCTGTCTCTACTTAGAAAACAAAAAAGGCATCTAAAGAATAATAATAAAATAAGGTAAAAATAAATAGATAAGAGAGACAAAGAAGGGAACAAGCATAAGAAATTCATAGGAACATCCATACAAACACAATTGTACACACAGAAATTCCATAAGAACACAAAGCCAGAAGCCATAGTATAACCACAAAGGACACGTAAAGCAAAATAATAATAAACAAGCAAGTAAATAAATAAATATCCATGATGAGACATTATGAGGCAAGTAACCTCCAAAGAGGCCATTGAGTTCATTTTCTTTTTGCCATCTATTGCTGGGCACAGGGTCTGCCCCTGAGTGGTTTTATCTATAGTAACACTCCATTGGAGAAAATCAATTTTTCATTTACAAATGGTTATCAATTGGGATAACTTCAGGGTTAGGAATGGGGACTTGGGTCTACTTCTTTTCTCAGCACTGGGACCTCCATCTCTCCCACACGCATGCAAACTCTATGGATGTTGTCACAGTCTTTGCGAGCACATGTGTGTGTCTATCCTGCCTGTTCTGAAGGCCTTGTTTCCTTGATGTCCTCCATCTCCTCTGGCTTTTATAATTGTTCCGCCTCCACTTTTGCAGGGATCCCTGGTCCATGAGAGGAGGGATTTGATGGAGACATCTTTTTTGGACTAAGTGTTCCACGGTTTTTCTCTCTCTGCACATTATCAGTCTGTGGATCTGTGTATTTGTTCACATCCACTGCAAGAGAAAGAAGATTCTCAGATGATGCCTAGCAAAGCACTGATTATGAGTATAGCAGAATATTGTTAGGAGTATTATATGGGAGATCTATCTATCCCCACTATTCCCTTGCTAGCTACCTAATCTCTGGTTTATGGCTTGTAGCTTGCTTATTGAAGACTTCTCAGGTAATATCCACATAAAAGCAAATACAAATCATATTTATCTTATGGGTCTGTGCTACCACATTCAGCATGATTTCTTTTCTAGCTCCATCCATTTACCTGTGAATTTCATGAATTTTATATTTTTAACAGCTGAGTAATATTCCATTGTGTAAAGATAACACGTTTTCTTTATTCATTCATCTGTTGATGGATACCTAGGTTGTTTCTAATATTTGGCTATTATGAATACAGCAGCAATGGACATTATTTAACAAGTCTTTCTGTAAACATTTATATTCTAGCTAATGACCATTCAGAGATTTATATGAGAATATACACTTCTTTAAAAAATTAATTCCTGACTATACAAAAAGGTTTTATATGTATTGATCTTAGGCTTTCTAATTGAACACAAAATTATAGTAAATTTTGAAAAATAAAATTAATCATATACATTGGGATTGCTTTAAATCTTTGATTTTGTGAAAAGTACCAAAATATTTCAATATGTAACAATATGTTTTATTTTTCCAATGTGTGTATTGCTAAAATTTGAAATAACTGAACAATTTACTACGTATGAATATTTGTAGAGCGATATCACTATCACAGTTAGCAAAGCCAGTTTCTTTGAACATCTTTTGGTGCAACATAGGAAAATCTAATAGGCGATATTGAAGTCTATTTTGTGTTGTAGCCTCTACCTCAGATAGCTATAGTAGAGTCAAGAACACACAGCATTTCATGTAACTTGTATATGCTGCCCTGCTGCAATGCTGCTTATAACCTCTGAAGTCAATTGCATGGGCATCTTGGTTTGAAAATACTTTGTTAAAGATGTATCCTCACAAAATCCTTGATCCAATTTCTGTTCATAACTTGTTCACTAAAAGATTGCAGAATGCCTGCTTTTGTTTGTTTGATGTTTGGTTTTTGTTACAATATGTGGAATATTAGAAATGACTTTCTTCACTGTGACATGCCTAATGTTAGTTAGAAGCAACTAACATTAATTTTAGAAACAACATGCATTTGTAAATTACAATCACACTTCCAAATTAATCTGTGTTATACAATAGAGCATAATGGAACTTTGAAATATGGAAGAAGAAGAAGAATGAAAATAATAACAAACATTAAAGGACAGAGCTAAAGTGATCACACAGGAGGGAATATACCAAATTTCAAAGGTTTATTAAGAAAAATTATTCTAGGTGCAAAATGAAGATGCAGACAAGTTGTATTATTCTAAAATATGAAAATAAAACACACTTGTGGGCATTGGTCAAGAAGAGAAGAAATCAGAGTGAATAATGCAAAGACATGAAGTGAGCTGCCTATGAGATGAAGTTTACCTGAAATCTAATGTGCATTCTAAACTTGAAAACATCCACGAACTCATTGACTGGCAAACAGAATATTTCCTCAATAAAAGAGTGTTATTTAGACAACTCCACAAGCAACATCACGTTTACTGTAAACTCTGTGAATACCAATACAATACTGAGTGAGAAAAGGGGTCACTGCTCTCCACATGTTCTAAGATCTAGAGCATCCTGGAAAGGCAGAGAGTAAGGGATGAGCTGGAAGGCAAAGCATCAGAAGGCTGAGCTGTGGCTACTGTGACATATACTGTGCCAATCATATCTGCAGGTAAATCACCAGAGTTGAGAGTTTGCTAAACTGTACAATACAATGGTCAGTTGCACTTTTCTGGAAATAAACCCAAAATACGATTTGAAGAAGAAATGTTTTGCAAAAGCGTGAAAAGGTGTAATATTTTGTAATAGGCCTAGCAGGCAATTAAGACTTCCATGGAGAAAGAGTGTACACATATTAAAATACAAACGTTGCCTTCATCTGCCTTTGTTCACTGCTGCATTGAATTCAGGTCACCAGGTTTGCTTACATGGCAAGTGCTCGTACCTGCTGAGCTGTCTCACCAACACAGCTATTATGCTTTCCTTACATAAAATCCTTTGAGAGTCAGTGTCTTCCCATGCATGAGTGCATACTTCAAGTCTATCCTTCAATTTTACTATGTTCCCATTAGCATTACTCCGCAGTTAGAAGTTCCACTGTGCTTTACTTTACAGCACAGAGTGATTGTGTGATTCTTGTGTCACAGAAGTCTCCAGAACATACTTGTCTCCCCACCAAAAATATTGGAGAATATCAATACAGAGGAGAAAATATCTATTTTTCCCTCAGAAACCCAGTGGTTGGGTCCTTGATCGTTTGGCTTATTTGATCCTGGGCCTGGGGTGAGGCAGAACATCTTGGCAGGGAACATGTGGCTCATGTTGTGAGAAGGAGGGAGAATGGAAAGGAAAGGAAGGAGCAAAGGAAAAAAGAACAAAACTGTAATCTCCAAGGACATGACTCTCCTTGTGGGTCTCATATCTCAAGTTTCCACTACTTCACAATAGCCCATCAAATGATTAGCCAGTCAGTCTGTTCGTGTCCGGATGAGCTCATAGCATCATCTATTTCAACTGAAGCTTACCTCTCAACATTGTATTGTTCAGGAACGTCAACACATGATCCTCTGAGGACATTTCTGGCCTAAGCCATAACAAGATTATATGCACAATAAATACTTCTAGTGAATACATGAAAAAGAAAAACTGAAAAATCCGAGTTCTTTTTGGATGAGTAGGAGGACCAGGTGTTGAAGATCATCTTCTGCTACATGGTAACTTCAAGACTGGCTTAAGCTACACAAACAAAACAAACTAACATTTTTCTCCCTGAACAATTATCATCGGAGTTCTGTTTTAACACATTCATGTTTTATAGAACTTATAAGGAAAAACCACTTGATGGAGGATCTGTTTTCCATAGCAATTGCATCATTTGTCTTGCTCTCAGCAGAACATGAAGGCTGTGATTTTTCCATATCATCATTGGCATTAATCTAGGGGATCTGAAGTAGTGTATCATTGCAATTTTGGACTTAATTTCCTCAATCATCAATCTTAATGTACATTTTCAAGTGGCTGTTGTTTATTTGTGTACCTTATCTGAAAAAGTAGTTGTTAAACTCATTGGCCTGTTACTAATTTGGTTGTTTTTTTCCTTAACAATGTTATCCTTTATATAGCGTGGAAAAGACTCAGATATAGGATTTACAGATATTTTCTACCAGTCTGTGAACTAGGTCATGGTCTTTTACGCACAATTGCTAATTTTATTTTGGTGATGACTAATTTGTCTACTTTCTTTGGTTGTTTGTGCTCTTAGTGTCATATCTTAAAAGAATTGCAAAATCTAGTCATGAAGGTTTATTTTCATTTTCATCAAAAATTTATGATGCCATCTATTTTACCTTTGCTACTATATTCCACAGGACTCTGTTCCCACATGATCATAATTGTCCATCTTCTTTAGGCTGTTTTTGCCTTGTGTTTTACAAGACTGACTTCTAAGAATGAATTTCAGTGTTCCCTTCTTCCTTTCATTTTTGAAAGTGTTGTAAGGAATAGAAATAGAATCTTGGTTAAATTAATAAGTATAGTGATTAAAGTTGAAAAGTTAAATCCAATCCTGATAAATACATTAGATTGAATTTCTACACTTACTCTAACAAATGAACACCATTATAAAACTAAAGAAATAGCAAATTATGCTTGGGGAGGAGGTTAAATTGCAAATGTCCAGAAGTATAGGAAAGAATATCCAGAAACCTAGCTATGCTCTAAATACTGGAATTAATAGATAAGTACATTGAGACATTCCTGACTGACCACTAAAGAAATCAAATGAATAATTTGTGGAGGAGAGGCATGACTAAACACATTGCATGAAAAATAAGCAATAAGGAAAGAAATAAAAAAGGGATCTATATGAATAGGGAGGAAAGATGAGGTAAAAGAGAACTGGAGACTGTCAAATGAATCCAGTTATTTATAAATAAATTCCAAAACATATAGAGAAACCATGAATCCTGATTTAAACCTAAGTCCTGGATTCAGTATCTAGAATTTTTTAAAAGAATACCTAATGTATACGCAAAATACCTATTGTTGTATATAGTTGGAAAAGTGGAAAAACAAACAAGAGGAATAAAAATACAATACATGTAAGGATCATGAGCATATTTTTACACTGCCTTAATTAGAATTTGGACAAAAGATTTGGGAGACACATTTCACAAAAAAGAAATAAGCATATGACTGTTCTTGCCAATTTTCTTAGAAATCAGAACAATGCAGGTTAACAATTCAAAAGTGTATGGTTAACATTCACTAAGTAAAATCCGTTGACACGAGTTGCTATTTCCTTTTTCAATCCAAGTAAATATCCACATCAATGCCTAAGTTAGTGCTCCTTTGCACTTTTAGAAAGAGGACATTAGGTAAACTTCAGATCCATAGAAACTAATACCAGCTCTTAACCTGGGTATACTGAAGATAGACTAGTGCAGATGAAAAGCAGGGAGTGTCTGGAGGAGTGATATTAACTGTAGGGTTGTACATGACACAAAACATTCAAAATTAGATAAACACCCTGAAGTGGGAAGGAACTGGAAGGAGTTGAGAGGAAATACATGATCAAAATATATTGAATAGAAACATTTTAAATAAAAATGAACAAATCATATATACATGTAATTGAATATAGCACAAGTCAGCTATAGAAAATGAAACCGAAAGCCTATTATTTTCATTTTATTTTATCTAAAGTTTATCTGTATGTGGTATGCATATGTCTATACATGTGTGTGGAGATGCATGGGTGTGTGGAAGCCATCACTCTCTTTCCTTGCATTTTGAGGCAGTGTCTCTCCCTGAACATTGAGTTTCCTGTTTTGATTAGGAGGCTGACTGTCAGTATTTTCCCATCTCCTTACTAGCAATGGGTCCACAGATATGAGCTGGTGCTGTGCCTGACTTTATGTAGTTATTAGACCAAATTCAGGTCCTGGTGTTACATAGCAAGTACTTTACCTGCTGAGTCATCACTCTAGCTCCCTTAAATCCAACTCTCTCTTTGGTTTTGTTCTCTAGATTTTATCACTCTGTGTGTGTGTGTGTGTGTGTGTGTGTGTGTGTGTGTGTGTGTGTGTGCCAGCAATGGATGTCAAAGGTTAACTTATAAAATCAGGTTTTTTCCTTTATGCCTGTGACTACTGAGGATCCAACTCGGGTCATCAGGCTTGAAGGCATTTAACATTGTGAGTGAGTCATCTTACTGGCCTTTAGACCCTACAATTAAACTTAAAAAAAGTTACTCTTTGTGTGTGTGTATGTGTGTGTGTGTGTGTGTGTGAGAGAGAGAGAGAGAGAGTATCTTTATACATATAGCATAGTTCTATTTATAAAATCTTCAGAAACAAGCACACCTAGCAATGACATTTTTGTATATACAAAAATACAAAAGTGGTAAAAGTAAACAATAACTAATCTGCAATAAATACAAAATATGGGATAGCAGTTCCCCTGCTGGCATAATCTGGAAAGAAAAAAATGAGGACAAAGATGACATTTAATACTTGACCTTTGAATACACAAGGTAGACTTACAACTGGGTTTAGTGTTCTTTATCCCATTCATACTATTTGATCATGAAATTTCCAGACTTCTTAGGCCCACAGCCACCACTCAGTTACAACCTCAATCATTAAGAAAGTAGCTGATAAAAGACCCCTGTCCTTGCATGAATTTTCCAATAAAGGGGTAATTAATTATATTAATAAAAGTTTTCTGTTTATTGCATAGATTTCCTAAGTTATGAGGTATTTCTGGAGTCTCCATGAGGAGAACTGGCAGTCTTTGACATAGTCACAGTTATTTTTGGTGCATCTTAAATGTCTATTAACCTTGTCAAGTCCATGTGGTTGAAATGTGAAAGGCAGAACATTTGCCAGCTGTTGATCTCTGGAATATTATCTAATATTTCTGTGTCTTAGTTTTTGTTAAAATGTTTGTTATTTATGCTCTTGGTATCCCTGATCCTACAGTCTATGCTTCCAGCTCTACTGGTGTGAGATATACATACAGGATACAGACATAGTACAACCATGATGCAGGAGATGCTGTTATCACTAGATCCATACACAGTCCCCTGGAATGCAAACGTGCTTCCAAAGAAGCTGAGACATCAATCATCCTTGGGTCTGTCACCTGCAGGATGTCATAAATATCCCACATTCTTAAAATTGGAGCACATCTTGATTAAGAAAAGATTTACTTTTTATTTATTCCTTTTTACGTTAGAAGAAATTAGACCATGCTTCATATAAACAAGGAAATCTACAGGATCCAACACTTTCCAAAAGCAATGCAGAATGAACCATTTCTTCTTTGTCTTTTTTTTTTTAATCTGACTATAAACCACAGCACAATCAAATCATACAGTGCAGGCCTTCATTGTCTGTTATCCTTTATCCACAAATAATATCATTAAGTCATTTTAGTTTGTTGAGAACACAGACACCTGTCTTGCCTGAGGTCTGGCCCTCTATAGCTTTGGATAAGTTAATTACCATGTATAGTCATACCTTTCATATAACTTGTATGCAACAGTTGAAGTATCTTTCTCTATGTTCAGTTGAACAGAAACCCTTCCCCAGATTTCAAATCTTGTCCTTGATTTATTAGCAAGCCAGTTTTCAGTAGAGATTTCCTTGAATGACAGAGTATTCAAAAAATAAACATTTTCTTTCTCAGGCCATTGCTAGCATTAGCTCAAAATTCTTTTATTTTTCTTTTGAGATATATCTACCTGAGTATTATCTTCTTCACTAACATTAGCAGCCTGACACCATATATTACTTTTTGAGTCACTGTTCTTTTCATTTCCAGTATTTTCCTAGCTATGTCTTTAAGAAAAGGCTTTTGTGAAGCCACAATGAATACTGCTAGCTCTTTATTTTCCTTTATCCGCAAATTGTAAAGTACTGTGATTCAGTTATAAGGCTCTAACTCTGCAACATACTGGTTCTATCTGACTTCATTTTCCTTTTGTGTCTTTCCAATTCAAGGTTTTCTATCTTAAAAACCATGAATGTTCACTCAGAAAATCCATGACTTAATTCCTTTTCATTTATTCCAGACAAAGGGCCTGGTTGTTTATCAGCTGGCTATAAAATCATTAGGGATATACTCAAAGTACACTTCATTCTACTACAGAAACACTGGATCAACTGTGTTCATTGCTGCTCTATTTATAATAGCCACCTATTGGAAAAAACCTAAATGACTCTTAACAAATAAATAGGTAAAGAAAATGTGGTACATTTCCACAGTGGAATATAATGCAGCCAGTAAAAAGTAAAATCATAAGACAGACAGGAAAATAGACGGAACAAGAATAAAAAAAAATCAACCTTTGTGAGGTAAACCAAACAGAGAAAGACAAACAGGCTATATATTCTCTTAGATGTGGTTATTAGTTGTTAAGTCAATGATAACAAAGCTACAATCCATAGAAACATGGAGATTATTTATGGAGACAGATCTGTCTTCCAAGGAATGGCAAATAGAATAGACAGTTAGGGATACATAGGGTTATGGTGCTAAATAGGGAGAACAAAGTAGAAAGAGTGGAGGGGAGAGGGGGGAAGAGAGAGGAAATACAGGGAGAGACAGTTAAAAATGAAGGACCACTTGAGGGATAGTAGGGAAACCTAATACAATAGAAGCTTCCTAAAATAAATACATGCATAATGGGATAGAGAGAGCCCTAACTTGACATTTCTTGGAGAAGATGAGAGATGGTGTATGTGTAGAGTCTTCACTCCTACATTCTAGCATCTTTGATATGATAAGGTACTCTGCACACTACCAAAGGATAAATGTAATCACCAATGCAACTGCAAAACCTTTGATCTACAATTGTGTCCTGCCTGCAAGACGATGGTGTCACCAAGCTTGTGGGAATAACCAATCGATATCAGATTTGATTTAAGGCCTATTCCATATGATGAAACAGATACCTGACAGTACTTGTGTGACCAAGGACCTTAGACTACACACTGCAGGATCCTAGAGTAAAACTAAATTCTAGTGTTCCAAGTAAATAAATAAATAATTAAATGACTCTGAATGACATTCTACTATATTCATAGATCAGTACCTTGCTCAGTCATCATCAGAGCAGCTTCCTCCTGCAGCAGATGGGAACACATACAGAGACCCACAGTCAGACATTACACAGAGAGTGAGAGACCTTGGAACATTCAGTTCAAAAGAAGATGTCTCCATCAAATCTCTCCCTTCAGGGGTAAGGCAACCCAGTGGAAGAGGAGGCAGAAAGATTGTAAAAACTATGCAGAACGGAGAACAAAAGAAACAATGGTGCCTAATCAACATGACCAGTGTTCATATGAACTCACAGAGGCTGAAGCAGCATGCTCAGGGCCTGCACAGGTCTGCACAAGATGAAGTTCTTGTGCTGAGAGGAGAAGTTGACACACACCCCTGTCCCTAACCCAGAAGCCATTTCCAATTGATAACTACTTGCAAACGAAAATTTAGCTTTCTCCAAGGTAGTCTCACTGGGGAAGCAAACTACTCTTAGGGGTAGGTAGGTCAAATGCCCAGCTGTACACGGCCAACAGAAAACAAGCTCAACAGTGTCTTTGGAGGTTCCATGTCTCAAAATATCATATCAGGCCTTTTTCTTTCTATTTTGAAAATTATATCTTAATATAAATATATATTTACCCTAACGTGTTTGCTTATATATTATGGCTTCCAATTTTACAGAATTCCTGAGTATGCAAACCAGGTGGCCTCTGCCTCTGTATCTGTTTCCTGTGTTGTTTCTTGGACTTTCCCCCATCTTCTTGTTTGTTTTGTCCTATTTGAATGTTTTTTTGTTTTATCTTATTATATTTTATTCTGTTGTTATCCCTTAGAAACCTCACAGAGACTGAGGCAGCATGCACAGCATATTATGGTTTCCAGTTTAGTGTTTTTATTGGATTCCTAAATCTGTAAGCAGGTAGGTCTTTGATTATTGTGTCTTTTCTTGAGCTCTTTTTCTTGACTGTATTTGTTTATTTGTTTTTGTCTTGTCCAACTCTGATATGCTAGTTTTTGTTTTATCTTATATTTTGTTTTATTGCTATGCCCTAGAAGCCTGTTTGTTTCCTAATGACAGACAGAAACAGGATGAATCCCACTTGGAGGGGAGGTGGAGAGGACCTGAGAGGTGTAGAGGGAAGGATATCAAGATATATTGTGTGAGAAAAAATAAAAGGGAAAAGAAACTTTAGCCACAATGCTAGACAAAATGATCTTGAAAGAGAAAAAAGAGAAAAAAAATAGAGGCTACCGTTGTCTTTAAAATTGTTTTCCAGGGGAAATAGTGTTCACCAACTATTTTGCCATTGGAATAGGATGTTTCTCAGTTTTAAAGACTAATTCCAACTAACTTTCAATGAAAAAAATGCTGAAGTGAATGTTCTCCATAAATCCCATTATAATTCATCTCCTGGGAAGTTACAGCCTTAAGAACATCACAGGGAAAGACTGGAGACTGCTGATGTTTCATTATACAAAAGTTGTTTTTTTCCCTTTTTTCTATGATCTGTTCAATCTTTATTATTTATGTGTATGTGTGGTGTGCCTGCTTATCTGTAAACATACCATAAACATGTAGGCACCCATGGAGGCCAAAAGAGGGTGTCAACTCCCCTGGAACTAGAGTTACAGGCAGTTGTGAGCTGCCTGCCTTTGCTGCTAAGACCCAAACCTGCATCCTCTACAAGAGCAGAAGAACTTCCCTTGAGCCATTGTCTCAGGCCCATATTAGCAAGTCCTTGCAGTTTCTCAAATTCAGGCAAAGAGTCTGTCTCAATATTAGCTTAAATAGATGAAATGAGAGCAGAAAACCCCACCCTTTCAGCAACCTAGGGGGAAAAGAAAAGAACATGAGAGAGCAGAAATAAGACAAATATAATGATAAAATAATTAAAATGCTTAGTAGCCCTTACTACCTTGTGATGTGATGGGAATTAACACCTTCTGTGTGGTGTTTCCTTACTCTTCACAAACCCCTTTGGGGGCATATGTTGTATATTATGTACACATGACAAAAAAAACTCAAGGCTTGGAGAGATTTTGTGAATCTTTCAAGGACACACAGTCAATTAGTTGCAAGACTGGGGTTCTACTAAATTCTCAGGCCAGAAAAAAAAAGCTCAGTCAAGCTACTTTTAAAAAGAAATACCCGAGGAGAGGGAGGAGCAGTATCTTAAGAAGCAACTGCAGAAAATCAAGTTAATCTATATAAAGAAAGACAAAATTAGAAAAGTTGGTTGTTTTTCAGTTTTTCACAGCTCTGGGTAAAGATCTTTTTGGATAGCTTTTAGCAGATTACTGGCTTAACAGTTAAGGATGTAAGGTTTAGTGATACGTGAAGGTCCTGATGAACTGGAAATGTATGTGCTATTGATCAGTTGGCTATTACAGCCTCTCCACCAAAATTCGAATGTTATTGATATCTCTCTCATGTAAGTGTCTTCGGTGGTCCATAGAAAACCTTGGCTGGGTTTGTGCTTAGTGAATTTCTAGTTTATAAACTCCCTAAGTCCCTCTCTTGCCTTAAGACACACTTCCCTACTCTGTGTCTCAATCTAATTTAGTTTCTATTCTAATCTTGTAAGCTAAAGTAGATGACAAAGAAATAATTAAAATAGGAAAGAGAATAGTTCAATGAGAAAGGAAATTTTGACACTGAGACATGGTCAAAAATATATATTATATATAGTATATATATAATGATATATATATACACAGTATCACACACACACACACACACATCTTTGTTTATACCCAGAAGAAGCAAAACATTCGAAGTGGAAAGTTTTTAAAATAACAAGTAGTTAAAAGAATCAACGCCATATACTCTAAGAAAGAGTCATTTTGATGGTAAAGGAGCCAGGAATCCTAAATATAAAAGTACCTGTAAACAGGCTAATGAAAATGAACAGAATGTGACAAGTTTATTGAACTTACCTTTCTTTAACAAAGAGTAGTCTGACACAAAGATGAGAAACCACATGCATGATTTGTAACAGAAATAGATCTTGGAATTAAGGAGATACTCATTTGGCAAAGTGCTTGGCTAGCAAGCTTGAGGACTTGAGATCAATCCACAGCACCCTCAGAAAAGCCAGGTATGTTCACACCGATAATCTTAGCACAGGGAGGCAGAGACAGAAGATACCGATGCTCAGCAGCCAACCAGTGTAACATGTGAGTTCCAAGCCAAAGAGAGACTCTGTCTCAAATAAGTCAGATGGTATTCCAGAGGTCACCCCCTGGCCTCCAAAAGTATGTGAACTGGTATACACATATGTACTTTCACAAATAGACATACACATACAAACATACATGTACACATGCACACCCATTTTTAAAAAATATGATGTAATACCAACCAAATAGTGCCTGGCAATGTCTTCAATAAATTCCCTGATGTTGACAGGAATATGCAAATAGGGAGAATAAAAAACTTCATTCCTTGGGCCAGGTGATGGTGGCACATGCCTTTAATCCCAGCACTCGGGAGGCAGAGGCAGGCAGATCTATCGAGCGAGTTCCAGGACAGGCTCCAAAACAATACAGAGAAGCCCTGTCTCAAAAAAAAACAAACAAAAAACAAACAAACAAAAAAAAAACTTCAGTCCTCAAAGGAAAAAAGAAACCAAGCAAGCAAAACTATATTATATCCATAGTCAGTGTATAAAGTTTCCTTAATATTGATAAGTAAGGGTGCCATTAATTCTAAAATTAATCACAGTGAAATATGTCTGCCTATTTTTATTATAGGCAACAACCCTTCAAGAAACGTGATTTTTTAAAAAATCTGACCTATTCATGCCCAATAGAATGGTACCCACTGAAGTACACAGTTGGGTACGATATGAGGAAGACAGAAAAATAAGTGAACTAAAATAATGATGGTAGAATCAGGGTCTGGAACAGGAATTCAAACCTGGCCTATTCCTATTCTATTTATTAGTGTGCTTTCCTTTCTCTTCACGTTGCTGTTGGTAACTAGGAAAAGCATGTAGTACTTAACTGGAGAACCTAAAGAGAGAGATGGACATATCATAACACCACTCCCATGCACACATCTCACTTGGAGAACACAGGTATGACTCTACCTCCTTGTACACCATCCCCTTCTCGTCCTCCTCCTCTTCTGGCCCTTCTCTCCTTCACCAAACATGTTAAATCAACTTCAAATGTTTATTACTTACGTCGGTCATCTATGAAACTATTTTCAAATAAGGCTTGGGGAGTGTTTTCGGGAAGCAGAGGGTGGATATTTATATAAAGTTACAATTTGAAGTTGTATTCTTTTCTCAATTTGCCTCTCTTTCTAAATTCTTGATAATGTAAACAGAGCCCCAAACATAGATATTTGTGTCCCAGAAGGATATATTTATATGAAGGTTGTCTCTTTCCCCTTATATTTAGAAGAATGTTCTTAATCTTAAACATTATATAAATAGAAGAGATTTAATTAAAAACCTGAAGAAATGTGTTACCGTTAATTGAATTCTCTCTACAGTTACCTTTGCACACCAGTGTTAATAAAACTCCAGTTCAAAGTGGATGAGTTTGGGGAATTGGGATAGCTATTTATTTCCTTATCTGAGATGCCAAGATCATTCTGTCGGGAAAATAAAGAGCCCAATTAGGGGAGTTCTCGTTTGTGGCTATTGATCAGCTTTACACCAACTGCTAAGACTGCTAAGCAAAACAACAGGTTCAGGGGGCACTGTGCAAGGTCAAGAGAGTGAGAAAGGAAAACTCCCTTTGTAGTGTCATGAAAACCTATCACCTGTGGAGCAAAGGTTCCTGCCCTCAGGAGCTGGGCTCCACCCCGGGCCAGCCAGCCCGCCCTTCACTCCAAGCCTCAGAACCTCCCTGTTTGGCATCTCTCGGTATTATCAAGCTATAAATTGCCCGAGAGCTTAGAGACAATCAGGTCACCGCTGCTCTCACTGGGGAAAAGCTTCTTACTTCCTAGCAGAAGGGTTTGGGCTACGCAGCAAGGGAGGGGGGAGAAAGTCCGTTAGTCCTCACCGCGCAGGCAATGGGTGAAGAGACAAGCGGACAGGGACGAGTACAAATACAAGAAGATGGGCAAAGCCTGCCTAGCAAGGTTGCACTTGATCCAAGTCTGCAAACTTATTGGTCGCTGCATGGAAACTCCCCGGGCACTCCACAGCCTGGCAGCTGCAACTGGGTGGAGCCGAGCTCCTCTGCCCCACCTATGGGACGGACCTAGCTTACATCTCTGGTCCACCACACCCTTCCAGGATGGTCTCTAGGCATCTAGCCGCACTGACATGTTCAGAGCCTGACTTCTCACCCCAGCCCAGATAGAATGATGGAACTGCTCTCCCAAAGAAAGAAGGGCCACCTCTGTCTCAGTTTGTCCTGCTTCCCCAACTCCGCCGGGTCAAATGACCAAAGACAAACTTCTGCCTCTCCCGTCCCAGCTCCCATCTTTTCAACCTAGAACTCACACATATCAAAAACTCCTAGGGTGCTGTGGCAGTCTGGGCATGCTCAGTATCAAGGCAGGTTTTGATTGAAAGTAAAAAAAAAATAAGCTTTGTATTATGCTTGCCTCTTATCCTGTGCATATGGCTTACTGAACAGGTTGTGGACATTCCGAGTCTGCCCACCGGGTTTAGTAAATGTCCTTTACTGTTTTTCCTTGGGATCGGGTCCTCACTTAGTTCACCCCACCCCTGACACCCTCATAAACCCCTCTCTTCAGGTCCCTGTCCGCTGTGGGGATGGAGAGACACTAACAGAACTGGGCTGGGCTCCGTTGCCTGAGAGGATCCACCTATTATTAGTGCTCTCTGATTGGTCCCTCTGAGCAGCGTACCTTGGTTGGAGCCAATCAACAGCTGGGGCTGGGAGATGATGGGCGGCCGCCTCCTCACTGGAGGGATTCCTGGAGAAGCTGCAGTGTGGGGATGCTCTGACCGAGTTCAGCTCCCAGTGTCTTTCCTCCTCCTCCTCCCGCAGCGACCAGCATCTGCAGTTAGCAGTGGGCAACTTGAGGCTGTACCCGGGGCGAGTCCCCAGGGTCCTACTCATCCGACAGGGGGCTCAGCGCCCCGAAGGGGTGTGTGCAGGGTGGGGGCGGCCAGCTGGGACCAGCTGGTGGCCCTAGAAAACCTCCCCCACACCCACCCCCACACCCACACACCCCTTTTGTGTTGCAGGCTGCCCCTCTGAGAGCGGAGGCAGCGAGAGTACTCCTGTGCCTCGCACCGGTCCGCGGTGAGAGCAGTGAAGACCAAGACCCGCACCACCTCCGGGTTCTCGCTCCAGGTAAGGCAGCCAGACTGGCAGCGTGGCCACCTTGATGATACCTCTGAGCTTGAATGTGTCAAAAAGACCTAAATATACTTGGGTTGTGGTTGTGGGAGATCTAGGGAGGGGATCCCCCGTAAGCCTATTGTGAGAAATTCGAGACCACAAGCGCATCTCCCGGAAAAGCACTTTGCACAGGGCTGGTGATTCAGAAGCAGGAGTTGATGTTGGGCATCCCCCATCTTCTTGCTTCTTCCATTCTCTCCTCTGTCCTCCACCCCCCAGCGCCCCCTTCCCCCCTTCCTCCCATTCTAAGCCAGCACAGGGTTTCTTTCTCTGGGAAGATTGTCTTTCTTACAGGGAAGAAGAGCAGTGAAGAAGAGAGAAAGATTTCCTTTCTGTTGGAGGGCAGGATAGAATGTAACCCTTGTGAAAATATGAGTCCAGGAAGCAATGAAACCGCACAGGGAATTAAACTGAATGAGAGTAGACAAGGGAACCCAGCTCTTGCTCTCAAAAAGGAAGTGTCAAGTTTGACTCCATCTCCTCCTTGCAAGAGGCTACAAATGGAACAAAAATAAACCAACACTCCAACCCACTTTCAACTGCTTAATTGCTGCTGCTTTCCAGCTCCAGCTATCTGATTCTTCTTGTTTGCATCTGTCCTGCGGGGCTGACAGTTTGTGGTTGTGCATCATTGTCATTGGACTTTGGGGGTTTCTTGAGTTTAAAAAATTGAAAACTGGATCATTACTCTCCTGGGGTTTATCCTTGGAGCCTTTGTAGAGGGAGGCTAAGAACATAGGAAGTTTTTAAACATTTGCAAGTGACATTAGAATCGTCAGGAGCCTTAGCTTTTACTTTGAGATGGCTAATCTAGTTAGCTTTTGTGTACGTGTCCATGTTCACTTCCTTCCCCAGCGTTAACCCTTCGATGAAACACGGGAAGTGTAACTTTTGTATTAAAGCTACTTTTGTGTAGCTTTTGATTCGATTTTATTTTTACCCTTTTTGGGTTACATTTGCATGTGGCCGTCGGGATATGTCTTGACACAATTTCTTTTAATGTGACGTTTAATGGATATACAGAGATGTTTCTTCAGTTTCCATGCGGCTTCCAGAGGTAGCTGTAGGTTCGGATGACAGAATCCTCTTGGACTAGAAGAAAGTTTAGGAAGTAATGGAAGGAAGGTAGCCTCAAATTTAAAAGATCTTAAGGGGAAAAACATTTCTCTTCCCACATCTTGTTCAAGGAAAGACAACTTTCCCATAACCGTCAGAATAGCAGGTCAAGCACATCATACTTGTTATGCAGAGCCTTGACAATAGCTTCTCTAATTCCATCATCTCTGATCTAAGCTTTGTTTTCCTGTTATTCCTCAGAGACTGATAAGCGATTACCGTCAGCTGGGAGGGGGGTGAAGAGAGAGAGAGAGAGAGAGAGAGAGAGAGAGAGAGAGAGAGAGAGAGAGAGAGAGAGAGAGAGAGAGAGAGAGAGATCCAGTTAAATGTACCAGGAAACCCTGCAAGCAGGTCCTGCATGAGCAGACAGGAGCCAGAAGATGCTTTAACCAAGATAAATTATTTTGATTTATCAGGAGAAATACCAAGTCGTAGTTTTTTCTAGATGTGCATTTGAGATAAGAAGAAATGTTCTTCCTTAACTCTAGCTTCTCACCTTCCATCACAGCCTGGGCACCCTAAGAAGTCTTTTTCAGTCATATGCCTTTCTTTCATGTGTAAGTTTCTACACAAACTTAGAAAAGAGCTGAGTTCATATGCCATCAGTAATATTGATTTTTACATTGATTAATATTAATATTGTATACTATTTCAAAACTGCTTTCCGTTCTAGGCAATTATCTATCTAAGCAGACTCTATGAATGTATGCATGTGTGCATACACACACACTCCACACCACACACACATCACACATGCATGCTCACACATATGTACACAAGACTTTTTCCCTAAAGCTTTAACATCTAAATGACTTCTAAACACAGTATCTCTTCTGAAAGCTATTACTTCTCAGAGGAGACACTTTTCAGTTACAAGGACAAGAGCATAGACATTTAATTACCTCGTGTGTGTGTGTGTAGAACTGAATTAACAAGTTTAGACATGAAAAGACATACAAAAAGAAAGGAGTAGCTTTCCCTGTGGACAAAATAAGATTCTGTTTGCTTGTTTTTCCACTGTATTGGGAAAATGTGAAAGTTTGGGTTTGGTTTGTGACATTTATTTGCTTGGCTCTCTAAAATATTAATTATGGCACTAGATGTACAGAGATGCTTATAAATGTGGAGTTTTTCATATACCTCTGAAAAACTGAGCGTTTGCATACTTCAAGTCATATCTAATTGTAATATGTAGTGAACGTATTGAGGATTTTAAATGATATAGAAAATTTATGGTCACAATTTCATACATTCTTCATTTTTTACCCTTTAAGACAATGTTTTTGTAATTTTTGGTAATACATTAGAGGGAATATGATAATTATAATTGGAGATACCTTTATCAGAGTTAAAGATTGCAACTACAGAAGGGAATACTAAAACACTACATGATAAAGAGTTATCAATATTAGTTGTGACCTTTATGTCTTTATGGGGGTGTTAGCTATTCTAGCTCTTTAAATTATAAGATGGTTCTAAACATGCTATGTTCCTTCTAATATATGCATATTAGACTTGATGCTAATGAAAATAAAACTAGGAAGTGGTAGCTTGTCTTAATTATACATGCCAAATGAGCTTTAAGACTAATAAATAAAATGAGAAATGCCTTAGAAATCTGAAAGTTAATTTGAACTTCCTGGTAGAATAGTAACACATTGAAATAATAACGATTCATCTCTTTTGATGTCAGTGTATTAAATCAGTTTAGAGTATATCCCCAAAACAGGTTCTTGGAGCTATCTAATGGGAAAGAATTCGATTTAAGGAGACAATTTATATGACTCTCAAGCCCTTCTGATTGTAGTGCTATCCAATTTATGTGATACCTGGGAAGGGAGGGTTATCATTAATTCTAATTTGAAACATGATATTTATCTTTCTACTGCTAATGATTACATGATTTGAGGTACAAAAAAGCAAAATAAGACAATTAGATTATATAGTAGATTATTTTATCTAAAATTTAAATATAAAAATATAGACTTTTTGCCAAAGTATAATCTGGTTATTGGTCTTACAAGAATTTTGCAAAAATGTAATAATTTTTTCATTAAATATCTGACCCACTTGTAGTTTAAATTTTAATTATTTATTAGTCATAAATATATCTTCACTAAAAGTTTAATAGATATGAGATAATCCCTAGCTGAATTTATTTTCATTACAATTAGCAAAATCTATTTATGCAGGGATAAAACAAATGAGTATAAATACCTAATTTTAATTTGGATTCCAACATTTTTCTCACACACATACACATATTGTAAAATTATGTAACACATTTTAAAAACAGATGTGGGTTTGATGGGCAGTAGGCTATAGTATGTTGAAACTTGGGAGGTACTCATCATGTACCAAAGAAAGATAACATGTTAGAGGCACATTAGTGAGCAAGTCTTTGGATAGGAAGACTAGGAATATTAGGGACAAAATTAGTGTGAGCCAAGAGCATTGTTTTACTTGCCGATTCTTCCACAGGTTGGGCAAGAAGAAATAGAATGACTACTCAGTATGAGAAGATATTCCTCTATATACATTTAGCAAAAGTTGAAATCACAATATTGCTTGATTTTGGATATGACCAATGATAAAGTCCACAGGGTTTTTAGCATATGTTTCAGTCACCATTTCCACTAAGACAAACTTGTCTGTTCATTTTGTAATTTTATGTAATTGATGACATAATTATCATGGCTTCTTTGAATAGGGAACATAGGGAGATATCTTCACATCTAATTCTTCAAGAAATGATGGATGTTTTTCATTTTGCTTTATAAACTTAATCCGAACCTTTTCATTTAACATGTGTATTTTCCTCAAGAGAATTTTAATATTTCTGAGCAGAGGGGAAACAGCAATTTCATTTTAGTTTAGGTCTGATGCATGACTGTCATTGACTGCGAAGTAAACAGTGATGGGCTGGCACATGAATAGCACTCTTCTCCAATGTATGTGCTATCAGTGGGAAAATAAGCGTCATGAATAGCACTCTTCTCCAATGTATGTGCTATCAGTGGGAAAATAAGCGTCATGAATAGCACTCTTCTCCAATGTATGTGTTATCAGTGGGAAAATAAGCGTCTTTAAAATTATAAAGTTCTGATATCCTAATTCAGAAAATGTTTGTCCTTTCCTATTTATATAAATGAAACCTTGGCTTTTGGTGCTTTAATATAAAAAAATGAAAATTCTTCCTTTAAAGCAGGTTTGTCTGCCATTGTAAGAGGATGTTATCTATAAATGTGTTTTGGGCTGCATCCATAGGTCTGGCTACATGTTGAAAATACACACCTGAAAGTGTACAAGAAAATAAATTGCCGTGTTGCAGAAGCAGTAACCACTGAAAATGTTTCTTATGCATTTTTAAATATAATCTTCAAAACCCATTGCAAAAGAATCTTGGAAAATGGCATTCAGTTTCCATTAATTTGAAAGTAATACTGAAGACAGTTCTGAAAGACTATAAAAACTAATTTAGAGTAAAAGAGAAAAGAAAAGATCCATTTTTGATACTGTTATGAGTTTCTGGCCGTGACTCTGAGAAACACAAACTCATAAAGAACAGCAATTTCTGTAAATTTTTTAATTAATTTGTACCTAGAGTTTGAATTCTGTAGATCAATTCCAATTCTCTTCGATATTGTGTTGTCTCTTTAAATACACTTAGTGTTTAGAAAATGTGTTGGCCGGATGGTATGAAGTGCAAAGGAAGCATGCTAACTATTTCTGTAAGTAGTTTGACTGCAGACAGACTGCATGGCTGTTGTTCTGATTGTGTACATAGGGAGGCACTCTGTTAAAAGGGGTCTCCAGATAATTATGACACAAGTGAAGATAAACACTTATCGTATGGTCCTGAGCTGATTGTACTAAACAAGAGGTAGAGAATGTTCACGTTAAGGGAGAATGGCCTTTAGGTCAAATTATTTGCTTTAAGATGTGATTTAGTAACTTTCTTAGCAGTCAGACAACATCCATAACATGCACTAGTTTTCAAGCGTGCTCTGAAAGTGCATGTGAGGCACATCACACACTTAGCGACATGCCTCAGTCAGGAATTAATTCTTGATGAAAACATCTGACAGATCCCATCCAGGATTATACAGAAGTGGGTATCCCCTGGCTTTGTTAATAAATTACACTATTATTTGTGAAATTTACCTTTGTGAATGTTTCTAACATGCCTAGAATTTGTATAATTGTTTTTGCTAATGGATATTATATAAGGAAAGCATACTTGTATTTTATGTGTATATTATTATATGTGAGGACTGTGTGATTTATTTTCCCTCTTAAACAATTCAGCAACTTAATCAAGGGTAAAACGTGCACACACACTCAAAGACAAATATAATTGAAGATTTTTAAATGTCAAACATATTTTCCCGGAATTGCCTAAGTGAGAATTACTGTCTTTGTGTTTTACTTCCACTCTCCCTGACCACAGCCATCATCTCAGCTATTGGGGAACAGAGAGAAGAGCAGACAGACCCATTTCAACCCTCTGGTGAATCCCCTGGGGCCCCTGCAGGTTGCAGCATCCTGTTTTGCCTGTGTCTCATTTCTTCCTTACCTATGATCCCATGCCTACTCTAGATAGGAAGCAGGTAATTGGATTTACTAATTGCTACTTTGAGATTCCTTCATCAACAAGAAGGCAAACGCACTCTGAACATACACAGCTGTGAGAGCCTCATGTTAACCCTTTGGTGTGTGGGGCAGATGCTTATGTAAAATTTAAGGCCATTTATAAGGCAACTTCTCTTTCAGGAAATTCTTTCAATTCCTCACAGGTTATGTAAGTCAAACTCAAGGCCGTTAAACCAGGAGTTGCTAGAGCAGTTTACTTAACATCTGAGGATAAGACTGAAATAACCTGTAACTGAGGAGTTACTAGTTAGGCATAATGATAAACACCTGCAATCCCAGGACTAGCAAAGTTGGGGCAAGAGGTTCAAGAGACCACGGCCATTCTCAGCTACATAGGTAAGGCTACAGGAAACCCTCACCCCCATACCAGAAAAGATTTCCAAATCATACTTTTTCAAACCCAGATGCATGCAAGATTAAAACCTTTAAATGCTAACACATTCAACTGCTTGACAACAAGATATTTTTGATTATAGTTGCTCTTCCAGATTACTAGGGTTTACGTTGAAACAGTACGTTAAACAAGGCTGTTGTGAGGATGCGTCTTTAACAAAGACTGTTCAGAGAAAGCTGCCCATGCAGTTTACTTCACAGGTTAACAGCAGCAATGCAGCAGGCCAGCAGGGTACAGCCATTGAGACTTGCGTTAGGAATTGTTTGCTCATTAAGAGCCATCCAAGTGTCCTGTTCCAAGGTACTGGAAGTGAAGTTGATGATAGGACTCCATCTACTATTATGATGCCCAGAAACTGCCTAGCTGCTTATCTTTGAGGAGAAAAAAATAAAATCCAGAAATGCTCTTTAGACAAATGGCTTACTGTCCTTTGAAGCAAGAACAAGTGGGATACCAGGCATTCAAGCATAGTGGGACAGCTCTAGATTTTAGGTTTGGAGTTAGCAATGTTCTTAAGAAGTGAGGCTGACACAGTTTCTCATTAGCAAGACTAGGTAGACAAACACTGAAATCTCTTTCTGACATGAAGTGTCTGCTAGATCCTGGCTTACCAAACTGGCTTCCTTCCTAATCCCTAGCATTTTCATCAGATTTGAGGAATGAATGAAGCCAGCCGTCATGGCATTAGAACATATTTCTAGAACATCTAGGACCTCTTCTATAAATAGAGTTGCCTCACCAGGCCATAATAACAAATATTAGGAATACAAGGCTGCTTTCAAAGTATATACATTCAAACAGAACTGCTGTGTTCCTAAAAGTGATTGGGTTTCAGCCCTGTGAATAGATGTGTGTGCCACAAGTATGAAAAGTATGGGGACCTATTTCAAGTGCTTGTTAAATTTTAAATTTAAATGTTAAATTTTAAAAGTCAAGGAATCGATACAAGAAAGCCAGCAGACAGCGAAGCCCAAACTACATTGCTCTTTTTATTATTTCTTATTATTTTTAGATATGTCATTTCATTCCAAATCATGATAATTTTTCTCAAAGAGTCATAAATACTTTCTGAGTAACTCCTAGATAACACAAAATGAATATTGATGGTAGGAGAGAGCAAGCTCCTCCAGCAATAAGGAGGGAGATGACCTCTGCTATGGCTTTGAGAGTCTTCCATTTTGTACACATTGAACACATAGTAACAATTTCATTTCTTTTGACTTCTGACTTTTACACCTGGAATTAGACACTAAAACATTTTGCTACTTACTGCATGAGCACAAAACAAATCAAAACAAAACTAAGCAAACACTGTATTTCAGCTCTCAGGCTGTAATACTACTCCAGGAATCCTCTTCAGTTTCCTCCTTCCTGTATGTCCACTTCCTCTTTCAACATGACCCTTCCCACTCACTCCTTCTTGCTGCCCCCCACTTTTTTTTTTGCTTTGCTTTTCTTCTATCCTCCCCCTTCTTTCTCTTTGACATTTTCACATGTATCTCCCTGTAGATGCAGTGGCAGGAGGCTTCTTAACCTTAACTCTGTTAACCAGCTTGTTTCAGTTTTCTTTTTCTACAACAAAGGCATATAACTCCTAATGTGTGTACACTAGCTTCACAAAACTTACGTGTAGATGAGTACAGGAGCAAGGTCTTAGTATGTTTACATACTTGGCATTCTTAGTGGCTCATGCCATGACTTCCGTGATTTTAAGAATTTGCATATTCAGGCCTCTTTATGAGTAATTTCTAGACCCAAATTGATTGCAGATAAAATGAATAATTATGTATTAAAGCAAAAAAATATATACACCTATACACCGCTAGCATGCAGTGCAGTGCACCCTACCCCTGGTAGTGCATTTTTGTTACCTTGATTGGTACATAGTTCTATATTGGGGAATTATTTGTATTGCATTATTTGATCTTTATGGTAGATATTTTACATTGTGCACATGCAATAAAGAAGACTCAGGTGCCAAATTAGGTGGCTGCAACTACATAGTTAGCATGGTTTTTGTATGTTTTGCTTATTGACTTCTATTGCCTTAATAATGAGAACTGTATGCTTCATAATCCTCTCCATACAGAATACTTTAAACTAACAAAGTCTATCATTGTAGAAAATTAAAATCTGTGTCTCATTGAAAAGATAAGAAAGTTTTAACATTCTATTATTTCTGCTATTCTTATTTGTGAGGGGATTAAGTTTGTGTTTTAAAATTAATCAACGGTACTTTCTTACTCTTTGATAAAAAGAAAATCTCAAAGCCTATGCTACTAACTTAAGTTTTTTTAGCTGTCGCTGTATTACTATGATGTCAGATTAGTCATCTCATTTCCCCCTTATTTCTGAACTCCATAGCTCTAATGTATCTGGTAGGATGCAAAGACCTGTGATTGGAATAATAGGATATTATTTATATTATTAGAAGGATACTATTTATATTGTTAATAATTTAGCTGTGTCATAGCTTCCTGGAGGCCCCCCTCCTTGGTACACACAGATACAGTTTCCCATTGTTCCTCACCTAACACCTAATGGAAGCTGTTGAGCCTGTTGGTACTTTGCTTTTTTTTTTTTTTTTGCCTTTCCTATTTCTATTTCTTCCCAAAGTATAATTTATCCATTGTGTGAAGTCTCTCTGCTGGTGGCATCTGTGTTCAGGAGGAAACACTAGTATTCATGCCATTAACACATGGTTACTCTGAAATAAGGAAATGGGAATTTTCATTGATATTGGATAATAGAAATAACTGAAAACTGTTTGAAGCACAGGCTAGGTCTTTGTAGGGACTCTTGGATAAAGAAAACCTTATCGTATTCTTATTTCTTCCTACATATGAAGTACTTTCCCCACATGGTTTGAATTCTGAATCTTATTTAAGATCACTGATATTACTGATAATATATCCATATTATAATATTTAATATGCTAATATATCATATTTTCATGAGAAATTATGGAAGAGACCATTTAAGTAACTTTCCCAGTGTCATAGGATAAAGTTTGACATTAGATCAAATCCAAGCCATCTGTTCACTGAGGCACAATATTCATCTATTAGCTTCACCTTGTCCTTGAACACACGAATGGCAGACGATGAAAGAATAGATGACTGGTGGCCCCATAGTGGCTAACAATACAGAAAAGTTAAAGGCTAACTTCTCTGCCCCAAAGTTTGCATCAATGTGATCATTGCGTCACTGTGATAAAAGCATGATAATAGCTTTGTTCACTTGAAACAACAAGATTTAAAGAGACATATTACTTCTAAATATTTATTCAGATACAAAAATATAATAATGTTGCTACTTGTCTAGTACTTGGTGGTATATAACATATCAAACTACAGTATTATTTCTTCAGTAAGTAAAGTGATGTGCCTGCTGTATGCCAAGTGCTGTTTGGATGTTGGGAATATAGAAGTAAACTTAGTAGACAAGTGTTCTACTTTCATGAAATTTGCATGAAAGGAGAAAATACAACAACAAAATAACAACAACAAAATGGAACCACAGTAGCTTCAAGTAGTGGTGATCACTAGGAAATCAAAAGAAGCTAATTAATCAAGCAGCTATAGTTGGGAGTGTGAGGAAGCAAAGATATCGAAGTTGAGACATAAAAGGCAATGGAACCAGCCTCATGAGTGTTAAGCAAAGGCTTTCTTGTCAAAGGAAAAAAACAGTGCAAACATGAATGGAACCAGCTTCTGATACTTAAATATCCAGCATTGTATCAATGAGTTATACTCTGCCTTAATTTTCTAGTTAAAAGCATTTTGTGAACAACAAGAAATATTCAGTGTTATGGTCATATACAATCTAAATTTATGGGGCTTATTTCTGTGTATTTCCTTGGTTTGTACATGTGGTATTGAAACTTCAGAGTCATAAATATGGAGCATGAAGCAAATGGAAACTATTTCTGTATACTCTGCACAGACTGAAATCCACTCTTGAATGTTTTATAGGTGAATATTTTTATTATCCATTACCATGTGTTGGAATATACTCTATATACACTTTCCATACATCTTTTGTTAAATCTTAGTAAGCATTCTCCTATTTGCTAATTTCTGAGAGGCTCAAGTGCATGTCTTCACCCAATTTTATTATTTTTATGGATTTAAGTGAAGGCAATAGGTTTTTATCACAGTAATGACTTTTTCCAATGTAATTTCCTCCTAAGTATATTTTTTATTATATCCTACAAAATTCTAATTTAGATTTTGAGACAAAGGTAAATAAATACAGAGAACATAATAAAACAAATCATTTTGTGTCGATTATCATTTAGACAACACGAGTCTTGAAACATTATCCGGAAATTATTTTATCTTTATCTTGTTTCATATCCTGGTTTCAAGAAGAGAATAACACAAGCCTGCCTAGGTCACTCTGTGATAGTCAAACAGGTGCTTACAAATGCTTATTGTCCCATGTGAAACCATACTGCCATTGAATCTGCTGAAGCAGCTATTAAGCGATAATTAAAACATCCATCTTAGGTGGCTTACTTTTGTCCTTCCCAAAGAGTCTGTATAAGCTTAATAATAACAATATGTTTTTTTAAAATGGAGTTATGTTTACTAAGCTATGCTGGCCTGCAAGTGACAGGTTAGTACATACTCCTTGTCAGTAGCATTAAAAAGCCTTGTGTTCTTTTTTTCTGTTATGAATGTATGTGTATTTTGACTTTGAGTTTTAGTTCAGCTGAAACTAAGGTGAGTTTTACATGATTTTTCAATATTTTTATCACTTTGATTCTTAATTCCCAAGAAGACAATAAGAATGAAATATTTGATAGAAAATTTAATTAGTGAATCTACTAATGAAATTTTGTAACATTTTAACTGACATTTAAACTTACTACATCATAAAGATATACACATAAAAATAGGGACAAATATCCTAAGAAATATTTTGCTTACACAGTAGCACACTTGCACTTCATTTACTTAGTTCTTTTTAAAAAATGTTTACCTATTTAATTAAAAAAATCCTGGTCTCTACCAACTAAGATGGCACTACAACATATAAAAATCTTTAGGATATTTTTAAATATATATATGTATATATATATACATGTGCTTGAGTATATATGTGTTATATATCATATAATATGTATATGCACCTTGTGTGTAGTGCTCTTGAAGGTCAGAAGATGCATCAGATTACCTGGAACTGGTATTATAGATGGTTGTGAGCCACCTGACATGGATGCTGGGAACTCAACCTGGGTCCTTTTCAAACAAAGCAAGTTTTGTTACACACTGACACTTACTTCCAGCCCCACAACCTAAATTGAAAAACACATCCTTATAAGTATTATATTTTTTCAATGAATAGTAATGCATATAAGATATCTTTAGCCTATGGTTATATTATAGATAGCAATTTGCAGAGGCAATATATTTTAATATATTAACTGCAAATATCTAAAATGTAATAAGTCCTTTGTCAAAATTACACTATTTTGCAATGCTCATATGTTGGTGATTTTGCATGAATTTTCACATTTATGTTTTTTTCCTAATGTCCACAGTCCATCTGTCACCATTGTCCATCAAGCAGTTACAAGTTGTTCTGCTTCCGATGAGAAATTCAGCCAATAGCCTTCATGCTGCCTTTTGTGTAGACAGGCTCAATACCTTAACTCCTTTCTACAATTATGGATGAACCCTCTTGCAGAGCTGAGAGTTTACACAGAATAAGTCATTCTCTCCCTTTAAAGCACAGAAGGAGAAATTTGTCTATGAAATCAACAGTGAAGACTGAGCAGAAGCATTTAGAATTTTAAATATTAATGGAAATAGTTAACATGGTCTACAAGGCCCCTTATGACACAGTGGCCTAGGATCTCTACATCATTTATTAGTCTATAGATATCCTTGCTGTTCATTCTCTGAATATTTTCCATGCCCCACCATATCTACTTTACATGACACCCATCATGTATAATTCAGTTTCAATATATAGTCCTCAAATAAAATTTCTTATCCTTTGTCTTTAGTTCAAAGTTTATGTAATGTGCTTGATGTTTTCTAGCATTGTGTTTACCTATTTTTATAATTATCTTTTTATATGACCATGTACTTGTTATCACTCAGCGCACCAAGTTTAGAAAATATGTTTTATTCCCAGATAGAGTACTTGGCCTTGAATACACAGCATTAAACCTTATTGTATCCTGTTGAACAAAAAAAGGGTCAATCTTCTAAAGTATGCCTACATACTAGACAATGTCTGAGTTTTTCTATACGCTTGATTCTCTCGTTGGTCATTATAGTGTGGAAGAGAGACAGATTCCTGTGACTTGGGATGACACACAACTCCTGTAAGCAGAGATCAGTAGTTATCTTCAAAAGAATAAGGTTTAGGGCAGGGGAAGAAGCAGATAGAGGAAAGAGAATAAACAAAATACGACCTGTGGATGCAACTCTATCAAAGACAATTTGAAAGTGGTTACTCTCCAAGCCAAACTTGATTCATCCTGCCGGCATGCACTTCACTCATAAAGGCTGTTTCTGATGTCTTTATGAAAATTTTAACACCCATTAATTTTCCATAGCATTCTGTATTTTTAGGGTTCTTTCATTTTGTCATTATGTATTTATTTATCAAACACTATGAGAAACCACAAGAAACAGAAACTATCAGATGTGGGATCCATTTATGCCCCTTGTTGTCTTCAATGCCAGTCATAATACTTGGCTTATTAATAGATGTTTAAGGTATGTTTGTTAGAGGTCATTCCCCAGAACTCTGTCTCTCTCTGTCTCTGTCTCTCTCTCTGTCTCTCTGTCTCTTTGTCTCTCTCTCTCTCTCTCTCTCTCTCTCTCTCTCTCTCTCACACACACACACTTACAAGAAGATATAATGAAATATTATAAAAAGAAATTTTTGTCAGGGAATGTGTGGAGATACATACAGCTCAGTTGCTAAAATGTCTGCCTGGCATTCATAAGACCCTGGATTTGATCCAAGAATTGAATATACTAGATGGAGTAGCACATATCTAGAGCCACAGCACACCCAAGGGAGATGCAGAAGAATTAGTTCATAGTCACCCTCAGTTATATAAGGAGTTCATGACCAGTATGTCCTAGCTACTTTACCTCATAAAAATGACATTTGCTGAATGGATGAGAGGATACATGAAAGCCTAGTAGAACAGGTATACTTTGAACCAATGCCTTTTCTGATCTCTACTCTTTAGATAATAGATTCCTCTTCTATAGTGAACAGAGAAAAGAAAATATTTTGTTAGATAGCTTTGAGGTAACATAGACATGCATGGTTAAAGTAGTTTGTTGAGCATTTCACAGTGACTCTACTTCAATTCAAGTTCAAAATCTGTATAGATGGCATTTCTATAGGTAATCACTAAGATTGTAATTTTAGACCTGTTAGATGACTCTTTAACTGTGTACATTTTTAGCAGAGCCGGGGGGGGGCACATGACTGTAATTTCTTTTATTTGAGAGGCTGAGAGAAGAGGCTTCCAATATGAAAGCGTACCTGGGGAGCTTTGTGAGATCCTGTTCCAGAAAAAGAAAATTTAAAAAAAGATGTTAGATGTGTAGCTTAGTGGTAGAGCACTAGTCAAGCACACATAACGTCCTGCGTTCAATTCCAAGTGCTACAAAGGGAACGCACATTTCTCACATATCCTCTAGAAATGTCAAGGGTTGGCAAACACTGGGTTAGGAGAGACCTTTGAGCAGACTCTGAAATCTTTTTTATATTTTTGGAAACCCTGAGTTTAATTTAAGTCTGAAAATGTTGAATACTTAGCTGATTTGTAAAGTATATTACAGATCCATATCAAATAGATGAGGATACTAACAAGACTAAATTTAGTTGAAGGAAATTTGAAGTAGGTTGTAGAGAAATGCTCCAAGTAAATGCTGCTACATTTTCACTTAGGATTCTTCCCCGATTATTTTGATAGCATGTAGTCTCTCAAAATCATAGCAACATAGAATTTTTTTCTTATTTGTTTCTTTTCTTTGTAATGGGAACAGTCTGTGATCTTACATTCTCTAGGTGTGAAAACACATCTTCAAAATCTGTCTGAAAAACAGATCTTCTAGATAAAGATAAAATTGTGAAATTGCTATAGAAAAGAAAACAGGTATTGTTTTTTAAGTATTTCTGATTACGTGATTCTTTTTCACTTGAGAATAAATAACTGTCGAAGGTCCCCAAGACACTGTGTGCATTTTTCTATTTTTCTTCCAGCAAAAGTACATCAACTAATGTTATTAATTCGATGAAGAATCCATGCTTACCACACCAACACACTGACTCAGTCTGGGATTATGTACTGTAGAATGCTGGGTGATTTCTGTATTGTTTCCATCAGACCCCAGATGCCCACCTTACAGGACACTGTGGGAATTCACTAAAGAAGCATGCACAGACCTCCAGTGGATACTGCTGCATGAATTAGCTTTGTTGATTTGGTTTATACCATGCCCATCGTACTCATTTCCAATTTCCCTCTAATAGGTAATAGGAAGCTTACTGAACTCACATTTGTTAGTCCAAGGTAAGAGGTGACTGCCTCTCTGTCATCTGTTTACACTGTGTGCCTGCTTAAGGTCTGGAAGAAGGGTGCATTCTCAAATTGGGTAGCCAATACATGTCACAGATGTGTATAAGTCTGAAGCAGAGGCACAATCATGGTGGTCCTGGATTACAGCAAAACAGAGACCTTGTGTGCCTTGTAGAGTGAGCTGAGGAAACCCTGCCAAAGTCATACATGTCGGTGTGGTCCTGGCTTGTTAGCCTTTATTCTTATTGAGGTGCAGGGAAAAGCATGGTGGGTTTTGAGTAGAACCACAATACTTTCCAGCTTAGGAGTCTTTAAGAATCATTTAGAAAAGACTGTTCAGGGTCAGGCAGTGGTGGCACACGCCTTTAGTCTCAGCACTAGGAAGGCAGAGTCAGGGGATCTCTGTGAGTTTGAGTTCATTCTGGCCTCCAAGGAGAGTTCCAGGACAGGTAGAGCTGTTACTGTCTTGACTTGAAAAAACTGACTATTCAGTAACTAGGGAGGGGATGGAAACAAGGAGAGAATTAGCTGTTAGTGGATATGTGTTGAAGCAATACAGTTGAGGTGATTTCTCTGCACATTTCTGAAGATTGCATAATCTCTAGGTTAGCAGATTGGTGGGCATCTTGGGATGGTGTTGTCCCAGAATGTTGTTTTCTTGTTTTTATTAAGAAGGCAGCTAACTATCTCTCATATGTGGCCCAATTTATAACACTGGTTTGAATTTATTTTTAGCATGTTTTGTGTGCTTTTCCCATCCACGTTGTTAGCAAATGTGTTGCCTCTGGGCAAGCAGACAAAAATTGGGCTAACTTCCAGACCTCTGAAATGTGGCAGAAAAAAAGATCACCTTTTGTTCTATGACTGAAAGACTGTAAATATACTATCTGACATCAGAAAGAGAGGCATTAAGGCTTCACGGATTTAGAGTGAGTGCATTTGGTCCTGAAAGCTATCCTCCACAAAGCACATGGTCTGCTATTGCTTTTCTAGGAAATTATATTGAAGTAAAATGCCTTTACTTTTCCATATTTTCTACTTAGTTTCATTTTAAGCAAAAAACACATCATCATGAGCATTCTAAACAGCATTCATTCCACTGAAAACTGATTAGGAAACTTGCAAGATATCTGATACAATACTTTAAAATTAGCTATCACCTAAATGTTGCCAGCTATGTTCAGACAACAAATTTGCAGTTAAAATGTACCTAAGATCCTGACATATGGGAGGATCTCTTTTATTTAGTGCATTCTCCAAATGTTTCTGTTACACAACATTTATCCATCGCCTAGCTCAAAGTCAGCCTGAATTCAGGTGGCACATTAGAAGGATTTTTCAAATGGCTTTTTTTTCCTTGAGGGAGGTTACAATGCAGATAAAGAACTAGGAAAGACTCAAAACACTTTCAGAGAGAAGTGTTAGGCTGGGCATTTCTTATTTCAGTCAAGAAAACTGACACTTTAGAAGCATGGTAGACAAGCAAACCCCACCTATTTAGGCTTAAGGTATTCGAGTTTTTATAATCTATGTTTATTATTTGTGAGAGGCTCTGGGTACCTGTATTTAGCAAATAAAAATAAGTTGGCTGATATATGGAGGCTTGGAAGGAGTTTTCATTGGAGTTGAAGAGATTTCTTTTGACACATTTTCTGCCTCATCACAGTTGCGTGTCCCTTATCTCCTCTCTTAGAAAATGTACGACCAAGTGTAAAAAGGAAATCCTGATTTATCTTTATGTCTCAAACAATAGCTCACGCTGGTGTTATTGAATGTATGTGTATTAACTAGTGTGCACATTCTCCTGAAATACTAAAATGGAATATCTATCTCTTTTTTAACACTAAAAATAGCTAGTTTTAAAAAAACACTGATCTTTTCTCAAATGTGTGTGCATGTATGATTCGGTTCCATAAAGACTATGCAGACTAAAAGAGGCTGTATTTATATGTTTAGGAACAAATACATATATGTAAGTTAAAAATTAAAACAATAGAGGTTAATTTGAAAGAGCAAGGAGGAGTAGGAAGGGAGGATTTGAAGAGAGGGAAGTTAAGGGGTAAATGATGTGATCACATTATAATCTCAAAATTGAAAGAAACAATTGAAAAGGGAAATGTGCATTACCAAAAATGAGTCAGCCATGATCATGTTCATTTCTAAGGCCAAAGCTTTGCTTTTCTTGCAAATTCCCTACTCTCTCCTCCCTTGAAACCACCACCAATTTTCTTTCCAGTTCTCTCAGACTGACTGGTTGAATTAGTTTCACCAAATGAATAGAAAATTAGCTAAATATCTATGGTTAATTCATGCATACATATGTACTGAATTCCTATTTCAGTGTAGCATGGTTATCAAGCATCAATTCAGTTATTTGAAGTTATTTACTTATTAGTATTGTGTGTGTGTGGTTGTGTGTGTATGTGGTTATAGGTGTGTATGTGTTGTTTTGTGTGTGTGTTTGTAGTGTTTGTGTGTGGTTATGTGTGTACATGTGTAGCTGTGTTTTTGTGGGCTGTATAGGTGTGGTTATGTGTGTGTTCAGAGAACAATTTAATGGACTAGTTTATCTCTTTCAAATACTTGGGTTCTGAAAATCCAGCTCAGGTCATCAGACTTACATGGCAAATAATTTTACCCACTGAGACATCTCACTAGCCATAATTCAGATTTTCTCTAACTTATAGATCATGTTTCCACAAGAATTTGGAATATTTTATCTGCAATTGTATGTAAAATCAAATATTTACATTTGCATATTTTTCAGAGAAGGAACTCTGAGGTTTTAACACAATGTCAAAAGCTTGTTATTCAGGAATGCTTAAGTTCACACAGCAGATGAGAAAAAAACAGACATAACACATACCTCCAGCTGAAGACCATGTGAGGTAAGGGAAGCTCATACCATAAAGTGGCAGTATGAAAATGATTGTGGACAGGTGTTTACCATGTTTAGAGCTGGCATGGTCAGTGTTGATAAAGGAGATGAAAAATTGATGCCTCACATGAGCTTACAAAGGAATTTTTTCATAGGTGGAGGTTTCTGTTCTGCCAGGTCCCGCTGCCCTTCAACCTCAAATAAGCACATGAACTGTTGGCTGATGGCTAGGGCTTCTTACTGGCTATTTTTCTCTTATTATTAACACATAACTACTAATCTATGTATTTCTGCATGGCCTACAAGGTCTTCTATATCTTACCAGAGAATGCCTGGTGCATCCTAACTTCCTAGTCTCTACATGGTGTCTCTTCCTGACAGCCTCTCTCTGCCTCCTCTCTCCAGCCTTCTCCTGTTCCGGTAGCCCTGCCTATGCTCTGTCTGGCTATTGGCCAATCAGTGTTTTATTCATCAACCAATAAGAAAAACATATATACAGAAGGACATCCCCCATCATTTTTTCTTATACCAGTGATGTGAAATGTCTATTCTGTGAGAAAAAGTAACAGCAAAATCTGGAGGTTAATATGGATCCATGTTTGGGAGCATAATAAAGAGCACACAATGATGGTAATGTTGCTATATATTGAAATAAATTATTGAACATAGGAGACTAATAACTTTCATAGATTGAAATACTGAATAGCAAAATAATTACATTTATTTATATTTCAGGTATTCTGGTTTAGACTCCAAAACACTGATTTTGAAAATATAAACCTCTATTTGTAAAATAGCTTCTAATATCAATGATCATCATAAGATATATAGTTAAGAAGGATACTAGTCCAATTACCAGAGAAAATTAGCATAGTTATATAATAACAAATAATACCTCATTTATATTTCAGATTTTTAAAAAAAGTATAACCAGTGCATTTTCTCACTGAGCTTGTATTTTATCTGGTTTGAGGAAACAATGTTGAAATTTCCCACCCCAGCATCATGTCAGAGCTAATGTATTTTAAACTAGGCAGTGGCACATGGTACATTCCTTCCTTCTCAAGTAATCTTCCCTGTCCTTACTGCTCGGTTTTATCAGTTGCAATGTCTTTGGGTCTCACTCTCTCATCTCAGCACTGTCTCCCTCTTTTCTAGAAACCTCTTTCTGGACGTTTCCCTTTCTTCCATCTTTCTCATTCTCCCTAAATTGTTAGCATTCTACCACCTTTCCATCCTCCAGACTCAGACTCTTTCTTCTGTGTCAGTTTAAATATTTCTTCATCTTCCATGCTTGGATGAAAAGCAACCATTGGCTAGAATGATGCCAACATTAACCCCGTGTATCTTATCTGCTGGCTGTGTATTGTGTTGAGATTCAATTATATTGATTCTCCATGTACTTATCCTCTCACCTGTATCATAGTATGGTGAGCAGGACCAAGTGTTCTTCATACTTAGTTTATTGATTACCTTGGTTTGTTTTGTTTTCATCAACAAGATAATTAGGCACAAAATGGATTCTTGATACTCCCTGATTTCTTAAGAAATTGGCATGGTTTGGGGAAGAAAATGCCAATAACTAATATCCACAAGCATATATTGCCATTTACACTGTGCAAAATGCTTTTGCACATTTTTCTCAGTTAGTAGAACAGCATTATGTATCATCATTTTTATTTGAAAACATGTTTACAGAGACTCCTGATTTGGATCAAAAATACAAAATTCAGCTACTGGTCCATGCAAGCATTCTGCTCATCCTGAGGTTTTCTGAGCTCCCTGTAGATGTTACATAGGTAGAAGATTATCAAAGAAAGCTTTAAAAGTGCATAACTCTAAACACCACCTAATAAAATGGAAACCTGAAGCACATTTACAGAAGTAGTTAGTAGATATTTAGATGTTAGTGGGTTTTTAATAACTGAAATAATAGTTATTGGATATTTATTTATATCTAGAAGTTTGTTTTGGGAGCTTTTCAAGTGTTTTAAAATGTAAGATATCTCAGAATTTGGAACATGAATGTAAAGTAAAAGGAATCTCAGAAATTTCCAAAGAGATCTGTGACAATTTGAATTGTTCTTGGGAGGAAGACCACAGACCGCAGCTCTGGTGTCACCCGTTGAGTTGTCTTTGCCCAGGATCCCCTGAGTAAAGGCTACTTAAATATATCAGGCTCACCCTACCATGCATGTAATCTCAAAAATGGCTTACTGAATCTGCTCAGCCAGTCCTGGCTAGGTGTTAAGTGCTGAAAATTATTTTAAGTCACTTTTCTAGATGTAAAATATGTTCAGGAGATACTAGACATCTCAAATAACAATGAATAAGTTCACAACTATGTCATATAATTATTCCTTGGCTTCTGTTTATGTTATTCTAGGTGTGTATTAGCTGTGTCTCAATACTATGAATTTAGGATCAAGGTAGTCTGCTTAGATGCCATTCCATATCTTGTAAGATATACTGAATTGTGCATTTAATGAGTCCTTTCTGAACTTGAATCAAGCGTTATGGTTTAAATGGAAGGGTGTTTTGCATGATTACAAATTTAGATTCATTGCTATGAACATACCATATTTAAATATTTTAGCTCAGAAATGTAGCATTATTCTAAAAAGGACAAATTTATTAGTATTCATATTATATCACATGCTGAGTTCCGAACATAATACTCTTGAAAAAACTAGTTTGGTGACCAACAGTCCAGGGATTGGCCTTTCTAATTAATTCTAACATTCTAAAAAATGTTTTAACCCAGGACTCAATAATATTTAATATGGGAAAATCGGTGACAGGAGTAATATCAGTGTTTGGAAGAGCAAAGGCAATGGATCTTTAGCTGAAGCTGGGCCACTCAATATGTTGGAAGTTGGTCTTGAGAATCTGTTCCAACAATAGCCACTATCTCAAAAGGGAAGCTCTTAGCTTACCTCCCTGTCCCGTTGGTGAACATGTATTTTAACTTTGAAGCTCCCAGAGTATTAGATTCTGACAGAGAGAAGACATGGTTCTGCTATAGAAAGATAACACTTTGTTTTAGTGGACTGACATGGCATTCAGTAAAATAATAAGTGCATGAGCTGAAACTGGGAAAGAAAGTGAAGCTTCACTTGGTATTTGCAAGATATGAGTCTGTGTGTGACTCATCTACAAATTCGTTCACTCTGTTCTCTCAAGGAAAAACATTTAATGATGCATAACAGTGAGGGAAATTCATTTGGAAATTTTCATGACACCATAGGAATCAATGAATAGTATCCCTAACGTTAGAGGAGTCACTTTGAAAGTGAACCCCAGGCATATGTCAAAGTTTGAATTAGAAAAATAAGATATCCAATATTATTGTGATGCTGTCATTACATTAACTAAATTTTCAGATGATTTGCTCTTCTACTGAACTGAAACATTCAGAGTGTTTGCCAGCCCTCATTGCAATTCAGAACATCACCATAACCAATATGCATAGACTGGGCAGGTGCAAATGAGGGAAAGCAATTCCTGGGAATTTATACATAAGCAATAAATTAATAGCAGCAGTCACAATATTGACAACTTTTATCTCTCTTTAAATCTATAAATCCTAGTTCTAATCATAATTGATTTTTTTTTCTTTTTATTGCCCTGGAACATATTTTTGAGATGATTAATAGGCATTAAGTATGTGGTTGTCTAACACTGAAAAAGTTACTGAGAGCCTAAACCAATCAAATTTCTCAGCAACATACTTTTTATCCACTCTTTTGCTGCACTTATATCCAAATCCAAGGCCTTGGACATACAAGGTATACTATACTACTGACCTATATATTCACCTTAACAATCATATTTTAAAACTGCACTCTTTAGAAACCTCACTTAATGCAAAATTTGAATCAATTTTAAGTGTAACTTTCATAGCCAGTTCATCTGTACTGAGGAAAATTCTAAGTAGTAACATTCTCTGGATATCCATAAGTTAAAAGGACATAGACAGATCTTATGAAGTCCAAAATATTATGAGATAGAATCAATAATATCAAAGCTTTCATCTGAATAAAATTCAGTATGTATACTGTTAAAATTGGGAAAGTGGGGCCGGGCGTTGGTGGCGCATGCCTTTAATCCCAGCACTCTGGAGGCAGAGGCAGGTGGATCTCTGTGAGTTCGAGACCAGCCTGGACTACCAAGCGAGTTCCAGGACAGCCTCCAAAGCCATAGAGAAACCCTGTCTCAAAAAAAAAATTGGGAAAGTGAGTGTTGATTACTGGCAACAACTTCTCCTAAATAAGCATACAGCTTAATGGGACAGGCATATTTAAGACTGGATTTACTTTGTGTTACATAGATAGCCCATGAAATACACACCAGGATACAGAGAAATCGGTTGCTGAGACTTGCTGGCTATCCAGCCTAGACTAGTTGGGGAGTTCCATGCTAAGAGATGGGGACACTGGAGAGATGTTAATCAGAGTAGAAACTTCACATTAAAGACTAGATTAAGTTCAAGGCATCGATTGTATATCATGACTTCTACACCTTAAAACTGTATGTTACGTATTTGAAGATTGATGAAGTTTGATTTGAGTTTTGTCACTAAAAATTTTAACTGTAGACAAGCTTGATTAAGCTAGTACACAACACAATTTTGTATAAAATATCATGTTATATACCATAGCAACATATATTTATAACATTTTGTTTGTTTAAGTAGTGTTCCTTTTAATTGAATTTATTTAAATGTTCTAAAATGGATTCATATGTAATAAAATATGTTGTATACCATGAATGTACTTAATTTTCCGAGTTAAAAAATTAAAATTAAAACATTAACGTGTTGATTATTTTAGCCAGAAGTTTTAGTATGTCCTTTCTGTTTTTCAAAAGAATCAAAAAACCACATTAAAAATTGCCATTTATCAAACTTAATTATTCATAATTAAATAGATTGCTGAGAAATCAGATCTTGAGAAAAGATAATAAAAGCTTACTCATAAAACTAATTTATGGCATTTAGGATTAAAAGACTAAGTAATTTACATTAAATAAAACAACAAAAAAGTCTTCAATTTTAATGCTTACTGTAAAATATTTTTAGCAGTACCAAAAAGGTAGCATTTGTGTACCTCCTACATAATAGGCAGAACCTACAAAGGCATGTGAGTACTTTGAAATATACCATTTGATTTGAAAAATAGCATGTTGCTACAGAACCAGTTTCACTTTGGCTATTACAGATTTTAAATATTTGTAATTCTGTGAAAGAAAGAAAGGAAGAAAGAAAGAAGAAAGGTTATATAGTTGACTTGCAGTTTTTCCAATGCACTGCAAAATACTGCATTTGAAGCTACAGGAGACCCTAAAATACTTGAAAATGACAGCCAATTCTAAGTATACTATTCACAAGATGCTTTCTTTGGACATGCAGATGTAAACTGCTATGTACAGACTCAAAAACTAGTGTATTGCATCTGTAACACTACACTGAGGCCTTCATTTAAAATAAAAGGTAATTATGTAGATGAAAGAAAGCGAGTGAAAGGCATGAAGAAAGGGAGGAAAGCTCAGGCATTTAGTTGTTAAGCAGTGGAGGGTTATTGAATTTGTGCCGTTTTCACAAATACAAAATGGGAGTCGTAATCCATGTTTTAAAGACAGATGCTATATCATACACACAGACCAGTTTCTTATGTAGTCTGTGTCATCATTTTAATCAGAATGTCTCCTATAGAATCATACACTTGAATACTCAGTACCATGTTGGTGGAACTGTTTGGGAAGGATTGGGAAATGTGGCCTGGTTGGAGATTTGTCAATATGGACAAGCTTTGAAGTTCTCAAGGCCTACATTATTCCTTTAGTTCTCGGTAACTCACGGTAATCAATGATTGTATGAGCATTCAGCTACTTCTGTGTTTCCTGCCTGCTGCCATGCCTCCATGCCCCATGGACTCTCTCAGAAAATATAAGCCTCAGGTTAAATGCTTTCTTTTGTAAGTTGTCTTTGTCATGATATCTTATCACGGTAATAGAAAAGTAACTAAGACATTCTGTCTGAACTGTAACAATAGATGAGTTTGTTTCTAGAAATCCAACTTCACCTATTATAAAGTCCTGCTATTAACCTTTACTCCCACACTATTTAGGATGGTATTAGTACTGTACAGCTCCTTTTTTGTGCACTCTGATGCATTTGGAATGGTATGGTTCTTTTCTGCACACTTCATTTTTGCTTGCACTCTTCAAATAAAGAACTAGCTATTTTCACTGCTGATCCTAACAATGAATGCTTAGTGTTCTCACTAACATTACAAGAATGACACACTGCAAAGATTCTTGAAGAGAAAAGAGGTGTATGGTAAGCAAGCAGGAAGATTCCTTTGGGTATATTACATGGGAAAATAGTGCAGTTATGCTCTTGTGTTGAAAAATTAAAAATGAGGTCTGTGAAGAAGAGTAACTCTGTGACAAACTATTTGCTTGTTGTTCTTGGTAAGAAAGTAGAAATACATTTTCTGAAACATAAAATTGTGGGTATAATTGGAAATAACTCATCAACCCACCTAAAGAAAGAAAATATCTCCCATCCGTATACCCTCATGAAAACTCAGAATTCAGGAGTTAATTATAGTTCCATTAACTATGTATAATATGAATATGAAAGTCATTTAACTTTTTACTTAAATTAATATAATATATGCTATTCCTTAAGAATTTAAAAATCTGAAAAGAATATATCTAAATTATCCTTACTTCTCCTTGATGAATATGAAAAAAGGTAAAAGCATAAATGTTTGATTGTTTAATTTACTGTTTGGTAATTTTAAAAAAATAATAGGTAGCCTGGCAGTGGTGGCACACACCTTTAATCCCAGCACGCAGGAGGCAGAAGCAGGTGGATCTCTGTGAGTTTGAGGCCAGGCTGGTCTGAAAGCCTCCAAAACAATACAGAGAAACCCCATCTCATAAAAACCAAAAATAATAATAGGTAAACCTATAAAACAGTCGTTTATGCAAAATTAGTTCCTTTTAACAAAAATCTTCAGTTACAAAATTTATCTTCCCCCATTCTCATACCCTTAAATCAAATCCACAAGCTCCTTCATCCTAAAACTTGATAAATCTATGACTATATTCACAGTCCCCTGAAAAAAATTTTCAAGATCAATTTTATTTTAAACTTACATTTGTTACATATATTTCATACAAGTAGCATCAAATCTTTTAAATTAATCCATAACACCATCTTAGATAAATTAATATGTGATGCATAGAAGACTTTGTACTCTTTAAATATATCACTTGAATGATATTCAGGCCTATTTGTCCTTAACATATGTCAAATACCAGTACAGTATTAATGATGTTTTTGGAGCTGAAAAGAAAGGTTACATTTCTTTCTCTTTAGTTCAAAAGTATCAACTTAAGACTATACTTCCTAGGAATGGGAGTCATTTTAGTAATTGTATTAGTTATTGTTCTTGTTCCTATGATAAAACACCCTGACAAAAGGCAACTCTAGGGAGAACAAGTTTATTTTAGAATGCAGCCCAAGGGTTCAGCCCATTACGGTGGGCAAGTCACTAAGAAGGATTTTGAGGCAGATGATCACATTGCCTCCACAAGCAGGAAGAGAAGAACAGTATTGCTCTTGCTTGGTTTCCTTCTTCCCTTTTATGTTGTCCAGCATCCAAGCCTATACGAGACCATCCATGAGCCTTCACATTTCAATATGTCCAATTAAGAAAATCCTTCACAGGCATGCTAAGACGTTATTTGAGTTAGATAATCCCTCACAGATCTACACAGACGTTTGTCTCACGATTGAGCCTAGGTCCTGCTAATAGGACAGTGTTCACCATCACAAGTAGTTACATGTTTGGCTTTGCTTTTTTCATTTGCATTGTTTACATGCAAGACTTGGATGTAAACAAATCAGGAAAAGGATAGCTTCATTACTTCATGAAACTTTGCAATTCTGAAAAATGGCCATCTATGATTTTTGTGTAGATACACAGGCATAGTTTATCTTGATTCCTTGAAAGGAGTTTGATTATTATTGAACACCTAGTCAAGTGACATCCCAAACATTGATAATCTCAGTTACACTCAAGACAATCTACTTAATTTATTGAATACCCTAGGCAGCCTCTGTGTTAGGACACTACTTTTATCAACTGCAGCTCTTCCAGTTATCACTTACCTATCAAGAAGTAAAGATAAGCTTCAAATTAGGGATTTGGAAGCCTTCCCTTTCCACCTGGATATATTATGTTGTTTAGGGCATGTAGGGCCAAGCCTTTAGTGTCTTCTTAAGTTGTGTTATATAGAGCGTGTAAACACAAGTCTTTTTCCTGTGAAGACCTAAAATTACCAAGATGGAAAATAAGCTAAGGACAAATGCCACTCCAAGCTCCAGCCTAGTCAGTCTTCCTCATTTCCTCCTTGAGAAGATGGATATTGCACACTGACAGGCCTTATATTACCAACCAGTTTACCTAAGGCATCCATGAATGCTTGGATCTTAATGATTACAGTTTACAAATACTTCCTGGTGTGGCAAAGCCTTCCTGCATTTTTACCCTCATACTGCAATTATGAGTGGATTATTTGATTTGCCCTCATCTTTCTCATCTGTGAAATTGAAATAAACCATGTCCTACTTCATAGCCTGTTTTGAGATTCAAAGTGCCTTAATAAGCACCACTATTCTTGGACAAAGACCTAACAAAAACACTGTTAATCACTTCACCTCTGGGGGATTCCTGTAGCAAGCTAAAATAGTTCAGTTTGAAGGGGGAAATGATAAATAAAAATCCCCAAATCCCTGAATGTTTGCCGTGCCTTTGGTTGTTTTATCATTGTGTAAAAAACTGACAAACATAATCTCTATCCTGAAAACTTCCTCAGCTCTCTGATCTTCTCACAGTCACAGAAAGTAGGATCTGAATGGCTTTAATCCAGTTTGTCTTAGTAATAGACCCACAGTCCATCAAGAAACAAATGCCATTCTATGGCTCTAGTTAAACAGAATTCATGATTGTTTGTTCCCTCAGGACCACATTGCAACCTCAGCCGACAATGGCAGGCAGCCAGCGGGCTATGCCAGCTGGCTCACTGCTGTTCTCTGGGTTTTGGAGAACAGGAGCACAGATAGTTTTGATCCTGCAGGCGAATTCAAGCACGGTTTACAAAGAGAAAGCAACCGTTTGACAGTGATTTCACATGGAGGGAAAATAGGGTTTTAACATCACATAGTCCCCAAATTCCTAAGCCTCTGTCCCTTCAAAATGGACCCATGCCAACTGTTGGTTAGCCTGGATATTTAAAACACATCACTTTTTCTAAGAGTTGATTCCAAGTCTGTGAAAGGAATACCATAATGTAACTTTTAATACTGAAATATTTCATTCACTCTGCTTTAATTGATCTCTTTAGTCCATCTCCATGAGGGACAACAATATTGCATTCATTCATTATTGACGATATCAACTTGGCCAATTCTTCTGTAATATTGTTTCTTATAATTACAAGCAGGAGACACTCTTGTTCACTGTATAGAACCACTTCCTAATAGGATACAAAAGGATAGTTATTATTGAACTCTCTTAATAGTAGAGACTACTGGTAAGTTTCTTCTGAGTGACTGTCTTGTAGGGGACTCCACCTTGTCCTTAATGTACACTGTTGAAGCCAGAACAGTCTCTAGAACAGATTTAAAAATATCCATGGCAGCATTTAATGTGGTGAGTAAATATGAAAATCTAATCAATACAGGTCAGTTAGATGAACTTCTAGCAATAAGAAACTATAAACACGGAACATTTTTTTTAGAAATTACTGTGATTTTTAAAAAGAAATAATTACTTTTTAAAATTGATGTTAGGTGCAATCAAAATTTAAATATTGAAGGCAGATGCCATAAACTTCAATTGCAAGTTTTTAAGCTGTACTGTGACAAATTAATATTTTTCTACTTAGATGATTCTCTCTCTCTCTCTCTCTCTCTCTCTCTCTCTCTGTGTGTGTGTGTGTGTGTGTGTGTGTGTTCTTCGAGAAGGTTTTTTCTTGGAAATTGAATGTCTTAAAAATAATACGTTTTTCCTTAGTATACAAGATTCATGTAATAGGTATTTCTGAGTTTTCTTTTAAAGAATTTGTGAAAATATTCCATGAGATATACCTAGTGTGCATGACAGTTTAAATATTATTTTAGTAAAACTACATAATCATTTTAAATTTCATTTTATTTTATTTGGTCATGCAGACTAAATCTAGGTCTCCTATATTGGTAAGCACAGCACTCTAATCTATAGCACCACATCCTCCAAAGCAATTTTAAGAATGGATTATTTTATGAGTAAGGTAAATTATTTTTCAATTATGAAGGCCCTTTGAAGAGAATTAGCTATTTTTGTTCAAAGATTGAGTGCATCTCTTAGTCTTTTAAATGTAAGGTAATTTTTAAAACACAAACTAAGAAAATTATATGAGAAGGCAGTTTTCATATCTACTTTAAAAAATAGCATTATTTCCCATTGTAAGAAGCAAGACCAAATAGAAATATTATGAAGCATATTAAGCAAGTAAGCAGTTATTGAAGGTTGCTAGTAGATGAATGCTAGTCGATGGCTGAGAAGGCTTTAGTTGAGATAGCTGTAATTCTGTGGTTTCCTGAAAAACATCCATGTTGATGGGATTCAATCACTGACAATATGTTTATTTATATAATTTTTCTTTTTTATTTATGTTGATTGTATTGCTCTCTTCTGTCACTAAGACAGTATTTATAAGCAGGCTATAGAATACACTCTGTGTCTTGGAACTTATATTCAGGAGAAGAGAGTTATTAACACCTGTATAGGTTTGGTGAAATCAGGTGTATTAATCTGTGAAAAGGAACAAAAGGTTAGAGACTGATAGTGGGGAAACACAATTTATATTGGAGCCAAGAGAATCATCTTTGTGGAGACAAGGAAATTGGAAGATCTCATGTCCTGTTCTCTCAGTAAAGTGAGCTTTAAAGGCCCCACGAGAGATGCACTTTCGGTGTTTCTGTGGAGATGGAAAGAAAGCAAGTTTGAGCAGAACTGTGGCATTTAATGAATGGGTAGAGAAGAAACTGGTATGCATGGTGCCTTTCATTCTCTAGTTCGTATAGGTCGAAAGAAGGTAGACTGAACACCAAGTGTGGTGGAGAATTGCAAGTCACCTTGTGGCTGGATCTTACATACATTTTAGAAAATCCAATTTGCAAAACTTAATTGTTCTATTGTGCTTATAGTAACATGAATTTGGGTCTTTGTTGGTGATACATTCCTACATTCCTGTTTCTTAATTTAAATACTCAACACTGTCAACTATGCATACAATTTTAATGGGTTTTAAGAGAACACTAGAAGGCAATTAAAATCACTTGACATAATATTTTCTTTTCATCCTATTTCGAGAATGTATTTTTAAGTTCTTTTATGAGATATTTCTATTAAACAATGCCCATCTTTGTTATCTCATTGTGTCTTTTCTACACAAAACTTCACATAATCTTTTGAAGGTGTGTGTGTATATGTTTCTCTATCCAATTGAATTGATATTAATCTATTACTTTGAGAAAGAACACTCATGAACATTGTCTTTTAGATTCAAGCATCTCTTTTATCATGAATATTTTTATGAAGATAAAATTAGCTATTTTCTAGAAACATTAATTTTAAGTTAAATGTGGACCTCTTAGGAGAAATTTTGCCTAAATGAGAGCATCCATCCAAGATTGATGAAGATTAGTGTTGGTTACTAAATCTGAGATTTTTATTTTGGTGTGGTATTTTCACTTTTCTTCATTTTCAAGATACGGATATCTGCCAAGTAAACACTATATTTAAACCCCTGAGAAGTTCAAAAGAGATTGGAGACAGCAAAGGGAGTTCTTTTATATTTCAATATCCTCTGTAATTAACATTTCTGTCTTGGTATTAAGAAAACTAAGCTTTGCCTGCTTTTGATTTTCACTTTCGTGGTTGAGGCCATTATTATTTGTGTGAAAGGACAATCTAGCTGTTAATAGTAACACAAGTGTAAATTGGAGAGTAACTGAAAGAGATAATTTGCTGTTATGAAAACATGTCCAAATATTTGTTCATGTAGCTGTCAACAAAATGATGACTGTAAGACCAAGAAGTTGTCCTCTGCAAACACTAACTGTGTTGTTGAAGGTTTGGTCTCTACATGTGTCGAAATCTATCACGTGTCATTTAAAATGGAGTATGCTTTTAGGAGAAGAAATATGGGTGGTCCACCTAAGCACTTTCTTCTTAAAGGACATCCAAATGCTTTGCTGGATCTCTATTAAATATGACAATATAAGATGCTTTAATTGTAAGACCACACAGGACATGATGGGATCGGTGTGTGTGTGTTTGTATGTGTGTGTTTGTGCGCACGCACGCACGCATGCTCACGCGCACACCTCGAGATGGTTTTTCATCTCAATAAAGATTTATTTTAAAAAAATGCTTAAATATTAATATTAGGTGTTTGATAATAGCCACTGATTCTAAAAATTAAAATACACATGTTTAGGCAGATTGTTAAAAGTTTCCACTAATGTCAAATTCAATAAATGGACTGCATTTCAGGGCATTGCTGTACATCCTTTACCAGGGAGATAGTATGTAGGGATTATTGTAGCTGTCTTCTAGAGTATGTGACACTTAAAGACTAGTGGTTCTCAACCTGTGGGTCATAACCCTTTTGGGGTCACTTATCAGATATCCTGCATATCAGGTTTTCATATTACAATTCATAAGAGCAGCAAACAAACAATTATAAAGTAGCAACTAAATACCCACTATTGACAGAGTGAAAGCTGTACAATTCTAATCTCAGAAAACTGGCATCTGTATTCTACATATAGTAGGAAATCAGTGTATATGTTCAAAACTGTAATTAGAAAATTTAATTGCCAAATTTGAACTCTACCTTCTAAGTAAATATTGGTACTTTCTTTTTGTTTTATGCAAAAGCCTCTAAGAAAAAGTCCATGTTTTATTGTGACAGAAATACAGGAATATCAGCCTGACAGGGAATAATAAAATAACAATAAGACTAGGCACAAACCCTCATGTCAAGGCTGAATGAGGTAACCCAGTAGAAGGAAAAGGGTTCTAAGAGCAGGCAAAAGAGCCAGAGGCACCCCCCCACTCCCACTGTTAGAGTATCACAAAAACACCAAGCTAACAATCATAACATAGATACAGAAGATGTAACTCAGACTCATGCAGGCTCTGTGGTTGCCATTTCAGTGTCTATGAGCCCATATGTGCCCTGCTTACTTGATTTCTGTGGGCCATGCTCTCCTGCTGTCCTTGACCCCTCTGGCTCCTCTAATTCTTCTGTTGTCTTTTTGGCAGTGAACCCCAAACTGCAAGAGGTGGGACCCAATTGAATTATTCAATTTTGCTGCTCTCTGTCTCTGGTCTCTGTCTGTCTCTGTCTCTGTCTCTCAGTGTCTCTGTTTCTCTGTCTCTCTGTCTCTGTCTCTGTCTTTCTCTCTCTCTCTTGCTCTCTCATGTTTAGCATTTAGCTATGAATCTCTGCATTTTTCCCATTAGCTGCTGCAGGAGGGAGCCTTTTAGAAGAGATAGTCTTAACTGCGAAAATGTCATAGGATTAGCCTGTAGCCAAGTCTGTGATATATGGTTTTGATTCATGAGTGATACTTTTTATTGGGGGGGGGCAGGGGTCAAGACAGAGTTTCTCTGTGGCTTTGGAGGCCATCCTGGAACTAGTTCTTGTAGATCAGGCTGGTCTCGAACTCACAGAGATCCACCTGCCTCTGCCTCCCGAGTGCTGGGATTAAAAGCCTGTGCCACCACCAGTAGGTCTCATGAGCGACACTGTGGGCAATGTCAGCCCTGAGAGCTAGAAGAAAGCAGGCTTAGAAAGCTACAAGGAGCAAGCTGGTGGTGCAGGGTGTTTCCATAAGCATCAGTTTTAATTCCTTCCTCTGGCTTCCTGCCACTGGCTCCCTCCCCTAATTTAGCCTCTGAGATGTGACCTGGAGGTGTAAGAGAAAATAACCCCTTTCCTCCACATATTATCACAGCTATAGGAACCTGACTAAAACGTGATGCAGAAAGTGCAATAGCCTCTGCACCCCGGCAGTCAGCCTTATTTTTCTCTAACACTGCCCAGAGATGAAATGCACTAATTCTAGAATTCATCTTTACATGTAAATAAGCATCAAACACAGAGCCTTCTTTGTTTAGAAACTCTTTAAAATCAAAGGCTGTGGAATATTTTCTTTGACATTTAAAGGCAAAATACCAATATTCCCTGCTAATAAGAAATAGTCTGCATTTAGTCTTGTTTTATGAATAATGTCACATGAACTGTAATTTTCAAAACATGAAAATAGACAAAGGTGTGTACTTCTTGTCCTAATGAAGTGCATTATCTGGCTTTCACATCTGATTTTAATTTTTAGTTTTATTACGTGGTACTGTTATTACCTTCACTTAATAAAAGTGTTTTGAAGCAATTCCATTAGGAAATTCCACTTTTTAAATACAATTAGTTTGTTGTCTTCTAAAAGAAATTTGGTGGTTTGCAACACAATTTTTTAGTTCCTGAGTCATGGTGCTCATTATGGTTTTCAATTCTAAACTGGAAAAGCATAAGATTGATTGAACAATCCACCGCATAAGAAAGCTCTTATAACTCTAGTATATAGTTTTAGTTCTTGCCTGGACAAATGAAAAATAATTCTTTAGTATGCTAAACAAATTTAATAGGCACATTACCATGAAATTAAAGTTATATAAATAGCTGTAATCCCAGTACTTAGGAGTCTGAGTGAAGAAGATCACCACGTTGAGACTGGCTTGAGCTACCAAACAAAACCCTTTTCAAAAAATAATATTATAACATATAACCCACATATTAAGTTTAATATGGAGCAAAAATATTTTAATTGTATGTGAAGTAGCATCAAAGAAGTAATCCTCACTAGCCCTAACTCATGGGATGCTCATATTTTATAACCATGGGTCAACCCTAAATCAAAATTGAAAATGCTGTCCGTGTTTAAGAGTATTCATTATTTCAAGGAATCTGAAGAAATCAATGCATTATTTTTAGCATGTATTCATTCCATTGAGTGAATAGAGACACAGATACATTTATATTATCTAAGATAATAAATTTATATTATCTAAGATAAATAAAAACACCTGTGTGCTTAGCAAGAACTATTATGGATGCGGCTTCTTTCTAATAGGAGGTTTGTTTAATTTCACATATTAAGCTCTAAAAATTTGCTAAGTTCTGTGTGTGTTTGTGTGTGTGTGTGTTTAACACTACTCACACAAACTTCTTATGACTTTACTATAACCATTTATATGCATAATCACCAGAACAGGAAATATTATGAGATAAAAAATTGCCTCACAAGTGCGTGGATATTCAACTTTTAGCAAATAGACATAAATACCAGCCCAGATTTGAATGTTAAATGTTGAAGACTTGTCAGTAATAGAACAGGGAAAGATGCCTGTCTTCCTGGAATTTCTATGTTAAAATTTGGGGGAACACCGATAAATGAAGGCATCAAGTATTCAACAGATAAGATAGTAAATGTGTATAGAGAAAGGAATCAAGAAAAGGGTGTACGGCCATTGTCAGAATAAGTAATCTATGGGCCACCATTATTGAGGAAGCCTGGAAGTCCTTAACTCCCATGAGATTAGAGGATCCATCCAGTCTCTTGAAATAGATGGAGCTGAGACTGGAAGCATCTTGGCAGAGGACATGCAAAAGTTCCTCCCCAGAGAAGACAATGTTCTAGGCTCCATCTTCATTCTGCCAAGTTCACAATATTCCTTCACTGTATTGATGATTCTGTCATTTCATTTCAACATCTCATCACTAAAACATTGATTTTGGAACATGTCACACCATAATGAAGACTTTACAATTGCACATAAAAGAAACTTTCTAGTATCTTCATATCCTACTGATATTATATTTTTCTGTAATTATTTAAAGGTAATTTTCCTATTCTGGTTAATTTAAATATGCAATTGTGGCAAAATGTGCTTACAAAGGGAAATCACCATTGAGGGCTGTCAGTGGTTCCAGTTCCGGGAGTGCAACCTCCTTACTTCCTACAATCAGGGTTGCAGCCCTAAGAATTGCATGTCACCAACCCAGTTACAACGAGAGCATAAAAGATATATGCAAGCTCTGCAAACGGCTGAATTCAAAGTCATTATTTATTCTCTGTGTAAAAATGCACTGTGCACTCAAGTCACCCTGGAAAAATAGATCATGTCTCCCAATGATATTGTTACATTTTACATACAACAGGAAATAACTGACAAGATTGTAGGAAAAAAATGCATCAAGCTGTGTGATGTTGCGCAATGAATTAATGTATTACTTCAGTAAAGAAAGTGCCCTGTTCTCTGATGAAGGACCAAGTGAGAGAGTATTTGAGCAAAGATGAAGTTAGATGTTGCTGCTGAGGGATTTATGGCCTCAAAGCATTCCTTTTTTTGCCAGACGTTCCATAGTTATTAGAGCACTAAATGCTAAATTCTGCTTTTATGTACTGATGGAAGTCTCAAACGATGAGCTGTCCGAAGCCAACCTATAAAATGCCATATGTGGTTAGGTCAAATACTCTAATCTGCTTCCCAGTTATTACTGTCACGAAGCTGCTTTTTATTTTGTCAAGTGAAATAAAAATTTGAGGTTGCCTGTGCCTTACAACCAGGAAACATCATCAAGCTGCATTTCCCCAAACTTAATAGAAGCAAAAGCATTAGGAACCCTGCTTATACAAAAAAAAAATCGATCCTACTCTCTGCCCTGTGCTTTGAAGGGATGACTTATTTTAATTACCTCTCAGGTATAGAGGGAGCAGCAGCACTTTTCTCCAGATACCTTCTGAAGTCACAACCTGCTTGCCCAGCAGCCCTGCTACTGCCTGGGAATATATGCAAATTCTGTTTTCTGCAAAAAGGTCAAAATAATTAATTGGATTGGTTAGTAAGAAAAACTTTCACATTTCACAACTGTCTTATTTTTAAAATTCTGCTTTTCTCATCTCCCTGTTTACAAGCAAAAAGACATACATACCTTTGTATAAGCAATTGTCATACAGTTATATGTGTATGTGAATTCATTGTGTCTCTGGCAAAAAACAGAAATGCAAGGAAAAGAATCTGTCAAGGATTTTTCTGGGTTTCAAAACTAACATTTATTGGGTAGAAGTTGATCCAGGAGGAAATCACTTTATCTCCATTAAGCTCTGTTTCCTCTTATCTATAAGCTTCAATTTTTCTTTTCAGTCAACTAATATGCATGGGATGTCTATTTCCATACACAGCAGATCTTTCTTATTCCACAGTTTTTGTGAAATGATCTTCATAAACTTTCAGAAGCTGAAGCTAGATGTGTTTTATTGGAGGACTAGTTATGATATTTCCAAATATAATATCACTTTAAGTGTACATGGTACAACCTCAGAAACCAGACAATCAGTCCCTGCCAGGATTGGTAATCCAATACCTCTGGGATTAAAACTGAGCAGAATTCTCTCTTCTTAGATGAGGATTTATTCCAGCAAATCTATTCTACAGATCTGAACTGAAAAGCCAAGGTTTCCCCCTAATCACTAAGACACAATTTGCCACACTGCATTGGGTATTGATACTATTTCCAGTTAATCCTATAATATTTTATAAACAAAACAGGCTTAACGAAAGTATGGCTATTAAAATGGCAAAGAAAACATGAACTAGTAAAGGAGAGAGTCTACTATTTTCATCCTTTTCAGAAATCACTTCAGTAGGCAACTTGAGTTTCCTGTTATTTCTATTAAGTAAGTTTTGTTTCTGTATTTGGGGATTGAACATATCTGGATAACCATATCCATTGCATACAGCCATGAGGAACCCATTTAAAGTCAGATCACAGTTTACTTACATAAAATTGAGGGCTTTTGATCCACCAAAAATTTATAATCTCCACAGGACAAGGAGAAGTTTTGAGTTATAGGTTATTTCTATTTCTTATTGGTCCAGCATCAAACCAGTGTATTTCAGTTCCATTTTCTCCATGCCATGTTTGCAGCACTGAGGATGCAAAGCAAACTCCTAAAATCTCCTTCCTGAAGGCTTCAGGATCTTCAAAACAAAGACAATGTACCACTTAACTTTAGTTCCCAAGACTGATACATTGTCTATCATGCGACTAGTACTTAACCAAATAAGCTATGAAGTTAACCGAGTCATTTAGAAATAGTACAGATTTCAACTACATTCTTACAATGACAATATAAGATATTTTATTCTCTTCAATTTCTGTTTATTTTGAATAGAGCAGGAATGAGAAAAGTTGACCAAGTGTCACTGTGGTAGAATGAAGCATCCTTGGGTGTATGTCCAACAGTGGTGTAGCCAGATGCTTAGGTAGATTGATTACTAGCTTCCTGAGGAAACACCTAACTGATTTCCATACTGGTTGTACAAGTTTGCAGTTTCCCCCAACAATGGGTGAGTGTTCCTATTACTGTGCATCCTGGCTAGCATGAACTGACATTTGTTTTATTGATGTTGACCATTCTGATGATTGTAGGATGAAATCTCAAAGTAGTCTAAGGCTGTTGAACATTTCTGTAAATGTTTCTTAGTCATATGAGTAACCGCTTTTGAGAATTCTGCCCAGACCCATATCCTATTTTTAATTGGGATTTTTTTCTTGATATCAAGTTTCTTGAGTTAGATGTATAGTTGATAAAAAAATCTTTCTCAGGTTTTGCATGTTGTTGTTTTGTCAGCATGATGGTTTTCTATGCTGTATAGCTTTTTGGTCTCATGAGGTCCCATTTATTTATTGTTGATCATAGTGTCTGTGGTAATGGTGTTCTGTTCAGAAAGTCTTACCCATGCTAATAAGTTTAAAGCTATTCCCCACTCTCTTTTCTATCAGGTTCAATATATCTGGCCTTATGTTGAGGTCTTTGATCCATTTGAGGTTGGCCTGTCTATTAGCAAGAATGGGATATTGAAGTCTCCTACTATCAGTGTGTAAGGGTCTATTTGTGATTTAAGTTGTAGAATTGTTTCCTATATGAATTTGGGTGTCCTTGTGTTTAGTACATAGATGTTAAGAATTACACTATTCTCTTGGATTTTTTTCCTTTGATGTGTATGTAGTATACTTCTCTATTTCTTCTGATTTGATTTCATTTGAAATCTATTTTGTTGAAATATAAAATGGCTAAAACAGCTTGCTTTTTAAGTCTATTTTTTTCATTCTTTTACCCTGAGGAGATGTGTATCTTTGATGTTAAGGTGCATTTCTTGGATGGAACACAAGGATGGTTCCTGTTTTGTGATCTACTCTGCAGGTCTGTATCTTTTTATTTATTTGGGAAATCTCAATCATTGATGTTGAGAGATATCAATAAGCAATGTTTGTTGACTCCTGTTATTTCATTGTTGTTGTAGCAGTAATTTTTAAAACACAACATGAGAAAGAAAGACGTCATGCAACATTGAGTTCAAGCAGAAAGGATTTTTATTAGGGAAAAGGGCTTGTAAAAAGGGGGAAGGGAAGAGGAGACTGATCTCTTGGAACAGGAGCAGTGGGAGAGAGGAAAGAAAGGGAAAGGGAAAGGCAACATGCATAACATAAAAGCATTGTCTTTGTTCCCATCAATGAAGGAAAACACATACAGTGAGTATAATTAATACCATGTCTCTGTTTTCTTGAACATTGTCATTACTAAATTTGTGCTTTAACTTCTGTCTCAACAGAATCAATTTTTTGTTTTTTATTTAAATTAGAAACAAGCTTGCTTCACATGTCAATCCCAGCTCCCTCTCCCTCCCCTGCTCTTCCACCCCCCCACCAGCCTCCTCAACCCCCCCACTCAATCCCCACTCCAATCCCCAGGGAGGGTGAGGCCCTCCATGGGAGATATCCCTCCATGCAGAATGGACTCCCGAAGTCCATTCATATGCCAGGAATAAATACTGATCTACTGTCTGAGCCCCCATAGATTACCGAGGCCTCCTCACTGACAACCATGTTCAGGGATTCTGGATCAGTTCCATGCTGGCCTCTCAGTCATTAGTCTGGGGTCCATGAACTACCTCTTGTTCAGGTCAGCTGTTTCTGTGGGTTTAACCAGGCTTGTCTTGACCTCTTAAGAGACCCCACATGTACCCACTGAAAGAAGGGATGGGAAGATGAAAATATAAGAACACATTGAATAGAATCAATTTTGCTGTTAAAACTTTATCTATTTTACTACAGTCAATAGTATTCCATTTTAACTTGACCAGTAATGTCAAATTGAGGGTTGTTATTTTAAGTTCTTATTTCTTCAGATATGTCCTTTCTTCAAAAAGCAGTCAATATGTCACAAATACGATGACCCCAAAACATGTTATCTGATTGCTTCCACTTGGGTTTCTATATATCAAGTGTAGGACTTCTCCTCTACTAGTTTCCATGTTGGTTATATGTTCCTCCCTAAGTCAATGAAACCCGAGCCCACTAAGAAGTGAGAAGCTGTTTCCTCACTAATGACTGTGGGCTTGTAATGGTTTACCTATTGGACTATAAACGTCTTATAAACAATACTCTCTAGTATTTATCCCAAATTGGTAGCATAGGATAAGGTATAAATAGGTATCTGATGCTTGTTAAGTAGATGGCTGAATGATTAATTGGAAAAAGAAAAGGATAAATTCAAGCTGCTGTGATCTTCAAGTCTCACACTTGTTACTTTTTTTAATCAAATATTCCATGTCTCAATTAGAAAATATTGGTTCTCTTCCAAAATCCTTCTGTTAAACCCGGGTTAACTTTCTTAAGTCTCGATGTCAAATAAGAGATGGCTTCGTGATTTCTCCTGCCCTTCTTATTGATTCAGCATCTCATCTTAAATCCCTGGATCCTTGTGTGCCTGGCTAGCTCAGACAATCACTATTCATTTGGCCATCCATTAGTCTTGTGTTTATTTATGCCTGATATACTCTGAGCATTTTGGTAATACAGGAGAGTAAAATAAAACAAATAAATAAAACCCTTGCTTTGTAAAAATTGTAGTCTAGAAATAGAAAAAGTTAATAATTAGAAAATGACCATATGAAATGCTGTTTCAGGTCAAGAATTGTATGCATTCTGAGAGCTCAATACAAGGTAATATGACCTTCTTGGGGGGAATTCAGGCTTCTCTCAATTGGGTAAATGTGACCTAGCATCTGAAGGACAAACTGGAATTTTGCTAGGTAAGACCACAATAGAGAGATGCAAGCAAACTCTTGAGGCAGAATAAACAAAGAACTGAACAGGCAACAACATGGTTCAGAAAATGCAGAGAGACAGACCATACACAAAGATCACAATGGTAGAATCAGATCATACAGGGCATTTCAGGTCATGTGGAAGATTTGTTTGAGAGTAATGGGAGGCTGCTGAAAGGTGTTGAACAAGCGACAGAAACCAGCAGATTTCATTTTTAAATTATCACCAAGCTTCAGCGTTGTGGGCAGACAAAAGGGCATGAGGTGGATGGGGATAGATTAGTTCGTTGTCAAGGTGAGTTTTCAGGCTTGTGCAACTAGATGGATGTGGGTGTTATTCACTGTGATAGAAAACACACTGGGTTGTGTGGGAAGAGTGTGAATTTGATTTTGGGCATGAATGTGTGTTAGGAAATAAATCCTAGGAGAGATGTCTTATAGGAAATTGAACATATTGGCTCAGCACACAGAAGGTATCATTTGTGTTAAGATCATAATTGAAGTTGTGGAAGGATAAAAAGAAGGGGAGCCTAAGACTGAACTTATGGTGTTCTTCTATCCAGTGTTTTTGTGCAAAAGAATAAGCTCCGAAATGACAAGGAGCTAGCACATAAAGACAAGGTGAAATGAGGAAAATGTGTGACAAAAAGAGAAAAGATGGCGTTTCAAGAACTCGGAAAGATCATCTAAAAACTGGAAGTGTCTAATAGAGTCAGTGGCACAGTGATCCTAGGGGTATCAGTAAGGTTTGCTTCAGTGAATTCGTGGGGCCAGAGACCATGAACTTGTGGGGGTGAGGAGTGCCTCATAACTAAAATGGAGAAAACACAGACCACTCTAGCCTCCCTTGAGATTTGGGGATTGTGATAATGGCAACACCTTGGGAAAATAAGGGACCGAAATCAGTTCCTAGGAAGGTGCTTGTGATGAAGACAAACAAACAATCAAACAAAAAGCTAGTCTACTTCATTGAATTCTCCTCTTATTTTCTCTTCCCTTTCTCTTCTCTCTTTTCCTTCTCCTCTTTCTCCTCTTCTTCTCCTTCTCCTCCTCCTTTCTTCTTCCACTATCTGTCTATGTATGTATCATCTACCTATCTCTATCTATGTCTATCGCTCACCCAAAAGAGGTAACACTGATCAGCCTCCAAATCTCTGTTTCCCTGCCTTCACTTCCCCAGTGATGTGGTTGTAAACATGCCTACAGTAAATTATTTACTATCGGTGTCTTGTGTTGGAGACAGAACCTAGAGCCTCATGCATGCTAGAACAACAACCTCCTCTTTGTTTACATCTTCAGCTCTAGTTAAATTATGAAACAAGATGAATATTCTGTCATTATATTTCCTAATGTGGATTAATAGAATTTTAATGTCTGTAGAAAGTTGAAATACACTGTAATTCATGACACTGATGATTGACTCCAATAGATTTCTTCATGTTTCTATGGTATTTTTGTAAGAGAAACTGAATTAAAAATTAAGGTTCTGGAGAGATGGCTCATTGGTTAAGAGCACTAGTAGTTCTTCCAGAGGTCCTGAGTTTATTTCCCAGTACCCACATAGTGACTCACAATAATGGGAAATGGGCTCTGATTCCCTCTTCTGGTATACATGAAGACAGGTCACTCGTGTATGTAAAATAAATGAATGCTTAAGATTAAGGTTCTGAAGAAATATATAATGACCTAGATGAACTACTGTTTCAATTATTTATGACAAATAACAAAAAGAAAATGAATTTATTATTGAATTTTTATTTCATTCACTTCTTTCCTTTTCTTCTCTATATTGTATCTTTCCTTCTCTGCTTTTCTGATTCACAAATAGATACCTACTGCTTATTTTGTAAATTGCAAGGAACTAACTGATAAAAAGAAATGAAATTAAGAAATAATAGCAGTACATTGTAGGCTGTATCTCCATACAGATAGAAAATAACACAATAGAAGAAATAGATGGAAAAACATGGTTGAATGAAAGGTTCAGATGCAGGGCAATCAGAGCACTGCAGAGAACGGAAAGTTGATCGAGATTCATGAGTAAATGCTTGAAAATAGCCTTAAAGATGGATAAAATACTATTTTTAAAATAATTAAATTTTATTTAATATGATTTCAGATACTTTGACAGCTAAAGAACTATGAATGTGGTTTTTTGTTTTAGGTTTCATAATGACTTAAAATTCATACACACTTCCAAATGCTTTATTATCCTCACTTTACAGGTTGCTTAATTTCATTTAAGTTTTCTAATGGTGGTTTCAAAATTAATGTCTTAGTTTTAATTGTGTGTGTGTGTGTGTGTGTGTGTGTGTGTGTGTGTTGGTTTTTGTGTATGAGTACAGTACAAGGGATGGCCAGAAGTGGGTAGCAGATCACTGGGCATGCAATTGCTAGTGGTTGTGAAGCATTCAACAGGGGTGCTATACAGTAGTCTCATGTCCTCTAAAAAGGCAGTATACAAGACAAAAAAGGAACCAACAGAATGGGAAAACATATTCAGCAACCTTACATCTGACAGAGGTCTGATTTCTAAAATTCACAAAGAACTGAAGAAGCTAGTCTCCAAAATACCCAAAGATTCAATTAAAAAGTGGGGTGCAGAACTAAATAGAGAATTCTCAATAGAATCTAAAATGACTGAAAGACACATAAGAAAGTGTCCAACATCCTTAGCCATCTGGGAAATGCAAATCAAAACAACTCTGAGATACCATCTTACTCCTGTCAGAATGGCTAAAGTAAAAAACACCACTGACAGTTTATGCTGGAGAGGATTTGGAGAAAGGGGAACACTCCCCCCACGGCTGGTGGGAGTGCCAACTTGTACAGCCACTTTGGAAATCAATATGGTGGTTCCTCAGGAAAATGGGAATCAGTGTACCATAAGATCCAACAATTTCACTCTTAGGCATATACCCAAAAATTGCACATTCATATACCACGGACTTCTGTTCAACCATGTTCATAACAGCATTATTTGTAATAGCCAGAACCTGGAAACAACTTAGATGCCCTTCTACTGAAGAATAGATGGAGGAAATGTGGTACATTTACTCAATGGAGTACTATTCAGTGGAAAACAACAATAGAATCTTGAAATTTGCAGGCAAATGGATGGAACTAGAAGAAACCATCCTGAGTGAGGTAACCCAGTCACAAAATGACAAGCATGGTATGTACTCACTCATCTAGGAAATATGGAGGACCCTAAGAGAGACACATATGGTCCCCTGGAGTATGGGAAAGGGACAAGATCTCCTGAGCGAATTGGGAACATGGGGGAGGGAAGAGGGACTTAGGAGAAAGAGAAGGGGAAAAGAGGAGGGGAGAGGAGGAGATGAGAGATCAGGAAGATTGAGTCAGGTAAAGAATAGAGCAGAGCAAGAAAAGAGATACCATAATAGAGGGAGTCATTATAGGTTTAAAGAGAAATCTGGCACTAGGGAAATGTTCAGAGATCTACAAGGATGACTCCAACTAGCAATCTAAGCAATAGTTGAGAGGCTACCTTAAATGCCCTTCTCTGATAATGAGATTGATGACTACCTTATATGCCAACCTAGAGCCTTCATCCAGCAGCTGATGGAAGTAGACACAGACACCCACAGCTAAGCACTGAACTGAACTCAACTCCTGGAATCCAGTTGCAGAGAGGGAGGAGTGATGAGGAAAGTGGTCAAGATCATGCTAGAGAAACCCATAGAAACAGCTGACCTGAACAAAGGGGAGCTCATGGAGCCCAGACTGATAGCTGGGAAACTACCAAAGGACTGTTCCAGAACCCCTGAACATAGATGTCAGTTTGGAGCTCTGGTTAATCTATGAGGCCTCTGGTAGTGGATCAGTACTTATCCATAGTACACAAATGGCCTTTGGGAGCCTAGTCCACGTAGAGGGTTACTCTCTCAGCCTAGACACACAGGTGAGGGGCTAGGCCCTGCTCCAAATAATATGACAGACTTCGTAGATTCCCCATGGAAGGCCTCACCCACCCTCCCTGGTGGGCAGAAAGGGGATGGGATAGGGGGTCTGTGGGGGGGGCAGGGGAGGAGGGGGAGGGAAAGGGAACAGGGATTTACATGTAAAACAAACTTGTTTCTAATTTAAATTTTAAAAATGGAAAAAAAGCAGGAATTTCTCTTAGCCACTGAGCCTCATGAGACCCAGTAGTCACAAGTTTTACCAAATATGAAAATCTTCCCTCACTCCATCCTTTGAACCAGTTCCTAATCTGGTTTTCCTTGTATGGATTGTATGGTTTTCTGTTTTCTTTCCCTGTGACTTGTATTCAAATCTTTTGCAATAATTACATGATCAAGTAAAATATATGATTTCCTTTCTCAGTAATAGATGCAGGGAATTGCTTGAACTCAAAGTAATTAATGCCCATTAACCAAGGATATAGTCAACAAGAACGATAGTCTTATGTCTCACTAGTCACATACCTGAAAATTTGGAAGAATATAACAATTTTACATATCCAGGTTATTTACTTAGTCTCTAGAAATCCCATAAACATTTCAGTATGTTGGAGAAAAAAAAGGTAGATTTCAAAAGATGTGCAACTGGGTTTGCTTTGAAAAAAATCTGTTGATTGTATTGAAGTTTAGTTTCTTTATTTCTAAAATGCAGATCACACACCCCTGTCACATAAGGTTATTCTGTTAAGATAATTTATGTGATGTTCCTGAGCCAGAAAAAAATGACATTAATTTTAGTTTTGTTTTTGTTACCTACTAATTACATTAATTAGCAAAAATTTGAGGATATACAGACATATTTAAACAATAACTGTCGATCTTTTAAGCCAGAGGGAAATAAACTATAGTGAAGATACATTTGAATTTTTCCTGGGTTGAACGTTATACTAATACTGAAGACTGAGATGCAACCTGGGCACGAAAAACACAGTGAAAAGAAAGTTGTCTTTGCTGGTTTGCCCCTCGGATCTGTGCTGCAAACAGTCATGACCTCTGCGCCAGCTGTTTTCAAGTGCTTTAGCCACAGAGAATTTAATGAGTTAAGCCTACTTTAACAGCAGCAAATTATACAGTAATTTGTTTTCTTTTATTGATGTACATGTTATGTATGTTTCTACTTTAATGTCCTCATTTACATACGTTTAAATAGGCATGTGAATTACAGCTCTGAGCCTGGTCTGACATAGTCAATGGTTCTGTACACTGTGGAGTCTGCCTAAAGATACTTGCAGCAGGAATTCAGTATTAGAAACATTTGGAGCCCTGTAATAAAAGACTGTATACTTAGCCCTGAGTTTTTCCAATATCTAGCATAAAAGAAAATATGAGGAAAAAATAAAATAGATGTATTTTTCTTACTCAAAAAATTTCATTTTGGCCTGAGTCTATTTTGTACATTGTCTCTGCAGTTGTCTATTTTTGTAAGATATGTATGTAATATTAGAGTTCTCATTATACATGCCCAGCTAATTATGATGCCATGCACTAATGAAGAAGCCATGAACATCCTGGTGAAAGTGGCTTTGGAGCTGCACCTTGAAATATCACCAGTAATTTTCCTGTGAATTGAGACTGTATATCTATGACCAGTGGTTGCCGGTCTTGGACCTAGGAAGTTGATAGCAGAGATGTTTTCAAGACAGACTGAAATGGAAACTGGAACCCTGCAGATGAGAAGGCAGTGATGGATTCTATTGCTGAAGGCTGGCTTCCACACTAGCCGCAGACTAAGATGTTCCTGCTTCAGAAACCCTGGCAGAGATGCTTTTTACCTGAAATTTCCAGATTCCTCTACTGAGGCTAACTCAGGGTGATCAAGACGTGGTGCCTCCAGAGGTAGTTTTTTAAAAACGCCAGAACAAATGTGACACACAGTTCTGGATAGGGTAAAGCCACTGACCTTCAAAATAAAGGCTGGAAACTGGATAAGGAGGAAATGGAAACAAAAAAAAGAAAAAAAAGCTGCAGGGAAATGAAATATTATTTATTAGAACTCTGTTAATTGCCTCCCATTCCATGACAATTTATGGTCACTTGAATATATAAAAAGCTCTCATCCAAAGTTCTGTCTTATTTCATTACTACCTTTAAAATTGTATTTAATGTCTCTTTTCCTTGTGCTTTCTTTCATTTTAACACTGGAAACACATTTTGCTTAAATAAGTTCAAAATATTTCTTCTTCTTATATATTCTGTGTAGTTTTTTAAGCATCCTTTGATACCCACATTTGCATTTACAATGAGTATTGCCATCATGAATATTTTTAGGAAGAAAAACTTCATAGGAGAAAACAGTTTTGTCAGAGACTCTGTTCTCTTCTTGGATTCTATATGAGGATTCTGCACATCTCATATTCTGTGTTGTTTATTAAGCTTCTAAGATGCATAAAGATAGAAGCAGTGATCTATTTTTAAATGTTCATCTAAAGTATTGCTGTCTGCTGGTGTTGCATCAATGGCGTGCAGTTATAGACTTTAATCAGATGTTTCTTGCCTAGATGAAATCTAGTCTTTTTAATTAAATAGTAGGACATGCTACAATAGATGGGGATTCTGCAAGCGAAGGACTCCAGTGAAGGACTTGGGTTTCCATTGCTGCTTTTGTAAATGTAAAGTAGTCAGATGCTCTTGTTGAGCCTTCCAATAGGGTTCTGAAATCATGGCATAGGACCCGTCTGCTGAGTCATACTTTAATTTTGTTTAAATGTATGGATAATTAATTAACCTGCTATATGGTTTTCTAATTAAAATATCAGTACTCTGATAAAACTTTAAGTTCTTAGATAAAGCAAATAAAATTCTTCAAAATGTAATTATCATACAAGAATATCTGAAGAGGAAAGATTCAGTTATTACAACCTACATTCCTTTAGATGATATATTTCTCATTTTTATTCCCTAATTCAACTTAGCTAAATCCACTTATTATCTCCTCTGTTCTTCTCACCTGTTTTCTGCCAACAAAGTGAATTTTGTCTATTACTTCCTTGTGCATCTGTCCTCCCCGGTGTCTTCTTTTGAATCATGTACACATGAAGTGATAGAGGTATTCTCTATGATAAGGTCCTTGGTTAGTAGTAGTTGTTGAAGCTATCAACCCCCTCTTAGCAAACTATCTCTGTCAGGAATTGTATTTATTGTTTAATATTAATGGATTCGTGGCAACTGCCTAAATCCCTTTGGTTTTTTTATGGATTGCTTTGGAGCAGTTTGAATTTCACAACAAAGCCAGGAAGTAGAGGTTTGCTGCATGGTCTCTGTGCCCATGTACACATCTTTGTTTTTGTATAACATGTGGAAACTTGAAACTTTTCAGTCTCAATATAAATGTTCAAAGCATTGACTTGTCCTTTGCTCGGAAGGTCTTCTTATATTGAGTTGAGCCGTTTTCTTATATTTCCATCTATATCTCAGTCCCTTGTGGCTATAAAGAGCAAATTTTATTTCACTCAACAACTCTTCAAGTATTTGAAGATGGTTAGATTCATCCTGTACATCTGCTTCAGGCAGTGTTTCATGAGTCATGGCTTTGATTCTTTTCCATCCTGTCTTCTGAATGTATCCTAATTAGTCTCTGCACCCAAAGGTGACTCCAGAGCCCTCAAGTTATTCAGAACATCACAGGATGAAGTAGGAACTGTTGTCGTGAATTCTCATTCTTGAGAACAGATTAATGAACCATCCATGCTGCCCAGCCACATTGACTAACATACTTGCTGGATCACATTACCTCATAAAATGATTGTTTCATAACCTTGATTTATATTAAGTTTAAATCTGATTGGAACTGGGCACTGGAATAGAACTCAAAAATTTCTTATGGAACACCCCCCCCGAAAAAAACACATACACAAAGGGATGGGATCCACTTTTCAATCCACTTTAGGAATTAAAAAAAAACATACATTTATTTTTTTAACTTTCTAGGTTTTTGTTGAATTTTTTAAATACTTTCACATACCATCTTATGTAAAATAATTACTTCAAAAAATATAAATAAGACTAAATTGGGTTTTGAGCTTAAATAAAGATACCAGTCTCTGCAGCACCCAGCATCTGTTAAATGATGCCAGGATTCTTTTTCAGGTTGCTTTTTGTTGTGCCTGCTAACAAACTAAAAACAAGATTGAACTCATTCATTCTACCAACTTCTGTGAGAAAAAGATGACATGTGTCATATGAAAAACTGGAAAATGAGATTTTGCGTGGAGGATAGAGCACATCTGTGGACTCTCCCTGTTCAAAGTGGCATGTTCCCTTCGGGGAAGCAGTGATGCGAGAACAACCTTTCCCTTGCCATTCTCTCATTCCAAGCAGGTCATCTGCCAGAAGGCTCATCCCTGTTGGTCCAAATGCCAGCATTAGTCTTGGAGCATGCAAGTATAATTGGGCAGAGTTGACTGATTGAGAGAATTAAAAGATACAGGCTCTGGGACAGGAGAGCTGCCCTTTGGGCACATGAGCTAGTTACATATTGGTTCCTTTTCAAATCAGAGAGTTGCAACTCTTGGTATTCATAGAGAAGGCTGAACTAGCAAGTTTGAAAGCGCTGCCAATATTTCCACCATAGGTGCATTGTTCATATAGGGCTCAGCAGAACCCCACCTAGACAAAAAAAAAAATGGAGACAGCTACCTGGCTCCAACTTTTAGAGAAGGTATATTTTGCCTGGAATTATTTACATTATCTGGACAGAGATGAACAGTCTCAATGGCAAACATTTATAATAGTAATTGTAGCATATTCATAGCAGAAGACTAAGTATGCATTCATGTGTGGTAATGCTAGAAAAAGAACATAAATATCTTCATGAGAAGTGCTTGTGAAAATCAGGCATTAATGCAATGTGCATGTTAGTGTTCCATTTCATAATATGAATAAATGATGTTAGAAAAAATGATATGAGACATGGAAATTGAAGAACAGATAAAATATTATAAGCCAGACACCCTAAGGATGTCTTTAAGTTTGACTTGCTGATTTCTGGGTGTTTTGTAACTTTAGTCTGTGCATAATAAAGGCAAAAAAGTTGCTACATTCATTATGAAATGTTGTCTTTAGAAATTTTTAGACAATAATTATGAGAGGTAGAAAGGTAAACTTTTAGGTTACAAACAACTAGAACCACCTCCGGGAAACTAGAGCCAGAAAAGGATGCAATCAATGGCCACTCAAGAATCCTCAGGGTGACTTGATCGTGTTTAGAAAGAAGTCAAGGAAAGAATGAGGCCAATGCAGTAAGATTAATATTCATAGTTACACGACATATAGCAATCTGTCTTCTTACTACTAATAGACTGGAAAGAAAAGTAAAAATTAAGTTTCAGTCATGTAAATGCATTACTCGACTAATAATGTAATGATACCTTCTTCCAAGAATAACAACTTGAAATGAATAGACTCTTTACTTTTGTGAACTGTAGCAGTAGACCACAAAGGAAGTTGTAGACATTAGTGTCTTGTACTGTTGATTCATGAACTAACAGACAAGAATCAACAAGTGAAAATCAAAAGACAAAGACATATCACAGACAAACACCTCACATTGTCAATTATGATACTTGCTAAACAAGTCAGATGCATTTTGTAAACTTTTAGAACCAAAATATCTCCAAATAGTAAATTTTATTTAAAATGTACATAACCACATTAAGGATTTTTTTTCATTAAGGAAGATAGGAGATGTGGATGATTCTTTAAATATTGTTATTACTTTAGTCTATGCTCTGTTTTGTTGAGATCAATTCCTTTCCTTTCCGTTCATGCTTCCATTGAACTTTCCCTTTACCTGTATTACCTGATTCAAGTCTGAATTACATGATACTGATACCAATGACTTTTCTATGGTCAGTGAATCAAAGCTAACATAGATTAGCTAATTTGTTCAAGGCCATTCACCTCATAAATAAGTTACTAAATTCCATCCTAAACAGTCTGAATATATATATATATATTATTCCCTATGTCTTGGATATATTATATCTTTCTTCTCAGGATCATCATTTTGTTTTGAGGTTGAGGCATCCATCTTCATTAGTAATATGATTTCCATAAATCTCAGGATCATAATTTAAAAATAAATAAGACTACATGGAAATATGCCAAAATGTTCACTCACTTTCACAGTGTGATTATAAATAATTAATTTCATCCCTTAATTGCCTTAATGTACTTTTCTCATATACCATAAATGGATAGATATCTATGTAGGGAAGTAATGAAGGAAAGAAATCTAGATCTCAATGGCTTTTTACTTCTATTTGAACTAATAATCTACTAGATGCAATGTTATGTATTTCACTGAATTACAAACACATAATTTTTAATCATTAAAAGGCATGAAGTTATTAGCTAAAAAATTACTTACTTCTAAGAAAGAAAATGTGTTTATTTTACACACACACACACACACACTTTAATTAAAGAGATGTATGTAAATGGATTTTGCCAATTATCAATGCTAATTGCTTCAAAGTTGTTTCATGGCAGAGAAACACTCATATGAGGAAACCATAGACTGTGTTCTGAAGGTTACCTTCCAATGCATTTAGTTCAACCACACCTCTGGTAATTTTTATCCTAAATAGTGACCTGATGTACGTGAGAAATGTATTTCATTTCAAACTTAAGGAATCAATACCTAAGCCACCAATATGCCCGAGACATACTCTATGAGTTATAAAGGTGCAATCCTCTGAATTCCTTCTTTTTTAGATAATTTAATCCTTTCAAAATCCCCTAATGAAGATACCTACTTAAAAGATGAGGAAATCTAAACAAAACAGCTATGAAGTTACTTGCTCAGAGACTAAGTTACCTTGTAAATTACCCAGTCTGGGCTTGAATCCAAGCAGGCAACCTCACATTTATTATCAATCAGCAAAATTGTCAGTCCCCAGGAGAAGCAGAATATAGGAGTACCTTGGATTTGGGGATGCAATTTTAGGTGGAAGCAAGGAGAATCTTTGCATTGTTATCATGGTTTAGCATCCAAGCCAGCCCTGTCAAATAGAGCTCTGCTCTCTGTCTACACTATCCTGTGTGATGGCAAGTTACAAGATGCTACTTTGTTGAATACTTAACATCTAACCAGTGTGACAAAAGGACCAATGCTTAAGTTGTAATAACTTACTTTAAAATGTTTGGGTTTGATATTTTTTTTGTTTTAATATAATTGAGAATGCCATACAATGTATTTTGATCACATCCTCCCTTCCCCCATTTTCTCCCCATTCCACCTCCCCATACTCCCTCCCACTCATCCAACTATGTGCCCCTGAACTTTGTTTTTTAACGTTTTTAAGTCATAAATTTCAATTGTGTGTTTTCTTACCTGGAGCCGGCATACCCTTAAGTTGTGATCATTTAATTATGTCACAAAGCTACCTTGTTAAACTCTTTTTGTTTTGTTTTTATTGACTGCTTGAGTTTTGAGATAGGGTCTTGTTGTGTAATCCTTGTCAACTTATAAGTTGCTATGTAGACCAAGCTGGTCTCGAACTCAGAGAGATCTTGGCAGCCATTGCTTCTGTGTTCTGGAGTAGAGTGTACACTACCACACCTGACTTGTCAAACTTCTCATCTTAAGGTAACTTGAGACTAAGTTGTGCAAAGAATCCCTCTGTATACTTTATTCAGAATCCCCAGAAGTTAATAACTCTGTGGGTGAGAGAGAGAGAGAGAGAGAGAGAGAGAGAGAGAGAGAGAGAGAGAGAGAGAGAGAGAGAGAGAGAGAGAAAGAGAGAGAACTATTTTCTTGGCTCATTTAAGAGTACGTTACAGATAGGATTTTTCCCTTCCTCTATGACATACTTAGGTGTATGTTTCCCGAAAATAATGACATTATCTTATATAAATCAGAAAATTAACATTGACTAGTCATAATACTATTATCTAATCCACAGATCTTATTAGATTTCATCAGTTGTCCCAATAATGTCTTTCATATCCTGAGAAGATTATGCTCTGACTTCTATGCTCCTGTTGGGGTTCCTTTTCTCTTCATCTTCTTTTACATTCACAGCTCCCTTCTCTGAAAGATCAAAGCTGGCTCTCATTACCCATGACACACCTAATTTTTGTATACCACAGTAATTAGAAACTTTAAAATGTGTGTGTGAGAGGGAGACAGAAAGACAGAGATGGGAGGTGTACAAAAGGGAGCTTGGTCACACTTGTGGAAATCAGAGAATGACTTGGGTATTGGTCCTTGCTTTCAGTTCTGTTTGAAAACCTCTGTGTAGCTCACTCCGCTGCATATGACAGGCTAACTGTTCAGGGATTCTCCTTCCTCAACCCCCCACCCCACAGGAACATTAAGGTAAGAGATGTATGCTTTACATGGGTTCTGGGAGTTTGAACTTGGGTCTCAACATTTACATAGCAAGCAGTTTACCCACTGAGATTTTTCACTAGTCCTGGTCTCATTTCTTTTTTTTTTAGACCAAAAATTCTAAATCAAAAGAAAAGAAAAACCTAGTTGTTACAATAAAATATTTACTTAGAGCACATTTAGTTTCTGACTAAGGATTAGTCATGTATTCAAAAATCCTCATAATCCTACAATTGAATTTGTGCTGACATGGCAGCTGAGTTACTCATTTGATGTTACTCATTTGAATACCTTCTGTCATGCTTTTGCTTCAAATCTTTAGGTTGAGTTCCCACCCCCATGCATGATGATTTTTTTCTTTTTCCTTAAGTGTGTGGAATCTCAACATTTTCTTGCTTACAATTATACAAAAACTGTGTTGGGGGATTACCCTATTCCCTCCTTTATTCACTATTTCCTTAGAGAGTATGTGAGATTATTAATGTTTAGACTCCTATTAACCTGTCAGTTTATCCATTTATCTGATAATGTTGCTTCATCTGTGTTTAGTTTCCCATGTGCTGAGGACTTCATATCCTTTTTTCACATCAATCATAAGGTTAATGTAGCAGAAATCCTTCCTACACATTGGTTCCTTAACTCTTAGGAGTAATGGAGCATTTGAAACCTTCTCACAGGTGTTCACCAAACAATGCTGTATTTACTTCCCCAGGTTAGAGTCAGTGGCCTGTTGCACTCCTTAAAAGAGAAATGCAATTAAGGTTTATGGCACATGCATAATGTTATCGTAAGAATAGTGTAGAAACCATACCAGGGTCAGATCTCTTTCAGTGGTGTTTTTCAATTGAACAAAAGGAATATAATTCTGCAGGGAGGTTATAATTGTTTGATGGGAATGAAACAAAGACTCCTCAGGCATGTCTGAAAAGATGAGATGATTACATGCTTAACAAATTCAAGAAGATAAGGTATCTAGATTAAGTTATACTCTAACAGGAAACAAAAAAATGGAGTGTTATAGCATGCAAATCAATTTTATTTCAATGTATTCCTTTTAATCAAAAACTTTGTTTCTGGAACTACTTAATATACTTATTTCCCTCATGAAGTCTTTCGTACATAGTAACTACTGATTCTAATATGTGTAGTTCACTAGTAACAATAATATATAAATCAGAACTGATCTCTTTTCCTGACTAAATGTCTACAGTAAAGTTTATGGATCAAATTTAACATATTTCTTGCACTGCATGAAAATATATATTCTCAATAAAGAGCCTTTCTTGCTTTCTTAATAATCATGCATTAAGGTTTTAAGTTTCATTAAAAAATTTTAGGACACATTTAATTTTACTGTGATCTCATAGCTGAGGTGGGGAAGAAAAAAAGGAAAAGTATGTTCTTAGACTATTCAGAAATAAGAAGAAATAACTCCAAATTGTACACATTTATGCAAAGCAAATTGAGATAGTCGTGAATGAAGAATCCATGTATGCAAGTTGTCATCAACATGACAAGAGAGATTCTTTCTACATTTATTTTTCATATTCTTAACAACATTTAGAAACATATTTGTTTCCCAGATCCTTTTTCCTTTTTTTATTTATTTTAAAGTTTTTTTTCATTTTACATAACAACCATAGTCCCTCCTCCTGCTCCCCCCTTCCCCTACCCTACTCTCCATCTGAGGCTCAATATGGGCAAGTCCTCCCACAGGGAATCAGCAAAGTCTGGCAAATCAAGTTGAGGCATGACCATCCCCTCCCACCCATGTATCTAGGCTGAGCAAGGTATCCCTCCCTAGGGAATGGGCTCCAAAAAGTGAGTTCATGCACTAGGGATAAATCCTGGTCCCATTGCCAGTGGCCTCACAGACTGCCCAAGCCACACAAATGTCATCCACATTCAGAGAATCTTGTTCAGTGCTATGCAGGTTCCCCAGCTGTCAGTTCACAGTGAGTGAGCTCCCACTAGCTAGGTCAAATGTCTCTGTGGTTTCCCCATCATGATCTTGACTCTTTTGCTCATATAATCAATATCTCCTCCCGCAATTGGAATGGACTCCAAGAGCTCAGTCCAGTGCCTAGCTGTGAATCTCTGCATATGCTTCCATAAGTTAGTAGATGAAGGTTTTATGATGACAATTCGAATGAATATCAAGCTGATTACGGGGTAAGACAATTTTTAATGAAACCATTAATTTAGAATTAAATTATCAATTGTATACATCTACAAATATGTTTTTTAGAAAATGCCTAATCATATGTACATAGATTCTTAAATAGATATTCCTTTTACAAAGACTATTTCTTAAGTCATACAACCAGCTTACCAATTGTGCCCAATTTTCATAATTTTGAGGTCTCATCTTCCAAAACAGAGCAGTGGCATAGCCCTTCTCCAGTAAAATATCTCAGAATTGAAGTACATCTTTGCAGTATGTGTTAGCTATACTCATGGTACTTGTAATTTTTATGTAACTTTAGTAGATATCAGGATAATTTGTGGTCTCCAGTAATCTAGCTTTTCTCTCTTTTAATTTTAAAATGATCATGAAAATGCTGTCATCCATCTGCCATGAATCTTCCTCAGGATGCTTCTGTTTGCATTTGCATTTAGTATAAATGTATTCGTTGTGGATGCACTAAAATAAAATTAGTAGCCCACTACATATCTTATTTTTCAGTATTTCCTCATTTCATCTGCCTGGAGTAGAGTATGCACAGTTGAATTCAAGTAAATTATTCTAATTGGCAAAAAGAAAGGTATTATATTGCAAGATGAAAAGTGAGAATGCAGAAAAATTCAGTTTGTAACAATAAGAGAATTTCAGACATTTTCCCCTCTTAAATGATCTCTTTAGTAACTATTATTCCATCTTAAACTATAAATATTGACTCACTCAGTTGAGAGTAATCTATGTAAGATAGTATATAATATTTTACTTTTAAACATAAAACATTACACATATTTAATATTTGTAAAAGATGGTACAGTTTCAGAGTATAGATAAAGCCATATGTATTTCTAATCTTACTCTACCCTTAGATCAGTTAAATAATTACCCAATGTTCAATAATTTAATAATATCATTACCCCATATTTCGCATACATAGAAAAGCTTAAAAAGATATTATTAAGACCCATGCTTTAGAAAATTTAGAGTGAACTGTTAATAATTGGACTCTGTCAAATAAATGACTGGTGTTATTTTTGATTGAGTGATCTGAACATCAGAGCTTGAATGTGACACTGTTATCTCGTTCCTATAAGAAGCCATTCGAATTTCTGTATAGTTCCAACCCCACCCCCCCAAGGATGTTCTATTCTAACAGTGTTTCCTCTGCCTGAAACCTACAGGGAAAAAAAGTTATAGAAAATTGCAAGTATTTTTATACTCTGTCTGAATACTAAGGATAACAAATTAAAACAGTTTTATAGCAATAATTGTGTGAAACATAAAGTTTTTCTTTAACTTGGTTTTTTAGCTTGACAATTTTGTCATGTTTGAATAACTTATAACATGCATTCCTTACCTATGTTATTTAGAAGAAGCAGAGTAAAGCAATAGAAGAGACTTATGACATAATGAAAAATATAACAAGATGCACTTAGTTCTAAGGTGTGTGCAACTCGTAGACTCCTAGATACTGTAAAAACAAACAAAAACAAAACAAAAACATGAAAGCAAAGACCAATATAGAAACCTCATGTTTCAGTGAGATTGATAGGGGAAGATAAAGATCCAAAAGCTCAAAGACAGACTTGTTAATTAACTTGATTGACTCTTTCTGTCTGGCATACTTACACATACAGTGAAAGAACATAAACCTGGAGGTCATATAGGAGGAGTTGGAGGAGGGGAAAAATTATCAAAATATATTGCATGAAAAAATTAAAATAAAAATGCTTTCAGTAATAAATCCAAAACCCATTTTATAGCTTATAAATATATTGTTATTATTTCTTTCTTTCTTTTTTTTTTTTTTTGGTTTTTACGAGACAGGATTTCTCTGTATTGCTTTGGAGGCTATCGGTCCAGCCCGGCCTTGAACTCACAGAGATCCACCTGCCTCTGCCTCCCGAGTGCTGGGATTAAAGGCGTGTGCTACCACCACCCGGCCTTGTTATTATTTCTTAATTAAAATAAATCACCACAAAAAACTTTTTAAAAATTTAAGACAGAAGTTGTAGAAAAGGTATAGTAGAAATATATTGGAAACATTGTTAAATCAATGAAAATAGCTGCTGTTTAGTTCTCAAATTAGGAAGAAGAGGAACTGAAGAAAACATAGTCAACAAAAGAGTTAAAATTTGGAAAGTAAACAGGGCAAATGACAATGTAATATTGTAAATATAGATGCAAAGCCTCAAGAAAAGCTATTAGATTTTAAAAGGAAGGTCAAGGTCTCAATCCCAACTCAAATATTAATAATGACAGAAGACGGATAGTATTTTCTAAGGATTATATTGAATTTCAGTTGTGCTTCTTTTGAAAATAAGTTTTTGATATTATAATTCCATTTTCCCTTGCATTCTGTCATGACATGTGTCTACATTGCTCTTTTTCAAATTCATGGCTTCTTTTTCTTGTTACATATGTGTGAATGTGTGTGTATTCCTAAATATATTAATATTCCTTATCTCAGTCTAGTTAACATTACATCTTTGTATATGTTTTTAGAACTGACTATTTGGTACGGGATAATCAATTGCTGTGCTCTCCCTTGGGGAAGGCTGTTTCCCCTGCTCTCAACATTCTTTAGTTACCTGTAGTTCTTTTTGTGGCATTGAAGCCTGCTAAACTTTCTAACGTCTTATGTTAGCATGTCTATTGGTGTCATCCTTGTTCAGGTTATATTTTTGCATTCATGTTGGTGAGACTTCTTATCTTAGCTATAGCCAACAGTTCTCTAATTGGACTTAAGATCCACTCAACAAGAAGGAAATTATTTCTCATACTGGAAGTCTTGCCAACTACCAAGGGTTTGTGCTTCTTTTTAAACATTTTTAAAGGTTTTACAGGTGGCAAATTCATTTAATAACAATTACTAAAGAGTTTGACACAGGAGGATGGAAGGTTAACAGCCTACCTGAACAATTTAGGAGGACCCTGACTCCAAATATTCTTTTAAAAAGGTTGGAGGTACTGATGAGTGCTAGAGTACAGCATATGTAAAACTTTCAACGGTGTCACCAGTACTGGAAAAAAGTATAGAAATGTTTTCCATTTAGAATTATCTATTTCTTCAATTAATAACTAATTTAAATGATCATGTTGTATTATGCCATTGGCTTTTAATATTTATATTTAACTCAATTTTATTGAAAGAAAGCAAAAAAACACCTTAAATCTACTCTATGAACTTTTGCAATTTCATGTGTGTGTGTGTGTGTGTGTGTGAGAGAGAGAGAGAGAGAGAGAGAGAGAGAGTGAGAGTGAGTGAGAGAGAGAGAGAGAGAGAGAGAGAAAGAGAGAGAGAGAGAGAGTAGGGGGAAGGTGAAGAATTCTTGACAGTTGAACTTAGAGCATCAACCATGTTAAGTGAGCACTCCACCACTCGGCTATGTCTCCAGTACTTTCCACAGGGATTCCCCAAACTTTCCTGTCTTAGCATCCCATCAAGAGGATCATGAGGAAAATGTGAGTATTGTTCAGATAGGAAAAGAAATTAAGTCTATAAGATTTTGGAATTAAAGAAAAGTAATAAAATTTTATGTATTGCATTCTAGTGATTTAGAAAGTAAATATTGATATCAGAAAAGAGTGTAAGGTTTTTCATCTCATTCTTGAATTTGAAAAGACCTCTCAAAAGTTGGAACAATTACTCATCTCCAGTGGCCTGATACGTCTACAGCCTAGCTCTTACCCATCCCTGTTCCAGGGAAGTAGATTCCCACTTATTTCTAGTCTTTCTCTCCTATTGCAGTCACCTTGAATTGACTTTTGTTTGTTGATGCAAGACAATGGTTAAATGCAGAGAAAATGATTGTCCATCTATGTTCATAAAGTGTTATATTAATTGTTTGGACATTTAAAAGAGAACCTGAAAACCAATGTAATAGCTAAAGAAAAAAATGCCAGGCTAGAAAGATGAATACTAACAGACATCGTGTGTCCATAACACAAAGAGGGTTGCTCTCTTTGCCTGGACTCTTAGGGAAGTGCCTGGATCCTACCCTGAATGAAATGATAGGCTCTAGATATCCCCTATGCGGAAGGAATTGGCAATAGGGTGGGAGGATGGAGGGGATGGTGGGGGAGTGTGGGAAGAGGGGAGGGAGAGGGAACTGGGATTGACATGTAAAACAAGCTATTTAAAATAAAAAAATGTTAAAAAATAAAAATAAAGAAAAAGAAAGATGATTCACATCCGGTATAAAGTAAGCTCTCATCTATGGATGCACAAGCAACAAAAATGAACTCAGAAAGCTGTATTTATTCATTTGTACATGCACATGCATACATATTTTGTAACAGAAATAATAAATATAAAGAGGCTACCAATTTTAGAGTTGGGAATTCATTCGAGGGGTTGGAGGGAGGTACCTGAGAAGAGCTGGGAGGACGAAAAGATGGGGAAAAGTGATGTAATTCTGTCATAATTTTAAATGAATTAACATTTTTATGTAAAAGTTCTCTTTTGGGTCACAGCAGTTCACTTCCCAGCACCTGTATAAAGAGTTCCAAGTGGCCTTCTCTAGCTCCTGGGCATTCAGTGCCTGCTATCCTCCTTGAGTACAACACACACACACACACACACACACACACACACACACACACACACACACACCACACACACACACAGAGAAAGACAGAGACAGAGACAGAGACAAAGAAAGATAGAGATAGACAGACATACTGATGCATAATAAATAAAATAAATCTTAAAATATAAAGAACAGTGGGGCTGAAGACACAGTTCAGCAGATAAGAGTACTGGCAGCTTTCATATAAGACCTAGGCTCAATTCCCAGAACTCATAATGGTGGCTCACAACTATTCCTAACCCTAGTCCCAGAGGACCTCCACAATCTATTGGCCTATGTATGAACCAGGCATGCACGTGGTGCAGAAATACACTCAAATCAAAAGAAACACATGTAAAATAAAACAATAACTTGAAAAAATAAAGAGCAAAATATATACATTAAGCATGAGCTGCTTTGAGGGGTTAGACACTAGACTGTACCACACAAATGAGCCATAGCCATTTCTGCAGGTTATGGGGATAAAAGTCTTAGCTTCAGAGAATAGTGCAAACTCACTACAGCTGAGAGATCGCCACTTGCCTTGAATGTCGGTGAAATCTAGAATGGTAGATTCCAGAAGAGCATGTCTACTTATAAACACACTAAACTATCTCCTTACAATTGAAGAATGATAGAAAACACCAAAGACCAAGAACCTGGCTTGCCCTCCATAGGAATCTTGTCTTGCCACCATATAGATTTGGTTGAAGTAGTTTCTAATGAATGATGAATAAGAATACTAGAATAACTCAGGCTAAAACATAAAATTTGTAAAATTCAAGGTGTAAAAAGAGCATATTCTGAACCCGGGGAAGTTGAATATGTGTCTGGACAGGAGTGTAAACATGGAGCGTAGGTGGACTTCTGTAGTGCCTGAGGAAAATCCACCTCCCTGCGTGCACTATTGGCTCCTCAGGAGGGATGCTTTGATGTCTGAAGTAGAAGTTTTCAGAGACTGGCTCTGGGTCTCATTGACTCACTGAATTATCCACTCAGTTAATTAATTTTCGAGCTCCTGCTATGGTTCAAGCAAGATTTTCAGCCCTGGAGCGGCAATGGAGGCCTGGTTAATGTTTTCTGCAACCAAAATTATATTGCTTTGGTAAAATTAATGTTATTAATCAAAGTGAGGCTAAAGACTAAATTATAGAGTAGACTAGAAAGGGGTCCCACAAAAGTGGAAATGAACACTTAAGAATGGAAATTAGAAGGAAACCTTACCTCAGGTCAATAAAACTATAGGAGAAAGAGTATTTCCCTTGTTCTGAAAACAAAGGAAAACAATCTGTCATATTCATCCTCTCCAAGATTAATGCTTTTATATATTGCTCAAATTTGCCATTCACCAGTATAAGAAACAAAAGTGAAAACATCTTTCCCATCACACCAGGTGGTTATGGGAAAGAACATATATAACTGAATGTCTTTTTTTTTTTTAATCATTTGAGAGGGAGACTTGCTTATGGTTACTTTAGTACAGTGGTTCTGAACCTGTGGATGACAACTTCCACAGGGTCACATATCAGATATTTACATTACAATTCATGGCAGAATCAAAATTATATTTACAAAGTAGCAATGAAATAATTTTATGGTTGGGGGGTCACCATAACATGAGGGATGGCATTAAAGGGTCACAGCAATAGGAAGGTTGAGAACCACTGCCTTAGTGATATCCAAGGACAGTAATCATAACCTGATCATATATTTTAGAGCTCAAAATTTTATAATCCCATAAAATAATTCAAAATATGAATAAGTCACCAGGTGGTGGTTGTGCACACCTTTAATCCCAGCACTCAGGAAACAGAGGCAGGGGTATCTCTTTGAGTTTGAGGCCAGCCTGGTCTACAGAGCAAATGCTAGGACAGGTTCCAAACCCATGGAGAGAAACTCTGTCTAGAAAAAAAAACCAAACAAGCAATGTATTAATAAGTGACTCTTCCTTTAAAGTGACAAAAGAAACGTGGTAATTAATTATTTGGGTATGAGATAGGAAAGTAGTGAAGACATTTTTTCTCATTATTCTTAAAAATCAATTATTTAGACTTTTTGTGTATACTTCCTTCGGACAACTCAAAACTTCATTTACAAACTTGAGGTGATTAAAAGATCCCACCCTATGTGGTAGTGTTTTCTTGATAAAGACATAGTGCCTACCCTCCCTCTTCTGTATTAGCTGGTGTTTAAGTCAGCCTTCCCAGTTTCCTAGTAACATGAACAATGATTTTGTGAGCCCTGGGGAGTCAGAAGTTCACCAATGAATGGTATACATACTACTACATACTCAAGAAGAGGAAACCCATTGTTTTTGACCTTTGAAAACCATTCTGTAGATATCACAGCTTTTGGACAGCTCTGTTATAACTCACAGATTGGCCTTGAAGATATAAATGTTTATTGTTTTAGGTATGGATCAGGAAGAGTATTAGATGTGTTTACAAGAAAAGAAACTTTATGCTTACTAAATGATTTAAAGTGTATTACTTATGATTTCACATGGATAATCATTTTCCCTGAACTTAACCCACCTTGACAACTTTTTTGTTTTGTTTTGTTTGACAACTTTTTGTAAAGAATACAACAAAATCATGGCTATTGCAGTAGAAATGAATGGTAGGATCCTAATCCAGCTCTCTTCCACTGAAGAAATAGAAAGTTCCTAAAAACTGGATGGGGTGACTCTTCTTAGTTTATTAATTGACTTTCTGGAAAGCAAAGGTTACTTTTCTCATATCTCTGAGGCAGCTCGTAGATTTACAACTTGGGGCAAAGTAAAGAAGAAATCAGACTCTTACCCTCCCCTGGAGATTTGAAGACAGAGAACCATGGTCCTCTATGGTAACAATTCAAAGGGATGCTTCCAGACCCCATTTTTTTGTTTTTGTTTTTGTTGTGATTGTTGTTGTTTTGCATTGCTAGTTTATAAAACTGAAAGGAGTTTTGAAGACGATTTACATTTCAAAGGAGGAAAGATTTTGCAATTACAATTGTTCTCTAGCAATCACTTTCAGGAAACAGATCAAGGGCTGGGGTTGAATACATAGCCATCTGAAGTACAGGAACTGTTGGTGTCAGCTTGGTCACTAGCTATATTGTGATTTTGTTGTAAATTACTTTTCAAGTTCCCTTCACTGTGTGTGGGTCTTCCAGGTGTGATATTTATACACTCTGGAAGAGACAAAAGACTAAGGATGCTTTATTTCTCCTCTCTCTCTCTCTCTCTCTCTCTCTCTCTCATTCTCTTTCTCTCTCTCTCTCCTTCTCTCCTGCTCATTATTTATTTCTCCAGAAATAAAGGTCTTTAAATTCCGCAGAGTAGATATTAAACATTTATCGTAGTAGCAACAATGAACACAGATTTTAAGTACTGGATACTGGGCAGAAGATTGTCATTGAAACAGAATCAATAGTCATAATTTTAGTACTTCTGTGGTGACTAGGAAAGAAGGGCATATGGAAACATTAGAGGCATTAGAGGCATGTTGGAATCCAATAACTTCATTGTAATACTCACATTCTTATGTGACCAGCTGCTTTCCTTCAAACTGGAATTCAAAGAAAAAGGGTGTTAGTACCTCATTTTCCAAAGGACCCATGGTAATTATAAAGTCTTCTTAGGGGGTTTTGAGTTTTTGTTAGTAGTGTTGTTGCTGATGCTGGTTTGTTTTGTTTTTGGCTTTGTTTTTTAGCCAAAGTTTCTTTATGTTCCTCTGACTAGTCTTCATTTTGTAGACCAGGATGCCTCATATTCATAGATATCCTGTCTCTGCCTCCCTAGTACTAGGATTAAATGTGTGGGGAATTAATTGCCACAACTTTTTGAAACTCCATCTTTCTACAATGCCAGAAACTATTAGAAAATCATTTTTGTCAATAGGAAAAATGACTCAGGTAATTCTCTGAAAGTTATGTGTTTTTTTTCCTTTGCAAGCTCTTTGGGGTAATTAATGTGCTTTTCCAGTTATTTGAGCAAGAGCAGCTATGACTAATATAGGTGAGATCATTATTTTATGTCACTAATGTAATGCTGATACAATGGAGTGGGATGATGACATAATTAACTATTTGTTTAAAGGTTTGGGGCTGGGAGTCATAACACACTCATAGCCCGGACTGAAGTCCTAATTACTTCATATTCCACTTTCTCCCTCAGTCTCTGTCTACTTTCCAATAGTAGAGAAATTGAGATCTTTTTCTTTCTTTTCCAACCATTTTCTTCCCTTTTTTTCCTTTAGCGATGTTTTTACCCCGTGTGTGTGTGTGTGTGTGTGTGTGTGTGTGTGTGTGTGTGTGAGTGAGTGTGTGTACAAAAAGAGCATATGATTTCTAACAGCCACTAGGGAGTAACTCCTAATCGTGCTGGCACTCAGCAAGCCATGTCTAAGGACTCAACCTTCCATCTAGGTTTAATAGGATAAAGCTGTAGTGGAATAGAATTGAGAAATGTGGCTGCAGTGATAAGAAAACCTTGCAATAAGGTATGAATTAGCAGCAGTTCACCAGATTGACTTCTGGAGTGTTCCATTGCTTTTGTAATATGCCTTTTATCCTTGGGCTTCTCTGGACATATGATCTGACATAATGGCCCTCCATCTATTTACACAGGTGCAAGGAAAAAGGGAGAGGACATAAAATGTCTGCTCATGTTCACACATATGTAAGCATACCATGTACACTAAATTATGGAAAAGAATAATTCATCAATAATGCAAGCATTTTGAGTCCTTCATGATTTGCTGGTAATATAAATTAAAAAATAAAATTGATGTAAGTTGATAGCATAGAGCTAAGCTGTCCAGGAAGTGCCATTCTACACAGCAGCACTATGGGAACATCTGCTGTTTTGTGTAACTCACTCTGCAGCTGCTTTTGTAGACTAATGAGGACAAAACCGATTAGCAGAACAGAAATTTCCAGAAATCAGAGGTGCTCTGCTTAAGAATGTTAAAAATGAATAACAATTTTGACTAATGTTACTCTTTGTTCCTCTAAGGGTTTATTGCACAAGGGTGTTACATGTGAACACCTGTCCCTCAGGGGAAGCGTCTATCATGCTGTTACCAAACACCATAGACAGAGGGTCAGCTTTTCCATCTGGACAGCTGCAGAACTCGCCTCTGAATTTCCTGCCCCAGTGTAAAAGTTTTTAATCGGGTGTTTCTCTAAAATAAAATAAACCAAGTCCATAAAATGAACTGTTGAACAGTTACAAAAAAAGAAAGCATTTCAAAAGATATTTCATTTAAATGCAAATGTGGACCCTGAGTTATTAAAGAGAATGTAGCTTTTCATATTCTTGTTTTCCAGACACCTGGGGTCAAAATCACCTTCTGAACTTGCAAAGCTCCTACACTTAAATCTTACTGTCACCATCTAGGTTCTTTATTTTTAGTGTGAAAAGGCAAGTGCTTCCCAAAGCTTTATCGGAAGCATTCATTCTCCTTTAAAGACAAGGGAACTAAATTAATGGGGGAAAGGGTAGGACCCTAGAACATTAAGGCTATGGCTTTGGAAAGAGACCCCAGTAGTTTCCGCATTGAGGATCATTCAAATCAATACAGAATAATTACACAGCTCCAAGGAGATCCATATACTTAATCCAGTCCTCTCTTTCCAGGCGAAACTCATTCTAATCTAAACTAGTGTCCACAGGCAATTGTGATGTATGGAGAGAGGACTTTTGTTTATTTTCTGCACTTATCAGGATACTACAAAGGTAATGATCCAGAGAGAGGTTACTGCTTTTAGAGGGATAATGTTACTATCACCCAGTGAGCTACAATTGTGAAACAACAATAAAAAGTTCTGATGGCTGAAATCATTCTGAGATTTTTGCTTTCCCCACAGGTTAAGCAGGTCTGTTGTGTTTGGTGTGTTTTCACGTCACACTTTCTTTGTGTAGTAAGGCTTTGGGATGGACATTGCTGCATAAAGGAATGCTTGTCATTTCTCCACCAAAATGAGGATATCTTGAATACGAGTCCCCAATTATAGAAAAATATACTTTACTTGGCCAATACCCATCAAATACTGATAAACAATACTTATTCCAAAATCTGCAGGAAACTAGTCTCTTTTGCTATTCTCCAATCACAAGAAAGTTTGGGTCTCCTGTCAGATTTTAATTCCTCTATTCCAATGTTATATATTAAGCTTCCCTTTTTGTTACATGAGATCAAACATCATGAGAACAAATTAAAGCAAACATCTCCAAGATACTACAATGATTTTACTGTAAATAAAATGAAGCATGGCAAAATTGCTTTGCAACTGAAAATTGCAAATGATGCCTTGTAGTTCAGCTTTATTTTGGGGGTGCATTTTTCCTAAAGAGAGAGCAACAGTCAGTAGCAGTCTTTTATAATTCAGTAAAATTCAAACTCTCTAAAGGGATCTGTCAAATTAGATCAGTGAACTGGTCCAACAATGCTACTCCTGTCAGAAAGGTCAACTTTCAAACCTTATGTGCATCTGTCTTATTAAATTTAACTGGTGATGTTGAATATTTAATTGTTCATTCTGTAAGAATAATTTGACCAGAATCATACCATTTACAGCATTCCTTAATAGAACACACACACACACACACACACACACACACACACACACACCATTTAATACCTTGCCAAAAAAGAGGTGTAAATTTTCATTGTTAAAGAAACTAATAGAAAAATTGTTTGTGCTCTACCCATGACCTTCTTTGGAAAGATGGAAGGTAACTCTTGGTCACTATGCAACAACAGCAACCCCCATAGGGAACTGCATCCTATTCAGTCCCATATTTCCTTAGCACTCCTTGTCTTTACTACTCTCCCAAATGAAGGACTCTTATTAGAAAGATTGATTATAATTACTGCAATTAAATGCTAACATGGCTGCTTTTTGCATTACCCAACCTAAACCCTTCATCTCTATCTAAAGCATTTTTTCCATCTTGAGTGAATGGAAATATGAATAGGTTACCTGCAATAAAACAGAGCCAACCCCAGTGAAGGCTGATCACTTCCTTCTAAAGGGGAAGGGTGTGGTTCTTCTCAGTTCCCATTGCCACTCAAGTATCAGAAACTGTATCTTGTGTAATTTTCAGTTCATTAAGAACAGAATAATCTAGTTTAGTGTCTTCCTTTTGATGCCAAACTCAAGAATACTGGGGAAGTGTTGAGAAACTATCAATGTAGCCCAACAGCCTGCACCAGGTCTCCACTCAGGAAATAGACTCAAAGGTCAGGTAGAAGGGAAATAGTCCACTTTTATTTGGGTTCCTTGTTAGAATTCCCCTATGTAGCTAGTTCCCTCTTCTCTCTCTCCCCTCTCTGTTTTCTCTCCTCTCTCTCATCTCCCTCTGTCTTTCCCATCTCTCTCCAGTCCTTATGTTATTTAACCCTAAAATTACCACTTTTCTTGTCCTAAAACTAATCAATGGAACATGAAGAGCTTCTCATCACACACATTCCAACTTCATTGTGTGGCAATCAACATGTTTCAGAGTTGCTTCTGCACTGTGTCTACAATCATTTGTCAAATTTGCCTGCCTTTCCAGACTGAATCTTCTTAGGACCTATTTTTACCTTTCCAGCATCCTTACAGGGAAGATGAAGAAAGGGAGGAAATTGCAGGTTTTTTTCTTCAAGTACAAATACAGTGCTAGGTTTACATATGGCACTTTAAAAAGTTTTAATGTTAGTTTTCCATCCTTAAGCCCCTATTTTTCCTGTCAGCTAGTAAAATGCATCCATAGTTGAATAACATTTTAAAATATGAGCTATGACTTTTGAGTTAAGTTTTTCCAGAAATTTATGTAGAATAATAAACATAGCACTTGTAAAACTCAATGGAAGATAACAAAAAGCAAAAAATTATATAAATTGTCCATGCAAAATAACCCACAAATATTTTAATCATTTAACTAGGTAAAGAACACATTTCCCAGGTAACTTTTAAATCAGATTTACTATAATGCACAATATTAAAGTCTTTCAAAATGAATAGCCTAGTCATACAATAACACTTTCTGCAATTAATGACATATTTAATTTTCATTTTTAGTCAGGTTGCTATCTTTACTCCTAATCAAAATATAATTTAGAGAATGTATTATTTCATCCATAAGTTAACAGCTGGCTTGTAAGAAACACTTAAGTCAGGTTAATTGCTGCCTTTAAATTTTTATAATACACTGCAACAGAAAATTAATGATGCTTGCAGTATTTAGTAGAGTTCATAACCTGAGTTTTAATGAAAATATACTATTAATAACATACATTTTGCAAGTATATGCCAATTGCTGGTCACTTTATATATTTCTCATATAATACCACAAATGAAGACAGATTTATTCTGCTTATTAGCTTAGAGTTCATGGAATGAAATCTGCATTCATTACATTTATGTGTATGTAACATTATATGAATTTAATCAATTCAAGCTTGACAAGCAGTGTTGACTGGCAGCTTCTCAAGATTCTAATCTGGTCAGGAATGCTTTTCTTTTCATCTTATCACATGCATAAGAACATTATAAATGAGACTGAGCAGGTTAGCATTTCAAACAGTACCTTTCAGTTCATGTACACTGCACAAAAAGTGAGCTAAGTACCTAAACCATGTCCTGAGAGATGCTTCCACAGCACATTCTAGTATCAAATGCCTGCTGTCTCAAGTGACAATTGCTTACAGAAGCCTGAGTTAAATCCCTTTGTAAGAAAGAGACAGGGAGGATGAGGGGTAGGGAGGGAGGGAGGTAAAGAAAGAAAACATATCATAACAAATTTAAATATATATTCCTCAGTTAGGGTCCCATCTACCTTTAGTTCCCTGGAATTCAGTGGCTAGCAATTGGCTACAGGATCTCCCATAACCAGGCATGACGATTGTGGAAAACATTTATCCTGAGGATAATGTGGAAATGAAAATATAAAAGTTCTACATTAGCATATATTAGAAGTTTCATTGTAAAAGATAATCTTGGGAGATACAGAATTTTAATGAGTTGCTTGTAGGAAAACTTATTAATTCATTGTGTTGTCATAATTTCTATAGTAGTGGGTATGAAGTAAGAGTTCCACTACCTTTGTCAAGTAACTATCTAATAATGTCCAGGCAAGGATATGATAGTGCATAAATTGTGTTTATTGGTTTTAAGACTCTTCCAAATGAAAAGGGAAGATGTGAGTTCCAAAACCTAACACCACTCACTTGAGAAGACCTCCACCAAAGCCCCATTTCATTTTCAGTTCATTTCCAAAACTCTGTACACTAAAGGATAATGGACAATGTGCTTCTGAATCACTGCTGGAGAAAACAGCTAAGATAGTTTACAACAGAAATGATAAACTGGAAGTGCTAGAGTTCCTGATATTTCTTCTGTAGGCAGGGAACTTTTAAATTATACTTCTGCAAGAGATTTTGATTTGTAATATTATAACTGGAGATGTCCTGAATTTCATATCTAGTTATTATAGAATTAAGTACCTCTTATTTCAAGAGTGTTTCTTGGAAATTCATTTCTGAAGGAAGAAATGTGGTAGACATTCGACTCTTTCTTACACCATACCTTGAAGAAGAAACTAAAGGGAAAGACAGAATCCACAGAGGCAAGTAACAGGGTGCCTGTTGGCTAGCCTGGAAAGGCAAACAGGAGACACGAGAAGACAGACAGCCTAAATGATGTGTGACTATTTGATGAATAACCTTGAGATATGAATTTACTTCCTATTTAATAGAAAGATCAGTACATGGAAATATAGCTCAGTGATGAAAGGTTTGCTGGTCAGGTTACAAATACTTTACTCCCTAACAAAAAGGGAGAGTAAAGAGAATAACTTTTATCTCAAAAGGTATAGATGTTTTAGTTTTTGTGTTAAATTATTGTTCTCCATTAAACACGCACACAAGGAAAAAGTGTCACTGGAATTTTGTCTCATCAGTCTGATGTAAAACTTCCCAGGCTCTTGATAATTTATAAATATCTAATTTTGCACTGATGACATTTTTCTCTAGTGATTGGCTGCAGACCACCTTTGTATTCAGTAATTTAAGGCATGAACATACTATGTCCTTGTGCTAACTTCCAGTATAACTTTCAGTTATAATGGTTCAATGACTGTATGCATCATAATTCATTTAATACAATAATATGTCATTCTGGAATATATTTTCATATGCTAAAGTGATAGACAGGATAGACAGGTGATGAGGCAGTACAAATATTTCTACTTTGACAGAGTTTCCAGTAAGCCTAAGTGATACAATGTAAAGAAATTACTTTTGATAGTTGGTACAAAATATTCATGGCACTTTTTAATATATTGTTTCCTGAAGACCCAGCAACATTTGTTTGTAGGAATTATGGGCATCTTTTCATAGCAATAAATAATATGTTTCAAAGAGGCTAAAGATGTCCATTGAAAGACACTATCTAAAAGAATGTCAAAGCTGATACATGAAATAGTTATGTGCAAATGCTATCTTGCTTATCCCAAGTTCATAAACCACAGCAAAGGTACTTCCTGTTGATTAGATGGTGCCTACTTAATTAGGTGATTTAGCTCAAATTGGTTCTGTTAACTATGGTTCTTTGATGAACATTTTTATGGTCACAATAATTGTGGTTTTCTCCTACAACACCTAAAAGATGACCTGACTTTTCACATCAAAATGGAGTAGCCATTGCACCAAGGGGAAAAGGACCATCTGGCTGCTACTTTAAGGGAAATAATAAATTTTTTGTTTCTATGTTTTTAAACCCATGGACATCAAAGCATGCACTTTTATAGTGTAAGGGAGCTACATGGTCTGGGTAAAGAAATTAGGCGATCCTGCTGTAATCAGATGATTTATATCCCGTGGATAATTAAACCTAGACTCTTATGTGAGTTGACTTTTTTGCTTTCAGTCATTTAATTATTCCATGATAAATCCATAAACTTTTTAGAAAATGAAATTTTTATAGTCAAAAGTTTTTATGTCACTTTGCTGTGGCACTAACAACTTTTCATTCACTTACTTTTTAGACAAAACATATAAGATAATCACTATATACTAAACTCTGTGACACAAACATAGCTGAGACACAAAGCTGGCGTGTTCATGCAGTAGATACCAGTTTAGTAGGCAAGAAAGATACATGAGCAAGTAACTGATAAACAGCAAGATGTCAAAAGAAATGAGAGTTCAGAGACTATTTGGGTTCTAACATAAAAGTCAATGAGTGGCTGGGTTAGTGGGGCAGTGGGTAAGAGCACAAGTTTGAGGACCTGAGTTTGAATCTCCAGTCACCACATGAAAAGCTCAGTGCAGCAACAACGATATGGGGTAGAAGGTGGATGATAGTTGGGTTTTCCTGGTTGCCAGTCTAGTTCCAGGTGCATTGAGATACCTGTCTCAAAGAAATAAGGCAGAGAGAGAAGAAGCAGGACACCCTGCACCCTATGATCTTCTCATGCCCGTGCGTGGGTGTGCTCATTCACCTACAGTCAAGTCAAATGAAAACTGGTGCTATTTGCAATTTTCAGAACATTTAATAATGTAAAAGTTCCAGAGTGGCTGGGATACTCTAAGCTATCTACTAGTGCTAAGTGTACCATTTCATATGTCATGTCCCTCTGTAACTGTATAAAAAAATGTCTGTTAACATTAATAAGGCTCTTCATATATACTATGAGTCAGTGTAGAGACTGTGATCTTTAGTCCGCCATTAAGCATTCTGGTAAATGAAAGACAGATGAGTGACCTGATATTTGTGTCCACCTGAGCGAATATTTTGCTTTGTGTCGCTGCAGCTGCCACACTACACCCCGTGACTTGGCTACAAGATGGCTTGCTGGAGCATGTGTGTCATCTAGGGTGTCTCTAGTGTCCTCCCTTCTGCTTGCTCTAATGACCACACTCAGCAAGTGCGGCTTTGGAAAGAGACTCCACTAATTAGCTTAGTTGATACAGCATCTGGTAGCTGGTTGGTGGAATAAACAGGAAAGACTCCCGAAGTGAAGGGTAGAAAAATGAATTATCCATACTATAAAGACCAAAATAAAATCACCGGCATACAATACAAAGCCATGAGTCCCATCATTGACTTAGCTACCTCTTACCCACGGCCCAGCTCTAAAATCCTAGGCGCCAAATGCAGACAGTGGGAATTATACAACACTTGGGACTCCAGTTAGACATCAGTTTTGTAATGTAATAAAACTTATCATTCATGAGTCTGTCTGCCTCTTCTGACAAACAAAACAAACCTGAGAACAATTTGATCTGTCCTGCTCCTGCAGACACTGATGCAGGTGGCTTGAAAACAAAGCATTTAATCAAGCAGGGTTTTACTTAAGCTACCTGATGATTCATCATACAGCCCTGCTCAGTGTCAGTCGGGCGTCTCCCAGCTATTATTTATAGAATATTTAAAGAGCCTGGACCACATGTGCCTCTGTCATGGGTTCTATTGTACTATAAATTATAGCTCCAATTTGCTTCCAATTCAGCATGGGTTGTCAGGACGTCGTGACTCATCCTCTGTTCAGAAAAACACTGTATAGTGGCTATACCAAACAGTGCAGTTGTCACTGTTAATTTATTTGCAATTCTAGAATATTCCTAGACAACCATTTTGTCACGTTTCAGCACAATAAAGTCACTCTATTTCTGCAACCCAGATATTTTCTTCTTTTTCTTTCCTGACAGGGCAAAAGTAAATCAATGGTTTAATGCACACTGTAGCTTCTGGTCTCCTGAAATGGCCTGAAAGATGTCCCTCTCTCTGCCATGAAAAGAGATGTTTGGTTTGGGTGGTATTCACTGCGTAGAATGTTTAAATCACGTTCTGCATCCTGATGTGGTTTGTTGTTTTTGTTTGTTTTCTTAGATTGATATTTTTGTCTTCATCCATTTGTGTACAGGTGTGTATGCGTCTGTATATAAGCGTGTGTGTGTGTCTGTGTATATGTGTGTGTGTGTCAGTCTCACTCTTGCTTTCTCTCTCTCTCTCTCTCTCTCTCTCTCTGTGTGTGTGTGTGTGTGTGTGTGTGTGTGTGTGTGTGTGTGTGTGTGTGGTATGTAAGTGCACGTTTCAAGTTTAGGGAGGAATTGCTTGGTGTGTGTATGGACCTGTGTGACTGGAGTGTCAACACCAAAGCTCAAAGTCAAGAATCAGCTTGTTTCCAGGATTTCTTCTCCGTCCTCTGAGGTTAGGATTACAGAAAGGTCTTCTTGCTTACCTAGCATTTATGTGGGTTCTGGGGACGAAAGCTCTGGTTCTTATGCTAACGATGAACTGGCCAGGTGGTTCATTGGGAGGTGGCTTATTGGTTACAGCACCTTCATCGATGAACCATCTCCTCAGCCCCTCTTAAACTGATTATTGACGAAATAAAGCAAATCAGAGTGGGATTACAAAACAGAACAAAGAGCCTTTAAAAGACAATAACCACAAGGATAGAATTTTAACTTCTACTTGTAGCATCTAATAATTAGACTGAAATTAGTATTTAGTTGACTTCACACCTGCAAACAGAGAATTCTATTTTCCTCACCACTGTGTCCTCAACCTTTAAGAATATAGTAAAAACAAAACAAATTCTGGTGGCTGGTATTCTTGTATAAATGGATGTGTCTGAAAGAGAAGCCAATTCTATGGTTGTAGCATGGAGAGGCTGGACAAGCCACTATGAAGACTAGTAAAGGCAAGGCTAGGAACAAGTGATGCAGACAGTCTGGGGAGACTTTGTGTGTACCAAGCCTGACCCTGTCTCCTCAAGAGGGCCCGTCTTCAGTGCAGCATGGTGTGCAGGCCCTGATACACCCCTAGCTTTGGCCGGATAAAGCTTGAGGGGTGCTTTGATGTAATTGGTCCCTCTCTTTATTTCCAAACACTGTGTATTTTAAGTCCTGGAAATGTGTCTATGGAGAGCCTGACCTATACCGCAGTACAGAACCACCATCATCAAATCCTATAATCATGGCCAGTTTGAAGGGAGTTCAAATCACTATCTTAACATAAAGTAAGCTGGAATATAGCAGAAGCACTGTGTAAAGGGATTTTGACATCCAGTAAGCACAGAGTTCTATACAGTTTGAAAACTGAAACCACTGAATGAAATTGGCCAGCATGAGTAATACTTTAAAGGTGGAAATATTTCTAATTTTCATGGAAAATTCAAGAAGTAAAGAAGAAAGAATACAGGAAGACAGTAAGAAAGAATGTAGCCAAGAGAAGGGAGAAAATAGTTTGTCAGAGTTTTCACTGGTGCCACTCTGGGTTGCTGGGGTCCTTCATTGGTCGTGATTTTCAAACTAACTCAGACATCAAAAGCAGTCCTCAGTGATATTTCTTTATATGCTTGCATTTTAATTGGTTATATTTGAGAGTCATTGATATTTGGGCAGTCTTTTATTTACACGGTAGACACAGGCACTTAGAAGACTTAAAGAATATTATGTATATTCTTTGGAAGACTTAAAGAATAGTAGATGTATTTCTTCTCACTACTTCATCTGTGAACCCCATGAAAGCATGCATTAATCTGCAGTAAATTGTGTCTTTTTCAGGATGTTTACCTGAGGTGAAACGTGTAATTAGACATTTTAAATTGCACATCCCTCCCACCCACAGGGCTGACACATGTTGTTTTCTCTGTGGTGCAGTTCTGTGTGAAGATTCACTCAGTGTGTCCAGAAGTCACCTTGGCAATGGAAACAAGGTCACTGCACATTATATCTGCAGAATTAGCTCCAAGTGTCTCGTGATCCAGCATCCTCCAACTGAAATGAACATATATTTAATTTTAAAAACTTTTGTGTTTAAGTTTTACTTATTTTACATGAACTTCATATTTGAATATATAATAATTGGTTCTCAGGATGATTAGTAATGAAAGACAGACAAAAGTAAAATGGTCTTACACAGTGTTCTTTCCACCTTTCACTATAACAAGACAATATTGGAAAGTAGAGACAGAATAGAAATGTATATAAGTATAACAGCAGTGAACTAATTTTAACTTTGCCGTGCTTACATGCGGTGGTTATGGAGGAAATTTTTCTTTTTTTTTATTGATGGAATGTTTGTTAAAGTTAATAATGCAAATTTATTTACTCAATTATTTCCATTTCCCGAGGGATGATCTCTTGTAGCCCTGACTGGTTGTGTGTTCTCACTGAAGCAAGGATGGCCTTGAACTCCTGAACATCCATCCTCTACCTCCAAATTGCTGGAAATACCTGAGGGCACCACCATGCTCAGACGCTATTTTAAGTATCTTTAAGCATTTTTTTCATTTATTTTTTAAGTATGGTACATGAAGCAAAGCATATAGGTCACACATATATAGGAGGTACACACACACATAAATATATATATGATGAATATTAAATATTAAGTTGGTAACATGTGCTAAAATGCAATATTGCCTGTATTGCATTTTCCTACCCTTTCATTGCAATGTGAATATGGAATTTAATTTCTATTTTGGGCACAGGATTATCCTTGAGGACGATGTGAAAAGGAGGTGATGACGGAATTTTTATTTTAGTGCTAACAACAGTTTTGAAGGGAGCTAATTAAAATCTTTATCTGTACCTTGAAGAAGGGGAAGTTGTGAACGCCAGCACTCCACTCATGTGCCTTTAGAGATCTTCTTTTCAGTTTTTAATTTCATAATTCAAGGGCTTTTATTGTCATCCTTTCTCATCATTAATTTGCCTTCATTTTGATGGGGGCAGTTAAACAGAGCTTCTAAGATAATTTTCAAATTGTGAAAAGGCAAACACTTTTTTCCCTCAAATATGTAATGGTGCTTCAGGAGTTCTGTGTAGCTTTGGCCAGCTGCTGTACAGCACGACATATTGAGGTGGCATCTGGACAACCAGAAGGGTCAGGATTCAGGAGGTGAGAAGTGTTGCTTGATCTGTGCTCAAACACTCTATTCCGGCCCTGATGGTAGATCTTGAATAGTATTAAAAATTGGACTTCAAGAAGAAGCATGTGGTTTCTGTCTCATACAGGTTTCTAGTTATTATCTCAGTGCAGTTGAAATGCTATGCCAAAATGCTTTAAGGCCAGGTAACTCATAAACAACAGAAATGCATTAATTACAGTTTTATAATCTGGAAAGTGCAACATATGGACATCTCAGTGCTGACTGAGTCTCTTCCTAAAAAGAGGCATCCTCTATGTGTCTTCCTATCATGAAAGGGTTGACAGAAAAGCTTCCCAGACCTGTTTTGGATGGGTATTAATTCCATGCCAGAGGATGATAATACCTTTTCATAACACTCATTTCCCAAAGACCCTCACATCTAATTGGATCACTTTGGGGGAGTAAATTTCAATATTTAAATTTCTTAAAGATTTATATTTAATTATATATTTGCAGGGGGAAGGGTAGAGTTGTGCATATGGTAGACCCAGGTGCCTGGGGTGGCCAAGGGAAGACAATTAATGGATCCCTGGAGCTGGGGTCATAGACAACTTTCATCCTCCAGAAGTGTGCACTGTTACCAGGACTTAAGTTCTCTAGAAAAGTAATATATGCTCTCAACTACTGAGCTAGCTCTTGGGCCCCTCAATATTTGAGTTTTGAGAAACACATTTAAAACATACTACTTGGTGAAATTAGTGGCCTTGGTATTGCTGACAAGGAAGAAAATAATCTTTTATTGCCCTGTATCTAGCAGATTTAAGGGTTGGTGGAAGTGATGGTGAGGATAGTCAGACATTGTTCTTCTGCAAGGTCCAACTTAGATCTTAAAGCTAATATTATTCTTTGGCTAAAATAAAGTTGCTCTATGTGAATGATTTTGTATAAGAGGTCAGGGTGCATTGATAAGAGTGGAAACTGTCAGAATAAGAGAAAAACTAGGTACAAACAGCATAGTGATCTGAACATAGATACATTTTTCCTCAGAATAGAATAGAGATACAATGTGGGAGAGACTTCCTTAGTAATGATGGGGTAACTGGTATCAAGTGTGCATTTAATCATGTCTCCCAAAACATAAATAATGTTTTGAGAAGTATCTGAAATATAACTTTTTATTCAAAATAGGTATTTTTCATACAATCTATTCTGATTACAGCTTTCCTTTCCCTCACCCCTCTCAGATCCTCCCCATTTCCCCACCAATCCAAATCCATAACCTTTCTTCCTCTTCCTCAATAGAAAACAGTCAAGTATTTAAATAATAATAATAATAAGGTAGAATAAAAACAAAGCAGAATAGGATGGAACACACAACAAACAGAAAAAGGAAAGAACCAAAGAAAAACCACAAGAATCACATACAGACACACAGACACATTGTACACACAGAAATCCCACAAAAGCACAGAACCAGAAGTCATAATACATAAGCAAAAGATCTGTAAGGTTTAAAAAAGAAAAAACACACACAAAGCATTAATCATTATAAGACAAAAAAGTCTTCCAAAAATACCTCTGAGTTCATTTTGTGTTGTCTAGCTGCTACTGGACATGGGACCTGCCCTTAAGTGTTCTTTGTGTACCCTGTCAGAAGCCACTAAAGAAAAGTGATTTTTCCTTTGAGAACTGTTGTCAATTAGAGACAGTCTCTGGTTTAGGAATGGGAGACATGTCCACTTTACTTCTCAATGTTGGGACCCCATCTAGCTTTGATCAATGCAGACCCTGCACACGGTGCCACAGTCTCCCCTGTCATTTGGTAGCTCCAAATTACTTTTCTTTAACATATGTATATATTTTAAGAAGCTGCTGCTATATTAGGTTTTGATGCCACTCCTTGCATGGTCCTTAGTTTTAGCCTTCCCTCCCAGTATTGCCTCTCATTTCACCCTTCCTTCTGTCTCCCTGTTTGCTCCTCCCATACTAGTCATATCTATATAAATCAGGCAGTCAAGGAATTTGGAGACTTACTGCTTATATTTCAAGCCCAACTCCCTCTCTGTTATTTATTTTATTTTTAATTGTCAAATTAAATTTAGTATTTAAAAACTCTTGGGAAAAATATTATATACTGAAATTAAGCATACCCAGTCTGTACAACTCAACAAGCTTGCGTGCATGCGTGCGTGTGTGTGTGTGTGTTTGTGTGTTTGTGTGTGTGTTTGTGTTTGTGTGTGTGTGTTTGTGTGTGTGTTTGTGTTTGTGTGTGCGTGTGTGTGTATGTTTGTGTTTGTGTGTGTGTGTGTTTGTGTGTGTGTGTTTGTGTGTGTGTTTGTGTGTGTGTTTGTGTTTGTGTGTGTGTGTGTGCGTGTGTGTGTGTTTGTGTTTGTGTGTGTGTGTTTGTGTTTGTGTGTGTGTGTTTGCGTGTGTGTTTGTGTTTGTGTGTGTGTTTGTGTGTGTGTTTGTGTGTGTGTGTTTGTGTGTGCGTGTGTGTGTGTTTGTGTTTGTGTGTGTGTGTTTGTGTGTTTGTGTGTGTGTGTGTTTGTGTGTGTGTTTGTGTGTGTGTGTTTGTGTGTGTGTTTGTGTTTGTGTGTGTGTGTGTTTGTGTGTGTGTTTGTGTTTGTGTGTGCGTGCGTGTGTGTGTGTTTGTGTTTGTGTGTGTGTGTGTGTGTTTGTGTGTGTGTGTATTTGCTGTCCAAGTGTGCATGACTTCTAGCAGTCATCTACTGGTTGGCAAAAGTTGAACAAATGTGCTTAGTTTCCATCTGCTAGACAGTATTTATCCATGGATGATGGGGGATATCCTCTGTATGATGGAAAGTATTTTCATCTTATTGGTTGATGAATAAAGCTGTTTCAGCCAATGGACTGGCAGGATGTAGCCAGGCAGGAAGTATCGGTGGGGCCTATGACACTAGGAGAGTTCTGGAAAGAGGAAGGAGAAGGGAGCCACCAGAAAGACTCCATCTAGCTGCTGAAGGAAGCTGGAGCATGAGAGGTAAGCCATAGTCTCGTGGGAATACATAGTTTAATAGAAGTGAGTTAATAATTAAGAAAGAGCTAGCCAATAAGAAGCCTGAGTCATTGACCAATCAGTTCACAGTTAACAGAAGCCTCTGTGTGTTTATTTGGGACTAAATGGTGGACCAGGCAGGAGAGAAACTCTGTTTACCATGTCCATTATTGAGAATACATTAGAAGAATTTGTTTCCTTTCCTTTTTATTTAAATGAAAATGATTTTTTTCCTATATCTTAGGGAAAACTCCCCTCCTTTCTCATTCGGCTTCCCACTGAAGCACTTAAGCACCTAGCTCAATCCTCACATTATTCCAACTAATATAAAGGCCCTCTGGGATTGAGAAATATCACTTTATTTCTGCAGTTTTTCAATGGGCTCAGAAAGATTAAGTAATTTACCTGTGGTCATATAGCCAGTAGGTGGGTAGAGCCAGAATTATTTTTTATTTCTTTCAAAAGGAAAGCCTTTGTTCCCTGCATTTGAGAGCCAGAATCCTCTGAACTCACCCAAATGTACTATATGCTTTTTATTATTAATTTTTTACTTCATAAGGCAAAATACATAGAGAGAAATTTTGGTTTTTAAAGGTGTTTTCAAATACACAGCAAATAAATACTGAACCCCTGTAAAATGAAGTAAATCCCTAACAGTATATGAACTAAATGGTTGAGAAGTAATTTTTAAAATATCTGAATCCTGAATTTCCCCTATTCTTTAAATCATTACGGAGCTTCATTTGATATCAGAGGCTTACATGATTCTATGCACACTATAACATTCAAGGGAAATAGTCCCCGGGAGACACATTTGACATCTTATCTTTCGATGAAGCTGTAGTCTGAGATAAAAGTCCCTTCCTTTCCAAGCACCCTTCAGTGAAAGGGTTGCCATTTGGAGGCACACGCGGCCTCAAGCAAGACAAATGCCACTCACAGGACCAACCACCTAATAACCAAGGAGCCTGTGACAGCCAAGGAATCCGCAAACACATGGCTTTCTCTTTGACTTCACAAATACAGAGCAGAGACTATGTGCCATTTCCTTGCCATGACTGTGTTTGTGGGTACATGCGTCTCCCACAGTTACACTCAGGTGTTTCCCATGTCAGTGGACATGTACGCTGACTGAGTTATCCTGCTTCTTTTCTACTTGTAGGTGTGATTTTAAAGGCGGGGACAGGCACCATGCTTAGATACATCTCGTTTCAACCACACCAGTGTGAAACACTTTCAATATCCTTATAATTTGAATCCAGAAGAATATCCAGAGGACCCAAGGATGTTATATCTGTATGATCTATGTGAAATTATTATTATAGTATGCTAGCCTTAGAGTTCATTGTGTCATCATTTTTACCACAAATTATTCAGTCATTTCACTTAGTTTTTTTCCAATATAAAATGCTGTATCCAAAAGTACTGTTAAGTATTGACTGACTCAACTAGAGCAAAAATCTTTCTTGTTAAGTATATGTGCTTTCATTATTATCAAGCATAAAGTTACATGTAACAGTGAATTCACTCATTTAAGGTGTCTGCTTAGACCTGTTGAAATTACATGTCTTAGTCATCTTTATAATTTAAAAAGGTGTCTTCACAAAAAGCAGATTTTATTGAGCTTCAAATAGCCTTTAATCCTTCCCTGTACAGCTGATATCTCTAAAACATTGTTTAGGAATTGGTGCTACAACTTTCAAATGTAAATGAGAATATTTTCCACTGCAGAGACTTTCCAACAAACTATACAGGGGAGATGTTCAGAAGCACAGCATTTCAGTGGATAATTCTAGCAAGAGATACCAAAAAATAAATAAATAATAGCAATCAATCAAACATGCAGGGTTTAGTTTACAATAGAAAACAATTATGTGTACCCATCACAGAATGCTACTGATGTCTCCCGAATTTCAGACTAATAAAGACACAGTTGTGTTAGCTACATAAGCTAGGAAGGGACGCAGTGGAAAAGTGAGATAACAGTCGGAAATGCCTTTATGTCCTCTGGAACTCTAAGTACATTTGAATGTGATGTCATGATCAGAGAGGCCGCAGAAGCAGGATATGTCTGGGGAATGTTTTTTAAAGAGTTTGAATTACAGGATCCAAGAAACAAAGAAATTCTGCAGTGCCTCTGAAAACAAGTCACAGTCACAAAAAGAACTGGCTTCTCGAATGAACTGCTTTCACATTTCATTTGAATTCAAAGTAATTTATGTAGATCTGAAAATCTTATGTTTGTTGTACAGTCTAGTAGTCACGTGTTAGCAAAGAAACTTAGCAAAATGGCAACTTTTCTTTTCATGTGCGCTGGGAGTTTTGCTTGTTATAAAAGGTGAAGGTGAAAGAGAGCTTAATTGTTCCAGATTTTTAACCCTATTAAAGTACTTTCCGTTAAACATCTTTTTGAGATCCTTGACTTCTGTAAGTGACAATTTTAAGTAGCAGCATGAATCCCAGAATTTTTTCATGTGTTTTTCAAGCTATAATTTAAATATATAATGCAATCTTCAAACTCAAGACTAATTTCTTAAGTAAACAAATAAATATATATAAAACTTAAAACAGGAACATCTTTCTGACATGGGCTTTCAAACTCTGCCACTAGTATCCTTCACCAAAAGAAAAAGAAGAGGAATAGCAATAAAAAAATAATTAGAAGGAAGAAAAGAGGAAGAGGAAGGAGCAAAAGTCCTTTAGCAACTAAGGAACTAAGGAAGCCATTTGGTGGGCTGGATGTATAAGGGACACTTACTCACTGACTCGGTAGCATCACTTTTTCCTAAATAGGACCCTAGATAAAAAAGGCAATACAGAGTGAAACCATTAGTGTCTTGTTAAAACGAGGTCATGGTACATGATAAGGTTTACAAGAAGATCCTTTTTTCCTCAGTTCAGCTAAATATGACATCTGGGAGATATGAACTGCAATGATGGACGACTTAGAAATTTTTCAAAGAACCAAGAGGCTTGCTAAAAATTGTAAAGAGAGACCTTCGATGTGGTCCCTGGAGAACTAAATAATATTAGTTTATACTGTTATTATAAAAGTTTTATGAACCCTAATAGTCTGTGTCTACATAGTCGCCCCAAGGAACATGTGGAAGAAGTTGGAAGAAGTGGAAGGCAATTTAAAACTATTAGAATTCTTTCTTTTATAGCCCAATAGGACTCCTTCACCCATTAATTAGCTCAAAACTTTCTACAATGACCCATATATCTTCATTCTCCCTTTCTAAAATGGCCATGTCTGTGCCCACAAGCCCATTGTTTGGATAAATTTAGTATTTATTATATCCCAGTAGTCTTTACTTCATGCCTTCAGTCTTCAAAAAGTTCTTTTTCGTCTTTAATTATCATGAAATAAGATGACTGTGATGAAGTCCACACTGTACCAATCAGTTGCTTTTATGTTTAAGGAATTTAGTCACATTCCCTTTGCCTTTCAAGCCACTGATGACGTTATCTTTAAAATCATTTCTTCTGTACTCCGTTGGACCACAAGCATTGTAGCAAATACGCTGATAAGGTGGTTGTAGGTTTCCTTGCTTAAAAGTAAGGATTTATTTAAGCTTTGCTAGTGCCTTGCTAACTATTCAGGGAGAAGAGTTTTTGATAACCAGATAAAATGTTACCCTCCCAGAGAGGTCATTTGTCTAATAGAACTGAAATGATTGGTTTGTACATTCATTGCTGTGTAATGTGTCAGTTCTGGGTAATTGTGCATTGCCTTTCAATGTGTACCTAGAACTATTCTTCACTTAATGTATATTGAAATCTACTGCATTCATGTTACTCAGGATCACTCAAGAAGGAGAGGAGAGGTTAGAACAGCCCTAAAATTTTGTAAATATTCCATATATCCTGTGAGAAGCATATTGAGATGAACATATCAGACTGAAATTGTGTTGATGTTTTACAGCTTTATTCCATTTCTGTTGCTGCTGTTCTACATGTCTACTCCATTTGCTTTTGGAAATGATGTTATTTGATTTGTTTTAGCTTGACCTTAATTGGCTCCCTTCAAAGTTTAGGACTCTGTGCACACAGATAATCCATGAAGTTTGAGTCACTCTTCTGATTATTTCAGGAGGCTATATAATGGTTCACATATATACACAGAAATTATTGTCCATGATTCTCACTGAAATGGAAGTAATTAATAGTATTTAAGGTACTTCCATGAATGCTGTGATCACTCTCTAGCATTCTTTCTGGAATTTTAAAATTAATATGCTACCTCTAGAGATGGGGTATTTTCACTTTTTTGTTCATACTTAATACATATGACCTACAAACAATCAATTGAACACTGAGCATCACTACAAGAAAACTATCTCAAGGCCAAATCTACAAAGATGAACCAAATAAGTCCACTTTGTAAAGGAAATAGAAACATGTGATAGATGTGTGTGTATGCCTATAGACATGTGTAAACACATATGTGAGAGTATGCATGTGTATCTTGTATGGGTGAGAGTAGTAAAGGTTAACCTGTATGTGGTCTTAGTCTTGATCTCCACAGTATGTGGTTTGAGTTAAGCAGCCAGAAAAAAAAATCTTTCTTAACACTAAACCAAATAGGAACAAGGAAATTAACCCTGACTATAAGTAAGAGATGGTCACTTTCCTTCACCACCATGTGTTTCTGAAGTCTATTTACCATACCATACTCTTTCCCCCAGAAAATAAGACATTTTAACAATTCAGCATCCTTTCATGCCACTTGAAAATCCTTATTGCATTGTTTCATGAACTCTTAACAGAGCTATATCATCTCAGTAATAATTTGTTTGAATGTTGTAGATCAAACCTAGGGCCTTGAACATGGTAAGTATGAAGTTTACTACTGAATTATGCCCAAATCCTCCCTCAGATGATTTTTAAGGTTTTTAAACAGCATTGTTGACCATGGGCATGATGTCACTAGGTCTATCCTACTTAAATTCAGGCAAATTGTCTCATTCCCCTCTTTCTAGTATGTGTTACCCACAATTATAGTTTGTTTACTGTAGCTTGACATTATTGTCTCCAATAAGTGGAATCATATTGGATTTGTCTTTCTGTGACTAATTTATTTCACTTAACAGAATGTGTTTATATATCTTCTTTGTTATACATATTTTTGGGTTTTTTTTGTTTTTAAAAGCTGAATAATATTTGATTCCACGCATGTTCCATGTTTTTAAATCTGTTAATCTGTATTCTGAGAAGAAACAAGGAGACATATGACATTGGGAGTTTAATAGTTGCATGGATATAAATTCAATATGAAAGCAGCAAAAGCAAAAATAGAATAAAATGGTACAGCAATCAAACTAAATTGTCTGTGCACCACCAAGGAAATAATAAAGAATGGAAGAAAATATATGTGAGCTATAGACAATAAAGAGGTGAGAAACTTCCAGAAATCAATTGTAAAACAAGAATTAACCTGATTTAAAACTGTCCTAAAAATCTTAAACAGATATTTCTCTAAAAGTGACATGTAAACTGCCAAATATGGGAAAATTATTGAACGTCCCCAATCATCAGGGAAAGATAGTTGTAAGCTATAATTATGTATCTTGTCATTCCACTAAGAATGACTATTTCCAGAAAGACAAATGACGGACAGTGTTGGTGAGGATGTGGCAAATCAGAATGCTTACATGATATGGGTGAGAATGGAAAACAGAGCAGCTATCCTTAAATGCTACATAGAAATACCTCAAAAATTACAATTAACAAGTGACCTGGAAGTGTCACTTCTGTTTTTGTTTTGTTTTGTTTTTTGTTTTTTTGTTTTCTTCCATTTCAGACAGCAATTGAAACCAAGATCGTGAAAAGTCACTGGCGTGCTGACGTTCATTGTCTGAAATGTAGAAATAACATGACAGATGAATGGGTGAAAATTATGTGCATCTAGTTGGCTCATATATAGCTTGTAATAGCTTTCTAAACTATGAGGAGAATGTACCAAATCCTCCAGTGACAAGCGGTGCTTGGGATCTCAAACAGAGCCTGTAAGAAAAGAAAAAGTTTACTATATAAATAATAAATTATATAAATAATTGAACATGTCTTTTCTAAGAAGCATCAGAAAAATAAGCATTTTCCTCATTTATATTCACCATATATTCATCTACCTCAAATCTGAAAAGTTTATAGTTAACAGAGGAAAATTATTTATTATATTATTTATTATATTATTTTTAGCTTTAGAGCTAGTATATTGACTATACTATAGAATACATGTTTTAAAATTTTGGATTTTTAAATATAATATTCAAAGATTGCCCAACTGTAAGGGAATTGGGTGCACAATACTCCTTTATTATTTGGGTATAACCATAAGGAGTATGTTGTATGTATCATTAAAAATGGTTTTACTAGCTGCACTCTACAGAATATTAACAATGGTGCCACACACCTTTAATCCCAGCACCCAGGAAGCATAGTCAGGTGGATCTCTGAACTCCAGGTCACACTGGGCTACAGAAACCATGTCTCAAAAAGTAAAATAAAACATATAGAGAAAACATAAATAGTTTTTATTTAATGTTTTACATTTATGTACTTAGTATGCACACATGATTTGTGTGTGTGTGTGCGTGTGTGTGTGTGTGTGTGTGTCATGCTGTATGTGTAGAGTTCAAAAGACAACGTATAGGAGTTGATTTTATCTTTATACTATGTGCGTCCTAGGAACTAAATTTAAACTTATATTTTCAAGCTTGCTTAATAAGCACCTTTACTCACTGAGCCATATCTATAGAACAAGATTAAAATTCTTAAAAGAAAATTTTAAAATGTATAAGTAAGTGTTATACATGGTCCTGGTGCCATCTCACCATAGCCTTGGCTGTTTTTGAACAAAGGAATTGTGAGTTTACCTGATAGAATGTATACCTATTTTCTCCTATTCCTGGAGTATAACAAAGCCCCACAGTCCTGCTTTATATATAGAATATACTGGCTGTGAGCAATTGAATGTGAAGAATACAGAGCAATGCACAACCCTGAAATATTGTCATGAGTCAATCTAATAGTGATCAATTAATTTTAGCTTTATTTTAAGATGTAAGTTATCATTCTAATATCAAATTGAGCTTTTAACCTTCTAAGCCCATCTCCTTTTGTACAGAATCATCTTTTAAAAAGTATTTGAAATTCTTGAAAAAATAAGAATTAAATTTTGTAAGATGTCTAAGCCTTCATGAAATGACATTTTATTATGCAAATGCTTACGTATACTGATTAGGTTGATATTGTGGACATGAGGGTGGTGGATACTAAGCCAATGACACATAACCCAGGGTATCTGAGAACACAGCCTCCAATCCTCTGTTTTAGCTGGCTACTAGATAGACCTACTTGATTTACAGGTTGATATTTCAAATCATTCATATTTCAGATCAGTCAAATATGTTTCCTCCTTCAGTTAATCTCCTGAAATATTATGTCAGCTATTCTTTATAGGAGATGCTTCTGGAAGGTTTGCATTGGTGAGAAATGGAAGGTTAGTGGAGCTCAATGACTTATCGGTGACAACCACAGTGGCAAGGTACAGAGTAAGGGACTGGGGGTAGGATTGGACAACCCTAGGAAAGGGAACTAGAATAGATAGATATGGATGGATGGGTTGTGGCTGGAAATGGAGAATCAAACAGGGAGGGGAAAGGAATAGGAGAGGAAGGGACTGTTAAAACAAGGGGCCATTTGAAGGATCTTTTTAAAAAGACCATAGCTGATTCTTTTGTTTTTTAATCCGTGTTTTGCTAGGCCTCTTAGTCATCATATGATAGAGTATTATCAAAGATACCACATTGCCTGTAACCAATTAGGTCATCAACAAATATTCTAAAGTAAATGAAAGAATGAATGCTATTTTAAATAAGAATGCATAGTTCTTAACTACGTCTGCTGTAGGTCTTGTTGGTTGGTCTGAGGCATTCATCATACTCCATGTCATTTTATTCTAGTAACTGTAATTGTAAAGTGTACACCTGTACCATTATTTTAATGATAAAATGCTCAGTAGTTTACCAATAGTCTCGATATGTCTGATCTAGTTGTAAAGCTGCCATCAAAACTAAAGCTCTCCAAACCTATGGTTTTATGGTCTTTCTTCTTTTCCATCTTGATCTGTTTTGTGTAATAATTGGTTTTCTCTTATTTCAACTTTTTGACTTTTGTGGGGTGTATGTTGCATGTGTCTATCATATAACTTATGTCAGATTACTAAAAAGAAAAGCATACTGACAAGGTGTGTGTACTTACTGAACTTTAGCGTGAACTCAGAATTCCCAAACTCGTAAAGGTGGATTAACCCCCACTCTGGTATCTAATGTGATGTTTAAGAAAGTATTTATTTATTTATTTATTTATTTATCTATTTACTTATTTATTGTGTGTTCTTCACCCTCAGGTAAAGCATGACAAGGTAAAATTCATGAAAAGCAAACTTAGGTGTAATCATCACTAGCTTTTTCCTTACATATGAGATAAGTATATGGTTTCAAATTCTCTTAACACCTTGCTCAAAAATAAACAATAGAGACAATAAATAAAATCTTAGATAATTATTTGCATGTAAAGCCTTAACTACAACAATGTTCTTTCATTTTCCTGTGTCAGAACAAAGATGGCATCTCATCAAGCCAAGTGCAGCATGACACATTTACTGAACGGTCTTTTCTCACACACCTTACACTCAATTTAACAAATATTTATTGAGTTCATACTGTGGCCATGGTAACACTATGGGAGTTATGAAAAAGGCTAAGATACCATTTGTGCCCTTGGGGAATTAATAACCTGGTCGCAAACGTTGACATGTATACAATCAAGTGTGGTAGTTTCAAGGATGAAGTGGGTGTTTTAATAGCGACAGAAAAGGTTCTGTTAGTATAATGAGTGCAAGGCTAGAGGGCAGAGCAAAGCCGAGCTGGCATTGACGTGGCAGGATATTAAAGGCAAGACATCAGTCTCAAAACTGAGGCACGCATGGACCCGAATTAGTTAGGGAGCTGATCGTATAGAGGGAAAACTACCAGGGTCATTTCACGGAAAACATCAATAACTCGTGACACTTAATCAGATTTGCCAGTGAAAATTGGGAGAGGTCAAAGGTCGATTGCCATTTCTCGTTAGATCCTGAGATAGAACACTCAAAATTCAAAAATTCTCTGGGTTAAGTATGCAACTTTTCATTTGAGATGAAATCTATGAGTAGATTGCCATCACTTGGAAATTTGATTCAGAGGTGCAGCGAAAATACCAGATATGTTAAGATCATGAGCCTGAAAGCAGGCAGAAATCAAGTATGAGCTCAACTTCTCCCTAATAGTGTCACCACGAGCACATTACATAATCACTTTATTCCTAAGCTTCTTAATTATCTGGTGAAGATTGTATTATCTTCCTCATAAAAAAAAAAAAGTAAGAACTAGTACATCAGCAGTTCTCAACCTCAGGGTCAAAGAACCATTTAACAAGGGTCACCTAAGACCATCGGAAAACACAGATATTTACATTACAATTTACAACAGTACAAAAATTACAGTCCCAAAGTAGCAGCGAAATATTGTTATGGTTGAAGACTCCTAAACATGAGGAACTGTATTAAAAAGGTATAGTATAGGAGTGATGAGAACCACCATCATATATGATAATTGTTAATGAATTTAGCAATGTCCCAGAAATCTGAGGTTTGCAGACCAAAGATATCACTAGATAATTAAACATATTTGAGAACAGATTCTCAAAGAAGATGCTGATTATGAATTTGTAGAAAAACTCATTAAGTACAATACTTATTACTAAATAGGTATACGCTTATATAGTAGGAGTTTAATATGATTTGCCCTGTTTTTTATGCCTAAAAGATAAAAGTTCTCCAACAGCTAGGGAGCCTGTATGGCACTGACATGGGCCCTTTGCATGTGGGGGGACAGCTGTGTATCTTGGTCTGTTTGTGGGATCCCTAGCAGTGGGACCAGGATCTTTCGCTGGTGTATAAACTGGCTTTTTAGAACCCATTCCCTATGATGGGATGGCTTGCTCAACCTTGATGCAGGCAGGAGGAGCTTGGACCTGCCTCAACTTGTCAGATTTGGTTGACTCCCCTTGGGAGGCCCTACCCTTTCTGAGGAGGGGAAGGAAGAAAGGAGGTGGCAGAGGGAGTAGGAAAAAAGGAGGGATGGGAAACTGTGGTTGTTATGTAAAACAAATAAAAAATTTTTAATTTAAAAAAGATCTCAAAGAAAATGTTGCATTAGTTTATCAGTACATATTCTAAAAGAACATGGAAATAATGAAAGCAGTTTAACATTTGTTAGTTTTACATAATGCTCTAAATCTTTATCTGTTTGTCATAAATTGAGCTGGATTATAAACACTATGAAATTCTAGCTTCAATAGTCTGTCTCAATGTCTCTTTGGTAAATGGATGTCACATGTGGGAAGGCCTGTTTCCATGGCCAGCACAAGTGAAGGCTCTCTTGATAATGCTTTCAGATGCATGAAGTAACTATAGAGGGTATAAACCAGTTTCTAGTCTTTCTTTTATCCAATACAACCAATTAACTAAAAACCTTATGGGCTTGGGGAAATCTAAGTGTTTGGAATAAATTATGGCCTTTTACATTTGGCAGAAGAAACATGTAAATGTGCAGTTGCTCAATTAAGAGTGAGGCTAGTTCTTTTCCTTCCATTGCTATTACCTAAGGAATATGTGAATTCCAAAAGAAGTTGGTAACTTGCGAAGTTGGGAATAAGAAGGTTGCTACCATTACTTAACCTGTAGGAACAGCAGTTTTCTTGTCTTCTGGGTGGTACCCGCTGTATCTGGTTTTCTTACTCAATCTCTGATACTTAGACTCTGTAAAGTAAAAGGTTAGAGAGGGAAAAAGAGTTAGTAAAATATAAACAATTATATGACAGTAAACTTTAAAAATGACTATAATTTTATATTTATTTCCATTAATATGATGACTTTTTTTTATTGGATTAAAGCACCTTACGTAAATTGAAAAACTACAGTGACTTAACTACCACTATTTCCAACATGGTTTCTTTAAGAATATTTATTTGCACAAAAAGATTTAACTTATTTACTTGAAAATAATACTTAACTATTCATCCAATGCACATTCAGTATAGGTATACTCTGCCTTTTTGTACTTTGGCTAATATTTTATAGGTTTGCTTTTCCTTTTATGTGAATGTTTATGCTGAATTGGATTAATTAATTCAATCCCAGGACAATGATATTAGAAAAATAGTTTAATATATTTTTGATGTGGATTATAAAATCAAAGGTTGGACTAAATTCAAGTTTTTATGTTGTATTTTTTAAAATGAACAAACAAAAAAGAATTCCATGGTAACCAAAGGCAAGCAGTATTTAATATAATCAGTTACTGAATATGAACAGAGCTCTGGCAAAGATCTGGATATCACTCAAAAAGGGTTTCCCTTTTGGACTTTGACCAATTATTCCTCAGCTTAAATCTATAGTAAAATAAATAGCAATGTGTATTTTAGTACATATTATATCACACTATTTCAAATCTTACATATATTAAATAACATAAACATGTGTGCTTTTACTGTAAGGTTTAACAGGCATCTTTTAAAATTGTTTGGATCTGTCAAGATGCTCCAGGTTTTAGTTTTCCTTGTGCTGCCGTCTCATCTCTAGGAATCTCTGTCCGTTCTCTTCTCCTTTCCATTCACTTGCTGTCCCTTGGTCTGCTTCAGTGATGAGCTGAAAGGCAGGATTGCTGTGGAGAGTGAACTTTTCATCTCTTTGCTTATTCAAATGAGACTGTGACTGGCTCTTATGTTTGATGGCATGAAACTAATTACTAGGATTTTAGTCCCTGCCACGAGGGGAGGGGTAGAGAGAGAGAGAGAGAGAGCTTGCATGTTTGTGTGCTTTTCTCAGCTTTGTTGCATATACTTTGGCCCGGTTTACCTAAATTCTCACAATGATCGCTATTGCTAGCATGACTGCTCTTGGTTACCCAGTATGCCACGGGGACTCAACAGAGCAGCGGTTTAGCACATATAGCTCTCTCACAACGGGTGGTTTTAGCAAAACTCTACACGATTCTTTGCCAAATAAATATACTCTACAAAGACTTCTAAGTCTCTTTTGAAATATTTGGAATCAAAATTTAAAACAAATTTACAAAAGAAAAAACATGTTCGTTGGTCTTTGCTGACAAAGGAATAGCAAAGTAAGCTAATCAAGCGAACAAAACCAATTTTTAACGATTCACAGCATAGCATGTGTTAAGATTTTAGAATTCAAAAACCACAAAAGCAGATGAATTTTTTCATGGATTCAATCAGGCAAGAGAGATGAGCTTTTCAAATTCACTTTTTCCTTATAATTGCACATTGAAAAAGTATATGAAATACCCTGGTGCTTTTCATCTCACAAAGAAAACAGTTGTAAAAGATTTTTTCCCAGACATTATTGTTAAAAAGACAAAACACCTTAGTTTCAATAAGGCAAAACTTTTAAAGTATTTTTATATTTTAAAAAATTTGAATTTTTAGATAGAGATAATGTGCAATGCAGGTTTGGTGCAGCTTGTACATAGTAGTGGAGGCAATGTATAGTCATAATGGCAAGGATATCTCTCCCTAGGTTAAAAGATAAGAAATGGGGATCGTAGTTCAGTTATGCCAACAACCAACTGGACATCTGACTTGTCATTTATGATCATCTTTTCAAGGGGCAGAATTAGGAGGCCCTGTTGAGTTAATAAATAAGCAAATAAACACAATTTTGCATGCTGTAATTGGAGTTTACAGACTTGGAATTATAGTCCATAAGAAGGTAGTGGAAAGGTGTAGGGAGAGATAAAGTATCTGCAGCACTGACCACGCCCCACAGGTACATGGGAGAAACCAGGGATAAAAAAGGCTACACAGGAGGGGACCCAGCTCTCTCTTGGATTCCAGGGGAGATTCAGGGACCAGAGCAATGAGCTCAGTTCTTGACTTCTCATGTAAATGACCCATTTCTCTAATAAAGTATTTTTGACCCTCCCCCCTTTTTGGGTATCTACAGTACCACCTGTTTACCGGCTACAGAAAGGGAAATGGATAATTCCTGAGGGTTTTTGGTTTATCCAGTTGTGCTTTTCACTTTTTTGCTTGTTTGTTTTTGCTTTCTAGGTTTCTAATACAATTGGAAAACATCTAATCTTAAATTATTTCTTCAGCTAGAAAAAAAATTAAAAGCTCAGCTCTGCCACTTTCTCCCTTCCATTTTTCCTTTGCCTATTGTAGACAAGACTCCGCTCATGCAAATATAGAGCATTTTGAAAAAAAATCAAGTATAATTATTTTTAAACGTTCGTGTCTTGGGTAATTGGCTGGTCTATTGTCTATGATTTGCTTATCCATGAGGTCAAAAGCATGAGGCCATGCAACCCAAACTAATCATTTCTATTTGCTTTTTGAAGGTTCACTGAATCCTTTACCCTACATTGACTTCGGTAAAGTTAATTTTCTATACTAAAGTACTATTCAAATTAGCCTTTTAAAAATGACACTACATGGCCAACCACAGACAAAGGACCCCATTAAATTACAAAGCTCCTGAACAACAAAGCAAGCAGTTAACTGACTGAGGAGACGATCTGTAGAATGAGAGAAATCTTTGTCAGTTGTACATCTAAGAACAAAAGCAAGCAAACAAAGACACTAAACATGAAAACAAACAGCCCAGTCAGACAAACCGTTTTCAAAAGAAGGAATACTATCAGCCAATAAATATTTTTAAGCTGGTCAGCGTCTTTAACTACCAGGCTAATGCTAATGGAATCTATTTAGAGATTCTACCCCACTGCTGTCATAAAGGCTGTCATCAAGTATACAAATGAAAGCAAATACTGGTGAGGATGTGGGGAAAGATCTCTTACTCACTTCCATGAGAGTATAAACGGGTACAGCCATTATGGTAACCAGTGTAGAGGTTTTCCAAAAGTAATAATAGATCTTGCGTGATACTGAACTCTCTGACTCCTGGGAATATTCCTCAAGATCTCTATATACAACCTCAGAGACATGTCCTCTTTTATGTTCTATTGACAACAGTGAGGAAGCCAATTAGCTGATGACAGATAATGAAAATGTGTGACACCACAGAATGTTGTGCTGCCACTAGGAAATACGAAAGTGTGCAATTTTCAGGAAAATGGGTAGAACTGGGAAGTTTGTAAAGTGATGGAACTCAGGTTTTCAAAGGCAAGTACTGAATAATTATCTCTCATATGCAGACCTTAGCTTCTGATAATTCCATGTGTATATTTATGCGGAGTGATCATAGGTGTCAGGAACCTGGAAAGGGGTCCCCAAGATAGGGAATAAAAAGAGGCCTTGAGGGGAAACGGTAGGGTAATCGTCGAATGCGTGTGCCATGGATGTGAAGGGAAACCAGGGATACAAGGGCTTGGGCCAGTGTGGGGGGAGGGAGATGGGAGAGAGAAAGCAAGTTGAGATCAACCAAAACCAAGAAAGGAAATCTGCTATTTGCATGCCAAAATAAAATAATGACTAAAAATATATGGATTAGGGGGAAAAATTGAACCCATGTCAAAATTAAGGGAATCCTGAGGAAGTCATTTGGGAAGTTTTTCTGGGAGAGAAAATGTATCTTAAGCACATTTCCTCAGGTTGTTTAAGATTCTGGATTATTAAAGTAATCTATTTCCAATACAAAAACATTTATGATACATCCCTGAAATAGGTAAGAAAAATTGATAAATTAAAAGGCATTGTACTCCTAGGACAGTCTGTCAATCATCCAATAGCGGCACTGAGATAGAGGCAGCATTTGCCATCATTGCCATTACCTTGGACTCTGGCAAAGACTCAGTCTTCAGGAAGTTGTTTCTAAGAGAAATGAAGAATAGATTTCTATAGAAAATGTCTTCAGTTTATAGCAGTTTATAGATGGAACTAGGAATTTTCCTTAACTCTGTGGCCATCTAAACAGTTCTTCTAGTCTAGTCTGTGGATTGAAGTCTGTGCTACCTCTGTCCTTATTTCAGACTGCTGAAAGTCCATGGTTAGTGAGTAGGTCCACATTCCAATGCTAGATGGCTTTTAATCTCTACTGTTTGACTTCCATAACTCATATGCTTTGCTTACTCATATATATTTTCTGTTGTGAAGAATCTGATGCTGGTGTCCTTCTTCTCTGAGGACATAATATTTTTGAGACACAAAGTCATGAGAGAAACATTATAGATGTTTATGCTGGAAATTATTGTAGAAAAAATAATACAGTTGGGAAGACTTACAACTGTGTAAACTGTCAAATAATTCCCAGGTTGTAACAGCTCAGAAATGTAGTGTTTGATTATCTCATACCTGGTAATATGCCGATGAATCACACACACACATGTCCACCTATGTCAGTGATAACTGTCTATACTTCATTCATAGTAAGAAGCTAGAATTATTCTTGAGGCTGGTGCAATATTGCATGTATGCCTTGGTATATCCTAAATATATATTGAGACACTTGGAAATTTATAATTTTGACTTCTATATGTCTGATTTTTGAAAGAAGGGAGTGTCTAACTTTTCTCTTTGTAATCTCTAAGAACTACCAGCACCCCAAAATACAAGGTTGAAGTAGCTAACTTTTACTAAGTAAATCGCAGATTTTAAACAAGTAGATAAAGATAGCCTGAATTGGAGCCAACTAACCTTGTTCTGTCATAGCCAGGAAACTGACTCAAAAGCCACTCAACAAATGAACTCTCATGTAGCATCAATTCTTTTACATCAAGGACTGTGATTTTCCCAAACTCAGAAAACATCACATTTTCAGATGGGTTTCTACCAGGTTAATCCTGGTCCATTAGTTGGTAAATAGGATTGCTTAACAATGGCAGAAAAATTATTAAGTTTTCTGTGGATAATGAAGAAAGCTGCAAGGAATTACATATTCACTTATGATATGGTAGAAAAACTTGAATCCTCAAATAACAGGGTGTTACCATGTAAGCTCCCTCCAGAGATTTGGAAACCAAACTGTAAAGAGAGAATTATCTGGTTGATAGTAACACTTCAGTTCATTTTTTTAAAAAATTAACTCATGTATTTGAATTGACACAGAGCAAGCTACATGCATTTATCATGTCCAACATGGTGTTCATGCAAAACCCTAATTCAAACTTATGATAGTCATCTTTATATCCTAATACATGAGTACAGGTTTGATGTGTAGAAACAGGAGGCAAGGTTATTTTTATCTTCATGTGAACTAGAACAGATGAGAGGAAACAGGAAGTAGATTAAAGGAAACAAAGGAAGGGTCTAAAAGCAGAGGGAAAATGCATGATAAAAGGAGATGAAGAAGCCAGTGGCTAAGGATGGGAAGCAAGGAATGGAGCTGCTAGAACACTCAACACAGCATCTTTACCAATCAAATGCTTATGTACAACCCATAGCATTTCAGTATCTTCCCTGGGCAAACAGCAATGCCTTCCCTTTTTATTCACCCTGCTGCAGCTGCTCACAGAGATGCATCTGTCAGAATAGACTTGGTTTGCTTTTCATTGATCCTATAATGGTGGGGAACATGGCCAGAAAAGGATAGCTCTCCAGTATCCTGACTTGGAGTCTTGTTAGCAAAACAAAATGTAAACTGCTTGGAGACAATTCCCTGTAGCTGTCAATTCCACCAGGGACGTTCTGTGGCAGCAGAGGCTGTTTCTCCTCTGTAGGCCCACACCATTGAACAGGATAGATCAGAAGGGATATGAGAAAGTTGCCCTTAAAATCTAAGTTGCTCTTCTGAGATGTTTATCCTTCTAGGTTTTTGTTTGCTTGATTGTTGGGTTGGAGATTTTTAATGTCAGCATGAGTCATAACTATTGGTTCTTAGCCTGAAGCACCCAGCACCAGTAGGAATTGAGGAAGCTGAAGCCGGGTATGAATAATGAATGGGCTGTGTAAGCAGAAGTCTATATCCAGTCAATAGTGAAAGCATGTGCAGAATCGCAAGCCAGCGTACTCATGGATTCTTTCTCTGCGTTCTCTCTCAAGGAAAACAAGAGCCAGAGAGCACTTGAGCGGCCAACACCTGCAATCAGATCAGAAGGCTCTGCCCTTGCTGTCCCAAAATCTCCAGTGGATCATCTCATTAAGGTATTAAAAAAATGTGTTTCTGATAGGTTCTGCTGATTGCCAATGCAGTTCCTGTCCTTATCAGGATGTGGTGGGGGCATTTGTGGAGACAGTGAAATTGTATTAGTTACTTTTCTTGTGTTTATAGAATCACTCATATAAACAATTTACAATAGGAAGCAGGCATATTTTGCACAATGACCCTTTTGGCACTTTTTTGTGCGCTATTTAGTCTATAGTGGTAAGCAGGGTATAGTAGAAAAGTTCACTCCTCAGCATGTTGGCCAGGAAGCAGATGAAGGGGGCTGCCGATGCTCTGTTAGCTTTCTCCTTAACCCTCTTTAATTCTGTGTCCTGGTCCACATCCATGGCGGGTCTTCCTCCACTTAGTTAATGCCCACAGACACAGAGCTGTGTGGCACCAATCTCTGAAGTGACCCCAAATTCAATCACATTGACAATGAAGACAAGTCATCGCAAACTGTGTCTCTTTAAATTTCTTTCGTATATTAAAGGCACATTAGTATTTGTCTTACATTCTGAAACTGTGACAGTTTTAATGCATTTGGTTTAGTGGGGTACTTAGGTAGCACTTTTGATGTTTCCCCCAGTGAGTATGGACTCCGTGGATTCCAACATTGTCAAGGTTCATTATGTGCAGATGATCTTGAGCAGCCTTGCATTCCGAAAGAATATGTCATGGCATCTGCCTCTGTGCTTTGGGGGCCTGCTACACAGATGATACTTTAGCTAGAATATTGGGTAGGGGGCAAGAGGTGTAAGGAAAATTTGTTTCAGAGGAGCGTTTTCTGGGGCCATGGCATGTCTCTTCCTTTCGTTCGGTGCCTAATCCAACAGCAAGGTGAATGTATCATGTTGGAACGATTACATGTGTTAGAGTGTATAATGGGGTTGTAAAGTAGCTGCTTGAATGTCTTATCTAATGAATGCCATCAAACTCAATTATCACTCTTAGACTCTTCATTAACCAATCAAATTACTCCTTTGCTCTAAGACATTTCAAGCACACTTTCCTAGGTGTAAACACAAGCCTTTGTAGTAGCTGGTGACTCACAGAATTTTATTTGAACTCCTGTGTTCATGATGTTTATGATACCGGAAGCATTGCCTCTGACATGATTGTCACTCTGTGTAAGAGAAATATTTTTATTATGAAAATAATTTTATTTTACTACTTATATTTGTACTAGGAGTTATACAAGACAAGTATGGTATCTTGTGTCTGCATCCAGAAGACTGAGGCAGGATCGTGTCAGAACAAAAGTTTTTAGCTTCAGGGATTAACTGCTTCAGTCCTAGAACTTTCTGTCTTCCTTGTAGGAAGATGTCATTGTAGAGTGTCACAGGTGCTGTTGTTGAACTGTGCTTTTCCAAATTATCATGATTTCTTCACATGGGTTATTAAAAGAGTGGTCCGAAACTGTTCATACCTGTTATAAATAGCAGTTTAATTCTCTATTAAATAAAACAGCAGTACTGACATATAACAGAAACTCCAAGCATTTCATAAGAGATGCCTGCCATCGTGATGTGATTCTTACCATACAGACATTAAAATATTTCTGTTTGATTGTTTTCTACTTTGTGGTCTTTACCTGTCCTCTCTCTATAAATATTTCAGAAATACCTCAACATGTAGCCTAGTATCAGGCCACAGAAATATGTGTTCCAAGATCCCATGCCAGGCATTTATTAGAATTGGGAATGAACACCGTTCAAATTATACATATCTGGTTATTCTATATTGCAAAGTTTAATGAGTACTGTGTAGGGAGAGCAAGAAAACAGCTGATAGGAAATCACAGAAAACTGTGTAAACATCATTGACAAATTAGAAATAGTGAAATTAAGTTTTGATTTAAATTTTCTTACATACAATTCCTTAGACTACACTATGTAATATGGGTGGCTGAACGTATTTTCCTCTTACTCATAACTCAACATTTTGCAATTAAAATTCTGTATTTGCTGTTAATTAATGAAGTTGAGGGCATACACATTGATTTCAAAGCTTCTAGCCAATGATCTTTACCATAGTGAAAAAATATGCAATTCATAATCTGGGCAATCATTATCGTCTTTGACTTCAAGTCTTTAGTTTTATTACTCCTTCTAAGTAATTGGCTTATATGTTCGTATGTTATTAAGTCCAGTAAGCACTGTTTCTTCAAGAATTCCAACCTGTCCTTTTTATTGATCTGACTGAGACAACTCCTGTGGGTGTCTAAAAGGATGCACCATTGGTAAGATTGTGTAAATCATTGAGACTGAAGTTCACAATTTCTACATGAGTAGGGTTTTACCTGGAGAATTTTCTCATTGTTTTAGTTTTAGTGCAAATAAATTAGATAGTGTTTTCCAGCTTACTTTGCTAAACTCCAAAGAAAGTATACTCATAATTGAGGGTTAGGGGACAGAACACTGTCTTCTGGACTGTCAGAGTACAAAATGCTGTGATTACCTCAGGCACTGGAAGAAAGCAAAAAGCACCGATGGTTCTAGCAGGAAAACAACAGATATATTTGACCCATGAAATTAATTCTTGCTTCCTACATGGTGAGTCCATCGAGGCAAGGGTCTAAAAGGAAAAAGAAAAAAGGCTGCAATTTTACTTTTGCAGGTTAGCAGACATTATAAAATAATCATATCTTTGCAATGTAGGAATGAAACTGTTTTCCAAATCCAGAAGCATCCTTGGCAAATCTAAAAGAGGGAAAGGAAGGGAGAGAAGAATTAGGAAAAGAAAAGGGTTGCTGTCAGTTCCATTCAAGACTGCCTCTAGAGAAAAACAGGTACTAACTTCAAGTGTGTTGGCTTCTAAGTTTTATTCATAAATTAAATATTTGGGACCCAAAACACATTCTTCATAGAAAACAATGTTATAAATCATGTTTGATGTGCTAATTCATTCTTAAATTGACAAAATTATACTAAAATTTTATGATTTGTGAAGAGCAGTAGAAAAACAATGTTTTCTGATTCCTAAAATTATATCAATTAAACAAAATGCCTTGAAATTACTTATTTTCTCTAGATATCAATACCAAAGGAAAGCAGGTTCTACTATAGCTAAAGATTCAAAAAGAATATGATTATTTTTCCAAAATGGATGGATTTTCTAAACTGTGAGATTGTAGCAGGAACTGTGTTCTCCTGAGCAGAAGAAAAAGGAGATGGAGAGTTGGGGTGCTGATGCAGCTACAGGAGGAGAGGCAAAATGCCCAATCAGTGTACGATAGCATGAATAACAACCTAGGAAAAAGAAAAGGTGGATCGGGGAGCCCTCACACCTCCCAGGCAGAAGGAAGGGTTCTTGAAAACATGATAGAAACAAGCTGTGGCCGCATTCAAAGATCCCTCTTGATGGCTTTTGTCAAGGCGAGATGAACCAGTTTCTTCCTGAAGTGGAAGATGTACTCAACACTGAGGGATTTAGGAAGTTACATATAACTGTGTAGGGTGACTTGGTTGTGCCAGTCTTTGGAAATGACGCTTCAAAGTTGCATGAGTAACACTATAATGCCAAGTATTATCAGTGTCACATATGAAATTCCTTGATATTGTTCCATGTACTTAGTTTTCCTGTCATTGTGTCCTTGTTTTATTCTTCTCTGGTTCAGCCAAACTTGCCCATGATGGACCCTGAGTCCATCATGCTGGAGCTGGCAGCAATAATGTTGCTAAGGTCTTAAATGCCAGTTCCACCAGCAACCTCTGTGTACTGGTCCCAGTTCTCATAGGGATTTCACTTTTTCAGAGACACAGATGATTAATAGGGTACGATACACAAATTATCAGACCCAACAAATATTATTAGTGCGCTAGTTCAATCACATAGTTTCTTTGCCTTTTCTTCATTCAAAGACTCTGTTTCCATTTTAGTCTCCCTGTTGCTTACTGTGTTCAACCATGAACTAAAACCATCTGCTCCACTTGTTTTGATCCACATAAGTTTTTGGTCTACATAAACCAAAGGGACAAAAAAAAAAAAAGAAATACATTATATAACAGATATGTGAATTGCCTGAGAAAAATCTATAGGGCTGGGCCTAAGTAATGGCAGGGGATATGCAATGTGTCATTTGTGGAATCATAATCCACAGTCTATGCCGGAAAGGCCTTTTATCTAATTCTGAGCCTTTTCTTAATTACATTTTACAGCAACTAAGTGTCCTACTCTGACACATCAAAACAAATACTCTGTTCTCTGGTGCATGTCTGGCAGAGTGATTTTGGCATGCATTAAGATGGGCCAGCCAATTCCAAGTTCAGTCAGGACTGTGTGAGACTACTCAATACAAAAATAACAGACTAGACTTATGAAATTTTATTCTGGTAATAGAAAAGAAATTATTGAATTGGGATACTAGTGATAAAGGGGGAAACTGGTCATGAGATGGAACACCCATCAACTTTTGAAAATGTTTACATTGATTGAAAGAAACCAGTGACTTGAGAGGTCTAGGAATTTCATGGCAATTTTTCATCATTTCCTTTAAACTAGAGATTTTTAAAAATAATATCAGTTAAAAGAACCTAATTAGGTTAAAATACATATTTATTTGAACACCATTGTAAGAATAAAACATTTCTTTTTTAATTTCACTATTTTGATATTTATTTCAACCAAATAATGTGTTTTATAAAAGTTTTCTGTTTTAAAGTAATAACAGAAAATTTTTTATTTTTATTAACTGGCTTATTTGGTATTGATTTATATTATTTGTATGTAGTTTTGCCAAGTATTTGGGACATAAGAATGGTCATTTTGCCATCATGTAATCTCTTTAAATACTGTACTACTAAACATAATTTGAACACCCCAGAAGTTTCACATGAACATGGAAAAGAATCTCAAATAACCCCACAGAGAAGCATAAATGAACCAAGAGCAAGATCAGACAAATGGACAAATATTTTTCAAAGCTCAATAAGAACACAAGGTAACAAAGAGAATCATCAAAAAATAAATTGGCTTGGGTCTCTATAGCTATGAACTTTGGGAAGCTGTCTGTACTGCTCCCTGAGGCCTGCTCTAATATAACGCCATTAGACACCATAGTTTATGAACTACAGAAATGAATTTGCCACAGTTCTCTGGGCTGGGGAGTCTAAGGTCAGGGTGCTGGCAGATTAAGTATCTCTCAGCGGTGTATTTCCTACAGGGCTGTCTTTCTGTGCAAGCCTTATGTAGCACAAAGGGCAAAGGGGTCTCTCTTAGGCCTCTAATGTAAGAGTGCTAGTCCATAAACATAAAACAGTTTGTGAACTCATGGCCTTCCAGAGACTGAGGGGTTAGGATTTTAACATAGGAATGTGGGGAGGCAAAAACATTCAGGTCATAGTACCGTCCTTCTAACATTAGCCAAGTGCAGCATTGTCTGATTTTAACTTGCATCTACATTCCAGACTTGTTACTGACAGCTAACTTGCTTTCTATAGGCAGTTTTGGTATTCAGCAATAAGATAATTATCACCTTTATTGGACATGTCTGGTCTACAGAGTGAGTTTCAGGACACGCTCCACAACACAAAAAAAAAACCCTATATCAAAAAAAAATCACTGATTTCTAGAAGCAATAAGTGAAATGAACACAGTAGCCAGGGAAACTATCCAAAGCCCGGGTCGTGGGCATCTAAAGGCAACAGAGAAGGAAAAGGAGACAAAAGAAAACAGATCCTTAACCATGACAAGGTCAGGCCTGGGCCTACACACTATGAAGCTTGAATATATGTGCTCTGTGTACACACGTCCTTCAAGACCTCATATAGAGAAACTAATGGAAGCCCACAACCATATAAGGAAACATCTTTGCTGCAGAACACAAAGGACCACTTTAGAAGAAAACCCCCGCACCAAATTGAGCACTGCTTTATAACAGAACAAGTAAATGATCCATGTTCCAGATAAGACCCAGAGTAACAAAGAAAAAGCAGGCTACAAAAGGGTGAGACCATTTAAAAAAATAAACTGAAAGCATATATAAACCATTTAAATGAATATAAATAAAATAATAAACGGAAATCATTGTAAAAAAAACAGAACATTATAAAAGCAAAATAGCACTTTCTTCCTTCCTCACTTTCTTCCTGTCTTTCTTTCTTTTTTTTTTTTTTTTTTTGATTTATCCAGACAGAGTTGCTCTGTGAAACAGTCCTGGCTGTCCTGGAACTAATTCTATAGACCAGGCTGGCCTCGAACTCACAGAGATCTGCCTGTCATTGCCTACCAAGTGCTGGGATTAAAGGCATGTGCCACCACCACTTGGCTAAAGTAGCACTTCTTTAAAAAGTCAAATTTTGCATAAAAGAAAGATGCAGTTTTCAACCTTAAAATTTAATGGAAAGATCTAGCAAAAAAAGAAGTAGGGGGAGAGGAGAATGAGGAGGAGGAAAAGAAGAAGAAGGAGGAGGAGGAGGAGGAGGAGGAGGAGGAGGAGGAGGAGGAGGAAGAGGAGGAGGAGGAGAAGGAGGAGGAGCAGAAGAAGGAAAAGAAGAAGAAGAAGAAGAAGAAGAAGAAGAAGAAGGAGAAGGAGAAGGAGAAGGAGAAGGAGAAGGAGAAGGAGAAGGAGAAGGAGAAGGAGAAGGAGAAGGAGAAGGAGAAGGAGAAGGAGAAGGAGGAGGAGAGGAGGAGGAGGAGCAGAAGAAGGAAAGAAGAAGAAGAAGAAGAAGAAGAAGAAGAAGAAGAAGAAGAAGAAGAAGAAAGAAAGAAAGAAAGAAAGAAAGAAAGAAAGAAAGAAAGAAAGAAAGAAAGAAAGAAAGAGCCAAACAGGGCATAACTGAAAGCTGAATTGTGACTCACATCTGAAGAGCTTTTGTGTGCTGCTCACATGTGGCAAAGATGGGAGATAAAGAAATTAAGAGGCACAGAGGGAAAGCTGACCATGTGTCTTCTAGGACTTCCAAAAATACTTCATGGTGAGGCAATTCCAAAAATTTAAGACTTGAAGAAAAAAAAGTTACTTTACCTGGAAAATCATTTCATCACAATCCAGAAGAGAGAGAAAACCAACAACAAAAACAAAAAGATTTTACAAAGAGTTACAGAAATCCTATGAGAATGCGAAGATCCCAGAAGTCAGCACAATTAGATAACATATAAAGAAGACAGGGGAAACAATAAAGAATGGGTACCTTATCAAAAAAATTGATGTAATAACCAAAAGAACAGACACAACAGCAATCAGGGGTAGCCTCAGGTATGACTGGGGACCATAGCCTTGAGTATTAAGGACAGATCATCAGAAAACTCAAGTTCCAAACTTACATGAGCTCATTATCAAGACTGAGAAGCAAATAGAGTCATCTTTTCAGAAAATGACTAAAGAAGTCCACCATTCACAAATGTTTTTCTTACTTGTTGCTGTTGACTGTCTTGAGACAGTCTCATTCTCTTGTCCAGCCAACCTTAACCCCATGGATACCTTCTACCTCTCCCTGTCTAGAGCTGGGATAGCAGCTCTGAGACACCAAACTGGCTTGTTACACAGAAGTAATTTTGAGTAGACTTTTCTTAACATTTTGGTGAAGCCCTGGGTGTAATATTTAGCTAGGAAAACCATTTTTGTTCTAGTCTCTGAATTAAATGTTTTTATATCAATGAGATAATATAAAAAACCAGCTTTGAAGACATAGTGATGTAAGAGAGGTACCTTCCTGAGAACCAGCCAAGTGTCCTGAAATAGAAACTGTACCATGCTCTGCCCATGGCATGATTTGATCATTTAGTTCTTACGTTGCCATTGTTTGAAAATCAATTTCAAAAGTGAAATATTTGTTCCCATGAAACTTCCAGTCTAGTTTTTGAAGCATCCTTGGATGTGACCTATGGTGTTTTGAAGGTTCACATGCAGATATTTACATATACACATATACAAAGTCCTACTCTCCTCTAGTATCTTAGAATAGTGTAAATACCTTCATGTAAGGTAGTGAATATATCTGTATGTGATCCTTTTGTAATCACATGTAGTCAGTATAGAATGGTTGAACTAGATAACCTGGGAAATTTTGCTAGAATAATCAAATAGTGCTTCCAACATAAAGTTTATAGTTATAGACAGCCTCTACATACTGAAAAGTGATTTATTAGAAAATGGTGAAGGGGCCGGGCGGTGGTGGTGCACACCTTTAATCCCAGCACTCAGGAGGCAGAGGCAGGCGGATCTCTGTGAGTTTGAGGCTGGGCTGGACCGACAGCCTCCAAAACAATACAGAGAAACCCTGTCTCGAAAAACCAAAAAAAAAAAAAAAAAAGAAAGAAAATGGTGAAGGGATTGGAGCTATTCTTGAGTAATAGAGTACAATACTGTTCCATCTAGTTAGGCAGACAGACCTGCAATTACTGTGTGGTTTATTAAGAATGTATCTTGGCCATGAACAAAAGAAAATGCCTAGAGACTAACCAACTACTAAGGCAAATTAATAAGCAAAAAACTAGTAAGAATATTCATAAAGAGGGCTAAGATAGCTAAGTGATTTTTGAGACTTGGCTGCTTTTCCTGGGATCTTGGGTTTGGTTCTCAGCACCTACATTGCCACTGACAACTACCTATAACTCCCATTTGGCAGGCATTCGGTGCCCTCTTGTGACCTTCATGACAAGCCGGCATAAAAGCTGTACAAGGATGTACATGCAAGCATGACACTCATATACACGAAATAAAAATAAATATTAAATATTTCTAATGACTTCAATAGCTTAACAAAATATTTACATCACTTCATGTAGCATGGATTCTAATTGATCTTAATAATAAAAACTCAGAGTCAGCTATCAGGGGGTGAAAGCTGAAGGATCAGAGAAGCAGACCAGCCAGTCTCTAGAGCATTCTTCCAATGCTCAGAGCAAAGGGGCAATCTTGTCCTTAGGCAGCCTCCTCAGACCACATCCATCTCTACAAATCCTCAGACTGCTCTGATCTCCTGTCTCTTCTGGTCTTACATTCCTCTCTCTGCCCAGCCATATAGCTCCTGTCTCTACCTCCCTAGTACTGGAATTAAAGGCTTGAGATGCCAATTGCTGGGATCACCTTTGTAAGAGCTGTTTCTCTTTTAGACAGATTCAGTCTTGTGTAGCCCAGGATGGCCTTAAACTCACAGAGATCTATCTGCCTCTGTCTCCCAAGTGCTGAGGCTAAAGGAGTGTACTATAGCTGTCTGATATCTATGGCTAACTAGTTGCTTAACTCTGCACTCTGAACTTCAGGCAAGCTTTATTTGTTACAGCATAAACAAAATATCACTACAACTTCACATGCCTGTGGTATGTTTTCTTATGTCCTAGACAGAGCTTATCAAGATAATTAGAAATTAAGAGATCTTAGCAACAAAATAGCATTTAACCATTGCAATATACACACTTTATTATCTTCTCAATATAAATATTAATATAAAAATGAATATAATGTATAAATTTAAGTTGTTATCAAGATTCAACAATAAACAGAGGAATTTGAGAGAAAATATTTTGAAAGTCTATATTCCTGAAAGAAACTCTATATGACACAACTGAAGAGACCAGTCCCCTGTTTTAGCAGCCATGACAGGCTAACATGTACTCACCTGACCTTTCCACTCCTGTCCTGGTCACTAGCAGGTCAGATACCCTTGTGGCAAGGAATCAATCAGAAGTTAACTGCAGGGCTGTGCTTTATGGCTCTGGGTGTGCTTTACAATGCAAATGCACGACAGTGACATGCAGAGCATAGCAACTGCACTGGGAGGGCCTATGGGCCACAACAACCAGTTGACCAGTCAATACAGGACAGGCAGTCCAAACCCAGAAGCACACCAATCCTGAGACTATTGCATACCTCTAGACACTCCCCTTACACTGCCCTATAAGATCCCCATCTCATGGTTTCTTGGGCTCTTTTCTCCAGCCACCCGCCATGGTGGAAGAATGAAAAGCCCAAGCTAATGGGGTAAGCTCATTATACAGCAGCAATAAAAGACTCTTATTTTTTCATCAAAATGGGTCTCTTGGTAACTTGGGAGTTTCAGAATTTAGGCACAACAACAACATTATGTTATTTGATATACAGAAAACTAGGAGGGTTTTGGCTCACAATCTATGAGATGCTCACAGTGTAACCTGCTAAATATCAACCTTATTTTAAGGCATCCAAATAGAATTATTGTTAAGAACAATCTTAGGTATGTCCACTTTATTAGAGACCTGACTTTTTAAGTCTCATTATTGAACCTTAAGTCTTATTTAAATCTCATAATTGGAGAAAGAATTAAAAGTAATATACAAGAAGCAATATGACCACACTTATTTGCAGGTTGTAGCAGCATTGCAAAAGAATAAAGAAGTTTTAAATTGATAAGAAATAAAGATACATTAAAGGTGAATTCATACCAATACACACAGACATAAATGCACACCATTATATACTAAAAACCAAAAAAGATTCAAAACAGCTTAAACAATAGAAAAGAATAATGAATATATGATGGTGAACATACTTCAGGCAAGAATTTTGAAGTCTGTTCTTATCATATTTGAATGAGAATTGTTTAGCTTTTTGTGTGAGAAAAAAAGCAGTACAAATCTGCGTGACAATGGAGAAATACATTTTGTACTACTTTATTACTCAGATCTTTATAGATAAGAGTTGAGACTAAACAGTACAGGAAGCCTGGGGATTTGCTGAAATATTAACTTGTATGATAAACCTGAAGTTTCTGAAATATGAGCACAATATCACAATTCTCTAGGTGATGGGATTTTGTGACTTCACTCACTCAGAATGAGGGAATGAGGAAGGGGTGTGGGCAGGCAGAAAGAGGAGAAAAGAATTCTCCAAAATCTGTTCCCTGTGATGATGGCATCTGAGCCCATGGGGATAATCAGATTAACCCCTCTGATATTGTAATTGTCTTGATGTTAGGTGAGAGGAAAATTGGCTGGTCCACAAGACATCTCTCCAGCTCTTCTAAACCAGTCTAAAACTGCTGAGCACTCCTCACAGGCCTCCTTCATCTTAATAGGCATTTGGAGGAAGAATTTGATAATGGTTTCTTTATGTCATTCAAGGACTTTAGTGCTAACATTATCGGAAGGTTTCCCTACCAGGTAACTTCAAAGTAGAAATGTAAGAAAATTCTAGTTATAATTGAATTTATAATTTAGAGTCTGGTATAAGACTCTATAAGATGATTCATGATCAATATAGCTCATATTTATTTACACTGCCTAAATGTTCTCCATGTAGAATACTTTGTACTCAACCCCAAATAACACCTCAAATCATATTCAATGAAAATGTTTGTCATTGACATTTTTATCTAGTTCTATTCCTCACTAAAAAAAATAACACTTCAGAGGGTGGGAGATTATTTTTAAAAATAGGAAAGACACATTACATACAACTTTGAAGATTATATGTTCTTGACCTGAATTCTGCTTGGCCAACACTCAGATTTACATGGTCTTCTATGATTCCATTCTGTTGTGAACACAAGGGATAAATTCCCAGCAGTTCCTTCTAACAGGATGAAACATTGAATACAAAAATCTAATACTGTGTTCTCCCAGTACAAGAAGTACTTTGGCGTATGTAGCGGGAAAGATGATTTATGTACATATACCTGACCTTATAAAATAATCTGTGCTTACCATAAAGTTGAATCATATCACCATCAAATATTTATTCATTTCTTTTTGTTATATCTAATACTCTAATTTGTAGGTCTCTGGTGACTAAAAGCATATTACATTTTAAAGAAATTCATTGGTTTCCCCGGGGATACTTCTTTTTGTCATTTGCTCTTAGTGAAACAACAGAGATTTCTTTCATAGTTACTCAAGCTTTTACAATATTTTAGTCATTCTATTATGCTGACTAAAAATCACCATAGTTTCCATTTATTGTTCACTGTAATACTAAACACTTTTATTAATTGACAGTTATATTTAGAAATTATAGTGGACATTATTTGGGTTCCTATGCCAGGAATGCTTGTTTATATATATCATGCAATTCACATTTCGGCTGCTGGGAGAAAATATTGCTCTTTTGCATTATCAAAACCTTTCCATTCATGTCCCGAAACTACATTTCTTAGCTCATGGAATATAAATCATCCATTTATTTGATACGGAAGCTGAAATTTCGTAATAGGATTCTGGACTGTAGCAAGAGATTTTCCATATATGCATGAAGGAATAGATACATATCTCTCTCCTTTCCCTAACTCCCAGAGGCATTGTCAATCTCACAAAGTAAGTGGGAAAAATGCCTCTGTGTTTTGTTATTTCTTATTAAAAATAATCATAGTGAAGACGAGAAGTACTAAAATTTTATGCAGCAAAGCAATGAAATAATCGTATTTTTAAAATAAAAGCTCATTCCTGATATGTCAATGAGTCTTGACTTTCAGTGTGTTCATTTTGGGGTTTTCTTTCATATTTTCCTATCACATTTTTGGAAGTTTTTCAGAGCCACTTTTTGTACCAGGAAGAATTTTCCAACACAGGCCAGAAGGCATTGTGTCATTAAAATCTGTGCTATGTGGGGGCATCTTTCTAAGGGTTGTGAACCTTTTAATGGGTCTGTCTTCTTCAAATATAATGGGCCTTCATCAAGTACATTTTTATGTAAATGGTGTTTTTTGTTCTAGTCCATAAGATGCATTTATCACATAGCAAGAGGAATCTGAGGCACATGGACTCATTAAGTTCCGTTTTGGATATCCAACCTCAGAGGCTCATGGGGTTGAGGTCCCATTTGGAGCTCATAGACTGCATTGAGATTTTATGTGTTTAAGGTGTGGTGGAAAAAGGGAAACAAAGAAGGATATATTTCAGGCTAATCAGTGAGAGCATAGGCCCACTGCTTTATTCACTTCTTTTTAGCATATGAGTTACAACAGATGTCAGACAGCATGCATGAACCTTACTAGAACCCATAGCCTGCTTTTTTGGGTGGTAGAACCTTACTGCTAGCCACAGTTCTGTGCAAGTGAAGTTTTCAGTTGATACTGATTTTGGATTATTGTTTTATTATTATTGTTATTAGGATTATTAGAATTATTATTAGTATCATGTAAAACTGGCTCTAAGAAACCATGCTCAGATATGATAAGAAAGACTCCACAATGGCAGATAAGGAAGAGGAAGTGAGTAGTTTTGTCCCCACACGTACCAGGGACTAAGCCATAAATAAGTCAAAGACAGAACTCCTCCCCCAAAAGGTCAGAACCCTTGATGAAGAATTGATTAATTTAACAATTTCAGAAGGTTTTTGTCCCAAAGTTTTATTGCTGCACTTTTTCCCCTGATTTTTAAAACCTATAACACAAGCCATCCATTGTCACATAAATCATGACTATCTGGCTTACACTGTCCTTCCAAACAGTTACATTGTTCTGTTACAGAGCAAGACAATATGAGTTGCTATCTGCACGTATTTTTAAGTACCAGCTCCTATCTGTGTCTGCCATAGCTCACTGTATTATGAGAAGCCCAAAGTTTAGATTCTTTCTTAAATTGAATTATCTGGTCCTTTTCCTATAATAGCCTGTCTCCTATCAACATCTCAAATTTCATTTTGTTCACATATCTTGCATGTGTTCCTTAATGTTGATAACGAAGGCTGGTGTAAGTGCTTATCTTCCTTCAGTTATGAAAAATTCAATAAAGGAGGAAAATACAAAGTAACAGCCACATGTACCAATTATCCAAGCATCCATCACTTTCTGTATCAAGCAAATACTGGGGAAAATATGGCATGACGGAGAGTCAGCTCTACGGGGGGAAAAAAAAGCCAGTGTCAAGGGACTGTGTGACAAAATTGGGAAGAAATGAGCCCAGGACCGGAATAATGGGTCTGATGAGGTCTTTGTTCCACTTTGAAGGCACTGTAATTTTTTAATGTGACTCATGTATCCTACTACCCTTTGTAAACTTCAGAACAGCAGTGCTTTCATGCTTACCAAAAATTCATGAGAACACATAGCAAGATAATGGGTAGATATTTTATTCTTACTTCACTTAATTTTGTTCCATTAATATTTTTCCAATTTAATGCCATTATAACTAATCATCAGAATTAAAGTTATATTTTAAAAAAATACAGCACCTTTGAGGGGGGACTTTTAGATCTTGTAGAAACTCAACCTCACACTTAAATCTTTATATTCAGATCGCTGGTGGTTTTTTTCCTTTTTTTTCCTAGGTAATTGGTAACAGAGTATCATGTGTCTTTGGCCCATGACCAGTGCCAAAAACATTAGACTTAATTAGCACAGAACTTTAAAACTCTGGGCACCTTGGTAATTTTGTTTCCTTGGACTTTTCAGATGAAAATAAAATTATATTTGTACCCAGAGGAAGAGAAGGATTAGTCATTTGGAGTCATTTTATGCAAAAAAAGAAGAGAAAAATGTACCACCATTCACTGGAAATCAGAGATCTTTACTCAGGACAATTCTACAGAAATAATTATTTCAATTACAATTTTTAAAATGCAGACATTCAGTGGTGCCCTTTCCCTCAACACTTTCCTCAGCTAACAAGATTTTGCAAATGGATAATCTTTGATGATGCTTATAAAACTCATACACTTAAAGATTTTGTAAAATTTGCTCAATTTCTGTGCATATAAGTTCTATTTATGACCAGTTGATTTGACTGTGTGCTGATTGTTGTTTGTGGGAGAGACTGGTCATTTTTTAAAATTAGCTTTATTTATTTATTTTATATCTGACCACAGCTTCCCTTTCCTCCTCTCCTCCCATTCCCTCCAATATCTCCCCTCTGCCCTCTCCCCAGTCCACTTCTCCGTCTCTATTCAGAAAGGGGCAGGCTTCCTATGGTATCAACAGAGCATGGCATATCAAGTTGAGGAAGGACTAAGTGCCTACGCTGGTATTAAGACTAAGCAAGCCAGGTGGTGGTGGCACACGCCTTTAATCCCAGCACTCGGGAGGTAGAGGCAGGCGGATCTCTGTGAGTTCGAGGCTGGGCTGGACCGACAGCCTCCAAAACAATACAGAGAAACCCTGTCTCTTAAAAACAAAAACAAAAACAAAACAAAACAAAAAAAAAAGACTGGGCAAGACAACCCAGTCTGAAGACTAGGTTCCCAAAAGCCAGCCAAGGTGTTAGGGCTAGGCCCTGCTCCTGTTGTTAGGAGTCCCACAAATAGACGAAGCAACATAACTGTCACATATATGTAGAGCCTAGGCCAGTCCGATGCAGGCTTCCTGATTATTGGTTCAGATTCTGAGTTCCTATGGGCCAGGTTAATTCATTCTGTGGGTTTTCTTGTGATGTTCTTGACCCCAGTGGCTCCTACAATCCTTCCTCCCCATCCTCAGCAGGATTCTGCACCTGTGTGCATTAAATTTTTATCCCCCACCATTATAAAAACAACAACAAAGTTTACAGTTTTTTTTCCTAACAAACCAGGACAGCAATACAAGTTTAGAAGGAACCCAAAATACATGGCACATGACTGAAGACCAGCACTCTAGAGATCTGGGACAAAGAACATTGATTGTCTTCCTATTACTGCCTGAAAAGGTCTCTGCCTCCTTATTGCATCATATGGAGACACTGAGCGTTCCTATTGTATTTATGTGATACATGGACACTCACCTGTGACATCATCTGGATGGTTACAGGAGGAAAATTATTGGATCTGTACAACTTTATGTATGTAAGAAATGCTTTGGGGCATTTTCCTCAAAACCTATGACATAGTGATGACTTTTGGGAGGATTCTCTTTGTCTCCTTTGTGAAATTAGGCATTCATTCTTTAATTTTTTTGGGGGGGGGTTCGAGACAAGGTTTCTCTGTATCGTTTTGGAGGCTGTCCTGGAACTCTCTCTGTAGACCAGGCTGGCGATTTTTTTTGAGAAAAAAGATGGGTGCTTTCTGCTAATAAAACCTTGGTACCTTGCTCTTTCATCTGTCCTGGAAAGCTCTATAGCTAATGATTTCAAGTCCATATTTAATATCTCTAGACTCTGAAGCATGATGTCAGCCCTAAATTATCCTGGGATCCAATGTGTATAAGAACACATAATGACCAGGGAGATATAGTCTGTTATCAGAAAAAGCAGCTGTTCCCAAATATTGACTGAGCTGCATAATAATTTGGAACTAGTATATCTTACAAGGAAGGACAGTAGTGTTCCAATATCTACATTTTTTCTGTGATTTTTGTGTTTTCATTTGGAAATAAAAATTTTCCAAGTTCTGGATGAAAGCAGGTTAATGCATTAAATCATCCGTACTTGAATATATGAAGGCTTGACATTATATCAGGAAAGGTTATTTGCATATTATTTACTAATACTGATCACAGCTAGAAATTCAGATTTTTATACTAGAAATATTTTTTGATTGTTTGCATGTGCATGTGTGTGTATATATGTAGTTTTAGGAAGAATTATACAACTATATCATCTTTTTTTCATAGAAAAAAACATATTCTGCACTTAATTTATCCTAAACCCTATAAAATATTAAAATAACTTGCATGCAGGCGCATGCGTGCACACACACACACACACACACACACACACACAGGAGTCATATGAAATTGCTGATATTTGAAATTTTAGTCCTGTAAGATGGTGATTTCATGTAGTTTATTACAATATTTCCTTTCAAGAAGTCAGGAATATCATATATCCAATTTATAAGATTTAAAAAATATACTCTCGGTTCTTTGAGATCAGGCAGGATTACAAGTGGTCCAGTCCTTTCTTCATTGTTATATTTAACAATATTTCCCTAAGTTACTCTTCAGCTTGGAACACTAGCCAAATAGAAAGCAGCTGTACACTCTTAAGATGCGTAAATTTTAAATTTTTGTCTTTACTAACAGCAACCTGGAAACAAACAAAGAAAGTTATATGTTTCTTTGGCTCACAAAGTGACACAAAACTTAAGTCTCACAAATACGCACATTTTTCTTGAACATTCTCTAAGCTTGAAACTGCCACTATCAAATGTTTTTCCTTCTTTATCTTTGTATTTATTTGTCCCTGAACAAATTCACCTGACAGTCAGCTTGCCAGGGTAATTTAATCTTTCTCAGGTTTTGTTCCCCAATCTTTAATATTGACGGTTTTCTGCAAGGATTTAGCCATCACAACTCTCCTTGTACCTTGAAGAATTAACAAGATTCTCATGCAAGTGTTTTAACATTTTAGCTGCACCAGTATTGATCAATAAAATAGTAGGTGTTTACATTATTTTTCATTTGTGGAGATAGAATAACATGTGGTTGTCTATACACTCTCGTCTTTGTAAGACTTTCAATGAAATGTCTGTCTTTGGTTTTGTATAACTCATTCCCAGTAATATTAGAGGTTGTGTTTCGTGCTGTTTCCTTTCCTTCCTTTTCTGGTTCCATGGTTTACAGTGTTGAAATGACTGTATCTTATTGTCTCTCCCCAATGCTACACATCTTTTGTTTCCCCTGAGGTGTTCTTGTTGTGTTCTTTCATGACTTCCCTGCCTGTGCCTGCTGTGCTGAAGTTCCAAGCACTGGACCAGTACAGCAGTGTGATGTATAGAAGCCATGCTCCCTTGGCAGCATGTTGGGATCACCCACCCAGGAGTTTCAAATACATGCCTGGCTTCAAACCCAAGATTCAAGGGCACTGGTCCGAGCTGGCCATTAGGACTTTAAGCAACCCCTAAAGGGAGTCTGGTGCCCAGAAAAGTCTAAGAACCACTAGTTTATGTTTTAGTAAGACTTCAGTGTATATCCGTAGCTTCATTAAAGCCAAGGCCCAAATGTAGGGGCAAACAGAAATCAAATAGTTGTATTCATGTTCAGTAACCATTTTAGGCTGGTTATCATTAGAAAGTTTTTCATCCTCCACCCTCTGTGGCTACCCCATCAGAGCGAGGCTCAGATTTCAACTGGGTGAGAAACATTATCCATAATGGCCTTCAGGCCACTCTTTGGTATCCCTGCTAGATCATTCTGCTCAGCTGACAATTTGGGCAGCTTTCTCCTGAGAGTAATTAGCATCTGTGTAAAGATGTAATCACCTGAAGCAGCTATGTAAGCACGGGCCCTCTCAAGAGCTTTTGTTTCCAACAGCAGAGAAATTGTGTTACAGCAGCATTTGCCAGCATATCTGAGACTATCAGTGTAATCGGTATTAGAATGAAGCATTGTGGGACCGAATCACAGAAAGAAATTAATTTCTATTGACTATCTACAGCGGGTTGGTCCTCTTAAGCTAGGGGAGACTAATGCGGGATTTTACCCAAGCTCCTTGGAGTCTGTGCCCAGTTCCTACGGCTGCTGCTGAGGTTCACCAGACAGAGGAAACCAGAGACAAGAAGAGGCCCCAAACATGTAAGTGATCTCTAGGTTAATCACTGTCTACCCGAGCTGAGGAATTATTGGGAATGGGTCTTAATTTACATTGATCATAATATGTTGATTTGTAAACAAAGATAGCTTTCTTTTTTGTTGTTGTTTTTTGTTTGGTTGGTTTTGGGTTTTTGTTTTGTTTTTTAGATGCTTTGGCTTTCTTTCTTTGTAACGTTATTTATTTTCTTGCCAGTCATACGACTTCATTAATAATCCAGGTCTAGCTGTTCACACATGTCACACAGAGGACTAGCAATGTAATCGTGGGTATAATTTTACCTCTTGCTACCTTTGTGCCTTGTACATCAGGAGGGTTGGAAGGTTCCTGTCAGACTCTGCAGAGATGTTTCAGTGCCTGCATGTATCAGTGTGCTTCACTAACAGGCGTTAATAGATTATTTCAGCGAATATATTTCCTTTCCACATCCAAGTCTGTCTACTCTCACATGAACTCCCCCACACCTCTGTATGTGATTTGAATTTTTAAAAAGTATTTCTAAGCACTGACTTCTACCTAAAGAGAATTTATTTAGGGGAGTCATAAGGGAATCTTCCAAAGACACATCCATTTCATATTGATATTTATTATTAGAGGAAAGCATAAAATAGTAAGTCCACTAAGTTTCTGATTTTTATAAATTCAGTAAAACTCCTGTTGGAGACCTCAGACACTCTTAGTTATTGTTGTTGATCAGTTGTTTGTATTCTCCCTGGAGGACAAAGTTTTATTGACAAGCCAAGGAAAGAACTTGGATAAAGTTATCACCATAGTCATTCTTGTCACCAAGAGCTTCTCCACTGCTGGCTCAGATGACCTGGGGGTGGGCAGATGGTCATAGTGGCCTTTGGGGGCCTCCAGCAGGCTGCAGTAGGTGGCAATCTCCTGCTCCAAAAGTGACTTAATGTGCATGAACTGTTCACGCTTCTGGTACTGCCTAGGTCAGTACCATGGCTCATCACATCACAGGGCTCAGCTGGGCTTCAGTTTAGCTGACCACAGCCCAGATCTGCTGCAGCTGGCATCCATTGCAGAACTCTTGTGGGTGTCTTACAGCTGTTAGTAGAGTGGGCTCTTAAAGGAAAGCCCATGCCCTTTCTGCTGATCAAGAGATAGGTTTCTGGATCAACACCTGTTGGAGTAAGCCACAGAATGTTCCAAGTTGAAGATTCATTACAGCCCCAGGCTGTTCCTCACAGTTCTCTCTCTCTCTGCTTTGTCTGCTCAACCTCAGTTTAACAAAACCCAGTAAGTGGGTCCGGAAGTCAGAAAGGCAAAGAACAAATGACTCAGAAATGCATCCTTGGAAACTCTATGCTCCAAAAGAAAGAGGAGTTTGGCCTTTTCACAGGCTACACAAAAGTGTGGTCAAAATATTCAGGACCCCTAAGACTTATAAGCATTTGACTTTGCATAAATCTTTATGGTTTTATCAAAAACCAGAGAATCTATACAAACCAAGACATGACACTTAGTATATCACAGATGCAATGTGAAGCAACTTCAGGATGTTCTTCTAAGAACCAGCAGTAGAAGACCATGTCTCAGGTCAATTTCCTGGTAAGAGGGAATCTGTTTGATTTTCCCGTTTAGGATGAACGGCCCATCTCATAGTAATTAACACTAGTCAAGAAAGCTGTACTAAGAACAAAAACATAGCCCTTGAGAGTCACTCCTGTAAGTATGATAATTTCTCACCCAGAAGTACCCAAACAGCTAACTTACTAGGATTCTATAACCACCTTCAAAGAGATACTCAACTGAGAAAGAAACAGATAGACAAAGAGCCAACATCCATGTTACTTCCAATCCTTATGCATTTCTACTTTGCCTTTATTTTTTTTTGTATCACTGACCAGTGAATCACTGTGAACGAAGAGAAGGTGATAGCTAATATCCTGAATTGTTAAAACAGTGTTCAAGTAGCTCATGACCAATCCAGAGAACACAGCCAGCTGCTTTGTTTCTCTTGAGTTTCTTAGCACCTGAGGGGAAGAGTAGGCTCCTAGGCTTTGCCATGCCATGCTCTGCTTTTGTCTCCCTCTGCTTCTTTTGCTTCCCCATTTTAGAAAGGTAAATAGGGAAGGAAGCAATCAAATGAGGGACACAGAATGCATGGGAAGGAAGACAGAGAAAGCTTAAGAAGAGATGGTGAGGATGAGAAGAGCCTCTTTCAGAGATTTTATAATCCAACAGATATTTCCTCACTCTGGAGCCCAGTGGTTCTCAACCTTTCCAATGCTGTGACCCTTTAAAACAGTTCCTCATGTGACTCCCAACCATAAAATTATTTTCATTGCTACCTCATAATTGTAATTTTGCTAATATTATGAACTGCAATGTAAATATCTGATATGTGGGATATCTAATATCAGACCCCTAGGAAAGAGCTGTTGAACCCCCAAAGGGGTCATGACCCACAGGTTGAGAAACACTGCTGTAGCCTAACAGAAGGCGAAAATGATGTTGCTTACAGAACATTGCTAGGCTGCTGAAGCCAACTAGTCATAGCTGTCCATTCTCACTACCCTAATGTCTAAAGTGACTTAGAGAATCTCAGAACCTCTAGTTCACACTTACCAAAAATGACCAGGTGGCTTTAAAATCCAAACCTTACAGATGGTTTGACATCAAAGCTTGACTGCTCTGAAAAGGAATAAATGAATGACACTAGCCTCTCCCTAAGCGGGGAGTAGGGAAGAATCTTTGAAACACCCCAGAAATGATCTAGGTTTCTTCACACCTTGTCTGACATTGACCTTGAGTAAAAGAAAAAGTTGTCAGTAAGGAACAAAAATATCAAAATTACAACTAATCCAGAAGATGCTTTACAGATATTTACATTGGGTAAAGGAAGAATTTTGGCAAGATGCAGTAGTTAGAATTTCACTAAGAGAATAACTTCAATTCCCTCCTCAAGTATTTCTGAAGTGGAATTTAGGGCAGCAATTCTCTGCAGTCTTTGTCAGGGAAGAACACTGCTGGATTTCTGTGGGGTACTGGGTTGTAGGATAATGTGAGAGCATCCACGATGGCCTGTCAGGTCTCAGTCCCCAAATGCTACCACGGGTCTTACAGGTGCAGGCATTTGATGAAAGCATAAGAAGCTGCAAAGCAAAAGTGAGACATGTAGAGAATCTTGAAGAATAGTGGAGTGGTAACTCTAGCTTAGGGTGGGGGGAACTTCTAGTTTAACTAAATTATTCAAATCATGATTCTGCCAGTTTCCAGCCTGATGATCCCTGCTGATGTGTTTAACCTTCTGAATCTGGTTTCTTCCTCTGCAAACCAGGGATAATGACTTGTGATTCCTGCCTTGTGGGGTTGTCCTTAACAATAAATCAATTATTAGACATGAGGCATGTGATACACCAGTCACAGAGTCACACAACGCTTGAGTTTCAGCGTTGGTAGATTTTGTTTTCATTTTATTCTGTTCATTTCTGATCAAGGGGTGGGTGGGATGAAGAACATGATAATAAAATATTTTCTTTGCTGATCACGTTGATATTCTAAGATGATATTCAGTGACACACAGAATGAGGCTTACTATAGTCCTCAGTTCTGTCTGGGTTGATATTAATATGCTCCAGTAGGAGGTGCTGATCCAGCATGTACTTGTGGAATGCCTATTTGCTGTTCTGCTATGGTAGTGTGAGATGAGAGTGTGAGCTTGCTCCTGGCTGTGATCCTGAGTGTTCTTGAGTCTCCCTTTGTACCATCCACCACAGAGGGCAGCTTACGAGTCAGTAACAACATGATGATGGGATCCGGAAAAGAAGGTTTTGAAAATTCATTTGTTCATTGCAGGGGAGGGAGGCACACCTGCCACTGCATGAATATGAAGGCCAGAAGACAATTTAGCCAAGTAGAACTCACCTCCTAGGGCTTGGTGACAAGTACCCTCACCCTTTGAGTCCTCTTGAGGCTGTTTCTTAGGGTAAGGGGGTGCTTTTTGCTTTTGTTTTCCATCTAGGCCAGTGTTCTGCCAAGGGCTCTAACCCCAGCTACAAGGGGAAATTGTTCTGTGGGTCAATAGTGACACTTTATTGTGCTTATTTTTAAAACTCACCTTTGACATGTTTTTATATGGTTTTTATCTCAAAGTCAGAGACTGATGGTCCCGATCAAAACCAGGATAGCCATGCTGAGACTCTGCCAGCCTTCTGACGACAGGCTTAATTCTGTGATTGCCATCATCCCTGCAATTTTAATCTCTCCTGCCTGGCAGAGAGCCTTTACTTTGGATTAAAATTGTGTCTGCCAGAACACAAGTGATTAATAATAACCAGAATTAAATTAATCCCACACTCAGTATTTGAATTTGCATGTTCTAGAAAGGATAGATGTGTGCAGTGCAGGGCCCAGCAAAACACTCCTGCCCACTGTGTTACAGATAATTCAAGAATCAGTCACTGTCAGAAGTTAATATATTCAGTACTGGGGTGGGGAGGGGACATCAGTAGCTCATGGAAGCTAGCTAAGGTTCCTACCGAGAATTCATTTGCTCCAACAAGACATGATACAGGCAAGAAAGATTTTAATCAGCACACTTTTAAATAAGTACTTGTATTTACTTGGTGGCTGGGCTGGATTATGCAGCTGGGTATTTCATACTAAGAGAGGTCTGATTGTTTGAAATGTATCAGTGAGGTTTGTGAGATTATGCAAAAATGGAAGGAAAAGTCAATGCAAGTATTACAGATATTACATGAGATCATATTAAATTGTATTGGGGTGTGCTAAAATATAACAGTGCATTTCTAAAGCAATTCAGAACTTATTCACCATTACTAAGATACAATTCAGCTGTAAACTAAAAGGAAAATAGCCATTTTTTTCTCATTTTAAGCAGTGGGAAGATTTATAACTATAAAAGTATCTCTTGGAAACAAAACATTCCTCTTGCTTCTAAACATAAACAACATAAAATACTTCTTAGAACTCTATTAAACCATCTTTTTTATTTTTAATACATAAAGTTCTCTATCCTTAAAGGGAAGTCACTCCTCTTGTTTACAGTTCAAGTTACTAAGGCTGAGGCTGGCTTTACTAATACATACTATCTTGTAGCTAAAAGGTTCCAATCTGTATTTTGTTTGTGACAGAACATTTGCCATCATATTTTCACAAAATGAATCTTGTTAAGACCAAGTGGTGTAAATTTGGTATCAATATGCCAAAAATACTCTAGTTTAAATTTTCCAAAATTTTTTTTCCTGAACATAATCTTAGCCACATTTTGAGAAGAAATCATTTAAAGTAACATATTTAACACAGCTACTTCAGAGGAGAATTCTGTATGCTACTCCCAATGTAAACAGACACTGGGGTATTGTTCCCACTTTAATCCCTGCTCTTCAGTGAGAAGGAAGCTGCAGACTGGTTGTAGCATAACCTTTTAATTAGCTATAAGCACATATGACATAAATACCTAACCTGTTTATCCTATTTGATGAACCAAAATGATAATAGATATATTCTTTATCCACTATAAAATTAAATTCTCTAACAAAATAGAAATTAAAAATAAGCTTTGAATGCCCCCCCCACTGACCACCTAAAGCACACACTGAAGTAGCCATATAACATTCCTGAACAATTTAGGAGTTAACTAATATTCTAAGATCAGAAGATTCCAAACTGAATGCATAGTAAACTCAAGCATACAAGCAAAGACCAGTAAAAACAAGGCAACACGTCACAAAGTCTACAGAAATACCATTTGTGTTTGTTTCTGGTCATCTAATGCTGTTCATGGCCCTGCCTTTAAGTGTGGTTTAATATATCCAGCAAGACTCCAAGGACAAAACTAAGTTTTAGGGGTTTTGGATTCTTTTGTTTTGTTGGTTATTTTTGGTTTGGGTTTTTTTTTCTTTGCTTGTTTTTTGATTTTGTCTTTATTTTATAAGCAGTTACTAATAGGAGCTAGCTTCTTGGTTAGAGGTGGACCCTCTCTGGGAGCTGGGACCTACTAGGGCTTAAACCCATGCAGAACCTGTGCATGCTGCCTTAGTCTCTGGATTCATATGAGCATCAGTCCTGTTGTGTCTGGAAGCTTCCTTGAAGTCATCCATTCCTCTAGTTCTGACAATGCGTGTTTCTTTCTTACATTGTTTTGGTTTTGGTTTGTTTGTCTGCTTGTTTGTTTTCTAAAGAGAAATGGGTGGGAATATAAGGAGGATCTGGGAAGAATTGTGGAGGGGATACATGATTTGAATATTTTATACGAAAAATAAGTTTTTCTATTAAAAACTTAAAAACTACTTATGGCGTAGCACCTATCAACCGTTAGTGCAAATTTACCTCTATATTATTTTATGTTCTAGATTATTTTAACTCTAGAGACCATAAACATGTTATTTTAGGCAAGATGGAACTGACACTGGGGAGACTAAAGATGTTACAAGGCTCTCCCTACAGTCCATCCTAGCCTTTGAGAAGATGGTGTGCTCTTAGTAACTATTTAAAGGCTACACCGAGTCAGCAGACCACCGTTATCTGACTAATTGCTTTGTGAAGTGCTTTTAGAAAAATTGGAACTGAGAGGCACTCTATACTACCAATTTATGGTCTATTCTTAGTGGCAGTGGTGCCTGGGAGAGCGGCACTTTGTAGAGATGTTTTTTTGGATGCTAATATTTTAGTCAAAGTGATGCAGATTTAAAGGACTCTCTCCCTGAAAAGCACAGTGCTATCTTTTGGCTTTGCTGATGGGAAGTTCATCATCTGACTGTTGATTTCCCACTTCAACTTTCCTCATCAAAATAAACCTCTCCCCCGCCTCCTGTGCTGAATTGAAATGAACCTAATGGCACAAGTACTATCGGAGAGGTTTTGCTTCTGGTAATTTCAAGGTCCTATAATTCTATTTTCACTGTGTTCTGCTTTAATCGTCTGCATGGCAAAACAACTAAAATATTTAAAGAAAAATACTGCCTGTGGCAGGGTACATATGAATGTTTACAGATCTTCTCTTTTCATGGACAAAACTGTATCTTTGATTTGTCCTCACCACTTTAAAAACATTAAATCCAATTTAGCATAAACTTCCTTTAATCCCTTGGTGGCTAAACGTTTAAAGAGAGAGATTGGATGGATAAGGTGTATCTCAGGGAAAACAAAGTCCATCTTTTAATCACACTTTCTCCCCAGTCCAAAGACTGAAATTTAAGCCATCATACTGATTTGCTTTCTGCTAATTAATTAAAAATTATATACAATAGAATACAATAACTGTTAGCTCAGTCTTCTTTTTCAGGAAGACAGTGGACTTCTGAACTCATGATTAATTCCTTCTTATTGGCTTTTTCTTCCAAGTTTCTGTTTTTATAATGACGCAGCTTTAGAATAATGCTGCCTCATCATTGTAAAAAGTCTTTTGATAATCAGTTAAATCTGGCTTTTGGACCACAATTGGAATATTTAGGGAATGTTCCATACATAAAATAATGTCATACTGTGTTTATTGAGATGCCCTGCACTCTTGGCCTGGAGCTTACTGCCTTTCTACTCCATGTCTACTGTAACTGTGAATATAGTTTAGCAGCACTAAATACATTACATTTCCTTAATGACTGTGTATTCCTAGAGCCCCAGATTCACTAAGTCATTCTCTTGGGATCGTTCTGTTGTCAAACTAGATAAAGAGGTAAAGTAAGGCAGACAGAAAAATGTCAGTAGACGAGAGAAACAATCCAACAGCCTTGAGCGTTTGCACATTCAATATTGGGCTCTTAAAAAATGTATCTGCTATATTGATCTCAGTGTGGCACTCCATTTTAAAAGGAGTACCTGAGTCCTGGATTTATGCAGTACCTCTTGCCTCCTAAGGAGCACGTTACAAACTAGAGAGAGCAGGGTAATCACATTACCCACTACTGGAGGGGAACACAGCAGTTGTTTAACAGGCCACAACAATACTGAAAAATCATTTAAGAAAGGAACTGAGTAAGACTACAGCATCCAAAAGAAACTACGGGGTAGTGGGATAAAGAAAAGCAGACTACAATTTCTTGACTTGGAGTTTGGCCAGGATATTCAAGCCAAAAACTTCATTCTTTTTTTTTTAACCTAAAAATTCACAGTGCTTTTGACTCAGCAATTGATGTCTTCAAATTTCAGTATCTCTACCATGTGACATCTACTAGATCTAGGAACTTGGCAACTGTCAATCAAAAATCGACTCAAAACAAAAACTCTAATTAATGATTTTCTACTATTCACTGTTCTTATACATCTGGGGACTTTCTCTTATTTCCCCTCAGTGTTGGGCTGGAACCCAGGGCCTGGCATATGCTAGGCAAGCTCCCAACCACTAAAAAATATCCCCAGCCTTGGATTTCCTCTGTGTCTTTTTGTCTTAGACAACATAAGTAATGAGGCAGTGTGTTATTTAAAATCATATTCCAGAGTATAGAATAGATTTTTTAAAATCCCTATGACCAGGCAAAGGCATATGCTTACAACTTCACTGCAAAATTAGAAATATGTAGTGGGTTCTGTAAACTAGCATAGTGGTAAATTTGATCTACCCACATTGATGAATTTTTGTTGCTTAGACTTTTTTAATGGTTTATTTTTTATTTTATGTGCATTGGTGGTTTTGCCTGCATAAATGTCTGTGTGAGAGTATTAGGTCACTTGAAGCTGAATTACAGACAGTTGTGAGCTACCATGTGGGTGCTGAGAATGGAACTCTTGTCCTCTGGAAGTGTAGCCAGTGTTTTATCACTGCTGAGCCTTCTCTCCAGGCCTATTGCTTGACTTTTCATTCAGAACACTGTCTACTGCATTGTATGTTACTCCAAATATAGGAACAGTAAAGATCTTTTTCCTGGTGATGTACATAAAATTCTGGTCCCCTTGGGAAGAAATGTACATTGTCATGATTGTAACATGTTTGGAGCTCTACCTTTTGGTGCAAAACATACTTTTGTCCATTTTTATATATGACTGACAGTCCATTTTATCTTATATAATCCTGTAGATGCAACTAATTTCTACAAAGAATGTAGGTTTGGAATCAGACTACAGCTATTATTTTTCATTTGATAATATTGAATCATCACTCCTTTAATAGGATTAATTTCTTTTGTTTCATTTTTAAGTAACAGTTACCAGCATCTTGAAAGATATTAAGTATATAGAATATCTGTCATGAGTAAGAGAGTCATAACAAAACGGAAGTGGAAGTATCGTTTAGTGGTAATGTGCTTGCCCTGCATGTGTGAGACTCCAGGTTCAATGCATGGGACAAAAAATTTACAAATAAGAAAATAAAGTCACAATAAAATTGTTAGCCTGCATCTTTAGAGAAACATCATGTCCAATAAAATGTTATTTTCAAATGTATAATGATAGTGCTTATTAAAAAATATTTCAGTGCATCTGATACGTATATGTATATAGGTGAACATTGACATATTTGATGTTTAGGTATTAGTGATGAAAATTTATGCAGAAAATAAATGAATGAAGAAAATACTGAGAGAGTAACTTGGTAGTAGAACAATTAACTACCAACAATGTGTAGGGGTCTGGTTTTGGTCCTAACACTTCCAGTTAAATAAAGAAATATCAAAAAGATTATGATAATTTCTGTCATATAATTCAACTAATAAACTTCATGATCTGGATACAATAGACCTTTATTGCTTGATTACTTAAAGAGGGCTGGAAAATAATGAACTCTATACAAAATTTGCCATTATCTTTATATTACTTTTTCCTTTCATTAATTATATTTGAATAAAATTCCAATAGTACATTATGCTTAAGATATGTTTCATTGTTAGCTTGAGGCTAAAGATAATAGATATTTGATGCTGCTATTGGTTTGGGATAGTTCATTAAAATACCAGCAATTACTAATAAATACGGGGTAAAAATAATGCAGTTTGGTTATATCTGTGAGAAGACTCCAGATCATTTTTTAATGTTTATGTTTCAAGTTCCTTAAGCTTCTTATCTTACTTTGCTTCACAGCACCATTAAAGTAAATATACTGTTTCTGTGGTTAGAATAAAGGAAATGCAACAGTAGGGTGTCTGGGAGCACCCTCTTTTACAGTTATAAGTAATATATTAAACACAGCTGATTAAAATCTATTCTTCTGAACAATGACACTAGTTTGTTGAATAATAGTTCATAAAACCTCAAGTTCCAAAACTCTTATACAAACCACGATACTTCACTGTGTGTGAAGAAAACCCACATGGAACACTGCCCAGAAGCCAGCCCCTCATAATGAAGCTCCTCACTCTATGGCCCCCACAAAACTTTCTGGCAGTCCTCTAAGTCCTAGCAAGCAACAAGCCCTTTCTGTGTCAGTGGCAACTTATTTGCCCTGTATTCCAGCCAGAGTTTTCTTGTGCAGGTAAATAGTGCCCACATGCAATGATTGCTCGTGTAAGGCATAGAAATTGAAATACCAGATGACTTTTACCACTCAGGGAACCTGCTCCAGACCTGTCAGTACAGCAGTGTTAGCAGTTAGCACCTGTTTTACTAAACTTGCCAAACGTTGGCTGTTTATCAGAAATGGTTTTCTTAATGCTCTGGAGTTGTAATGTACAGTGAGGATAAGAGGGCACTGTAGAGGCAGCACTGTTTTTCCATGATGCCTAGGCAACAAATGCATCTATAGAAAAGCCAGTTGTGTTGCTAAGAGGGGTAGCAGTTCCGACCTATAGGTTTGGCTTTTCCTCTCATTTGGCTATTAGACGGATGAGCAGTGTCTGTTGCCATCTTCTGAATGTCCCTGGAATGGCAGCCATCCCATATTCTATATTTCTGCACATAGATCTTTTGATATCTGTTCTGTTCTTGGGGGTTGGGGTACTGAAAGGTGCTATGGTAAGAGTAGGAGGTACAGCTAGCATGAGAAACCTCCAGAATGTAGTTAACACGGGTGATGTAGTAGAAGATAAGGAGGAGGACCAGGCCACACTGTCCTCATTTTCTCCATGGTGATGCATGTCAGAGCTCATGGTGACATTATCCTGATTAATGTCTTTGAAGTACCGTCTCGTTATAGGCGGTTAAAATGCTTTTCCGTGATTAGTGAAGTCAATTAATAAATAGTTGCTTTGTGCGTTTTTAGTGCCACCAGGACAGCTCTAACAAGAAAAGTAAAAGAAGTAATTTGCATGCACACAAATGTATTCCTAGCTCCTGTGCTCATTAGCATTTCAGCTTGTGAACATTTTAAGTGTTTTTGGGTTGAAATTATTCGCAGTTACCTTGTTGGCCATTTTTCAGCAGCAAAAGGGCTGTTGCTACTGACAGCCTGGCAGTAGGCCAGGAGAAGCTGGGCTCTGAAGAGAACCAAGCTCCTCCTCCTTAGGTGAGGGGAAATTGTGTGACTAAATATAGCAATGATTTAAATCCATCTGCAGTTCACAGGCCTTCTCCAATCCCTCCTGCTCTGTAATGCCACTGTAATTACTCTAGGCTGTGTTGACCTCTCTGTCCCCTGTACTTCGTGGCTCATAGTTTATTCAGGAAGACTTGAAATTAAGATGTTCTCTGTAAGGTCATGTGTAAGTTCATCAATTAGCTCATGGAAACTATTTTCCAAGGAGCAAAAAAACAATGTTTTACATAGTTTTATTTTTGGTGTGTCATTTCATTACTGTTGTTGTTGTTATTTCCTATAGAAATCTATAAATCTTTTGAACATCATGTAACAGAAATGGCAGAAACTTGGTGTATTTAGGGTGATGCTATATGTCCCAATATCTAGAATTCCTCCTTTGAACAGATAGATTACTTAAACTCATGAAGTAGTAGAAGGTTAAGAATGGAAAGAAAATTAGGTGATATACATCTCTTAATATTAAATTGGATAGTAGCTGTCAAGAAAAGGCTATGGAAACAGAAGATGAATAGAAGGCTTCAAAGCTTAGTTCTTATTAGAAAGACAACGAAATAGTTCAGTGTAAAGCGGCATTAAAGACAGGCTGAGTGTGGTTTAATAGTACAGGTGTTGCCTATCTTGTGTGGGTGGATTGTTGTATGGATATCTGTTCACTCAATATAGGACAATAACAGCAGGCCAAAGAAACAAGGCTATTCAAGTACATCATGGAGAAACACACACTTTATTGGGATTCCCCCTAAAGCATGTGTGAGGGGCACTTTATGGATGGCAACTGAGAGAAAAAAATCCCCCTCTCCCCAACAATAGCTGTCTGTAAATCCTTGGGAATGAGGGAAACAATCTTGTGAGCTCCTCTGATAATGAACAATTAATGGATCCAGTGTCGTGAAGGTCTTCTCCAGAAATCATAGCTACTTATAGTTCCAGAAAACAATAGTCATGGCATACCTACAGAAGAGCATTCCATAATTGCACCATTCCTTCTGGCTCTTATAGCCTTTCTGCTTCCTCTTCCACAGTGTTCCCAGTCCAGGAAGAGGTGATGGAGATGGTCTGTTCAGAGCTGACCAGTCAATGGTAACCTATTTTCAATGCTTTCACTTATAGTGGGTTTTTGTAGTTACTACTACACATTACAAAATTAGATGATAGATAGACAGACAGAACAGACAGACAGACAGAAAGAGACAATAGAAAACTTCTCTGATCAAAGCTGACAACAGCAATGATCTATGGGCAAACCCAAAAAGGTTTAGAAGGCAATTTCTGTCGGCCATTGATACCTACATAGTAGGACAACAGAAATAGTTTCTCCATGCAAGCCTATGACCTTCCTATTCCTAGCTGCAGATTTTCACTGGGCTTATAGCACCAGATATGAATTCTCTCTTGTGGAGTAGATCTTAAATACAATCAGAAAGCAGATGGCTACATCCATAACTGCCATGCCACTCTTGTATAAGCTGATACATCATGCTTGGCATGTTAATAGTATGGTACAAAGAGTTCACAGCCAAGTAGGACATTTGGTGTCATTCTTCCCCAACAATGTGCTCAGTGCCTTCTGGCACTACAAAAGCCAGCCAGTAGAGAGGAAACTTCCTGTTTATTCCCACTCTGATGTCTTCATGTCCTATAAGCTAAGCATTCAGCATCTTCAGGCATGGGGTCATACCGTTTATTTCAAGCATGCAGCTAGCTGTGGAAATCACCTTTATCATTTTAGGAACCCCTCTGGTCTCAGTGACAAAAGTCTTTAAGGAGATAAACAACCCCATCACTGGAATTTTCATTTAGTAGGCTATTGGCTTATGGGAACCTCTTGTTCCATGCTCTAATGACTTTTATTCAAACTTTTAATCCATTCTTTAAGGTTTACAAGCACAGGCTGTTGAAGGATTCCTTTTCATTCAACTTGTATATTATCTGTGTCTCAACAAATAATAGCATTTCTAAGATTTTCGTGATATGCCTGGTACTTGAACCCTGTGTTGACAGATTTCCTATCCATACACTCTTAGCTGTGCTTGCCTCACAGTCAAATGCTTTCCTAAACCAGTAAAAAAATTAGAGTTAGCACTATATCATTTACAAAGTCAAATATTATTGCAAAGACTGGGCATGGTCTCTGAAGACCCATCACCTATCATTCCAAGCAATTGCCAATGGAAGTCAGGAATCAGCAACTAAGGGGATACCAAAGAAAAATAATAACAGTATCCAATATACTGTGGAAATATTATAACACGTCTATTAGTTATTTCTTCAAAGATCAGGGACAGGTATGTCAGTTATAATAGTCAGTACATAAGAAGGCCCAATCTCAGCTCTCAAAATTGTAGTCATTTCCCGTGTCTCAAGCCACCTGCTCATCCTTACATGATACTAAAGGGTTCTTGTTCATCTCCCCACCTCCAAAAAGTCCAGAAACGCCCATTCTAGCCTTCCTTACTCTGACTGGCCTATGAACAAAAGGAAGCACAGCTATGTTCTCAATTACTGAATTCCAATAAACTCCTAGGTTCTGAAAGTCCCATGTCTAACTACTATATTTGCACTGGATAAACCTGGCTTGAAAGAGGATGCTGAGCTAGGTGACCAATTTCCAACCCTAGTATTCCCTCTTACAGGAGAGAAATGTACAGAACCTACTCTGGGATTAATAGCCCACTCATAAGGTAAACTTGGTGTTTTTCGTCTGCACTGTTTTGTCACTCAGACCTTCATTAAATTTTCACTCAAGGTTAAAGCCTTCCCTAGGTTAATAGCTCTGAATTTGGCTTGTTAGTTCTTTGTTTTCGTTTTCCTACAGAACTCAAGATCGACACAACATCTTACCATATTTGCCCTGGATAACCAAGACAGTTCCCTTTGGTCTGTATTTTCATTTTCTCATCACTTCTGCATTGCTTTAGGATTTTACAAACCTGATTCATGCATCAGTTAAATCATGCAGATCTGCTGGAATGTTTCTCTTATGTCACTCACAAAGGGCATGTGCCACATGAGATTCGGTGAAGCCACTAAAACCACACTTCCACTCTTGTGGTCCCTGGTGATCCAGTCTTTCTTAGCTCTCTTCTGAACACAGTCCTATCCAACACAGCAAACAAGGCATCAAATGTTGCCTCTCTTATCCCTAGGACTCTCAGTAATGCCTGCCCTTCCTCCATTGTTCTATCAATCCATGAAATTCATGGAGAACTCATCAGGACAAGTGTATTTACTCCAGATGGACCACCAGAAGCAGACTGAAGAAATGGTTCCACTGAAGTCTATCTCCATGAAGCAATGAGTTTAACTGGGGTTAATTAAAGGAATGGGGAAAACTTATGGGTAGTGAAACTCTAACACCTCCCCCTAGCAACAGTTAATTATGTATAAGTTCTCTGGGGATGTTGCCTCCTGAGCTCTCCTGGTAACTGTTAACTACCTATAACTACCTGGAGAGAGCGTGGCATCAGATGCCACTATTCCTTCTGTAGCAGAAAATTAATGGGCCAAGTCTTATGAAGGTCCCTTTCAGGTTGTTGATGTTTGAGAAATGGCCATATCTTGCTAACTGGAAAGCATTCCATCACCAAAGCCCTGGTTCACTCAGCACTGCTGAAAGAAAAAAAACATCAGAATTATGAGATTGGGAATTTATGTGAATGAAACTTTAGGTAATGGCCCCTTCATTTATTTTATATGCTAAATGTTATTTCCTGGATGTGAGACATTTTTAAGGGGGAAGTGAGCATACAGTAATAAGAATGCTAACCAGCATGCCTGTGCTATTGTAAGTTATAGTTTGTGGAATGTAAATAGTGGCAAAGTCCCATAAAGACAGACATGGAACGATGTGTAGCCAATTGGACTTATAAGGCCCATTATGTAGAGGAGGGTGAGAGATGGTAGCCTCTGAGTTGAAGGATAAGAGAAGCAGCCATCCTGATGTATCTGCAGGAAGAAGATGCATGGTTCTTCAAGGTTAGATCTTGAGGCAGAGATTATTCTGATTGCTCTAGTGCAGTGATAAAAGGATACCTCAGGCTCAGTGAAAGATGAGAGGATATGAGGCGATAAAGAATCCCATGGGCTGTGCTGACTGATCAGTTGGGTTGTAACTGTAACGTAAATCTACTGAAATGCTTTAAGCAGGGAAACATCATGGCTCTGCCATATGTTTGAGAAGCTTTCTCTAAATATTGGGTAGAACACTGTTAGGAGAAAGACTGAAGAGGGTGAAGCCCTCCTTCATAATTTCCATTTGTTCTGACTGTGATAGAGCTGTGGGGGTGGCGAGAGATGGTGGGAGTCCAGCGCCTGTGTGGAGGTAGAATACAAATGTCTTATCCATGGAGAGGTAGGAACTGCAGAGGGTGCTGCCAGGTCCTGATCTGGACAGCAGATTGAGGCTTCAGAAGCTCATCCCAATCAGCTCTTATTGTAGACTAGCAGATTTTGCTAGCCCCATTCTCCCAGATAATGCCCTTATGACCATGTGTCCTAATGTTTCCTGAGTCTAGGATAGAGGTGAGAACAAGAGTGAACCCACACAAAAATACCAACTCTCCACCAAACAAAAAGAGAAGATACTATTCAAGAGCATCTTATTACCTAGGAAAAACATTGTGGTGAAATGTTTAGAAAACTTCAGCTTTGCTCTAAATGTTTTCCCATGATGGCTTGGAACATTATTATTCTATCTGCAGACCTTGCATCAAACCTAAAATCCAAGTTGGCACTTTCATTAAATGTTTATCTTGCTCGCAGATGCCTCTTTCATTATCATGTGACAACCTCTATTGTATATCTGAATGGTTGTGAAATTGAACATAGTACTTTAACAGCTTTGCGAGCTTTAATATGTCCCTTGAGAAAACAAGCCTGTGTGAGTGCTTGTATGTTGTATATTTCTGTATTATTAACTTCCCTCTTAGTAGCTTTATCCTTGAGGTATGCATCAGCAGCCCTCCAGTTTTCTTCCAGTTGTTTTGTTTGATACTAAAAATTGTTTACGTAGGTCATGTGGTCTGGGGATTGTTAAAAGCGGTGGATGGCCCTGCTTATGCTTTCCTGGCAACTCGAATAAGCTGGAAGTTGTCTACCCGCTTCATTACTGATGATCAGTGGGGAAGGACATCAAAGTCATAACTATTAATACTAAATTACAGGTAGTAAATTCTACCTGGCACTGAGATAAGCACTTGAATGTTTTATTCTATTTAATCAAAGTAAATAATCTATGATGTATGTTATATAATTATCCTCACTTTCCTGATAAAGACTGAAACTCAAAAAGGCTAAAGACTGTGACAAAGATCGTTCATGTCAATTATAGTATATCTGTGTGCTTCCTGAACTCAAGGTCTGACATAGGCTCTCCCTGTTCAGTCTGCCCTCCAGATCTATAGCCTCCACCTAGATTTAAATGAGATTTAAAAATTCCACAAAAATATGGACTGAATTTTTTTTGCTTATCATTTCTGGGTAACTACAGAGGGTAGAGAACAAGGGAGATGTACATAGCATCTGCATTCTCTTGGGAATTTGGAACTTCAAATCAGAGTAATTAAAATAAAACACAATAATTCAAAAACTTATCTCAAAGGCATATTACTTATTGGTATAAATGCAATCCTCCTGGTAGTTTATTAGTCTCTTTTATTGTAGTTTCTGTTTTCAATGTTTTAACATTCCATGTGGCTTACACTTCATCTCTTGTTTTCCCATCACTATCAACTGTACTTGTTTCATTTCCTAATCAAATAATAAGCCCTGCCTCCGTTTATCATATTTGTCCTCCTTAGTCTGCATTTAGAGCTCTACTCCATTGCACACTGTAACACAGGCAGAAGGCCCCCACTGTGTTTCATGCCATTTGCTGTCACATCAGGATCCTCTCTCTTGATAGGTTGAGTGCTGGCCATGTTTCCAAGGTTTCTTCTTCCTTTTCAGAGTCTGAGGTGGAATGTTCCTTGGTTGGGTTTGAGGTCTGTATCGTAGACTGGATGGGTTCCTTTTTGTGGCTGGAGGAAATCTTGGGCATTTCTATTACTGTAGGTTAATTTTCCTTTATCTTGTTCCTTTGCTATTTTCTAGTACACTGCAGAAAAAGGTTAAAGCATCAATAGAATTAGATGTGAAAAGAGACCATGACAAGATGAAAATTGGAGAGAAACAAGTAGAATGCTTTTCCCCCAACCAAAGTTCAAGATTAGACTAGACAATTCTCATTTCTCTCAGAAAATAAAACTTAGAGACTAACTTATATGTGGGTATATTGTGTTCTTTCCTGAGTTTGGTGCCTTTCATTAAGACTTCCATTCTATTCCACTCTATTCAAAATGGTACTGGAGCAATGCCACAGTGATTGGGAGTGGGTACTAGTCTTTTAGAGGACTCAGATTCAGTTTCCAGAACCCATGTCTGAGGGTTCACAGTTCCCTGCAACTGCTGCTACTGAGAGATGTCTCTGACCTCCATGGGCACTGTTCTGACACATACACACAAATTTTAATTTAAGTTAATATTTAAATATACACCTCCTTTTCACCGATCATGAAAATACAGTGTTTTTAATAACCAATTTTATCTTCCTTTATGACTTTTACACCTCTGTGGGCCCTCAGGACATCAAATAGCAGAAATGACTCAACATTTGAATCTCATATTTATCACAGCAGTCCACAGAGCTGATCTGCTATGGAGTCCATCTTCCATATTTATAGGCTCCAAGTTTCATGAATTCATCCAAACCTGGACCAAAACCATTCAGGAAAAGTTTGCCTGTACTCAGCTTGTTCAGATATTTTTTTGTTATCTGCTAAGTCATGAGTACAGCAGCTATTGACACAGCATCTACATTCAACTAGGAATAGATGATCTCAGGATGATTTAAAGTTTATGGAAGTGTGTGCATAGTTTACATAAGAAATTATGTAGACATATTTCTATTTGGGTATCTGGAGGATTGTACCCTGCAGACACTTAGGGATGACAATAATCTTTTTCTTTCCATTGGAATCTTGATTCCTTGTTGACAGTCTCCATGCCTCCTACAAAGCCTGCAACACGCCCAGATCCCTGTGACCTTTAGCCTCTTTTCCTCACCTCTCTTACCTGCACAAATGAGAGAGCCATCCTCCATTATTTCTTTGATGACCTCTGTGGACATGAAGAACTTTTTATGAACCCCACACCATCCGTTTCACCTTTTGTCTGTTATTCATAATTCATTTTAGTCATTGAATAAGGTATTTTTATCTTAAGGGATATTATCTGAGTGTACCCTTTCTCTGCTCATTGACTGGACAAACTTGTTTCCATAAGAATCCCTTTGCTGTCCAGAGACCTTTGACTTATCTTCCCTTTTTCTTGCTAGGAAGAAAGGATGTATAGCAAGTTGTGTTAGAGCCTAATATGCAATAGTAAATGAAATAGTGTTTTTCTTGAGGAAGGATGGTTAATTAGGAGATCAGTGTTCAATTTGTAAAAACATTTTTCACATTTACTGGATGCTATTTTCATGTACTAAGAATATATTGACAGCTCCAAAGCCACAGAAAAACCCTGCCTCAAAACTCAATCCCCCCAAAAAACGAATATATTAACAGGATAAGCTGGTGACTGATCATATGATAGATATGATGTCCCTGAGTTACATATTAGCTTTGTCCTTTATTTGTAATGTTTATTATAAAAATGTAGGTGATGTAATTAATAAATTACAGACAAGAGCACAAATATGTAACATAAAGCCAAGATGGAAACAAGATTTCATTTGAATCCTGGAGAATGGGGAGGATGGGGAAAAAGTTGGCTTTCTTCTAATGTTGAAGGGTCAAGATAGTGCACAGCCTCAAATAACTTACAGTGTGGGGTATGTGTGTTTTCTGAAAGATCTTCTATCAAATTTCTTAAATAAATTTGAAAGACATTTGGACTAAAGGCTTTCAACATAAAATATCCCCTACCTTTTCATTTTTTTTACATTTATCTTATTTTTTAAAGAATTTCATACATGATCACTGTATTTACATCATTGTCATCCACACTTCCCTCTTCCAGTTCCTTCCATGCTCTCTTTCAAATTTGTGACTTCTTCTTTAAAGATGTGTATATGTGTGTGTACCATGGCTTCTTTTCATTTTGAAACACTTACGTTGAGTTATCATCCCAAGACTCTTGACTTTAAAAAGATTAGGTGTTGTTCTCAGAATCCTGCACTTTGAAGGTTCCTCAGTGGCTCTTATAAATGTGAATATGGGATTCATTGAATAACATCTAAGCAAAGGTTTTCTTGAAAATAATAGTGTGCGGTTGTTTAAATCTGCAGTTTTCCAACATCACTCCTGAGGACCCAACAAGGCTAGAAATAGCAGGCCTAAAAATATCACTCTTAGGAATTATACAGTTAGTTGGGGATGTGGTATAAGGGCCAAACATGGAAAAGCAGTGTCCCAAAGTTTATATAATGCTGTTTGTTACAGAAGCCTATAGACTCCATATTAACAGTTTGGGTTTGTTTTTATTATATTGGTTGAAGTTGTTCTGTATGTTTGTTGGTTTGTTTGTTTTTGTATATATTGGCTCCAGTCCCTTGGATACTGCCTTACTTTTAATCATATCTGGTACAATCCTGTCTCTTTCTGTGTGCATGGAAAGCTCTCAGGCTTTCTCAACTCTTATTTCTTTTTATTGTGACACTTCAGGCATCACATTGCTCATGTCAATATTACATTGCTCTTGTTTTCTGAAGCCATGGTGGGCATTTTTTTTTCCATAATAACTTCTGCTTCTTTGTGAAGTGTGTAGATTACGCTGGCAGTTCTCTATAGACAAGTATTCGGGGCCACTGGAACAACAATGCACTTTGTAGCTGGCCTTGTTATGTCTTCACAGTCAGCCAGTGGTCTGCAGCCAGAACGAATGTTTTCCTTCTGTGGTTCCTCATTGTGTATTACACTGCAGCTGCCAAATGCAGCTGAATATGTTAAATGAGATGCTGCTATCTCACCCCCTACAGCAGCATCTCCCCCTTCCTGCACATTCTATTGCCACCTCCTGCTACAGAGCCTTCCTTCCCATGTAGAAGCTTTTGCCTGGACCTTTTTACACCCTCTGCTCCCCTACTCTTCAGTCCAGCTAACATTTATCCTGCACGTGTCAGATAAGGGGTAACTTATGAGAGAAAGCTATCATGAAGCGCGGTCAAAGTCAATGCTGCTTTTTATTTATTAATTCTGTTTTTGTTTAGAGCAGGATTTTGTTATTTTGGTTTTGTGTACTCTTTCATGGGTGAGTTTGTCTGGCATCCCTTACAACTGTCTGAAAGCAGAGACTACACATGTATGCTTTTTGTTCTTAAAATGATAGTTGCCCATTAAGTATTTGTTGAAGATGTAAGTGACAAAAGACTATAATAAAGTAAAATGATTCTGTTCACTCAGTGGGTTCATCAAATGATTATTCAATATGTTCTCTGTGCTGGATACAAAAAGATGGCTCCAAAAAAGGCAGAGATAGACTAAATGTTGATGAGATATAACCACACTGAGTAACCTCAGTTTTAGCCAGCTTTCTTGGGAGTAGATGTAAAGGGATTTGTGAGTGAGTGCGTGTGTGTGTGTGTGTGTGTGTGTGTGTGTGTGTGTGTGTGTGTGTGATCATAAGTGGAATCTTTTCCTCACCAAATCATTCACCTTATCTTATCTACAAACGATGCAAGAACATTCCTGTGTGTCTTCTGCTGACCTCTACAAAACTAGGAAGTTAAAATGTAAATATATACTTTACATGAATGCAAGAAAACAAACCATAACATCAGATTGTTTCTTCACATAATGTATGAAAAAAGCAATTTTGTTCTGTAGAGTAGAGAATGTAAGGGCTGGGGAAATATATTAGGATTACATGATATATAGCAAGATTACACATTATGTGTACATTAGATATTTATTATACATTTTTGGAATTATTTGTTGTATAAACAGGAAGATAAGGTTATGAGAACTTTCCCCATATAATACCAAGATTTTATTATTATCCAGTTTGGCTTAAAAGTAATTTAAGGGTATTTTTAAAGTTTTGCTTAAAAGTAATTTAAGGGTATTTTAAAACTTAAAGTGAAACCTAGTATAAATACTTAATCAGCAACAACTATTATATCTAATACAATTCAGCCTTTCTTAAATTAGAACCAAATTTCACATATCAGTGTGATTACAATTCTTTGAATAGTTCATAAACTGTAAAATAGGTTGCTCAAAATTCTCTGACCCTTTGCTCATAATATAGCATGACTTTATTTAGTATACTTCTTTTATATTCAAAAACATATTTTAGAGCTCTCATATTAAGTGAAATTAAAGATTCACTTAAAGATATACTTTTATAGAAGCTTACCCTATACATATGTTTGTAATATTATTGCATTTAGTTTAAATATCATGGAGTAGCCAACATCTTTCCCTCTTTCCAGACAGTGCACATTAATTCATGCTGTGTACTTTCTGCTTGTGATTAATTTTTATTGGCTCTATATCTTATTGCTTCACAAATGGTTTGAACTAGGAGAGTCAGAGCCTAGGGAAGCAGAAAAATAAAAGTTTATACATCTAATATATTTGTTCAAATGAAATTACATTTCTACTATTCCAGTTTATGCAGTCAGAATGTCTGTATCTAATGGACCAGAGATGATAATAAAATATTATTATTATTATCATTATTATTATGGCACCTGCTTTTTTAAATGAATCCTGAGTACGTGGCCATGAAATTCTCAATTCCACAGGAAGGCAGTTTCTTTAAATGCTTACCTGGATGACACAGAAATATTCATATCCCATCATTTTTCAACCTGTATATCAATACTTTTCACACTCATACTTACCTAATATATTGTACCAATGTTTATTTTGCCTTGTCATGTAGGCCAGGATTTATCTATACTTCCAGATTAAAAAAAAAAGACTTTATGGTAAGAAAAGGTTAAGTGACCTTGCAAAGATCATAGAGGAAGTCCACAGTCCATGTAAGAGGAAAACAAAGTTCAATGAGCCATGGTGCCTCCTGTCCTGGGGAATAATTTATCAGGCACTTATCCCAAATCAAGATTAATTGGGTCAGAAGAGAGCTCTTCCTGCACTGAAGCTCATTCGACTAATACGGCTGAGTGCTGTTATTTGCATGTGTGTATCTCCCATGCAGTGCTAATGAAACAGCACAATTCATGACAACGCATCTTTGTCTTGAATACATCAAATATTTATATCCTTTCACTCACACCATCTGTGTGAGGAAGGGCACAAGAAGAGGATTTTCTCCCTTATCGCATCCAGAGAAGAGGCTGAAGTGATGGCTGAGGCTTTCAGCCTTCCAGCTTTTGTCTCATACTTGTTCTGAGAATTAATCCACATCCACTGTGTCCTCCAGCAATACGCTGTACTATGAAGCTCCACTGCCCCTATTTAAATAGCTGGCCTCAGAGCAACTGCTGTCATTTAGGTTATCAATGTATTTCAGTGACAATCCATTGTTGCACTTTTTTGTATAACTTTGCAAGAACATTTACTTTAAACTCTGTGGAGGTCAGTTTTCCAGAACTGAAATCAATTAAATTATTTACTAAGGGTTTCAGTGTCAGAAAAATTATCCTCTGGTATATTTGTACTTTTAATGGGAAACAAATTCAATTGTACGTTCTGTGAGTGTCAAATGGAAGTCAGTTCTCTGCAGTTGAACTTGAAATGGAGTTCTTAAAGGAGTGCAAGTTGATTCTAATGATGTCATGGTGAAGGCAGTGATTATAGGACATTTCTATACATGCTCAGAAGTCAAATATCTGTGTTAGTTATCCTACTCATTATAACTCCCAAGTAGCCATGAATTTGAGAAAAGCTACCTCTTTTGTTAACGAGATAGCTGTCTGATGGATAACAGCCATCATAAATCTATTTCACTGCTGGCCATCCTACTATTATCAGTCGCTTTCAGCATGCGAAGAAGTACAACATTAGGCTCCTTCAGTTATAGGCTCTCAGATGTGTAAAGGGGACTTAGCGTGTTTACATACATTCTCTTAACTCCCAACATCTACTTTTCAAGTTACCAGCTGTAAGGATTTGTTGACCTATTTGGAACCCCCATGGGGAGAGGAAAAGTTTAGTGACTGTGTAATATGTCATAAGAATCCCAAAAGATGATTACTATCAGAAACCTAGGGTTACTCTGCTTTGCTGTAGTGGAATTTTCATATTTAAGAAGACAAGAATAGTAGAGGTAAAAACAGTGCAATGGTTCATTCTTATAATGTCAGAAGATAGGAAGGGGAGGCAAAAGGATCAGAAGGTCAAAGTCAGCTGAGACCTCATGAGACAAAACAAAATATTAAAAATTATACTGAATATATTTTGATGACATCTTTTGGGTCCTTATTTCAGAGCATGCCTCATGCCAAATGGTAAATCTTAAAATCATGGTCTATGTCTTCACTGAACCTACCATCCACTGAAACAACCATCAGGCATAAAAGTAGTAGCAACCTGCCAGTGAGGCATATAAATAAACATTAACCAGGGTAGCATGAAAAATATGGAGCTTAGTTGATAGAGTGCTTGCCTAACTGAGCAGGAAACCGCAGCACTGCAGAAAGCTGGGCATGGTATAATAGACAGGTAGCCCAAGCACTCTGGCACTGGAGGCAGGAGAAGGAGCATTTCAAGGTCATCCTTAGTTACATTGCAAGCTCGAGACCAGACAGGCTACCTGATACCCTGTCCTCCATCACACCCCACCCCCAAGAAAAAGAGAAATAAAGAAAAGAAACTTTCACTTAAAAAGATAATGGTTTTCCAAAGTTAGAAAATTCAAATGGATGCGACTTCATCATAGTCAAGAGCAATGCTGGAAGAAGACAGTAGAAACATAGAATGGCTTGATAAAGGCCCCCTGTGCTCCACTCCCTTTCAAGAAACAGCCGTCAAGGACATTTCGCCAGAAAATTGGCTCAGTTAGAATGAACTTTGGTTTAAAAAAATATGACAGGTCTGTAAATGGATGGAAGGGACAGTATAAGTTGTTTGAATATAATGGCAGTGATGCCAGGAAGGAAGGCATGATAAGGGTCCATGTAGCACAGGAATTCATTTGAGAGGTGGTGGTTTGTTTTCTTTAACTGACATGTTACAAGTGCCTTGAGAAGACAGAGCTACTAGAAATCAATTTTGTGGTTAGGTAGACCAGAGCCAAAGTCATAAGCAAACCTGCAAAAAGTAAAGAAGAATCTAGAACCAGAAAGAACTCTTCCTGTAGGAGGAGTTGTCTAAATGAGTAACATTCCATTACCATCAAAAGTTACTGAGTTATATTAAAAAGCCGTATTTAGGGTTTGTCTGTATAAACTCATGTGTGTAGTGAGGATGCATATAATTAGGGTGAATATTTAAAAGTTTAGAATTGCTGTAAATAGCATAATTCAAAGGCCTTCCTTACACAGGAGCTGTCCATATAGATGTAGTGATCAATAGTACTCAACAGGAAAGATATAATGTTCAATGATTCATTGCCCCGATATTAAGTTAGTTTCTTTTAATCTTGTTAAGCCAAAGGGCATTGGAAAAACCAAGGATGTAGAAGTATAAAAGCAGCCCATTCCATTTTTCCAAATTCCTTTCTTGATAGGAAAGGAGCACATTGCTAACTGGAAATTTCAGTAGAATTTACAATTGGAATCAAGTAAAATGCTAATTAACTCTTCCTTTATGTATTGCAATGCTTTTAATTTCAGAACCCATCTGACAATAGAGGCTTCCCATGATGCACTGATGCATTACTTCTTTTCCTTTCTGCACCTCTGCACATTGCTTTTGTGTGGTATACTATACCATAGGATACTTAGGCAGACAGCGGATGCACAAACTCATTTTAAGAAAACAGCTTCAGTTTCTACAGCAAGAGAATGGATACTACATTCCAAGTCAATACAGGATCTGGCACCTTGACACTTCAAATCTAAAATAATTTATTCGGAAGGCCCACTCTCCCTGCCTTTGACCTCCGAAGGAGCAGCTTTGGTGACCTGGAATGTGAGTGAAACACAACTTGAAAGCGGCTCTTCGTCATGATGAACTAGCAGTCTTTAATGTACGTTTCTGTAATCATCAGCTTATTTTTCAACATGTAATTTCTATCTCCCTAAATCAATTTAACCAGAAGCATGTTGTGAATGTGACTCATTTCGTCTGTGCCTGTGGTTAGCATTATGTTGCTGCAACAAGGCCACCTGACAGATTTCTAAGCATAGGAAATTGTCCGTTTCAATTAACAGGATACCCAGGACATTTCCCTGTCAGAAAATAATGGAAGTGTACAGTGATTTACCTCCTCTCTGAGAGAGGCAAAAGCACTGTGTGCTGTAGGTGCGGAGTTGGTTTTTATTTTTTCTTCAGAACACATCTTAGTAGCAAACCAACATAAATCACAAAGAATCATATGTATGCGCTAGAACCTCAAGAAGCATGGCTTGGCTTCTTCTTTATCTGCAATTATTTGTGAGTACCAGACAGAATTTTTTAATTCTGTTACATCAGTAGCAAGAGACAGACATAAGCATGCATTTATGTTACTGTGCTATCCTCTTGGTCCTCTTCCACAATAGATTTTAGTGTTCTGTGCTGTGTTCTAATGTTAGCTCTTGTTTACTCTGCAGAACTTTTGAAAGAAAAACAAATATGTTGTGCTTAATTCCTACTCCAACACTAAAGAAGACTAGCGAAGGTGATGAGGCCCAAATAACAGTATCATCATGACTTTGGATAGCAGCTTTTCAGTGATGCTGTGAGGTTAGAAACCTGAGCATTACCTCATCATTTGCATGGTGCATGATAGACTTTTAATATAATTATGTGTGCAAACCATACCTCTCCAGTCCTATTCTACATATGCCCATTCTGTATTTGGGTATATATGTACGTGTGTATATGTGTGTATGTTCATTTTTGTTTACAGCTGTGCAAGTCAACATCAGAAAGAAACAAAAAAAGAGAAAACAAACTTAAGCAAAATTCCTTTCAATATAGGAACATCCTTGGAAATGATGTGGTTGCTCCTTTGATAGATTGCTTCATGTGGTTAAGCTTCATGGGCTCATTTCTGCATCAGGCTGCACATTTCACTGGAAGATAACTGAGTTATAAAATTGGTTTTGGACTACTGAGAAAAGAAATGTAGCTAAATAAAGGGTAGAGATTGTATCATGTGTCCCATAAATAGTAACTATTTCTTTGGTAAATACAGCTAGTTTACTTTCCATTATATATAGAATGGTGATTAGAAAGTCATCCCTATGCTATCCCTCATATATAGTGATTCTTGATTTATTCATATAAGCCTAAAGTACTGCCAAGATCTTTCTTTTAAAAATCTAAGTATTAGCCAGGCAGTGGTGGCACATGCCTTTAATCCTGGCACTCAAAGAGGCAAAGGCAGGTGGATCTCTGAGTTTGAGGTCAGCCTGGTCTACAGAGTGAGTTCTAGGACAGCCAGGGCTATCCAGAGTAACCTTGCCTTAAATAATAATAATAATAGTAGTAATAATAATAATAATAATAAATAACAAATGTCCAATTATTACTTTTTAGACAAAGAATCATAGCATTATACAGTTTAGAAGTTAAAATTGTGAGCACTTAGTCAGTTAAATTTTATTTTAAAGCTGGATATCACTGGCAAATAGATTGATAAATTCCAAACCAGAAAATTAGCCACATTTAGAAAATCTGGTAGGGTCCCACAATGAGGGATGCTCTCTCAGCCTGGACTCTTGGGGGGAAGGCCTAGGTCCTGCCCTGGATGAAATGACTGACTCTGGAGATCCTCCATTGAGGTCCTCACCCTCCCTTGGGATCTGGGGATCGGAGTGGAGATTGGGTGGGGGACTGGGAGACCTGGTGGGGAGAAGGGGAGGGAGAGGGAGCTGGGATTGACATGTGAAGCAAACCTGTTAATAACTTAAGTAAAAAAAGGAAGAAAAAAAATAAGAAAAGCTGATAGGATGCTACCATCATCTTAAAAAAAAAAAAAGCATTTTGCCCTTCAGAATGCTGTGTAACTCTGCAATAGAATCCTAGGTTTTAAATTTTAGAATGCCCAAGCCTATAGCTCATAGTTGCTCACAATACAGCCCAGACTGGACCAGCACCCTTTTTAAAAGTCTCCTGGGCTTGAACTTGTGCCTCTGCCTCTTGAATGCTGGAACTGCAACCATGCAGAACAATGCCACCAAATTCAAACCTACACTTAAAGAGGAAATCATTTAAAGCAGCTGACATTTCTTAGTATGCTTCCTGAAGAGTTTGTTTACAAATAGCAAACAACTCATTCATTAACATGTTTTTCATGCTGTCAAAATGAACATGCCTGCTCTTTATGTCCCCTTTACTCTTGCAAAGTAACTATTTCATTTGGCTGTCAAAGGTGACCTACAAGATCAAAATGGCTGTTCATGTCTGTGTTTTTTCCTCCTACTGAACAATGAGGAAAAGAGAAATGACATATAATATCTCCACATTATCAAATAATTCCAGAGACCTAAACACAATTGGCCCTGTTGACACTGACTATTAGATTGTGGGACTAATAAGCTTACAGAAAGAGAATAGGAATGCAAACTTACTTTCATGAGATGCACAGTTGTGTGTGCAACTGTGAGAAAAGTTGTATGTATGATGTTTCAGCAAATTCCCTGTGGAAGGCATCTCCCCTGTTTCCCAAATGACAGATAGATTGGACAGGTTACTCATATTCAACTTAAGGTATCCAAATTATTTAGAAGCAAAGCTGGGATTCAAATAGATGCCACTTCAAAACATGTGCTTGGTGTGCTGTATTAAGCTTTGCAAGTGTGATCTAGGAACCTTTGTGGGCCTTCAAACCTTCCTAATGACTATGGCAATAAAAGGGTGTGGTTTATGTTGCGGGGGGGGGTGGTTTATTTGCTTGTTTTGTTTATTGGTTTGTTTTGTGGTAAAGAAAAACACCCTTGAACATTCTAGAGAAGTGCTCTACCAGTGAGTGATATCCCCACATGGAAATAAAAACCATGTGCTTAGTTTTGAACTCTCACTGTAACTAACCCCTGTGCAGTAGTTTGTCAGAGGTTATGTTAACAAGCTGACAGAGGGACCTCAGCCCCCTGGAGCTTGCCATGAAATCTGAGATTTTAAAAGTTTGCAAATATTTAAAGAACTATCACTGTTCTTGATATTTTACCGGAAAATAATTGCTTTTGTCATAACAATTATGTTAATACAACATAGGCAGCTTGTTTAATAAAATAATTGCAGGACCAGCATGCTTGAAGAAGGAAAACATCATTTTGTACTTCTGCTTTTAAGTTTTAGTTGACAGTGTATCTCTAGGTGTAGCTTACATACCCTAAAGCTTTGAGGGAACCATAAGTTTTAAAAATAAAAATAAAAGGTAAGAGCAAAACCTCTCTCCCTCTTTCCCTCCCTCTTTCTCTCCCTCTTTCCCTCCCTCCCTCCCTCCCTCCCTCTCTCTGTCTCTGTCTCTGTCTCTGTCTCTGTCTCTCTCTCTGTCTCTCTGTCTCTCTCTCTCTCTCTCTCTCTCTCTCTCTCTCTCTCTCTCTCTCTCTGCCTCTCTGCCTCTCCCTTCCTTCCCCCTCTGGATTTTGAGATTATAATTGCATGTCCCCCTTTCCTTTCCTTCAATCCCTCTATAGATGCCTCCCTAGTCCCCTTCAATGGGCTCTTTTATCATTCATCATTATGCTATGCATATGTGCATGTAGATCTGTAGCTCTACCTTCTTCAGTCAGTTTAATGTTACTTTTAAGTATGTTTTTGAGAACCACTGGGCTTAATCAGGCTTCCTCACTGAGTTACATTGGGGAGCTGCAGTGCACAGCACAGCAGCCCTACACCTAGCTTTCCGAAAGAAAATAATCTAGGTATTAGTGAACTTTCATGATAGAAATGATGAGAAAACCCCTGGTGCCATACTGGATTATTTGTTTACTTACCTCACACTGTAAGGCAATCTTACAGTCTTATGGATGGCTTCTACAATCAGGGATTTAATTCAAGCATGTCTGACTTAGTTTCAGCAAGTACCTAAAAACCCAAGAAGGGATTGGTGATAAAACTCACAGATTCCAGAAGGAGGGGTAAGAATCACCAAAGAACTCTTACAGAGCAACCAACTGCAGATCATACTCTCCGCCATCACTGCACCCTGTGGTGGTACCTGACCACGCAAGAGCAAAGACTGGAAGTGGGGTGCTGGCAGGCTCAGCCCTGATGCCACAAAGCATGAACAGGGGACTTCCTTGAGCAACATGTACACACTAGAGCCAAGGAAGGTGAGTTTTCCCTCACCAATGACTGAGCCCGTCTGGACTCAGTGGCTTTTTGTTTACTCTTTTGAAAATCATTTTTACTGATGCATTTATTATGTAATTATGCTTGAATGTTTAACAAAATGAAATCAAAGGAAATGGAGCCAGCTTTCTTTCCTTGATGTGATCCATGTCTCCTTGAAATCCTGCTTGATTGTTACATATTTTATCATCTGGACAGTTGTAGGGTACCAGGTACCTTATTGTGAATTTGGTGTGACTAATACTTAAGTGAAAAACAGTTGTCCTCATTCATGGTAGGTTTATGGAACTGGGGTATCTCTCAGTTCCTGCATCCAATCTCCAGCACTGATTATTTAATTATTAACTAATTAATATTATTATGAGATATTTCTTTAGGTAAATAGAGATTTAATCAGAAGTAAAGCTCGAAACGGGTGTTGGTGGCACACGCCTTTAATCCCAGCACTCGGGAGGCAGACATAGGTGGATCTCTGTGAGCTCAAGGACTCCAGTGTGAGTTCCAAGACAGCAGCTTCTAAAGCAATACAGAGAAACCCTGTCTCGAAAAACCAAAAGGAAAAAGAAAAAAAATGAAGAAGATAAAGCTCACATGAGTGAATTCTGAATATGAAGTTTGAGTGTAGGGTGAAACCCTCCATGGGGATATCCATAGTCTGTCATTTCATCTAGGGCAGGGCCTACACCCTCCCCCAAGAGTTCAGGGTGAGAGTGCATCTCTCATTGTGGGATGGGCACCGAAGGTACATTTGTATGCCAGGGATAAATACTGTTCTACTACCCAAGTCCCCATAGATGGCCTAGGCCTCCTCACTGACACCCACATTCAGGGAGTCTTGATCAAGTCCCATGCTACATTCCCAGCCATCAGTCTGGGATTCAAGAGCTACCCTTATTCAGGTCAGCTGTTTCTGGGGGTTAAACCAGCCCAGTCTTAACCCCCTTGCTCATTATTCCTCCCTCTCTGTCACTGGTCAGCTCAGTGTTTAGCTGGGGGAGTCTGCCTCTGCTTCCATCAGTCATTGGATGAAGGTTCTGTTTCCAAGACTCTCTGGCCACGAGATTGTAGGCTGGCACTCCCCCAGATTTATGTCTAAAATCCATATATGAAAGAGTACATACCATGTTTGTCTTTTTGTGACTGGATGGTTTCTTCTAGTGCCATCCATTTGCCTGCAAATTTCAGGATTCCATTGTTTTTTTCTGCTGAATAGTACTCCATTGTGTAAATGTATCACATTTTCTCTATCCACTCTTCGGTTGAGGGGCATCTAGGTTGCTTCCAGGTTCTGGCTATTACAAATAATGCTGCTATGAACATAGTGGAACAGATTCTTTGTTGTATGAATGTGCATCTTTTGGATATATGCCTAAGAGTAGAATTGCTAGGTCTTGTGGTAGACTGATTCCCATTTTTCTGAGGAATCTCCATACTGATTTCCATAGTGGCTGTATGAGTTGGCACTCCCATGAGCAGTGGAGGAGTATTCCCCTTTCTCCACATCCACTCCAGCATAAACTGTCATTGGTGTTTTTGATTTTTAGCCATTCTGACAGGAGTGAGATGGTATCTCAGAGTTGTTTTGATTTGCATTTCCCTGATTGCTAGGGATGTTGAGCATTTTCTCATGTGCCTCTCAGCCATTTTAGACTCCTCTATTGAGAAATCTCTATTTAGTTCTGTAGCCCACTTTTTAATTGGATTCTTTGGTGTTTTGGAGACTTGCTTCTTGAGTTCTTTGTAAATTTTGGAGATCAACCCTCTGTCAGATGTGGGGTTAGTGAATATTTTTTCCCATTCTGTGGGCTGCCTTTTTGTCTTGCTGACTGTGTCCTTTGCCTTACAGAAGCTTCTCAGTTTCAGTAGGTCCCATTTATTAATTGTTGACCTCAGTATCTGTGCTACTGGTGTTATGTTCTGGAAGTGGTCTCCTGTACCAATTCGTTCAAGGGTACAATGCACTTTCTCTTCTAAGAGGTTCAGTGTGGCTGGATTTATGTTAAGGTCTTTCTTTGCCTGTCTAAAACACCTGATGGACTAAATAAAAAGCTAAGCAGCCAATGGCAAGGCAGGAGAAAGGATAGGCATGGGCTGGCAGGCAGAGAGTGTAAAAAGAATGAGAAATCTGGGAGGAAAAGGAGGAGGACATCAGGGGCCAGTCACACAGACATGGAGAAAGAAAAGAAGGTATATAGAATAGAGAAAGATAAAAGCCCAGAAGGGAAAGACAGATGAGATAATTTAAGATAATAAAGGGGGCTAGAAACAAGCCAAAGTAAGGCTGAGAATTCATAAGAAAGAATAAGACTCTGTGTGATTTATCTGGGAGCTAAGTGGTGGGTCCGCCAAAAGAAAAAAGTGTAAAAACAACACACATGCTGTCACATTTAGGCGATTATGATTCATTTAGAAGTTTTTGATGTGCTATACCTTTTAAACACCTTGAAAGACCTGAATTCTGAGTGATTTCACTCTGAAAACAATAGTACATAAACGAGTGTTGCACAAAGCATATACACACATGAATCACCACTACTTCAATGTGGATCATGAGCCTCATTATTGTTATTCTATTGCCTTTTTTTGTATTTAAAACTTTTAGACTAAAACCATCAGTGTGATGATATGTGCTTTATAGAATTGTTGGGAATCCTGCAAATGATGTTTAAATTATACTGGGTTTTAATATTATAATGACTATTTCTTAAATTGAGAGTAACCAATTTAAGAGCTCGCTTTGTGAATGTTACTCCAGATTCATAAATTTAGAGAAAAGACTAATAGATACATTTTGTGTCAGATTTCTGATTATTATAGAATAAAATATTGTTTTTAGAACTACATATATAAATAACCTATATGTAAATGCATATTTACATATATATGTGAGTATACTACATATGTATATGTCTATAGTTTATGTGCTTTACCATGCATGTTTGCATATACATACATTATTATCTACTGGTAGCAAGTGACATAGGTTGTTTGCTTCTAGGACTATTTCTCTTTCTAATATATCACACTATACCAGGATAGATGATCTTTTGAGAAGATTGACAATAATAATATATATTACATTACCATGTAGCTTATTTCTTTTTTCCTAAAATTCAGTTGCTTATGCCAATATGAGTGAACAACTACTTCAATATGAATCCTCCCCTCTATTAGATACTATAATGACAATAGCTATTTAAAATAACCTTGGAAGGTCTTTGGTATATTATTGCATAAGGAATTATATTCTGAAGCTTTATTTGTTGAATTTATGCATCATTTCCTTGAGTTTCTCATTACTTGAAATGGAATATTACTCAAGCATTTATAATCACTTTCATTGTAATTTTAAGTTAATAAACTGACTAGAAGTTTATGCTGTTTGAATTTTTTCAAGAAAGAAGGAAATTATTTACCTATATTGACTAGGAATTATGTCTGTTCCATAAATATATTTTCAAGTATGGCTCTTAATGCTTCCTGCTGAATCATTGTAGATATTTAATGCACTTGTTCATCTCCTTGACAATTTTACAAGTCAGATTAACCAGGATAAACACGAAGTTCTCATGAGCCAATGGTCAGTGTTTAATGATCACATTGTTTGTCTATGGATTTATGTATCTCTGGGGTTCATATATTTAAATGTATCCACTTCTTCATATGCAGTATAGTGGGGACAAATGAACATCTTTATATTTTATCAGAGTGCCATAGGAAATGGGAAGTGTGTTTAATATCCCCAAGTTAATCAGGTGACACTTTTTCAGTTTATGTTTGTAGAAATATTAGTTATATTTCATTGTCTAAAAGATTTTTCATTGATGAATGCATTCAAAAATTCAGAAAATTTAGTTTGTTAAAACCCATTTATGTATCATTTGTCTTTTTTTATATTCTACCTGTCAGACATGTATTTTCTCTGATGAAATAAAAGTATACATTTAAATGTAGCTTTATTCTTCTTGTAAAAATGTGAGTATAAACACTGCAAGATAATGCAGGTTCCTACTCATCCTAATAAGATAGGGTTCAGAAATCCAAAAGCAAAGTAATGAGTTAATAGGAAAACAACTAGTTTCAAATTTTTTCTCAGAGTGAAAGATAAAGCACACATGTTCACTTCAGAAAAACTAACATTCATATTTGTACTGTGAGCTTTAGTAGCTGGCAATTATGACTCTATTAGTTGCATGGTAGATATTCACTATCTCTTAGGAAATAAAAATATTTGCAGGTATGACAGGCATAGTATTACACATCCTTAACCCCAATACTAGGGAGGCTGAGGAAGCAGGATTGACAATTTGAGGTCACACTGAGCTATAGAAAACTTATCTGGTCTCAAAATAAAATATAAAGCTTTATCAATAATTCTACCACTAAAAAAAGAATTTTAAAGGAGAATTAGGCATTTCAGTATAGTTTGTAAATAATAATTCAGCCTTCTAGTTAGTCTAGTAATAAAGTAATAAAGTAATAAAATATGTTCAGTAATCATTAAAATAAATGAGTGCGATTTGTGTTATTAGGCATCTATTGTATTCTTTCTCTAAGTAAAAAAAATACATTTGTTACTGACCTTAACCTCAAGAGCAACAGAGCATTAGAAATGGTTAGAAGAAATAGGAAATGCATGTAGGAACTGGTTCCTGGCATTCACAGTGGAATAACAGTAATAGATTTCCTGAGAGTGTCATATTAAAATAGTTCTTCATATGAATAACACTCACACAAATATCTCATTTTTCATTATTCAGTGGTTTGGACATGATGCTCTTATGCAGGAAGCATTATAAGATGTATGTGACTTTTGAAGTCCTACATGGTAGTAGCATTCATTCTTATTCATGGATAATTTGTACTAATGCAGCTATCAATTATGCTTTCAAACTTTTCAATGTCTTGCCCTTGTGTGTTATGAGTAGTGTAGTTTACTTTTGCTTTATAGCCTTTGTTAATGCATTTGCAGCTTGCATTGAAAAGTCTGGGAGAATGATTCCATACATCAGCATCAGCAATGCAATTTTTTTCTTTCCTTTGCTTCTTTAATCTGAGCACTATGCTAGTGTGATACACTGTGCAAAGTAAGGGTTTTTTATTATTATTAAAGTTGTCCTAGGAAGTAATAGGGCTGGAGGAAATACATTTTTTTACTTTGAGTTGAGCTGCAGAAGTGATGAAGAAAATAGAATATAAAATCAAACATTCACTTAGTTCTCTTCTAACCATACAGACTCACAAATGTTTGCAGTTTCTGACTTGGTGACTAATTTAAACTCACTTGTAAAATTAGTGTAATTAAAATATTTTTCATGCATGTAATGCTATTCTCTAGCTAATGAACCCTTCATGGAATTTTATTTATATAGATGTGCTATGTATGAGCATACAAGTTTACAAGGTAATTAGAACTTAATTAATTAGTTACAGCTGCAATAAATGTTTAAGAACTTCATTTTGAATAGTATCTTGCCCAAAGCACTAAGAAGTTTTATAGTAATACTTTTGCAAGTAAAGATAATTTTATAACTAACTGTGCTGTCAAGATTCTGGTTTTCAATTGAGTTGTGGAAAGAGTTGTCAGCCAGATGCTAACCACATACACAGCATCTGTTCTAATATATTTAAGCGTGCTTCTTTCTTTTTTCCTATCAGGCCTGATTTACTGTCCACACTTTTATTCTCCGCATACAGCTTGTCAACTACATATTACTAATTCCCTTTTAAAATAATTCCCATACTAGCTAATTTATTAAATGTTGTTAAAGCACAAGTTTTTAAAATGTATTACCTAATGAAAGGCATTCAACCAGATTCCTTTGCTTTATTAATCTTCTGAGTGTGTTCTCTTGAGAAATCTATACTTGCTCTCTATTGGTACCTATACTATCATTCTAAGGCTGCCTACAATATCACCTCTTGTTTTCAGTTTGTTTCTCTGTCCATGTTTATTCTCCAGAAATACAAGCAAATTATTCAGAATCCAAACCTACCCAATTTAGGTAGAATTAGTAAATAGCATCCAGTCTTGCATTTGGATAAAGCCTGCCTATTTTATTGAGTATAGTATTTAAAAAGGATTAACTCTATAATCCCAAAGTGACTGGCACCTCTAAGAGGCTTGTCTCTTTCAAACTCAGAAGATGTGGTCATGCTTCAGGGACCAGGTGTCTCCATGACTTGCTCTTCTATAGGGCTTGATTTGTATATATTGAGAATTTACCATAGTCTGCCTGGAGAAGTTAGCAATAAGTTTACCTCCTCTCCTCATACTTCATCTTCTCAACTAAAATCTTTTGTGAAAAGGGAATCCTTGAGGAGGCCATGAATTTAAAGGAGAATAAAAGCATATATAGGAGGGTTTTGGAGACAGGAAAGGGAGAAATGTTTTTAATTATATTATAATCAAACTTTAAAAAAACTTTTAAAAAGCCAATGGTAACATTTTACTAAGTGGATAAAAGTAGCATATAGATTTATTTCTCTTGCATTTGCTTCCAACTTTCAATTTCAAAAAGAGGTACTGCCTTACTAAGTGTTCTGTTGTTATGAGGAGACACCATGACCAAGACAGCTCGTATGAAAGAAAGCATTTAATTGGGGTTGCACACAGCTTTAAAGGGTTAGTTCATTATTATCACTGGGTAGAGAATGGGAAGAGCAGAGCGGCACATATTGAGCTATAGCAGTTGCTCTTTATCTTACTTAGTTTTGTAATATGAAAGCAAATGTGTTCATAGAAAATAAGTAAGATATAAGGTACAAGGGGTAGCATTTATCAGACAGATACAGAGAAATCAAAGTGTAAAATGTTATATAAGATGCAATATTCTACTTTTCAAATTCCTACCCATAATAAGTATGGCATATATATGCACAAAGAGAAAAATATCTGCCATTCTACTTTTACCATCACTGATCGCAAAGAATATTGAATTCACTTTACATATCCCTGTGTAGGATTATATATATTATAAATTTAAGCAAACAATAGCATGGAAGACAACTAATTATCCCCATATCCACACAATGACAGCTGTACCAAATAAGATAGATATCTGGTGAAGTTTGTTTTGAAGCTAAACATGTGAATTATAGTTAGTGCCCAAATGAAACTTCTGATTCAAAGTTGTGAACATGTTAAAGTTCTAAAAATATAGTATATAAGATTATCCGATTGCTAGTTTTCATTGAGCATTTTCAAACACTTTAAACTTTAACTCCATATCCCTAATAACTGAGCTATAAAAGAAACTCCATGCACCTGTGTACACAGAAATAAGAAGGAACATTAATATCAGGTCCAAGTGCAATTGTAGATGTGAGTCAACTGTGTCAGCAAAGGAACAAAGAAAGTTGTCAGTAATACAGAGCCGTGGTATGTAGAGTGAGGAGACTGACACGATGCTTCAAGAACTCACTCCGTTCAACAGGCGTTAATTTAGAACCTCATATGTGTCAATGCACTGAGGACTGCGAATTGAATGTAGTTCTCTCGAGAAGCTTCTGTTGTCACAGCATTGAATAAGGGCTGTAACAGAAATAGATAATCAGTGTCAATGCACTGAGTAGAGTGTGGTTGAGTTTGTAATTATAGAAATAGGGGCAATGACTTATGCTCTTTTGCATACCACAGAGCTCCTAGAATGGCACCTTAGAAAAGCTGTTGACATTTGCCTGGGAGAGGCATGGCACGTTCTCTTCACTGGAGGCTGTCTCCAGTTTTAACAATATGATTGTGATTTGTATTCATCTCAGACAGGGTTTGAACTTTCCGTTAACCTCTGCCAACCAAGCTTTACCATTCTTAATGCATATAGAATTTAAATTTTTTAATTACCTTGGTCTTTTAGTTTGGATTGCTACTATTATTAAAATTAAAAACCCACATGTGGTAGACATCATTAAAGTTGTTAGAGTGAATTATTATGTGTTGGGGTTTATTGTTATTGTTGCTGTTCCCTACTTCAAGAGTACAGAAACCATTATGATCAAAATAATTTTATTTTTAAAAACTGAAGATGAAATTGCAGTTAGAGATCATTCAGTGGCTACTTTACAAACAGCAAATTCTCTTGCTATATAAGTGGTACAATGCCAAAATAATTATGATTTCTAATTGAAGGCTAGTTTCCCCTTAAGTTTTCTATCAGAAAGCCCAGACACAGATCATCAGAATCCCTGCATAGAGCCCTATCTCTCCAGAAATGTGTGTGCTCTGCAGGAATTAACTCTGATGCTCTCGAACATATTCCGCTGTCAGTGAAAATTAGTTGCCTTTCCCATTAGACATCTGAAGAGCCAGAGAATGGAAACTGAGAAACAGTTCATCCATGCCATTGCCACACTTGATCTGCTGTTACTCTAGTCATTATTTCATTTCATGGGCGAAAGGAGACTCTCCTTCATACTAGGCAAAATAGTGTCAGTTTTTAATGTGAAATTCTATACTGAACTCTGCCACAAGTCTCACTCAAATGGCCGTGCACCTAACTGCTGCTTCCAGAGGGGGAAAAAATGTAGTGACTTAACCGGGTTCCTCTTTCTAACTGGATAGTCTCCATTTCTTCAAATCATCATTGTTTGCCCAAAATTCTTATGTGAATAGACCACTGGTTTAGAATTTTGGAGGGTTACATTTATGTCCATTTTAAGGGAAAAAATAACTCAAATTAAGGGGTTGGGTCTTACATCTTTCTGAGCATGCCCTTTTTTATTTTCTATACATCCTCTGTTTTTCTCTTTTGTTGGATAATTTAAAATCCATGGTTCTGAAATAATAGCTTAAAACACATCCAGTTTCAGAATTGAAATTCCATCATGTTATTTGACAGTTCCCTCATCTAAATATGAGATGGAAATTTTTCTCCCATTTAGAGGGAGAATGTTTGGGACTTGGGGTTGATCATTTGTTTGTTTGTTTTGTTTGAAACAGGTCTCAATGCATGGGCTTTGCTTTCTTAAATCACATCACTATGTAGACCAGGTTGGCCTCAAACTCATGCAAATCTGTGTGCTTCTCCCTCTCAAGTGCCGGGAGTAAAGTTGTACACCACCATGCCAAACAGTATTATATGATTTATTCAAGGTACACTTAAAAGTTTTTCTCCTAGGGGTTTTGGAATGGAACCATTATCCATTTTGTAGAGAAGTTTAAACTTTATCTCTATGCATTTGACTATTTGAATCTGTTAAACAAACTGGCAATAGCAGGACAAAAAAACATACACATTTAATTGGTCATAGTTTTACAAGAGAGTGGAGTTCCTGGGAGATCCAAAGACACTGAATGAAAGATAGGTTATTATACTTAGGCTTGGTAAAGTATGTGTAGCTTTGTGAAACATAGTTAGACAAACAGGGGCAAAGGTAATGAACAAGCAATGACTCTCTGCAACTCTCCTTCCAGCCACAGGGCTGGCCCCTTTTTCGAATGCAACTCTCCTTCCAGCCACAGGGCTGGCCCCTTTTCGAATGCAACTCTCCTTCCAGCCACAGGGCTGGCCCCTTTTCGAATGAGGGTGTTATGACCAAATGATTCAGAGTACTCTTTTGTGCCTGTCTTTTACATAGACAATCAGGGCCATTTTACAGCAATGCTTTTAAGTGTGCTGGCTTCAGGAGAGAGGTTGTCTGCTTTCTGTGACCTGCATTGGAAAAGAGAAAATGGAGTTTCTGCAGTTTGTCTTTGAGAAGAATAAGGGATGATCAGAGGAAAGCTTAGCTTCCAGGCTTTAACCAGAGAATTCCTCTCCTGATACCTAACAGTCTAAAGAATGGCAAGTGTAGCTGTTTGGGTGCAAAGCTTTACCCACCAATCCCTGGACTGATTATTTCAACTTTCATTCATGACTTATTGACTCTGATTTGGAGAAAATGTATCTTTAGGACCCAGTGAGCCTGTGGTTTTATTTACTACCTAATATGACTCTTTGGGTACTACATGGAAATAGATACCTTGTCATTAAAATGTAGATAAAAAATATGTCTTCTACATCTCATGATAAATGCATCCTGAGGCTCATCTGACTATGTGGAATCATCCCATGGCAAGTAATATGCTTTGTTAATTTGAAAACTGTTTTAATTAGAAATTGTGATACTGGGCATGAATCAGAAAGTCAGTTTAAAGAAGTTTCCATGATGAGGGGGGAGAACTATACTTATATGTGGGTATAAGTACAAATGTTTTGTATGTAGTTAGGGATTATGCTGTTTTAGTAAGGTAGCAGTATGTAACAATTTATAAAGAGGCTATGAATTTAAAAGAAATCAAGGATGGTAGCATGATAAAGAAGGGTTAGGAGGGAGGAAGAGGAAGTGATATAATTTATTATAATCTCAAAAATAAAATTAATAAAAAAGTATCCACATTACACATTTCTTGGAAAGTTTTAAGGATTTAGTTCCTGAAATGCTAGATATATCTAATTACTTTTATAAATCAAGGATATTTCAATAAATTCATAGATTTAGTTTCTCTTACTATATCTTCTACATGGAGTGTTGAAGCAGTGATGATGGCAACCTTATATCACTGGTTTCAAGATGATGTGCTTAATATATGATGGACAAAGACCTAGAAAATGGGGTTTATACCTTCCAGATACCACCAGCAGCAGCAGCAGCAGCACAACCATGTTGCTAGGTAAAAATTAGATTTTGAAGCTGACAGAACTGAATTTAAATTGTGTCTCTGACACTTACTACGAGAAAGCTGTGAATTTCACTTGCTCATATGTAAATGAGTATGTGTTTGACACCTACCTCACCTTGTCCCTGTGTGGATGAGTGTGATAACCAGACACAGTTTACTGAGTGTGCCTTATTAAGTAGCAGGGATAATGTTTTAATTCTGTTGCTTTTTCCAAACTAGGCATGTCATCTCTTACAAGATATCCTGAAGATATAACTTCTCCCATATAGTTTCTGTATTGTGTAACAGAGAGAAAACAAAGAATGCTTCCTCTTGGCTATGGTATTGTCCTGGTGGACCTAGCATTTTAAGCTCTGCACCTTGCGACCCTGGCAACTGCAGGGGCTGAAAGGGACTCACAGCACAAATGAGGAAGCTACTGCTGCAGAGCAGGTGAAACCTCATGCAGAGTTCTAACATCTCATTTATATATGTTCCCCAACCCAAATTTGTACCAAAACGAAGCCTACATGAATCATTTTCTTGCTACCCAACCCTCCCTCGTCAACCACCCAGGAACTCAAGAAAGTAAAGTCATCGTATCTTTGTTTCTTATGGTTTTACCATCTTCTGTCCTGTCAGGGAAGGTATACAGTTTATATAGTAATTCTGGAACTCTATACAAAGATATCTGGGGACTTTTGTCTTTCTTTATAAAACTATCCATAAGACTATAGCTGGTACTAAATGGCAGAATGTTTGCCTGACTTACATGACACTCTCTGTTTTATCTCCAACCCTAAAGTTAATAAGCCAGAAATAAAGCTTAGGCCTGCGTATATCTATTACCCCAGCATCCCTAACCCAGAGATACAAATTCTGCATCCAAATATGGGTTTGCTGTAGTGGTCTTGGCTTGAACATGAACTCATAAGATATGTTGTGCTCTCTAGTCTAATATGGTTAAGAAGACACACTCCTTTCCCCTACCCTCTCCTCCCCTTCCTTTCCTTCTGCAGTAGGTTAGACCTCAGGGTTCAAATGTCTTGTCATGTCTTTGTGTGCTTTTAAGAATGAGTTAAACTTTTGTCATTAAAAATCCATGTTCATTTCACCTTCAAGTCATAAGTACAGTGACCCATCTTTCCCAGAATGCCTGTGAAAACTAGACAATGATTAACAAGATGAGTGGAGAGGCTTTTAGAATAACCAGTTAGGTTTGATTATGGGCAGACATTTTTTGGTAGCTGCCAGGCATCATTCCTGTTCGTGTCTGAGTGAAGGGTATGCCCTCGTTTTCTCCACCCATATGGAATAATGACTGGACATTGACTCATTTAATTACCTCATTTAAAGAAAACAGATATATATGGTATGTGACCAGTTGGAAGACAAAAAGCATCTCATATGAAAATGGACATAGAGCAATGACATGTATGAGGTGCTGAGTGATGCTGAGAAGGTAGGGCCAGATGAATCATAAGAACAAAAAAGATACAAGGAAACTAGTGTTAGGATAGAATACTTCATGGATATGTCAGAAGTTCTGCCAGAGAGGACCTGAGTTTGAGATTGTTCCATTGAATTTATATAGGACTGGGTTTCGCCGATGTTCTCTTCTCCAAGATGGATATTCCCAGTTCTACAGAATATAACAGTTTTCTAAGCTCCTGCAACTAGATACCTTATTTTGAACACTGTCTGTTTCTCTTCTCTTCAGAACTCTAGATGAGGATGCAGGCAAGGTATGATGTCATTCTAGTTATAATTTTAAAAAAATCAGCAGAGAAAGAGTTCTTTGTTGGCATATCTTTGTCAGTTGTCCATGTAAATGTCACTTCATGCATACAAAATCCATAAGCCAACCCTACACAAAAATCTTTTATTCAGTAGGATTTATTTTTCATTACTTGAATGAATGCATTACCCCATTATTCATCTTTTCTGTATTCCCCAATTCTTTTCATGTAGAACTCATATCAGGATATTATCTTCTACAAAAATGTTCCCAATTGACTGTTTTAATAAATAGAACTATATAAAGAAGTGTTTAGAGCTGGAAGGCACCTTGGAGAATGACCTTTTCCCACTTTCATTTCACAGATGATGAAATTGAGGTCAGAATAGATTAAGTGATTTGCCTAGGGTCAAACGCTGGGTAGAGAAAGAATCAAAAATGTATAAGATGAAACTGGATTTTACTTTTGTCAATATACAATATTTTTCATTCAGCAAACATTTGTTTATGTGGCAGGAACTATTCTAGGCACTGTGAAGTCAACCGAGGCACCCCCAGGCATTCTACCGCTCCTGTTATTTATGACTCTGCAAAGCTTTTCTCTTCCTAGGTGTGTACAGTGGGATGTCCTGCTTTATCTTTTGTTATAGTTTCATTTCTTTATGCTTTGATAGTGCCCTTATCTTTCCTCAGCCCCAATTAACTTCTCCCAAGTTTCTCATTTAATTAATTCCCATCCTCCTCTTCAAGGTACAGACTGGCTCTCCCAATTTTATACCATGCTGCCTCATTATCATCCCCCATTCTAAAATAATTATTTTGAGCATAATGAAAATGTTAAACATGGTTGAACCCAGCGTGTGATTATTGTAACTCCAACTGCCAACAAATGTTTTAATATTTGTTGACTTGTAAAATAAAGTGTCATGACAACAAAACACATATCTCCATTGTCGTTACCCCTCCTTTATCTTCCTTTTTTATCAAACATTTGCTTCTGTAATAACTAGGACCAGTTAAAAGACACAGGCCTCATAAATGGTAGTCAAAATGGTTAGATGATGAGGAGGAAAATAGAAAGGTTTCATTATTCTAAAATTTTTGTTTTCAAACCAAACCTGTATTCATATGTTTTTGCCTTTTATATGTACCTACAAGAAGTATCATAGATGTGCAGCATGATGATTTTATGCACAAAGTATGTCTTAGGCCACTGTTTCACTTGACAAATTATTTTTCATTGTCTAATACTTTCTAATACCATCTAATAGACATGCTTATCTTTATAATTAATACAAACAATCTTACACTTAATGAACAACCTAAAAATAGCCATTCTTTGTAGTAATATAGAACTACTGAAAATGGTATTCTGTTTTCAGTTAATATATGTTGAAGACAGTTTTATCGTCTATTATTTGTCTTTGTTTCTCTGTAACTACTTAGACTCTTTAAAAAAGCTAAAGAGCATTACAAGTCCCCATGTGCCCTTGTTGTTTACCCTGCTGTCATATATCATCATTCTCTTGCTTTCTTCTCCCTATATGTGTGTATGAATATGTATATATATAGAGAGAGACAGAGACAGAGAGACAGAGAGAGACAGAGACAGAGACAGACAGAGAGAGAGATTCTATTTAATGGTAGCCTGAAATCGTTTTGTAATACGTGATCCAAAAAGTCTATTTGCAAAATTAAGCGATATACAGCATATTTAGGTATTAAAAAGTCTACAAATATTTTAGTTTTGCACTGAGGACTTGGGATATCTAAACATCTTCCTTTATTGCATATTTCAGTGTGTTTTCTGAAACCAGGGTACATTCTTACATTGTAAAGAATAGTTATCAAAGATGGGCACTTTCCCACTGACACACTACTATTGCCTAATTTACAGCCCACAGCTAACAGTCCTCATCTGTAGCAATGGTATTGACATCGAGTTGTTCCTCACCCCTACTTTTGATTGTGCACCTAATCTGGTCATGCAATGTGTTCAGCTGTGCAATGTTTTATTTATGAATCTAAAGGCTTACATCCACTCAGTCAGTAATGACCTGGGTAATACCTGTTTTCAAGTAATACCAGTTTTCAAGTAATACCTGCTTGCTGACAGTTGCTCCAAGAATACCAATATGAGCCAAAAAAAATTTGTAACCAAATCCCTGAGGATTAGAAATATCTGTGCTAAGAGTATGGCTACTCAACCTTATGACTATGTCCTGGCCATGAGTTTCAGCAGTTGTTAGATGTGATCCGAGAGAGAAAGCTGTGAGTGTGTCAGCATTTTACAGTTCTGACATATAAAGGTTCAGGGTCAGTCTGTTTTGAGTCACATGACTAAGAGCTAAACAGATAGCATTTGTAGGTGACCTCCTTGCAAGATTTCACTAAATCCCTTAATTAATATTTAACAGGATGCCACATTAGTGTTTTGTTAAGACTAGTAACTCCAGAAAAACAGAATACTTGAAATATCTGAAACTAAAGTTTCAATTTAATTGTTAATGTTTGTCATTATTGAGAATAAGCTTATTTTTAAAGATTTATAGCTGCTGCTTTTAAGTCTCCAATATTAAAATTACTATGAATGTTTCCCTGCCCACAGAAAAGGCAAAATTTTGAAGTATATTCACAGTGTCTAAAGAATGTAAGATTTAGCTTAATTCTGTAAATTACATCATCATAAGAGCTAAAAATAATGGACAACTTACTTTCTATCTACTCTACCAAGAGCAATCTGTGAGTTTCCTTCCCTCTTTGTTCAGCCTGCTTCTAATATTAGGTAAAAATATCAATAACACCTCATCAGCTATATTGGTTTTGAATGTATCCAATACTTTATGAAAAACCTCCAAAACAGATATTTTTGTAAGTTCCATGCCAAATCATAAAAGAACCAAATCTAGGTACAAGAAATTAGCTGAGTGGACCTAGTGATTGGGACTGCTTTAATTCCACCAACATACAGATAAATGAGAATTTTGTACAGCACTGATGTGGCATGATTTTTGTTTCTTTTTCCCTCTAGATTAAAAAAAAACATTTATACATCAAAGAGACAGAAATTGGCTACCATAAAAATAGTGGATACACCCATATTTCAAGCATGGATTAAGTATAAAATAGTTATTTGTGCCCTACAATAGAGGAGGCTTGCCCACTTATCCTTGCAACAGATATGCATGTAAAACCTAAGTGACATCAAAGCCCTGTAGACAGCATACATCAGCAAAAGCTGGTTAATCCTTTCACGACATCCCTTGGGGAAGCCTGACCCTTGGTAATAATAATGTTAAGTATGTGTACCATCAAATCTTATTTTTGATGGGATGTGTTTTTTCTAACACACTTTTCCGGTTTCTTATAAAGTGCTGCATGTCGCTGTATCTTATTGTATAGACACAGAGAATCTTGTGGATTTTGCATCAACAAAGTGTGGCAGCATACGAAGACAGTCTACTGAGATTTTACATAAAATTGACGATGGCTTGAAATTGTGTGTTGAAGAGGGAGTCAAGTAAATTTCAGTGCGTTCTCACATCCATGATGCTTGTGAATTTTTCTAGAAAGCAGTCGAGTTTCATGCAGGAATGAAACAAAAGCAGACCTTGGAGAGTAAACCCCTGAACAGATGCAGTGAAGGCAGCTAGGGAAGTATAGCTGTCACTTCAGATCTGTTCCACTCAGTTCCTCTGTGGGCCAGGAGCAAGAGATGCTGCTGTTGTAATGTTTTCATAGTTGGAATGAACAGACCGGAATGCTTATCAGAAAGCTATTTGGAAATATTACATTGTCTCCTGACTTTGAACTTCACACTCTGAGAACTAAAAGTGATGAGAACTTGTAGTACAAGATACTTATCTCCCTAGTGTTGAATTTTCGTTTATGAGTTCCGAGCTTGTCAAACTAAATCAGAAATTTTTGATTACATTACTTACAACACTAAAGAAACTCTGATATTATGTTATTATTCTCTGAGACTATATTGAATGTGCACTTCCTTTTCTCCTAATGCTTGATGGGTTCACATGTCTGTATACATGTATGTTTATAGATATATCCAGTGTGCTAGAGTAAGATTAGATTATATCTAGACCATGATTAATTTCTGAAAATGAGGAAATAGTCATGATATATTGAAGGTTTTCTAACTCAAAGAAAACATAAAATTTGAGGCAAATGTGTAAGATTGATTTATAATATTCACATCAATTCTATAATGCTTCAATATCCTCTCATGATTTGTTATTTTCATTTCAAAACTGAGTCTACAAAGAGCATAATCTTATAATTTACTTTTTATAAGATGAGTATGTAAATTATCTACATAGTCCTCATCAAAGTTCTCAAACCAATTTTAAAGTCCTACTTTTCTGCACTATATTGTGTATAGTAAATATTCACGAAGATGGCATATTTTGTATTTAAATGGTCATATTGCAAGAATCTAAGGCAGAAATATTAATGAAGTTTAATGTCCTGTTTAAGACAGTCTCAAGTAATTGTCATATGTATTATTTTTCTTTTAGATTGAAGAAAGGAGATTCTGAAAGAAACAGACAACCCCAAATATTCCAGAACACCCCAGCAAAACAGTAAGTCCTTTAATGACAAGATAATTATACCAGACCTTCTGCAAAATTAGATCATCTTTTACACAAATATTCACCTCCTTAAGTTTTAAGATTAGAAATCAAAATAGCAAGCCTACAGCACCTTCTGATACTCAATTTCAATTCACTAGAGCCCACTGGAAATGATTTATCCTATAATCCTCTTAGATAAATGGAAAGGTAATCTGTTTGCTACATCTCTGGTGCTGAAATATTTAGGTTGACTCCATATATTTTTGAGTAGCATTGAATCATTCCAAGGAGGAATGAGTGGGAAAATATAAAAAACACAAATGATTCGTTTTCTTTTATGTGATAGAAAATTTACTCATTTTAGAAAAAAGTTGAAGTTTAATATGTTTGGTTTATTTACAATCATTAAACATTTATGTAAAATGATATAAGAAGTCTTAAAGTCTGTATTTTATTCTCATTATTTCAATTCTTTCCAATCTTCTCAAGACTTAACTATTAAATGTATTTCCATCTTTAGCTATGACTTTCTACCAGCAATAGTTTTTTAAAAATATATTTTATTAAGCAGAATTATGTGTATCTTAATGTGATCATTTTATGGTATATTTGGTGACATTATGAAGAGTTCTGAGATGCAAAGAACTATATATCTTGAGTGTATGCATATCAATCCAGTAAAATAGGTATGTAACATCAGAATCAATATTAATGACCCACATCATATGAATTTAAATCTGTGTTTGAATTGAAAAGAGCTGGAAATGGCATTGCTCCAAAAATCCCAAGAGGATTGTCATCATTTCTCAGCCTCTAACTATAATGTCACTGTGGAAAGTTATCAAAAACCATTTTTCTGATCTTATTTATACAAAATTGTTTTGATCTATTGCTCAAGTGCATTGATAAATTTCTTGGTGTTTGAAGTAGGATTTAACGAGGCATATGTTAGAAGACTCACATTCTTATGAATCCTATTTATTTATTTATTTGGGATAGTCCTGAAGAAAATAGCATTTTTCCAAGAAAGAACTTGTGCCTCGTCTTTGTGCATTACTTGTGGTTTAGGGCAGTCATTCATCTCAGCTTTTGTGTGTCTTCTATTTAGCAAGTAAAGGTATACTAAGTTACTCAGAAATAGTCACATCAACAACGACAAAACTGAGTCTAATTTTTTAATGTAATTTATTCCATTACTATATATTAATATGTTTGTGTACAAAATACTCTGATTTAAAAGTGGAATGATTAGATGATAAGTGTCTTCACGTATACTTTAGTCTTTAAAGACATTGTCATGTCAGACTTGTCATTGTGTGAAGCACAGCATGAAAGTCAAACACCCTGTGCAGTTCCTGATACATACTAAAATGTTCACACCAGAAATAATAAAGTTATTATAATTTGCACTAAATTAAAAACATAAATGTAAAAATTTTTAGCATTGGAGAATCAGACAAGCTCATTTAATATTGCCTTAAAGCTCATAGCTTAAGAAAAAAGCTGGCAATTGAGATATTACTAGAAAAAAAAGTTTGGAGTACAGGCATTTATATTTCACAAAAGTTTTGTGATTAAAATAAGGACTCAGGGATAAAGTGCTGCTGAAATTGGTTTTAAATAATTCTTTTCTCCACCTCTGGGTACTTAGTTACACTGTGAAGAACACCATGGCCCATGCTTCCTGATTACATTAGATAATCTTAATAGCAGAGAGGAAATGTCAAAAAATCATTCAGACACTCGGGCATACTCCTTGGGAGCTACTCGAATATTATCCTAGATTTGCAAAACCTTACTAAATACTTGTGGGAATTGATGTTAAGTATGTCTATTATTAATGGCCTCACTTTCCTGGAATGACAAAGAGAATGTGAAGTTTCCATTTTAGTAAGAAGTACTCTGCTAGAAAGAAGGCTATAACCAAAATGTTTTTCTGTGGATTTCCAGAGAATGAACATTATATGGAAATGATGCTCACAGGCTTCATTGAGTAAAGTCTTTCATTGTCAGAAGTAGTAAGTCAGTGTATCAAAACCTGTAAGCCTGAGCTGGGTGTGAGGGTGATGATATGGCAACTCGAGTGTGATGACGACATACAGCTAGGAGAAACATACACGCTGGTCTAATATCCTCATTGTACTGATTGTCCCTTCTAAACTATGGAGGTGAGGCAGGCTAACTCCTTTACCCATACTTCATATCTAGCAGCAGAACTGAGGATTCTAGTGTCGTTAGTCAACTAACATTTTTCCTGTGTCATGCTGACTAAATGTTCATATAAAGAGAGATGGAGAGATGGTAGATGAATGGATGTGTCGATGAACTACAAAGAAAGGTCAAGAAAGATCAGGGGATAAAAAGGACAGGAAAGAGGAGAGGAGGGCAGGTGAGGGCAGCTTAGGGGAAGGGAGGAGAGCCATATGTCCCCATACTTTTACAGATGATAAAAATGAGGATAAAATACTATATGAAGGCAACCGCCTTTGCATGCAATAGGTAGTTACTGTTAAAAATCAATCTTTATTTTTCCTGTCTCAAGTTACCAAGTGTTGTCATTTTTAAAAAGTGGCTAGAGAGAGAAAGACATCATGCAACAGAGTTCAAGCAAAGGGTTTTTTATTAATCAGGGGAAAAGGATTGCAAAGGGGGTAAAAGTGAAAGAGGGAGACCAGCCTCTGGGGACAGGAGCAGTGGGAGAGGGGAAAGAGAGACTGGGGTGGGGGACAGACAGACAGAGAGGAGAAGAAAGAAAGAGACATGAGAGGTGAGCAGGACCCTTTTAAAAGGTAACATAGTGAATGTGCACAGGTGGTGTTCTTAGTGGCAGCAGCTGAGGGCATATCCTGTCAGAACCCCAAGGACAGGCAAGTAGAAGTAGAGATGCCTAAATACTAACACCATGCTTAGCACAAACTGCATTTTTGCAACCTCCTACATAAATGATGATATGACAGAAGTAGTAAAAAAAAATAAAGGAAACAGCAATATAATTTACTTGTAGTGAGAAACGAGCTTCTCAAGATACTTACTAGCAGTTACCAAAATACTTAATATTATTCAGTGTTTATTTTAAATAATGAAAATGGAATTTTTAATTTTTGTTTCTCTCATTTGAATATTGGTTAAAATAGTTCTCCTATAATTGTTGGGTTTTTTTAAGCTTAAGCACATTTCCTGATGCAAGATAATTTTTGAATCACTAAAGAATTGTCTTCAGTGGATTTATTGTTCAAATTCCAGCTGCACCATTTATTAGTTCTGGTATCTAAGGCAGTGTAGTATACAAGTCTATGTTGTCAACCCTCCATTGAGTGTCTGTGACCATTAAGTGAGTAGGAAATGTGCCGTCCTTGATGGGGGTTTGTGAGGTAGAGTTAGCACCCTCTACAAGGTTGTTTCTTTTGCTAACTACTTGAAATAATCTAGCACATTTCTAAAAATGTGTATTCATTTTTATTTGTGCCTTCATTTTCATTTTCTTGTGTTTTGAAAACCTTAATCCTCCATGATTCTGAAAGCTGCAAGAGTTGTAAGGGAGATATAGAGGAAATATCATCTGTGTGTTAAAATGTATTGAGTAAAGTTCAAAGTTGCAGAGGTTAAACAAAATGGATCAGATCTCTGAACAACCAGCAACCAGTTTTAATTCTGTTTCTGACCCACTCACTTCTCAGCTTCTGCTCACTACGGGATAGCATTGTTTTCCTTTGTAATTACAAATCCTTGTGCTCTTCAAGTTCAGTTTCTACTGCCTGCTGGCTCTATGTCTCCAAAAGAAGAGTACAAATTCTGCCTTAGTCTCCTCTACAAAAATGAAAATAACTTTTTTAGGTTTTTATACGAGAATGGCAAGATATGTTTACTAACTGCTTATTATAGATGGTCCTACAACAACATCAGTAAATAGTAATTATATAATTTCTATTAATAATGTATCCCTTAGAATATCAAAGGATCATTCCCTTAAAACTAAAAATTTTGCACATCTGCATGGGCTAAATAAGAAGAGGGTAATGAAAGAAAGAGGGAGGTAGAGGCTGTTGATAGTCTGTTTGAAATGCTCTTCCCCCTTAAAGCAAATGTAGATACTAGACACAGAAGCAGTGTGACTCCTTTCATAGCATTCAGAAGAAGCCTCAAAGACTTTGATAGTCTTCTATGCCCAGAGCGAGCCAAATCAAGAGGCACTATGCTACAAAGTGTGCCAGAAAGGCTTTCTTCTTCACCACCAAATTATTGCATTGGGACTTTGGCATATAAATTACCTGTCACGCATGATACAGAGGTAGCTGTCCAAAGTGTGGGGCAGTTTAATGGCACTACCAGGGACCTTTCACATAAGTATACAGACATTTTGTATGTGATATCTGAAGTTAAACCTACAAAGTTATCCTTCCACCAAAAGTAAATCTCCAATACTAAAATTAATTGCTTTTATAGTGTGTCCCTGTGATAAAGAATATGTACACATATTATCAGCATTTTGGTAACTCAATTAATTATCTTTGTTGATATCTTTAATTGACAAATTAAGTGGGAGTGTTGTCTTAAACTTTTTCATGAAAATACTTTTATGGACTATCAGTATTAACTCCTCTTCCCTTTTAATGTCAAATATTATGCCTCTAGAAATATGTATACCCCAACCTTAAAAATGACAACTCCTACTTCAAGAAAAAGTACATTCATTGGAAAATGTTTTCTTACTTCTTCCTTTTTGTTTTCATTATTCCAAAACACATATAGGACACAGCACAAAATCCACTGTACATCTGAGCAACCTCTGCCCCTTGCTTTTATGGCTAATACATAGTCTTTGTTCTGCCATTATTCTGTTTTCCATTTTCACTTGGACCCTACAAAGATTATTTTTGTGAATTTATACAAAATGTTTTAGGCCAAATGAAAGCTGTTTCACACAAATGCTCACAATACAGTGGCTTGTAACTCGTATGAAACACAAAGTCATAGTCTATGAATTTTCAGTGTCTTGGGATGTATTGTGAAGTACAATTCTTGGCAGCTGATCTGGAAGCTGTGATTCCCTTATGCCTTGTATGCTTACAGGTAACACTGATTCTATATTCCCTGTGTCATTTCTTGGGTAATTGTTGTTTATGAGACACACAATATTTCAACTATAGTAGAACTTTCCCGTTACCTTTGAAATTTTGAATATTGTATAATTTTAGAAATTACAGAACATGAATATGTCACAGAATTTATCATGCCATTGTAATATAGTGAGCATGAGCTTTTTCCTCTGAATTCTGCCTATTGACATAACTCTAGAAAAATGAGTTTGCACAATTACATAATGCTGAATATATCCAGTTTCTAGCACAGAAAAATTGAATAATTATCAATGTGTTTCATCAAAGGCAAAGCCATAGACAAATTTATCATTAAATGAAAAGGCTGAGAACCAAGTGAGATTGGAAGTCTTCAGCTTGCGAGTTACATAACAAATCCATTTTAAGATGTTGGCTCTCATTTCATAAAATGGCTATTTACCCAGAACGGCCCCACAATAAAGCTGTGAAAATCCACAGTTCACACCCAGACACAATATTTATAGCTTGGGGAGTAGGGACTGTGAGAGTGAGGGAGAGGCAGACAGCAAGAACTTTCTCCATTTCTTCTAAACGGATTCAAAATTTGAAAAGTTACTAAAGCTGATTTCTCACATGGCCTCTCTCTTTCTAACCTTTGCTGTATTGTTTCCTGATGTAAATATGATTCAAACCAGACATTCTTCTCTATCCTGGTCATCCATGCAGTGGTTTCCATGTCACATGCCATTACATTGGCCCTATGTTTCTCTGGATCAAAATGCCCAGTGCAGAGACTGTGGAGAAAGTGTGTGCAAAGAAGAAACACAGTATAAGTCTTCATTTCCCATCATCCCTTGCATTTGTTCTTCTCTCCCTTCTTCAACTGTCAACCCAAATAAAAAAAATGTGTTCAGGGATTGTAGGCCATGTTAAGACAGGACAGCAAACAATACAGAAGGAGTTGTGCCTTCTAGGCAGCATGCCTCCATTGTCCTAGTGGTGGTGTTTTATTGTCTTCTAGTCCTCTGCTTCGGAGCTCTTATGGTATTTATTTCAATATGAATACATTGTCTTAATGGATCTACAAAATCAATGGGAGAAGCTTTCAATAAGGTGCAATGGACTAGAGTTTATCTGTGCTTTTCATATGTAAGGTTAGACTTCAAACTGTATTACACGAGTGATCCCATACATCTGCATCTTACGTACCCCACATACAAAAGTACATAGTAATAGAATAAACATGTAATTGTCCCTGTATACAAAGGAGAACATTTGCATTTTGTTTTTATTGGTATAGACCCGTCTTTGCAACTAAAAACTCAGGTTAGGTAAGTAATCTTCAATTTTTAATGTGCAGCATTTAGCATAACTTTGGACCAAAATGCAATCAACATGGCTTCAATATTATAACCCCACTTACAATGATTGATAAATATGGATGTACTTCCTTCTGTACTTATATAAACAACTATGGAATTGCCATCATAGGTGAGTCGGTCTGTTACACACAATTAAGCCCAACCATTATCTGGGAGCCCAGACAGTGCATATGTCTCCTGAGAACTTATTGCAACAGTAGAGGATGTTGTTAACTGAGCCCTTACTCCCTGCCGAGCCCTTCACGTGCCGTTGCATGCCTGTGAGGTGTCCTGTCACATCCACATTTTATGAAGGAGGACAGAGAGATATACTGAAGTCCAAACTGACTTGCTCAAGCAGCACACATATACATTTAGAGCGAGATACAAATCCCATTCTGCAAAATAGATAAAACCTGAGGTGTGGGCCATTCTGCAGACCCTGTCACAGGCACAGAACGGAATGATATTTTGATGAATGACAATTCATTACTCTGTAGTATGTGAGCTGCTGGGTGTGATGAGGTCATCTTTGATCTCAGATCCTGAAACAACAGTGATCTTCACTGGAGTTTGAACCAGTGACAGTAGCTCAACCCAGATCTGTCACAGCAATGCATTCATTAAATGTTCTCATGCCTGATTTCCTCCTCACTGAAGCTACATTAAATCTGTGCCCTAAACAGTCCATTACAAAACCTTGTATTTTTCCAAAGGTGTATCTCTGGCATCACACAAATCCATGATTTACTGTAGACATCTTTTATCTGTACTAAAATACATATAATATGATATATATATATATATATATATATATATATATATATATATATATAACAAAAGCTCTGCTGTTTTAGCCATGCTTTGGTAAACAGTTCAGTGGCATTGACTCCATTCACCTTGTGGTGCACTCATCACTGTGGTTTAAAACACAGACACACCAAAGTCTACATTTTCCAACACCCTAACTTCTGACCCATTAAAGACTCTCCATCCCCTACTCCATCATTCCCAGGGAACTTCCAGGTCAGGCAACACAGAAAATTCTCCTATGAATTTTACTGCTCTCCATACTTCATAATATTGGAATCACATAATTACCATGAAAAACTAGCTTATTTCAGTTAGCAGAGTACCAGGTTTTATCCATGTATGAGTATAATATATATCAGAGTGTCTTTTTTCTAAGGCTTAATATTCCAATACATGTAATTATACTTTGTTAATCTATTCAGAGTATACTTTAATAAAGTTGCCATATAAAGTGGCATCTTTCTGCCAATTCCGTAAGGAATATAACTAAAATATAGGAGTATAATACATTCATATCTCTCATTATAAAATAATTTTAAAATTAATGACAGAAAAATAGTTCACAATAGGCAATCAGCAAAAGTAAGAGACTGATTTGATAGCTAGGGTCTCAGGATCACAAATTAACACATTTTAACTGTTCAGATTGGAGTTAGCCAATCTTCACTCGATTGTCTTTTTTTATATACTGATGGCCACTTAGAATATTTTTAGAGCTAAACAGACTTTTGGTTTAACATTTCTCTAAAAATAAATAGAATAGTAAGGGAGCTATTGATTCAAAGCAGAAATGTAAATGTATTGCCTTCAGGTTTATTTGTTGTTGTTGTTTTAGCTTTCCTAAGATTTATTATCTGTCTATTATGTAGTGCTATTCAAGATTACTGGTAAAAATCTTAAATCAATACAAGGAAAATGACCTATTCATTCCTCCCCTTCACATTTTTAACATACATTCTTTATATACTTCATAATATTTTCATAGCTAGAATTTATTGGATATAAAATACTCACATATATGTCTTCTGATACAAATGTTACCTTTATTGTGTAAGGCAAATGTAACAAATTTATAAATAATGATGCTAGGGGTTTGAAAGGTTAAGTGACTTTCAAAGCTAACAACTGTCAGAATGGAAAAGGAGAACAAGGCTCTTACTCCATTATTCCACAGGCCCCTTCCATTAGAGAAGAATAGACAGCCACTTTAAATTGATTATAACTCAATTGTATAGAGCGAGTATGTTTTTTGGAAGGCAGTAGGTGGAGCTAGCTTAATTACTGCCTGAAAAGCTTTGCAAAGAAAAGAGCACTTCCTTTTGACCCTCTGTGACATATTTTCATGCTGGTTTTACATTTTAATGGGCATGAAAACTTTAATTAAGCACATAGTATGTGTTGTGTCTCTACTATGTAAAAAGTGTAAATGAACACATTTGTGTCTTTATACTATGTCAGAAGTTATTGAATGACCATAAATTCATAAAATACAGTGGTTTCAATGGTAGCAATTTGCTAGTTAATTTCACTTTCCTGAAAAAAAAATCCTGCCTGAGTTAAACACGGGATCTTTTATTCCAATTTTAATTACTGATAATAACTCCCAGGTAGGACATTAAATATCATGAAGTAAATACATGTGTATATGTAGGTAAGAAAATGATGGAAAAGGGTTAAAGAAATGAGGGATTTCAGAGTGTCAAGGAGACCTAAGAATCAGAATGTGTAGGAGTTCATTGATAGGTTAACAAACGTTGAATGGAATGGAACTACAGACACCAGAAAAGAGTCCATTGATAGGTTAAGAAACCTTGAATGGAATGAACTACAGATACTGGAAAAGCTTGCTGGCTCTGAGTCAGGCCGTAGCCGGTCCCAAGCTTGACAATGAAGCTACAGAATAAAAAACAGCAATAAAGGAGAAAGAGCAGGACTGGGTCCCTACAAAGGATCGACAGAGTTTGGGTCCTGATGAGCAAAGAGGAGCATAAGCCAAGGACAGCTAAGTGACTGCATCAACAGTGAGTCTGAGCCAGCTTGAAGTGCCCTAGGACAACCAGAAGAGAATTACACCCTTTCCGTGGTCTGATGTATCTGATATGCTCTTGGGCTAGGTTCTCTGGTTGTGACTCTGATAGACCCATGTGTTCCTTCAGTGCATGCTGCTAAGTTCATGGGGTAGCAACTGCTCCCAGGGGCAAGTCATTCATCATTTTGTGCCTGGTGGGTGGAGCTGGGCAGATGGTGTTGTCCACATGTTCACTTAGGTGCAGAATCATCCTCCAGCCTCAAAATTGAGAAAGAAGCTGATTATAAAACAGAGACTTTCAGAGCAACATACAAACTGAAATAATACCTAAGCTGTTTGATGCCTCATGGAGTCTCTTAGAACATGGCCCAGCCTGATGTCTGCATGTGGTTGGTTAGAGCTAAGGCTGTAACAAGATCATCAGGGTTTAGCACTTAAAGCTTGCATCTACATGGTGAGAAACAACTGTTGTAACGCATTTTGTTTCTTACCCACTTTTCTGCATAATCTATTCTGTAGAAGCCTAAATAATGGAATTGATAGGAGCAGAAAATATAAGGTCAGGAAAAGCTATTTTCTGTTCGTTTCTGTTCTGAAACCCATGTCTTACGATCTTGTATCTTGTCTAGAACCTTCATGTTTCTTGAGTGATCCTCAACACTAAAGTCCATGATGAGGTTTCATTATTACTCCTTGATGTGTTGAGTGAGGCACTAGAGCCTGTTCCCCTGTTGCTTGAAGTTACTGTAGTAGGGAAATTTCACAGCTCTGTCATGCTTTTAGCCACAATGGTTTTGTGTTTTGCTTGGGAAAGACAAGTCTAATAGTATCCTATTGATTCCAATGCTTCCTGTCAGCGGCTGCCTGCCAGGTTTGCCTTCATTGACTTTTCAATGTTCTGTTACAAATAACTTGCATGTGCAATCTGGTCCTGAGGAGCACAGAAAGTTCCCCACTGTGCATGAAGTTGAAGCAGTGCTGCCTTGGGATGGGGATTGCTTATTATTATTCTGAAAATCGCCCACTTGTCCTTCACTGCTACCATGAAACACTTGCACTCTCTCTCTCTCTCTATGCTTTTTCTTCTCTTTCTTGTTTTATTTTCACAGACCTTCAAATGTGCCACTTACTCTTGAAGGTTAAATTTCATTTTTCGAAATTCCCCATGACAACAGAAATTGGAAGTACAAAGTCAGACATGTTTTCTTCTTTTTCTTTTGAACACCTGGAATATAAAATAACTTGAATTTAAGTGTTATCTTGGTTCATACAATGCAGAAGAAATCTTTTTTATAGAATTTTTCTAATGTGGTGGAGGGTTTTTTACAATGCCTCTTATAATTGCAAAAAACTATGTTTATTGAATGGCTACCATTTTCCAAGATCTGTTCTTAGCAATTTTCACATTATATAAAATTTTGACAACTCTGTCTAATAGCTATCATTGCCTTATATTATAGATGAGGAAACTAAGATGCTGAGAAGCTAAGTGGATTTCTCATGATAATACTAATCACTTTTATCTTTCTGATCATGATTGATTTTAATTACCTCAGAAATGGAAATGGTGTTCAGACTGTGGTCAATCTCACAGAACTGTTGTTTATACTTGGCATTTTACCTTTTTTTGTAATAGTACCTAAGGCTATAAATTCATATTGAATTATAAATTAAGTTAGCACCATCTGTGAAAATAGCTTCATTTTTCTACAAATCATCTGTTTATATTTCATCAAAGTAAAAGACAACTGCAGAACTTACATGTTTATGCCCTTGAAAAGTGAGTGGGATTATGTTCACTCAGTCAATAGCTGCCTGAAGCAAAATAATAATAGTGTTTGAGATCAACTTGTGCTGGTCCGAAAAGCAATATAAGAAATGTTTTCTGCTGTCTCCTACCAGGATTCCATCCCTGCCCTTTAAGATATTATAGCCAGTGCAGTCTGTCTTCATAATGTCTTCCAACCCAAAGCATTCCTCAATTCATATGCAATAATAGATGTATGAAAGACATGGTGAGGGGAGGAGGTAGAGACATGAAGGCTTTATTGTATAAATATGCAACTATCTCATTACCAGTAATTTGCAAAATCAACAACACCATATCCTCTGAGTTTTAAAAACTGAATTAAATAAAAACTAAACACAAGGTTTGTAAGATTAAACTAAGGAGGCTGATAAAACACATGAAGCAATACATGCTGCCTTCTGCACCCCTACATAGGAAACATCTCCAATGCTGCCAAAGGTAGTATGGCATTTATACTTTAGATATTTAAGAGCTTTACCTTCCTTTCTGCCTTTACCTTTCCTGGGCTGACCTCCCCCTGCTGGACAGTGTGTGTTTCTACTTTCTCATGAGATGTCCTGCATGTGAGCAACATAAACTGTCATCTCACCTGCAGCCTCCAGTGAACAAGGAGTCAGTTGAGACTAAAACTTGGAGATGATTCTTTCCAGCCATGCAGAAGCACTGAACCATGAGTTAAGACTCAGTGCTGTACTCCTTCAAAAGGAGGTCTTCATGAAGGAAAGGGAGTACAAGAAAATGCAATAGATGGAGGAATGAGAGAGATGGGAAAATAAAGACTGTGGGAAAAGGGGCAAGAAGAAGGGACAGGGGCCAGAGAGGCAAATGTTAAAATGTGGAGATTTAGCCTGTCATAGAGAATTTCCTCCAAAACTTATTGTTGTTGTTTTCTTTTATTTTTTTTTATTTTTTTTATTTTTTTTCTTTTTTTTTAATTTTAAATAGCTTGTTTTACATGTCAATCCCAGTTCCCTCTCCCTCCCCTCCTCCCGCACTCCCCTTCCACCCTCCCTCCCACCCTATTGCCAAATCCTTCCATATAGGGGATGTCTAGAGTCTATCATTTTACTCTTGGTAGGGTCAAGGCACTCCCCTAAGAGTCCAGGCTGAGAGAGCATCTCTCTTTGTGCTATAGGCACATGAAGACAGATTGTATACCAGGGATAGACACTGATCCACAGCTCAGAGCCCCATAGGTTGTCCAGGCCTTCTCACTGACACTCACATTTGGGGGGTCCAGATCAGTCCCATTCTGGCCTCCCCCCCTGTCGGTCTGGGGTCCAAGAGCACTCCCCTGTTCAGATCAGCTGTCTCTGCTGGTTTTGCCAGCCCATTCTTTGCCAATTTGCTCATCATTCCTCTCTCTCTGTCACTGGGTTCCTTGGGTTCAGTTCAGTGCTTAGTTGTGTGTTTGCCTCTGCTTCCATCAGTCCCAGGATGAAGGCTCCCGGATAGTTATAGACATCAAGTTCATTATCAGGAATGGGCATTCGAGGTGGTCCTTCCACTATTGCTTAGCTTGCCAATTGATGTTATACCTTTAGATCACTCGAGGTCACTCAGGTGCCTGATCTGTCTTCGATCCTATGATTCCCTCTTCCCCTATTCTACCCCCACCCCCTCAACTTCCTGTTCCCCCATGACCAACTCCCTTCCTCTTTACCCCCTCTATTCTTCCCAGGTCCCACTACCCCCCTCGCCCTGTTCCCCATCCATTCAGAGGATCTTGTCTCCATCCTCTTCTCTTGGGTACTATGCATATATGCATATCTTTTAGGTTCTTTCCTGTTTCCCAGACTCTCTATCTGTGGAAATGCAGACTGGCACTATCCTGATTCATATCTAAAATCCATATATGAGTGAGTACATACCATGTTTGTCTTTTTGCGACTGGGTTACCTCACTCATGATGGTTTCTTCCAGTGCTATCCATTTCCCTGCGAATTTCAAGATTCCATTGTTTTTTTCTGCTGAGTAATACTCCATTGTGTAAATGTACCACATTTTCTCTATCCACTCTTCAGTTGAGGGGCATCTAGGTTGCTTCCAGGTTCTGGCTATTACAAACAATGCTGCTATGAACATAGTGGAGCAGATGCCCTTGTTGTATGAACCTGCCTCATTTGGATAAATGCCTAAGAGTGGAATTGCTGGGTCTAGTGGTAGATTAATTCCCATTTTCCTGAGGAATCTCCATACTGATTTCCAAAGAGGCTGTATGAGTTGGCATTCCCACCAGCAGTGGAGGAGTGTTCCTCTCTCTCCACATCCCCTCCAGCATAAATTGTCTTCGGTTTTTTTGATTCTAGCCATTCTGACAGGAGTAAGATGGTATCTCAGAGTTGTTTTGATTTGCATTTCCCTGATGGCTAAGGATGTTGAGCACTTTCTTAAGTGTCTCTTGGCCATTTTAGCCTCCTCTACTGAGAATTCTCTATTTAGCTCTGTACCCCACCTTTCAAGTGGATCCTTTGGTGTTTTGGAGACTTGTTTCTTGAGTTCTTTGTAAATTTTGGAGATTAGCCCTCTGTCAGATGTAGGGTTAGTGAATATCTTTTCCCATTCTGTGGCCTGCCTTTTTGTCTTTTTGATTGTGTCCTTTGCCTTACAGAAGCTTTTTAGTTTCAGAAGGTCCCATTTGTTAATTGTTGATCTCAGTGCCTGTGCCACCGGTGTTATGTTTAGGGAGTGGTCTCCTGTACCAACTCGTTGAAGAGTATCTCCCACTTTCTCTTCTAAAAGTTTCAATGTGGCTGGATGTATGTTGAGATCTTTGATCCATTTGGACTTAAGTTTTGTACAAGGCGATATACATGGATCTATCTGCAGTCTTCTGCATACCACTACCCAGTTATGCCAGCACCATTTGTTGAAGATGCTTTCTTTTTTCCACTGTACAGTTTTAGCTTCTTTGTCAAAAATCAGGTGTTCATAGGTGTGTGGGTTAAAATTAGGGCTTTCGATTCGGTTCCATTGGTCTACCTGCCTATTTTTGTGCCAATACCAAGCTGTTTTCAGGACTATAGCTCTATAATAGAGCTTGAAGTCAGGTATGGTGATGCCTCCTGAAGTTCCTTTATTGTATAGGGATGTTTTGGCTATCCTGGGCCTTTTGTTTTTCCATATAAAGTTGATTAATGTTCTTTCCAGGTCCTTGAAGAATAGTGATGGAATTTTGATAGGGATTGCATTGAATCTATAGACTGCTTTTGGCAAGATTGCCATTTTTATTATGTTGATCCTACCAATCCAAGAGCATGGGAGATCTTTCCATTTTCTGGTATCTTCTTTGATTTCTTTCTTCAAAGACACAAAGTTCTTGATATACAGGTCTTTCACTTCCTTGGTTAACATTATCCCCAGATATTTGATGCTGTTTTTGGCTATTGTAAAAGGTGATGTTTCTCTGATTTCTTTCTCAGTCACTTCATCATCTGTATATACTAGGGCCACTGATTTTTTTGAGTTTACCTTGTATCCTGCCACATTGCTGAAGGTGTTTATCAGCTCTAGGAGTAACCTTGCGGAGTTTTTTGGGTCACTTATGTGAAAATTGAAACAAATTAAAAGTAAAAGGGGAAAGAGGAACCAAAAGGTAGTGCCCTAGATAAAAGTGGTAAAAATTACAAATGAGCAAGCACATTTTAACAAGATAGAAACAGATTTTATCTTAATGAACTAGATCCTGGAAAGACCTCCTATAGACATACCACACACCAAAGCCAGGCCCACATACATAGCGTCCATCATGGGCATCCACCCACATCCTTGGACCACTGCTTACAAACACACTCATGGCAAAATTGTTCTCCCAATTAAATTAGGTGAAGATCAGAAGCATGGTGGTCATCAAGATGCAGGATGAATTCAGTGCGCATTTCAGCATTTACCATACTCAGTTAGCAATGTTGTCTCCAGGTTTTAGCATGCCAGGAGGGAGGCAGAAAACATTCCAGGTCTCCAGATAATTCAAGTTCAGTTGCAAACTACCAGTCTAGATATGACCCTTGATCGTTTAATAAAACCGAACATACTTGTCAAACCCAGCCATGCATGACAGCACCATGAAGTCAACTTCATGGTTGCCAGGTGGAATGAAGTCTCCTGTGGGCTTGGCAGCTGTATTTCCTCCTTTTAGTTTTGGAGGGTCCAATTAGTAAATCAAACTTTTAAAGGCTTTCTAAAATAATTAATTAGGCTGTAGTTATTCAGAAGCATATTTTGTCGTGTACTGTAATCTAGTATCTGGTTTGAATGCATGAATATGGTATCAATTTTATTATTAAAGAATTAATCATAATTGAGCCTAATCCTTTGGTAACAGAAGTTGAATCAAGACTCTGGGGATCTACCATTCACATACGTGAAGTGGATAAATTCTTCCAGATCTCAAGAGTGCTAAGCTGTGCTCTGGGATTATTTTCTGTTTGTAATATTTTCCTTTGAAAACACTACATTGGACCAGGAAGTGGCTCAACATTTAAAGTTGCCATGTAAGCAAAAAGACGCAAGATAGACAGACAGACAGACAGACAGATCTATGCCCAGTTGTCACAGTGGCCCATTTACATTTTCAATGTCAGAAGGCAAAGCCAGGGGATGCTGAGAACAAGCTAATCAGAATCAAACTCAGGCCTCCACACACATGTACACGCATACCCACACACTTGCAATCACACAGGTAAACAGAATACAAAGACACATGTAGAGGACAAAAGAGCACTGCATACGACACCCACAAATAATAATTTCATAGAACAAGGGGCCATCCATTGGATGTGCTTTGTCACATTCAGCCCTTTTTTCCCTCCTACTGTGAAAGATCCTTTCACATCACACATACTTAATAAACTTCCATCCTGAACTGTAAAAGGAGTTCTTAATTGGTCTAGATAATAAAAGTCTGGAGTCAGATATAGAGAAAAATGCTAAGAGATCAGAGAGAATTAGCAAGCCACAGCACACCTTACCTCCTAAGCATCTCAGCAGAGAACAGAGCAATTTCCTGTTTGTCCCTGCTTATATCCTGTTTCTACCCAGCTATGTCACTTCCTGTCTGTCTGTAAAGATCTCCAGACCTCTATGGTTAGCTAGTGACAAGCTCCATTCTCTGATCCTCAGACAGGCTTTATTTGTTCAAGAAATATATCACCACACTGAACTGTTTTATACAATATTCCTTATACACTAAAGTATTTTTAATTTCTCAGTCTCTATGTTGCTGTTTATTTTCACCCCATAAGCACCAATGTTCTTTGAAATTCTACATACCCCAGCATCAACAACTCTGGAAAAATAAAACAAAACACCTAGTCATGGACTTTTAAGTTACTGTTAGATGTCTGGTTTTTATGGAAATTTTTATTGGAAAAAAATCAGAGGTCATTGTAAACTCTGAAATAAGAGCAGTTATTTAATCAAATGATTGTTTGTTTGTTTGGTTGGTTGGTTTTTACGAGACAGGGTTTCTCTGTATTGTTTTGGAGGCTGTCTGTCCAGCCTGGCCTCGAACTCACAGAGATCCACCTGCCTCTGCCTCCCGAGTGCTGGAATTAAAGGCGTGCGCCACCACCGCCCGGCTAATCAAATGATTTTTAAGAAAGATAATTCTTGCTATTCTATTATATATTACTATTACATAATTCTAACCAGACCACTGAATCATCTTTTATGTATTGTTTACCCACTCCTGGTTTACATACATTTTAATGAGTTTCTAGAAGCCTGGAATGATAATATCTTTCTCTATTTCATATGCTAGTACAGTATGCCTTTATTTGACAAACAGCATTGTTTTAGACTGGCATTTCTAATGCCACATTTACAAGAAATCAAGGAGTTCTGAGCACAATTTGTTTTGTCAGCCATGTAGAGTTTTAAAGAGTTTTCTATGAGGAAAGCTATGTGAAAGAGACAGTATGTAAGAAGTGGGAAAATACCAGTAATACTTCACACCCCAGTATCTATACAACATAATGGAATTTCCTACCAGTTGCCAGCAGAAAAAAAAGCATGTCTTCTCTTAATGATAAAATTACATCATCTTCTAGAAGCCAATTTTCATTTTAATTAAGGTTCGATAATAGAAATCCTTTCTGCAAATTAACCCAAAATTTCTCATTTAGAGCAACAGTCTAAATGTGGGTGGGGAAGGTGTGTGTGTGTGTGTGTCCATTAAAGACGCTTATATGATATGAAGATTAATTCCTCATAGACTGTTCTTTCCTGGGCTACAAAGAAGGAATGTCAACAGGAAAAACATTTCTTTAACTTCCTTTTCATTTCTTTCCAGTGTTCTTTCATGATCTAACAAATCAAATTTAAAACCTAGACTCATAAATATTAACAGCGCCTAAGATCTGTGCCAATTCTTGCAAGAGAGAAGAAATAAATGCAGATCATTTCAGACTTCCTGCTAAGAAAACTGCAAACCCAAAGCCTCAGATTTTGGTAAATAAAAATATATAGTTTTATCGGTAAGTTTTTCAATGAATTAATGTGTTTGTAGAAGAAAGAATGGGTATGGCAGATGTTCCTCTACAAATGGCAGTGAGTGATGTAAGCTAGACCAACAGGTGATGTTTATGGAAGGGCTATCCAGCATTATAAAAAAGAAGATCTTATGAGGCAAAGAATATCATTAATGTGGCATTTTCTCTACATTTTAGGCCACACAAAATATATAACACATACAACTTACATTGTAAGTCATTATGTCCACACTAGAATATTGCTTGATGAACTGGTTCAGATATGTTCATTTTACCATTTAATGTTATGTTTTTTTACCCAGATTCCTACAGTATAACAAGTGATAGTTATGTGTCTTCCCTTTGTAGCATGATATTTATGGATACTATTTTAAATTATTAGTATTCAAGATTAATAAAATACTAAAAGGCTGTCCTTTATATATAGAATCATGTCTACTAAATAACACTGACCTGATTCTTAATATTGACACAGAATTATTTAAACGTATCTGCCGGGAAATACATATAAGTATGAACTATAGATACTGTCAGATGGTAAAATTATTCCTGGTGTTCAATGTTCTTTTTAAGGGTTTATGCAACCCTTGATATTTTTATGGGAGTTCAGAACCTAGGTGCAATAATTATTTTACCTTTATGTCCTTTAAAAACTGCATGTTCAGCTTTAGGAGATGCAAAAATGGGAAGACTGAATAGAATTTAATCATCTCATTGTCCTACTGATTCAATGAAAAGTAAACCAATACATAGAAAGAGAAGTTCAAATGTAACCTTGAACACAATGTTTTGCAGTGTTGTATTTTCAAATGTCTCATGTTTACATCATCATAAACATTTTGCAAGTTACTTAAAGAGTCATAGATAAGTAATGCCTGCATTATACTTTAAAATTTGTCTATTGAATGCAGTTTAGAAGCAATCCCTGCTATTTTATAAACTGTAATGCCTCTGCATGGATCCACCTCACATTGCATGCTAGCTGACCAGGGCAGAACTAGAAATACAAGTATTCCTAAATACAAGATTCATTAGTCGAACCATGAAGAAGTATTTTGTCTTCAAAATTCCTTGTAGACATAAAAATAGAATAATACCCCTGAGAGGTAAATAGCTGTTATTGAAATAAATGGTGAGAAATCAATGGCTAACTAATGTGTTTCAGGACAAAGAAAGTCAGATTAGAGATCCAGGCTCAAATTTCTTGGTTAGGTATAAATAACTATTGACACTGCATGAGTCTTTATTGTTTTTTTTTCTTTCAAAATGTGAAGTCATCTGTTACTGTAAGTTTTTGTGGTAGGTTTATTTTTAAACTGGAGAATGCATTTCTATTTTAATGACAGTTTTATTTTTTTAAGTTTTAATTCTCCTACTCAAACTCTTTATTCTAAAAAAAAACTAATTAAGTTTGAAAGTTATATTAAAACTGCCTTAGTCATGTTTAAATGACTACCAAAAGTTGACCTAAATAATAGCCACACATGGTAGAAGAATTTTTAAGCATCCTATAAATAGAAGGAAATATCTCAAACCTAGCTATTCACTAGAAGGCTAAGTTTTCATTGAAGAAGACAGTCCTAACTTTTAAGACTTACAAAATATGGGCTACACAACTAACTTCAAATTCTTATTTTTCCATTAAATCATATCTAACTCTAACTTAAAAAGCAGTAATAATGGGAGAAATTTAGTCTGTATTTAATGTTCTTGTTCTCAAAGCTAACAAATATTCCTTCTTCAGTCATTATTGGGCATAAGTGCAGGGAAATTGTTACAAATGTTGTTCAAACAATAGATTGTTACTAACTCCACCAATTTTGCTTACTGCTTCCCATGCCAAATGCTGAAGTTATGTTAATAAATAATGTGGATTTCATCCTTCAAAAGCTTAAAGTCTGAGAGAGAAGGGAGAAAATGGGCAGAGGGACCAAGTATGATAAATTTATTCTAAGAGGTACTACAAGAGAAGCATTAAGTACTTTGTAGACACTAAATATTTTATATCGAAAAATTCAAGGCCTCATGTATTAATTCACTAAATTATAACTGCTACTACTATTATTATTAGCTCACTAAATAACTACTGTGGCTATTGCTTTACTAATTGCCACAATTTTGGTGGCTTGAAACAAAAGGAATTTACCCTCTCACAATCATGAAGTGGGAAGGAGGAAGTTTTCCTGGCTTCTGTCATAGCTGCTTGCCCCAAGCTTTGTCTTAGGTCAACTTAATGCACCCTCTACCTTCTATGCATGGCTGTGTTCTCTGTCTATTTCTCTTGTCCCTTTTCACAAAAAGACAGCATTTGTGTTAGCTTGAGAGTTGACCCTACTCCAGAATTAGCTCATCTAACTAGATCTTCAAATACATCTTTATTAATCAAGACCAGAGCTTGGGACTTCAGCCTATCTTCTGAGGAGTACCAATTCAGTACATAACACTCACTGTCAGCCAGATGGTCATCAAGACACTGTTCTCCTATTTTGCTGGGTTTATAATGCAATTATTTAGTTAATGCACCAGACAATAACAAACTTTGCACTCAACGGTATTTATATGGCCCTGTCCATACACAGTTGTCATTGCATTACTGTCTGAAGCATTACTCTGTCTTAAACTGAAAATAGACTGTACTCTCTGAACAAGAAAGAAAATAGACTAGATTAGAGATGGGTATATCAATGAGCAACAGCCCTCAAAAATGTGGGATTTCTTTCTAATGACATGTTTAAATAAGTGAATGAACTAAATAATATTAAACTTTTGCCGAGTTAAAAGGGTAGATTATGTAACCCCTTAGTATAACTTCATTGGTTTAACTATCCTAAAATTCAAAAACTTTTACGAGGATATACCTCAGCAGAAATAGTACTGGTCAATTTTACCTATAAATACTTAATATCCAAATACATGTTCAACCCAAAAAATACTGATTTTTTAAAAATAGTTTGAGTTTCCTGTGACTCTAGGTGATAAACAAACCATATTCTCTAATCCTGTCCTTATTATACCTGAAGCTTACTTCCAAATTATATGGTATACTCTGCAGAGAAAAAAATTATTCATTGTCCACAAGCACTTATTCTTCCTGCGGGTGTTATATTTGAATAAATCCTAGCCTTGAGAGATTTTGTCACAGTAAGTTTTGAAGAATTGGAGGGATATTTAGGAAAATAGATGATACCACAGTCAACTTGATTGGCGTGTTCTAAATTTTTCCCTGTAGCAGACACTGGCCAAGGCACTGCAAATGCAGCAACAAACGCAATATCCCAAGGACCAAGGGTTTATAGAGACATGATGTAACAGCTCCCTGAAACAGCATGGGGACCCAAACTGTATTGTCTGCTTGTGACTTTGAGTAGAAGAAATTCTCATTGGAAGGAGTGGGACTGGGGAAGCAAAATGAAGGATGATTGATTGAATCTGAATTCCAGATGCGCTGTGTTGTTTTTCTTTTTTTAGTTTAAGTACATTCCATGCAATACTTGGATAATTGATCAATTAAACAATGAGTAAGTCTTTGGTGCAGGTAATACAAGAAAATTGTCAGTATTTTAGTATAAGTAAGTCTGATGTGTTATTTCATACATACTGAAGTTTTCATGAAATCTAAAATTCAAATTTAACCAAATGTCCTATTGTTTTTGTTTTTGGGTTTTTTTTTGGTTTTTTTAGACAGGGTTTCTCTGTATTGTTTTTTGGAACCTGTCCAGGAACTCGCTCTGTAGACCATGCTAGCCTCGAACTGGCAGAGATTCGCCTGCCTCTGCCTCCCAAGTGCTGGGATTAAAGGTGTGCGCCACCAACCTGGCTCCAAATGTCCTATATTTTTATTTGCTACACTTGATTATCTTAGTGCTGGGAGAGATAGAAAATAAAGGTATAACTATAGTATGCTGTATGGTACTAAGTACAATAAAAAATAAAAGAAACATTAGGGAAACTGAGTATATCGCAAGAGAAGTGTCAACATCACATACAAAGACAAAAAAAATTGACCAGTAAGCAGATATTTGTAATAGGTCTCTTAGGCTGTAGTCCCCTGCATGCCATGGAGCCTCCCTGGTGAAAATAAGAATCTCAGATAATTAATAGAATTCTCACAAGACAGAAAATGTCCAAGGAGCTGGAACAAAGGAAACAAGAAAACTCATACAATTTGTTTGCTTTTTCAGAATGTGCTATTAACCTGAGTTAATAACTGGCTTTAATAAAAACATAGCTGTCAGTTCACCCCTCCCCATACCTCTCTCTGGGTCTGTATCTCAGTCCCTTTACAAATGAGTCTGTACAGTTATAGATGAACTTACAGACCGAACACAAAATACTGCAAGGGAGAAGCATAATGAGCAGCTTAATTATTCTGGGTCTTATTTACTCCTTGTTACTGATTTTGATCACTTGCTTATTTAACTAAAATGTTCAGCTTTCATTCCAGTCATTAGCTCCCATCTCTAAATAACATATTCACATTCTATGAGTGTGTTAGAGTTCCACACATTTTGTATATTGCAGCAGAGACACAGAGATTTAATGGAACCTCTAATCAAGTCCTGTGGATTTACTAGCAATTGGTTAACCTTTGCAATAGCATTACACATCGGGATCTAATGCCCCAATTTGTTAATCTCATGCTTTGTTTTGAAAATCGCCCTCCATTTAACATTCTGTTGTGCTGGATACTGACTAGCTCCTCCAGCCCTCTTCACACAGCTGTGGTATCCATGGTCCCAACATGTGGATTCAGCACAGTCCTTGAATTAAATTTGAGGACTTAAATAGCCCCAGATGCAGGTGGTATAGCACATCACCTGTGCTTAGGCACTGCCTCCCCACCTTTGCCTCCTGTCTTTCCAACTAGGTATCTACCCAGCATTTGTAAGCTTTCAAAGACTTGGGACTCATTATTAACTATTCCAAAGATCACCTATTTTCTGATCCCTGCTCTAGTTACTGAGGCAATTTTACCTGCTGATAAAATGTTCTAAAGACATTATCAGCATATTAATTATTCTTTGCCCTTGAGTCCTACTCACTCATTAGTAGTGGCATTCCAAATCATACCCAGCCTCCTACTAACTTCTCCCAGACTATGCATGCATAGATCAAAGCATGCATAGATCAAAGCTTACCTGACAGAGTGAGTCTTCTCAGAACATTACAAGATAGCTGTGTTCTTGGGATTCCCTCAAGCCTAATGAATGAAGTGGTTCCTCATTCCTCCTTGGATTTGGCAAGGCAAAGGGACTTAGATTTAAAGTGATCTGGACCCTTGTTCTCAGTAATGAAAATGGTTGGACATTACTCATTATTTTGATGTCACAATCAATGAGAATTAACCAAGAACCTCACCTTGTACAAAAATACCATTGTAAATATTCATACACACAAGGTCTCTGGTTAGTACCATCCAATACTATTTATTCCAGGACCCAATCACTAGAATATTTCCAATATTTGCAGAAACTTGAAATGAAGATGGAAGTTTCTGCCCCACCCTGGTCCAGCCACCCTTTTAGTCCTAAATAAACACACTTTGGCTTATTATTAATTACAAACTATTTGGCCAGTGGCTCAGGCTTCTTATTGACTAGCTCTCTTAATTATTAACCCATTTTTATTAAACTATGTATTGCCATAAGGCTGTGACATACCTGTAATGCTCCATTATGTTACTCCTGAGGCAGCTACATGGCATCTCCCTGGTGACTCATTCTCTGCTTTCCTCTTCCCAGAATTCTCCTAGTCTGATAGCCCCACCTATACTTCCTGCCTGGCTACATCCTGTCTGTCCATTGGCTGAAACAGCTTTATTCATCAACCAATAAGAGAAACATATATTCAGAGAATATGGAAGGACATCCCCCTCATTAAACTCATGTGGCATATTTCTAATCTCTTCACTTTTGCATATTCTCAAAAACCTGAATTTTTCCCTCTCAATTCGTCTGTTCTGAACTTAATCACAAGGGATTCATTGTCCCATAGTAAATTTATTTTGGTCCTTGAACCCTTTCTCAACTTTTTTTTTTGCATCTCCTTTGAGTTTCTTCCCTTATGTCCGCTCCACTGTCTCTCTTTGTTTAAGATAATCCAGGTGGGCTTTTCTGTCAAGTTCTGGCATTCATTTTTTCCTTCGCAGCAAGTGTCTGTCTTTAAAAGCTAGATACATAGTTGAAAAGAGAAACCTTTCACTGGTGAGTAGAGCAGTGGTGCCACATTGACTGAATCTCAAACTGAAACATAAAACTGTCCTTCATACTGTGAAAAAGTGAAATTCTGACACTTTAACATTTGTGTTCCATGTTCAACATTTTAACTATGAGATGTATGGCTTCAGTCCCCAAAACAGATGTCTCTCATTTGCATAATAAAAATCCGTTTACTTGACCAAGGGCATCATGCAATCTATGATGCAATCACTCATCATGCATGGCAGATACTGTACTCTGCCTAAAAGATACAGAACACTAAAATGCCATGTCTTCAATGATAAGAATGATGGCAGACTCTTCAGGTATGAAGAAAAGGAAGGAGAGGGTAAGAGAGATCATTTGGCTTCTATCATTTTCTCAGAAACTCTGGAGCCATACTTTATGGCCCCATGTCCAAGCCTCATAAACTTTAAAATAGAGTAAATAATGCCACAAGTAAGAATTCATACTTTCAATCCCATCACTTGGGAAGCAGTAGGTAGTGGTAGGTGGACCTCTGTAAGCCTGAGGCCATCCTGATCTAAATAGCAAGTTCCAGGGCAGCTAGGGATACATAGACCCTGAGATCCTATATCCAAAAAAAGGGGGGAAATACTACTAAGATCTCCTAAAGGGATCCTATAGCGTTTTATATGTAATTGCTTTTATATGCTGTGTTCATTCTTACTGTTTTATTATCAGAAAGTACATAGCTTTAAACTTGAAGATTAAGCCTATTAAATGAAATATAATTCCTACTCTTATTCTTATGTTTTTACTTTCCATATTGGATGTCATAGGTAAAATGTATTCAGTAGGAGCCTAAGGGTTCTATATACTGTGAGGGTACTAGTAAAATAATGCTGGCCTCCTTGTTTTACTCCCTGGCCATTGTCCAGTTCCAATTTAACCTCCTGACAATGAACTGATGTTGAGTCAGGCATATGGTCAGCCAATCAGGTTCTACCACTCACACTTTTTTGGAGCTTATTATCCTCTAAACCCTCACATGCTCTCATCTCCAAACTGGATGAATACCAACATCTCCCTTATCGGAGAGTCACCGTGAAAACCTTAAAAACAGACAGTGTATATAAAGTACTCAGTCCACTCATTCCCTGACATGTAGTGGGAGCTTAATAAAAGAATTATTTAAAATGTCATATTAATTACATAGCTCTGGAGGAATGGAGGCAGATGTGATAATTAAGTGCTCCAATCTATCCTAATTATACTTGTGCTTTTATAAAAAGTCTATTATAGTTTCCCTTTTTTTCTTATACTAATAAATTGCCTTTGAAGAGTAGAACCCCAGCAGTGTCTTAGGTGGCTAAGTCTTGACTGACAGCTGGAGAATCTGCAAAAGACCAAACTAGGCCCTCTGAATGTGGGTGACAGTTGGGTGACTTGGGAAGTTTATGGGGCCATTAGCAGGGGAACTAGTATTTATCCCTAGTACATGAACTGTCTTTTTTTGAGCCCATTCCCTAGGGAGAGATACCTTGTTCAGCCTAGAACAGGCAGGAAGGCCTTTGTCCTGCCTCAAGTGACATGACAGGCTTTGTTGATTGCCCATGGAAGGTCTCACCCTCTCTGTGGAGTGGACAGGGTGGTATGGAGAGGGTGGGGGAGCAGAATGACCCAGAGGAGAGGGAACTGATACTGATATGTAAATAAAACCTAATTTTAAAAAGAGCCTACTTTTTTTTCAAAAGTTAAATACATGTATACTGTAGGAGTGAACCCCACAAAGCTATCTGCCCATGAGGGCGGGGACATGTAAACTGACACAGGTAGATATAAAAGGAAGTGAAAGGAAAAGGAAACTCCCTTTTCTCCTGGAAGCCAGCCACGCTTCTAACTCCTGGTTTGTGCGACTCTCTCTCTCTCTCTCTCTCTCATAAATAAATATATTGTTTTCCTATAGCATTGACTATCATTGATAGTATACATAAACACAGTGAAAGGAATGATGGTTATTTTCAGGTTGAGATTTTCAAAAAGTTCTCTTCTATGTTGCTTGTCACTGAAAAATAACCAACACTAGACACATGATGTAATTCCATGGACAGTGAACCATATTTACAGTTGTATGTTATAAACACACTCAGCTTTATTTAGACATAAAAGTTGAAGGTCACAAAAATTAAAGAGCAAAGAATAAACAAATTCCACTGGAAACTGTGTTCTGAAAGGGGATTACAGTACAATATGAAATCCCCAAAACATTTAGCCTTCTAATGATAGTAATACCCTTTCAAAGCTGGAAAATGGACGTGAAGTTGTAAGGGTTCAACTTGTGATCATAGTAGAATGAAAGTAAGGCTAATATTGAATCCATTGTCACAGCTAGCCAGAACATGGGAACAAAGTTTCAAGTTCTCGTTTCTTCTTACAGTGAGGTTTAATAGAATAATAATTTTACTTCTATGGTTAATCCATAGTAGAAGACAGTGATTAAAATGACTTCTGTGCCATGTGGATCATTAGATAGACCAAAAGCCCTTAAATCCAAACTGTGAGGACCTCAGAATTTTATAAAATAGCTATCATGTTTGAGATTACATTTCTCAAATGTAGACTAGGAATTTTGTACTAGCTAAATTTAGGTTCCCATTAATTTAGATTAGCATCTAATTGAAATTAGGATCTATATGTGGATGAGTAAAATGTTTTATGCATACATGTAGCAAATGAAATTAATGTATTAGTATGTGGTACTAAAAATGACATTTTCAGATTTTTTCTTAATCATAGCAGTATTCTCTATCAACCACAAAAACTCTGAAATATGCATTTATCCTGTTTTTTTGAAAGCCCACATTAGTTTCACACCACTTCTTCAGTTAACAAACATGAATGTGAACACACTATGGGGTAAATAAACAGGTTGTGGTAGCTGCTGTTAGTTAACATTAAACGGACTTCTGAACACAAGATTGGATTTTCTCTTCTTTCTGATGGCTCAAGGATATCTTAAAATGAAACCAGTCTCCTGATTTACTTCATTTAAAAAGAATCTTAAGCTCAAAGTGTGTTTTCTGTTCCTCATGTATGCATGTCATCCTTACCCATATAAAACCTTCCTCTCTTCAAGCATAAGTACTTCTTCTGATGGGATCAAATATTTGGTAGGGGACTTGCTTCTCTTTATATTTTTAGTATTCTAGAAACTACTTGCTAGGAAAGTACTCTACTTTTGGGATATATATCACCAGCCCCACTCACTATATTGTTAATTATAAACTATTGGTGCTGTAGGAAAACAGCTGGAGGAATGAATATATAGACATATTGATATATTTAGACAGAAAATGAGGATTATGTAAATGATTTCCTAATCTTATACTGAACATCTGCATTACCTTGGGACACCTGGATATTTGACAAGCACCAACCTCAACATGATTAACTAATCATTTCAGGTTTTTAATATAAGTTATTTGGCACTAAGGCAAAATAATTTTAATGACTATTAATTAGCTTTCAGGTACAAGGAGAGTTAGAAAAAATTATGCTGTGTAATATACAAAAAAACCCATGCACTACACTTAGAAATCCAAATCTAAAATAAGTCACCATTAATTCTGGAAGATGTGGCCCACAAGTAGATTTTCTTCTATCTACAAGATACAAATGAGGATACAAAAAGATATAGAGACTGAATACTTAAGGTTTGCAGGATAAATATTAACGGTGAAAATCTGAGGGGAATGATTCATTGATACTGATACAAATTAACAGCATTCATACCTGGCCCTATTTATCCATTATCTTTAAGTTAGAATCTGAGTAAATATGTCCCATTAAAGTCATCTGCTTAGCTGACACATTACTAAAGAGACCAGTGCTGCCACAAGGATGCTCTTAGATCAATCAAGTAGGTGTCTTCCTCTGTCATTATCTTGTCAAAAAATTTAAGAAGACAGCATAGAATTTAGGAATCTCCATAATGAACTCAAGTAAGGAGAGTGTTCACAGTCAATTTGTAGCTCTATGATGAAAAGGGTTTGAAAGGAAAACATATTGAGACCAAATGGGAATTTAGACCAAAGCTATTACACGTAGAGCAATACATTTGGACAGTATTGATGCTGAGGCTGGTGGAAATGATGTGTGAAAGTAAAACATTGGTGTGCTCACTAAACTTTTTTGTCAAGTTGTGTATGCAAACAACCTAGCAGACACCTCTCAGGAGGTCTCTAGGTGTGTTTCAAGAAAAGTTTTACAGATGAGAGAAGATGGGCCCTAAACGTGTGCTGTACCAGACCATGACTTGGGATCTTTTTCTCATGAATGAAAATGAAGAAAGGATAAAATGCGTTGAGCACCAGAGTTCCAACACAGTGTGACCAGCTACTTCACACATGTCTGTCTTACCTTGCTGTCATGATATCCTGCACCCCTCAAACTGAGAGCTGAAATAGACTTTCCCTTTATTAAGTTACATTTTTTCACAACAATAAAACACTAATAGAATTTGGCATCAAGAAGATTAGAAAGCTACAGATTGTATGCTATAATTTCAAAAGCATATACAATGCTGGCCTCTTTTTCCATCAGCCCCCTTGGTGGTTATCTTCCAGAGTAAGGCACATGTCTGTGCAAAGGAAAGAAAATGAATCACTAGATTTTTTACTTCCACAACAGAATATAGGCATTTGCTGTATGTGAGAAACCATGTTTTATGAAAGTTAGGATTAAACTCTCTTCTCCTGGCTCTCGTGGTTTATCCTCATTTCTCCTCCAGATACGAGCTACTTCTCTCTATTTCATGCTACACATTTTTTCCTGTAATTTGCTTTGATGGCATCTCCAGTGCCTCTGCCTTGGTTCCTTCAGAGGTCTGTGGAACACAAGTGACCGATTCTGAGATCTTTCCCACTGCAAAGAAGTGACCATTCAAAGCTTTTGGTTTTCCCCTTACATTGAGGTCATGTGACCACAAAGTCTTAGGAGTTCTTTGTTGTTGCTGTTTTGGGGATACTTTTTTGCATTTTAACTTTCTTCACTGAGTAGAATTAGTATACATTATATATTGATGGTAAGTCTTTACTAAGTTGAATAAATTTATTGTGGCTAACATTAACTATAGACTTGCATAGTTTGCCTAATAGCAAGGGCAAAGTCAATACAGAGGTAGGATGCAAATGGTTAGTCCTTTTACAGATGCTGAGAAAGGAAGCCAGCAGTCTTCATCACAGCTGTCCTTTGGAGTCCATCATTTTGCACAAAGGTATCTAAATCCATCTCCCACCAAGCAGTCTTTTAGAAGCAGCTTCAGTCAACATCACATACTAGTGGGCCTGTAAGTACTTCAACTGTAACCATCACGCACTGATTTGTTTGCGCTAATTTTCCATGTACCTGCTCTCCCCTAGATACTGTTCTACGTATAGGACTTTCAACTCTGTTTCTTCTCGAGGAACTGGCAAAATAAAGCAGAAGTAACACAATTAATAAGTACAATATAAAGCATAGCACTTACTATATGAGAACCCCCCATGCAAAGTGTATTACTTGGGAAGAGAATTTGAATTTTCATTTTAAAAAGAATAAAATCTATTCACAAGTGCAAAGAAGTGTCATGGTAAAGAAACTGAGTAGTGTTAGAGCTTACAAGGGATTGCAGTAAGGGAATAGTTTGAATCCATCTTTAGGAGCCTTTTTGCAATGAATCCAAGCCAAACAGCTGCTGAGGCTTTGGGCTCTGCTTCATCTTGAAGAAAAGGAGAGCTACAAGAATCCTCGCATCCTGAGCCAAGGAGAAGTCAATGAGCAGTCAAAGAGAGGCTTGAGGGTGGCCTCCAGAGGAAGGGATGGATTCTAACAAAAGCCCGGCCTGAGGGGCAGATGAGCAAAGCCAGCCAGAGTGTGGTCCCTGCCAGGTGGACCATTTTCCTCCAGGGTTGGGCAGCTTCCAGCTGAGGGACTTTTAAATTGAGGAGCAAAAGAAAAACCTACAAAAAAAAGAAAAAGAAAAAGAAAGCCTTATAACTCCAATAGGGTTCCTCTAAATCCTTATGAAAAAGTAACTCAAAAAACTCGGTTAATAGAACAAGTCAAAACTGCAACACTAATTTTTAAGCCAGAGGGAAAAATGAAAAGAGTGAGTGATATAAGAGAAAGCCTTATCTTAAAAAGTTAAGACGCCAATAAGACCACATGAAAACATGACAGAGCTCGGCAGCTGCCTCTGAAGTACAGTACTTTGCTAAAGGACACTGGCAGCGTGACAGTGAAGCTGTGGGAAGGGAATCACACGTGACCTATTGCAGTGTAAGTTACCTCTGCAAAGAACGGTCAGACTCGAAATCCCTGGAAATGTGTTCCTGAGCCATGATGCAGCAGGTGTTCTACTAAAGGGATGGGACTGCAGGTTTGTGGGAGCGTGAGGGTGGGGACAGTCGGGGATCCAGCACATTTTCATGGGCACACACTTACCATGACGTTCCAGTCAGCACCCTTTGAAACAGTGAAACAACAAAAACATTATAACTCAGCATGGGAAATGGATGAACTATGTCCACACACAAAGATAGCAGCTGAAATTGAGACAAATCAGCCTCATTTACATAATGAATAAATTGGCAGTCGCCATGATAATCTTTTAAAGTAATTTGCCAAACATGTACAATTCAAATAATTTAAGTTTGTAAAAATGTAAAGAGTTCATATCTTTAGCAAGCGGGAGGACCTGACCGTTGTAGTAGCACACACATGTAATATAGGATAAAAACGCAAAGGCAGGAGATTCTTGAGTTCAAGGCCAGTCTGGGGCAAGCATGAAACTCACATTTGAAAACTGTGGTGTACACTTGTCATCTCAACTCTGTGGAGATGTAGATGAGTGGATTCCTTGGTTTGATACCCAGGCAACCTCGTCTGCTTTGTGAGTTAGAGGCTAGAGAAAGATTTTCTCTAACAGGAGAAGTGTCTACAGCAGAGGTTGTTCTGAGGGAGGTTGCCCTCCGGCCTTCACATGCACACATGAAGACATGGTTGTACACACATACACACACACACATACACACTCACACTCACATGAACATGCACATACCTACACATTTCTATTTAAAAAACACACCCTGACATATACACATGTTTCTATACAAATTTAGTTTGAAAATATCATATGCATTGCTCATATAGGTAGTTATGTCTGGGATCTGCAAGACAGTTCAGATGGATAAAGATGATGGGGGAAGCTTATTGATCCACATTTGATCACAAAAACATACATGGTAGAAAGAGAAAACCTGCTCCCACAAGTTGTCCTCTGGCATCCCCATTGGACTATGGGATACATGTGCCTGCACATGTGCTCGCTCTCTCTCTCTCTCTCTCTCTCTCTCTCTCTCTCTCTCTCTCTCTCTCTCTCTCTCTCTCTCTCTCTCTCTCTCTCTCTCTCTCTTTCTCTCTCTCTCTCCTACAAGTTGTCCTTTGAATTCCACATGAGCACTGGAAGGCATGACACACATACACAAGGAGAGACAAAAATAAATAGAAAGCATAGGCACTATAAATCTAAAATTGTGCTATGGCACATAAGTCCCTATACACAAAAATTCGTACAAAATAAGTGAATGTGAATGATCATAGGTAACTATACTTATATATAAAATTTGGCATATTGCTCATATACACTTGGGGAACTAGATTACATTTAAGAGAAGGAGCAGGAAAGATCAAGCTAAGGAGTACTATTTGATCATTAGTGAGTACATCAGCATGTCACCATGCGTCAACATGCCAGCATGTGTTTATGATTGCATGAGGGCATTCTTTGACTGTAATTTTTATATTAGTTACAATTTAAATTACAGTGGTAGATTTTACAGACTGACATATCCCATGACAAGATAGAAATCACCAGATCATTGAAGAAATAGGGTATTGAAGTTGTCTGATACAATAGAGGTGTAGAAATTGTGTCTAGTGGTCTGCTTTGAGAACAGGGTTGGGACAATCCAGATGCCAACATCTGCCAGACTGGATCTTTCAGACAGAAATTCTGCCTCTTAAGATTCAAGGTTTTTTCCAGCATAATGGGCAGGTGACAGTTATATATGCTTGATGGTGAGGCAAAATTGGAATACAGTATTGCCTGCATATTAATATAGCATACAAATAATAGTTTGAGCTGTGCCCAAAATAAATGCTGAAGAACACATGTTCCATTCTCTCATCCAGATATTGTTGCAGTTTCCAAGCTAAAACATAATTATTGTGGTAATACAATGCAGGTAAATGGAATGTATAAGTTAATGGTGACTTTCAAACACTTTCTGTAAGGTCCTTGCCATTCCTGTAAATACCCATATAGTCACACATCTGGCATACTATGTAAGAAGACCTGGGATCTAAAACTCTGGTGGCTTGCCTAAATTGCCAGACTGAGTCATGGGAAATCCAGATTAAAGACAACTCCTGACCACCAAGCCCTTTGCCTTGTCTTTACACTTGGTTCACAAAAATTATAGGTGCTGGAAAATGAGAACCATAACTCCAAATATTGACTACTAGAAGACTAATAGATAGTTTGTATGTTCAAGAGACAGCATTTACATCTGGCGCGCGAGCGTGTGTGTGTGTGTGCACGTGCACGCACAAGAGCATATTCATACTGAAACAGTATGTTTCATTTATAAAGCAAAACAGAAACACTCTTTTAGATAACACAGTGGTTTAGTTTGGACTGTATGGTCTTTAGTTGTTTTCCAATGCATTATACAAGAATTTAGTATAGACAAATGAATGTAGGTTTGGGTTTAATAAGGTTGGCACAATAAATAATAAAACAATGAATATTATGCTAAAAATCTTAAGCTACTCTTCTCTAAGTTTTAAATTAATCAAAAAGCTCCTATATGGTAGAAAATTCAGTTAACTGTGTCCCTATGGTGAAATCTTTCTTTGCTTTTCACAGTAGAGCCTGCTCAAGTTGTATTCCTCCCAGTAAGGTCTAATGGTAGAAAGACCTGGGTTAAGACATTGAGTACTAATTACAGAACTGTCAGTAGCTGGGAATGAAGCCTAACAGCTGAGCCATGGATACCTCAGGGCCATCTCCAGGTATAATTTCCCACATATGTAGATGAAAGCACGAAACAAAATAATAGTAGCCCTCAAACCTCTTTTATTCTTATGACCCTTTGTTCTGTTAAACTTTATGTAAAAGTCAAATATGTACATATGTACCTGAGAAGGTGATTTTTGAGAACCTTCTCCAAGTCCGTGGAGATATCTCAAGTAGCTATTTGGAACATCTCAGATAAATTCTTGGGGGAAAGAATGTGGACAAGAACTCTTAGGTTAAATTAACTAAGGAGAAGATTGTAGGCTACACAATATGATCACTGGGGTTGGAGACCCCAGCACATTAGCTAAATGGCTCTAAAACCATGTATATTAATTTGCATGTTTGTGAATAGTAAGATAATGTACATGAAATAATCATGCATGTAACTGTAATATAAAAAGGAAACCAAGGAATCTTCAATCCATTAACCTTCTGATAGGTTCTGAAGAAACCTGCCAAGTCTCATTCAGTACCCGTGGCTTCCGCCAGAACTTACCATGCACCCACCTCAAACCTCTCCAACCTGGGGCCTGGGTTTCCCTTCACCCAGATTCAGCTTCCTATATAGCTTCTCCATTTTTGGCTTCTCTTGCTCGCTCTCGCTCTCGTTCTCTCTCTCGTTCTCTCTCTCTCTCTCTCCCTCTCTCTCTCTCTCTCTCTCTCTCTCTCTCTCTCTCTCTCTCTCTCTCTCTGTCTCTCTCGGTTTCCATGTGCTCTCTTGGTCCTCTTGGCCCCACTTTCCTCTCTTCTTCCTCGCTCACCACAAACCTCTGTCCCACCCCCACAACTCCTCTCACAACCCAGTTCAATCTGCTGGCTCCTCTCAGTCTGGACCCTTCCAGAAGCCTCTGGCTGTGCTCTCCCACATATCTATTATGAAAACCTTCTCTTCAACCATACCTATGAGTGGTCATGTTCTCCTTTTCATGAGAACTTTCATCTACCACTGTTAAGGTAACAAAATGTGTAAAAAATAATGATAATCCTGCCAATTGCTTGATAACATGTGTGTGGTCATTTTTAATCCTCCTAAATTTTACTTTCCTATCAAGCTATTCCTTATCAAGTATTAGAAATACAGGTTCGATCAAAAACACCAACGACAAATTATGCTGGAGAAGTTGTGGTGAAAGGGGAACACTTCTCCACTGCTGGTGGGAATGCCAACTTGTACAGCCACTTTGGAAATCAGTATGGAGATTCCTCAGGAAAATGGGAATAAACCTACTACAAGACCCAGCAACTCCACTCTTAGGCATATATCCAAAAGATGCCCATTCATACAAGGATGTCTGTTCTACTATGTTCATAGCAGCATTATTTGTAAAAGCCAGAACTTGGAAGCAACCTAGATGACCCTCAACCGAAGAGTGGATAGATAAAATGGGGTACATTTACACAATGGAGTACTATTCAGCAGAAAAAAACAATGGAATCCTGAAATTTGTAGGCAAATGGATGGCACTAGAAGAAACCATCCTGAGTGAGGTAACCCAGTCACAAAAATAGAAACATGGCATGTACTCTCTCATATATGGATTTTAGACATAGATCTGGGGAGTCCCAGCCTATAATCCCATGGCCAGAGAGTCTGGGAAACAGAACCTTCATTCAATGGCTGATGGAAGCAGAGTCAGACTCCCATGGCTAAGCACTGAGCTGAATTCAAGGAATCCAGTGACAGAGAGGGAGGGCTGATGACCAAAGGGGTTAAGACTAGGCTGGTTTAACACCCAGAAACAGCTGACCTGACAAGGGTTAGCTCTTGACTGATGGCTGGGAATGCAGAATGGGACTGATCAAAACCCCTGAATGTGGGTGTCAGTGAGGAGGCCTAGGTAATCTATTGAGCCTTGGGTAGTAGATCAGTATTTATCCCGGGTATACAAATGGACTTTGGGCACGCATCCAACAATGAGAGAAGTACTCTCGCCCTGGACTCTCGGGGGAGGGTCTAGGGCCTGCCTTTGATGAAATGATAGACTATGGACATCCCCATGGTGGACCTCACCCTCCCTGGGGAAATGAGGGGATATTGGAGGGGTTGGTGGAAGGGCATGGGAGGAGGGGAGGGAAAGGGAGAGGGACCTGGAATTGACATGTGAAGCAACCTTGTTTCTAATTTAAATTTGAATTTAAAAAGAAAAAAAGAAATATACGTTCAAATAAAGGGTAGTGAGGGATGACTAAGCAGATCCCAGAATACTGTGATGAGGAGTAGCTGTTCTCGTCAGTTGAGAATGAATATTGAGCAAATGGTATTTGCATAAGTCACCTTGTTTATGCACAGCAGTTCCCTGTCTGCCTTTCTGAATATTGTATTGATCCTGGTTACACAGACTTGTGAAGTGGTCATCAAATGACAAGATGTCATCACTGCCCTGTAAAGATGGCCCTGTCAGACTCATCACTTATGGACCACTTGTGTTGGCTCACCCTGACTTTGCGCAGGATGGCCACTGAAGCAGACAACGTACCGCCCGAGTCGTCAAATAGCACTGGTGCAGTGTGTCTTTGGTGTGCTTGCCTGACCAGTGACTGTTGATGATGGTGTGCTCCCAAGGCTGGGCACACTGTGTACAGCAAATTCAAACTGAAAAGACTCACATATGGCAGGGTATTCTTGGTAGGCCTCCAGGCATTTCACATTCATTTATAAAGTCTCTTCTTTCCACATAAAATTAATCTTATGTTCTTCCCAATCACCATGGTAATATTCTTTTGACTTCATATTCTGACAAGCTTGAAATAGCGTACGATAGGCTTGAAGTATAACCTAAAAGTGCAACGCTCTGAAACGAATGAGAAACGAAAACCGAATCTACAGTTACCTTTACAACTGCGTCCATATGCAATTCAGCCCTCTGCCAGCTTTATGTTTCTAAGTTATGTCTTTGTTTTGAATTAAATCCTGGGTACCATGCTTGCTGAGCAGTTAATCCACCGCCTGAATTTGTAACACTCCTGCTAGTTCTGCACCTTTTATTACAAATGGAACTTCAGTGTCTGGCTCATGGGAGAGTTACCAAAACAACAGAAGGAGCGTTATCACAAATCCTTTATGGAAATTGTTAGCTTGTGGTAATTAATCTGAATAGGACATTTGTTTTAATTCCATCTAAACAAATCAAATGCAATTTTCTTATCCTGACCAATAATTTATGTCCATTTAGGGTCATAAATTATATGTGTGTGTGTATGTATGTATATTTATTTAAGTTGTCAATCACTGTTATATTACTGGGTTAGTTCTTTTTTGTTTGGTTGGTTTTTGGGGGGTTTTTTGGGGTTATTTCTTTTAATAAGCATATATTTGGCAACTTGTATGCACATGACATGTGAGGTTCAAATACAGATGGGACATTGTCCCAACACTCAGAGAGGTTTTAGCCGCGCTAAAAAGCAATGAGGAAAATTCAGGAATTCCATTGGCAGTCATGTACTAGGCATCCAAATAACAGCAGAGAATGGAAATTGAAGGAAAGCTTCCTAGGGAAGGAAATATCTGAACTGGGTTAAAAGCAGTAAAGCAATGACAGTCAGTGAATGAAGTCAGAGTTACATCTTTGCGAGTCAAAAGGATCCAATTGTAAAGAACCAAGCTGAGACAGAGAACATATTACATTGGGTTTCGATTTGCTTTGATTCACTGATTATTTTCTCTCCTTTATAAAAACCCCTTCAGGTGTGTGACCCGATTCTCTTATTGTTCAAGTTAGAGAACAGGCTTTTAGAGTTCCCCCTTAGGAACAGGCCATTGAATGAGATGACACAGTAAGTGTTTATTAAGGGACTGCTACACTGCCTGCCTAAATTCCTAATCTGTAATGTTTCATGAAAAATGCACCTTTTTCCTTAGACTTACTGTACTTACCATGCCAGATATTCCTTTAAACAGTGAGCAAAATGAAGGCTTGATTTCATGGAGTTCTAGCCTAGTGAGACTGAAGTAACCCAGGGGGAGAGTAAAACTAAATGAAGCTGAAAAACTATCTGGAGAGGAGAAAGGCACAGCTTGCATGGGATTCATAATCTGTGCTAAGAATTCACAATTTAAGCAAAACAGAAGCAAGATCTAACTTAATCTTTGAAAAGAATTTCTTATTCCAAACAGATTGAAAGAGAGGGAGGGAGGGAGATTAGCTCACTAAAATACTCGTGGCCTAGGACCAGATGGAGGTGTACAAATTAAGAGTTGTTCTGGTGTGTATGTGTAAGGGTTGGAGAGATATGAAAAATCTGGATTCATTTTTAAAATTTACCAGGCAAAAATCACTAATAAGTTTAACATGAATACAAGAAAAGAATTGGGCCAAAGTAGACAAACTGTACCTGGGAATAGACTCGATGAGGAAAAAAAATCCTCATAGAAATCTAATTTACAATTTAGATATGTTAACAATAAAGCTATTGGTGAATATAATATGATATTGCAAAAGAACAAGGACTTGGTTTGGGTTAGATAGATCAGGGTAAAGGAGGGAAAGCAAGGAAGAAATGCAATAGATATGATTATGAGCTAGCAAGTCAACCTAGGAGACAGGCTTATAAAATGCTTATTGTTTCTATCTGAGCCAGAATTCCATGGAATATCAAAAAGAACTAAAACAAAAAATAAATGATCAGAGTTTAGAGCACTGGCATGAATAGCTTGAGAGCATTTAGTTATTGATGGAAAGCACTTAAAATTTTAAATCAAGTTGATTTGAGATAAATATATTAGTATTTATTCATATAACACAATACAGACCTAGCCAATTTCTGTTTTACTCTCTCCTTAGACTTACATACACTCTTTGTATTTTATTCATCTTTGCACTGGGACTGGGTATGTATCATGGTGCCAGTTATATGATCCATATCCATTGTGGAAGTAAATTTGAAAAAGAGATGATTTGTGCCAAAAATGAACCCTAATGTAGAGAGTAGACTCCTCACTCCAGGCCAACCACTAATGCACACAGAGCATCTACCTTAGTTGAGAAATTCTAGCCACCAATTCAGCACAACACAGAGCACTCATACTTGATATGCAGCTACTTCCTCAATCTCCCCATTTCAATGTTCTCCCTTTTAATTTGCCAACCACCAAGTCATATTGAATCCTGGGCTCTCTAGAGAAACTACAGGGCTATCATTGTCCCTCCCAGGTTCAGGTCCACTTATTTGTATACCAATTCACCCAAAATCCCATGGAAAATGCATCTGTATTGAAACATTTCTATAGTATTGATTGTTCTCCCATGTGATTATTCCCATAGCAACGGTGCAAAAAGATGAGGGTAAGAGAAATCACTGTGATTTGCTTCACATAGCCTGTAACTGTGGTGAGATGAACAGTCTGAAATACATCTCTATTTTCTCTGCTGCTTGTCTTTCAGTACAAGTGTATTTACCATACCTCCTGCTTGCTCTTAGTGGGCGATATGTCTTGAAGCTAGAATAAATTGTCTTTCTACCTGAAAGCTCAATTTCTTTGTACTATAGTAAAAGTGTCCCATTAAGAAAGTTCCTTGAAATATTTAAGAATAAAATTTCCTTTAAGGTGGTAGAATCTGTTCAGTTTTGATGTCAATGAATTAAATTAAAAGACTAGGAGACTATTCTTTTTCCTCCCATCCCACTGACTGCAGATCACTCCAAAATAGCAGCTTCCATTTTATTTGTGGAACCACCAGAGTACCCTAAACAGTATTAGCACTCATGAAAAAAAAATGGAGTCTGACTAATGACAAACAGGTGGCCATCTGGAAAATGCCATTCTGCTTGTAAGGAGCGTCCACCTTCTTCAGAGAAAGCTATGTGAACAAACAGTGCTAGGAATTTTCAAGACTTTAACACCTACAACTCAGAGAAGGGTGCCCTCCAGACTTCCCAGGGAACTCAATGAACATTTCACCCAAAGACCACAGTCACTATGTTCTTAAAAGATGCTAATATGTTTGCCAAAGAGGGGAGGCATTTTAGGATAAAGGAGCAGAATGATACAGAGGATAAGGGAGCACTATGATGGAGAAGAGAAATTAACTGTGTTGGAAGAAAGAGCTATGAAGGGGTAGGGGCCATGGGATGGCTGAGCTGCTAGATATTGAGTATGGGTTACCCTCGTAACATTGAGAGCAGTACTGAAGTTGCATTATCTCACGTACAAGTTCAGATAGATGTCTATCATCATATCCATGAGAACAGACAAAGACAGATTCAGAGGAGGCTAGGAAGAATCAGCATACTTTTAGACATCAGAAGCCATGTCAGTTAATGGCAAAACATGGGAGGTCAGGACAAGAGAGGGAAAGGAAGCAAAGGGTCCTTCCCAGGTGTCTTTCACCAAACTAGAGAATGAATGCGATCTTGGCGGGGACTGGATTAGGTCAATTAAGAAGCCTATTCTTTGGGTTGTGTTCATACCTTGGACTCTGAGATTTTAGAGAGTAGTTTTTGAGACTGATAGAAGAAAATCTCTCACTTTTGTTATGAATAACCAAAGGAACTGTTATCACTCTGATATATTGAATAGTGTTTGAAAGTCCCTCTGGAAAACTAACATGTTCATAAAATGAGCCAAGACCTTGTCAGATTAGAACTGCCTAGCACTGTTGAATGAGGAAAGCATTCCTTCAACATCTAACAAAAAAGACCCCTTTGTATTCTCCTCTAAGCAATATCAATTTATATTTAATGATAGAAAATTGAAGGATCAAGCTTAGAGATAGAAAAAGCAAAAGTATCAAAGCTACGTTATCCTGAATGGAGATCTTATTTCTTCAACGCCTTCATAATATCTTTGCTGTGTCATGCAATCACTTACATGACTCACAGATGGGCACATTTACCCAAAATACCATAGATATCCTGTGGTCTTTTAAATGCTATGGCTAAGTAGTAGAAGGGTATTGCCCAGCATGTGTAGGCTCTAGGTTCAAACTCTAGTATTATATGTAAAACAAATCAATGAATAATAGTTTTATTCTCCAAAAACCCCTTGCATTCTGTTTTTGCTTGCCTTTTCTGGGCTTTTGCTCCCCCTTGGCTATCTATCACTTATGAGCTCTTTTGCTATGCTAAATCCTAGTTCATGTTTCATATTTTTTTCTTTCTCACTTCTAGTAGTTATACAAATGAGATATTTGTAACATCTGGTTTTAAATATAAGTTGCTATATGTGTGTACAAATTTCAACAGTATTCCTAATATCAGTCATCTAGAAAAAGGAAAAGTTAGTGTTCAAAATGAAGTATTCCTCACACAAAATCCCCCACTTCATCCATTGAACTGTCATCTGTAAATAAGCTAGACAGATCAAGGTCATTTAGTAACTCTTAATTACCTTGGATCCATTGGTTCTAGAACTCAGGACTTATTAAGAAAATTGTTATGTTCCATTAATTAGAATAGTTCCAATATGTTGGCAATAAGAGTACAATAATTATAAAATACCCAGCAATCAGAACACCTGCCATTGTGCTATATAAAGTTATTTAGGGTACCCTATCCCAAGTGCTATAATTCCAGATTATGAGACATTCCAGTTAAATTGTTTCAATGATCCTCAAAAAATAAAAGAAATCAAGTTTTATAAATTAAAAAAGTAAAAATAATAGCATAATTTTATACATGAATAGCATTTCAAGACTTGCATTAATGTACGTTAGAATAGCAATAAAAATGTCACCCTCAAATTATAGCATGTCCAGTGGAAAAATAAGTGAAATCCTTTGGCAATCTGGAGATCTGAAAAGTGATCAATGGGTTAGGGTATTTATCCTTGAGCCCTTAGCCCTATTGCAATCTTCAAGTTGCTTTGCTCTGAAATGGCACGGTAGGGGAGAACCACACACTGGAAGAGGCAACTGTCAACACCTGAAGAGCAGCTGAGTGTTAGAAACCAGCAGCTCCTAACAGAGATCTATGAAACAGAACATGATTGACCACATGATCTTCCCATATCTTATCCATAACCTTTGACCAAGAACTGGCTAAAGAACAACTAAGCTGGCCCAGTGTATGTATATTAATTTTTACATCCTTCAGGCTTTATGAAAGTCATTCAATGACAAAGACATCATTTCAAAAGAGGCAGTTAATGGCAATTTTCCACATGGATTGCAAACACAGGAAAGTGGGAAATAACAGAAGGAGATGTATTCTTCTCAGGCTCATCCTTAGGAACATTGTTTAAATTTGGCAGTGACAAACTTAGAGACTTGCCAAATCTGGCAACCTAGCCAGGTGGTGAATCTTGCTGGTTAGCTTACCTTTCATTATGTTACTGATGTGAGATTTTTCTCGTTTATGTCTAAGGTGCTTGGAGATTACTTGGGGCATTGTGTATGCTAGGCCTCTACCACTGAGCTCTGACACCAGCTTCCAAAAAAATGTTTAATTCCTCCATGATGACATGTAATCTCTCTCACCAATTGAGAAATATGTTAATTCAAAAAATCCATTTCTCTCATAAAAGAAAAGCATTTTCACACTAATGTTCATCTAACCACAATTTATTCATTGCAGCTGGGAATGTTTTCAAACAATACAATTTGGAATAAGCATATGCCTGGCTAATGTTATCTGTTAGAGAGGAATAAAAGATTAATAATTTAGAACTATATAGTTGGAAGGTATCTGGTTTGATAGAAATATATTCCTGAGGTAGAACAGCAAAGAATTATTAAAAATTCAGATATATTGGCAGAAGTGGAACTTCCTAGATGGTAATACAGCCCTTTGTAAGAGGTAGGATTTTTAGCCCACATGTAGGTTGTCACCCTTAATGGGAAGAAAATGCTAATGAGTGTCTTTTTCTGTAACCTACATCTGTGTTAATGACAAACACTGGGACACTTGGAATTAAAAACTAGTATGTCATTGTAGTGTCATGACCTAGACACTACTCACTAGTGATGGCAGGAGCTGTCTTCCAGATTCAAATCCCAGAGTTAAGACTTTGGGTGGCATTCCAATATCTCTGACCAGAGCCCTCATATCAGAATGTCAGGTAATGCATTTCCATTCAACACCCTGCTAACCTTCATTGCTGCTGAAACCAAGTTTCTAGTAGTTCATATGTTGCCTAAAAATGTTCCTATTTTAGTTATATACTCTGTTGAAATTTTTTATATAACTTTCATCTTTCAGATACTAAAATAATATTATATAATATAATCTTAAAACAGATTTCATATTGAAATGATAAATTTTAAAGTACTTTTGGTCACAACTATTTTCTTAATTAGTAGTCTATTAATGTTAAATTGTTGAGTGCTCTTATCAGCTGTATAAACGATTACATTTACCCACATTTTAAGAAGAGAGAACAGTGCAGAGAGAGAGAGAGAGAGAGAGAGAGAGAGAGAAGCTCCCAAGTAGGACAACCAATTGTGCCTTCCTGAACTCTGGATCCCAAAGCCTCATCTTAAAACCCAGACCATACCAGATATGACAATGTTTTTCCTTGAAAACAAGTCTTCTTAGAAAGGTATAGTGGCAGGAATACGTTCCCAGCACACTGTGGAGAACAAGAGACAGAGGTAAGAGAAAGGCCTTACAAGATAATACAGGCAAGACTATACTTTCAGGGATCATTTCTATAGTTCGTTACAAGATAATACAGGCGTCTCATATGGATATTTATGAATGTGCACAAAAATTAAATAGACATAAACCCAAACACTATTAGCCCTGGTAATGGGATTCAGGTGACTTTCCACATTTCCTTTAAGGGAATGAGTGTGCATGAATCATTCTTATAATCAGAAAACAAAAAAAATCAATTCAGATTATAGAGTTCTTAAAATAGTTATAGTTGGCCTACTTTATGAAATATGAATTTGTTTTCATACTTAGCTAACCCAAGAACTCTACAAAGACAATCTCTCTACAATTCATGTAGTTTTTATTACAGAATAAATTAAACCACATACGTATGGATCCTGCAGTTTTAATTTTAGTTGTTCCATGAAGAACAAAAATATAAACCACTTTTGCCATGGAAAGGAAGCAAGCCGAAAGAGTGTGCCTCTCGGGCAGATAACACGGGTCGGGCACACATGAGGCCCTGGGCACAGGCCTCAGGATCAAACAATAAATACATTCTTTAAAGGAAAAATACTTGTGACATTTGTGCACAACTACAGTGGAAACTTTACAAATCTTGAAACACAGGCAGTTACTGTGGCTCAGGCCTGTAATTCTGGCACTTAGTATGCAAAATCTGGGAGAGTCCAAGCTGAGTTCAAGGCCAGCCTAGACTACAGATCAGGGCCTTATCTTGAGTGAAACAAACGGGAATATTGAAGAGCAAAAGGTTACAAAGGAAATGAAGTTCTTAATAAGTGTTTGTATTTAATTTTTAAAACCAGAATGTATTTCGATGTTAGGATACATAAAAGTAAACCAGACCTTAAAAGGTAAGACCTATCTGTATTCATAGCAGCATTATTCACAAAAAAAAAATCAAAAGATGGAAGCAATTGGTGATATTGACAGATAGCTGGACTGAAAACATGTGAGGTAGCCATGTGGTGGAGTGAGTACATTTCAGTCTTCCAATAAACAAATTCTATAAAAACAGGTGAATATGGTGGGAAATATCATGCCAAGTGAAATATATTGATAATACAAGAACTAATGCTTTAAAACCACAGTTACATGGGGAAACTGGGTGATAAAATGCATTGAGCTAGCAGCTAGAGTGGTGTCTCCAGGCGCTGATAGGAGTGAATAAGGTGTTTAAGAGGGGAGAGGCTGGGGGAAGAAGAGGACAATATTCTGAAGGAAATGGTAATGATGTTTGCTGAATAATGTGAATTTTTTCAATTCTCCATTATTGTCCCTTTAAAGTTAGTTAAAATGGCAAAGTGTGATATACATAATTTAACACCATCAACACAAAATAGATTAAAAGTCATTAAAATACTAGTCAATTTATTCTTGCCTTCAAGGAATATTTTGAAAGGTTAGAAACTGATATATTAATAAGGTATATACTCACAAAGATTATCTAACCCACACATGCATACACACACACATACACACACACACACACACACACACACAATGAAATCAATTCTTAATAGTTATAAAATGCTGAGACCTGTTAGAGGAAAAGCGATTATAAACAACATGATTGAAGGATAATAACAAAGAGATAGAAGATGACCTTAATTTTGATCATGAGTTCTTGGTATGCTCATCATAGGAAGGGGTCTCCTTATTACACAAATAATAATCTTGCATTATTATGCATTTGACCAAGGGATAAATAGGGTTGTCTACACAAGCCCAGCTAGATCCCAACTCACATAGCTTTTAATAAGTAAGTCAGTCATTGAATAAATTCTGAAAGGAGGGAAATGCAGTAGTTGGGAAGTTAACAGGGTGTATCGAGAAGTAGTTTGGTGAAATAAGGCTTTAGAACAGGATAGCAGTAAGTAAATATTCAGTGACTAGTGTTTAGGAAAGAAGAATCCCAGACCCAAACACACCTACATTGAAACATTGTTGTTTCTGATTCTAAAAGACCACTGTGGCCATTGCAAACAGGAGTGATCTAGTTCCAGTCCAAGAAGTAGGCAAAGCAGGACTTTGGGGGTCAGTAACAAAAAGTTTCCCAGGTGAAAAACACAAGAGACATGGACAGACAGCACACATCACTGAACAATTGGATCAAAAGCTGGCCTTCAAATTCCGGATTTTCCAAGTTTTCTCTGTTGACAGTTGGTGAGTTGCCTATGTCTTCAAATCACAGGCTTCTCGTCTTTATGCCAAAATAATGGTGACTCTTAACTTGTCATTTATGATGAGAACTATTTGGGGCAATGTGTGTCCAAGGCTTATTAAAGTGTCTTTGGTAACTAATGAAAGTATCATTTTAGACTATCTGGGAAAGAGAATGTGGTCCAGTTTTGAATGCTGCATGAGAAATGGAAGGTAAATCTAAGTCTACATGCCACTGGGCAGCAAGGCTGGCAGATGATAGAGAGTTGGACCCTGAAGAGGCTTGAAAGAGTGATTACAGTTTGGAGTTCTGGGATGATGGATCAACACCGGCTCTGGAAAGTTCCACTTAGCTGTTGTTTGTAGACTTTTGAGTAGAGGAGATCATGGGATAAGTCACACAGCAATTTAATTTGCCCTAGAATAGAAGTGAACTAGAGTAAACTGATTGGAGACATTGCAGAAGGCAAGTTGGCAGGACCTTTTGACCAAATGATGAACATAGACTCAGAGTGAGCAGCCTGAAGCAATAACTGATACATATTGGAAGGAACCAGTTTGAGCCTAGAACAACTGGCTTGGCTATCTTGTTTCACAATTTAACACATGACCAGCAATCATCAGGACTTCCAAAACTTAAATAAAGGGATGGGGGGTGTTAGTTGGCGTGTCAACATTTATCATAGCACTGAAGCCTAATTGTCACTGCGATAACCAAAGAGAGTGGAGAACATACACAGTACCCAATGCAAGGGCCTAAACTTCCAAATCTATTTCCCCCTACAAGGCGAGAAGAATGAACCAATGGCATTGGAAAAGGTTGGATCCATTCATAAAGGTCTCAGGAAAGGCAGAACACGGAGCAGATTCAGCATACCACACTGGATATAAATGACACCTAAATAATGAGTTTTAAGCTCTTTAAATCATATATACTGTTTGCAAGATGCCAAATGACTTGAAATTGTTGATAATGTGTTTTGTCATAGTAAGACTACAACAAAAATTCTTGAAGAATATGTCATGTCCCTGTATATTCTAGTTCAAAAGCCTTTTTTTAAATGTTCCATTTCTTAAGCTTAGAATAACTTCCCAAGAAAGCTGTAAAATATTCAAAACCCAAAATAGCTACCCAGAAAACAGGTCCTCTTCACAATATTAAAAAAGTTTTCTTTGACATAATAGCTAAAGGTGACAAATTTTTCTTTAATTGACTCTAGTCCTGCAGTAGCATTAGGCATGCCATTAAATAAAGTGTTCAAGTGAACTTTGTCCTGCATTACTCGTAGCCAAAATTTCCAAATATTCAGAAATTAACTGAATGATAAAATTTATCAAATTCAGTTGAAGTATAAAATGTGAGTAGTATCACAAACCAAAGTGAAACTGTATTCTTTCTTAAAATTCTAGAGCCAAAGAATACACCAATTAGTAGCTGTAAAATTGAGAAATTTCTTTGTATTGTAATACAATTCAGAAGAAGAGAAATGGTTATGGATTATTGTTCCTGATAATTAAAACTACTAACAGTGTGAATAAACAAAGTATAAAATTGAAAATCTCAATTATTAATGAAGGGTAATGTGAGAATATTGACAAAATACTAGCAAATAATTCCAGTAATATATTTAGTTAAAATTAAACTTATCAATGATATCAAATATTTTTGTTCCACAAAGGAAGAAAATATTGAATCAATGACTCTGATAAAAATTAATAATCACACTGTAGTATTAGTCTCATAACAATAACATATCCTGCTTCTTTCCTCTGTTGTCTGTCAGTAAGAAAATGGTTCTTTCAGAAGCATCGTTACCTTTACAGTATAACTAAAAGAATTACCCATAAGCATAGTGGGTATTATAAAGGCTTTAACTGTAATAATTTAGATACAATGTAAAGACCTGGACTATAGCAACTTGATTTTGAGTGACTAAAGACTACTTTGCCAAATGGAAATGATCCATTACTTTAAAGAAAGCACTAAAGCACCCCCCAAAAATAATCTTAGCAAAATTTATGGGAGCCATATCTGGAAATTGGTGAAGCTTTATTTAAAAAAACAAAGCTAAGCAAAAGGATTTATATGGGCCACGGAGTCTTGTTACAAAAACACAAACTCTAAATTTACAGGTTTGACATGCTACTTGTCACTAGTCTCTGGAGGAAGCTATAAAAAAAGTTTATTAGAAAAGTGAGATTTTCGTTGTTTTCTGTACATTTTTAGTGATGACCATTTATCTTTATCCTGGCTTATTTATCAATTAAAACAGTCAAGAAAGTAAATTTAAAAACTTGGAAATACAACCAATATAGCCCATACTTGACATCAATTGCTTAAATTGTATTTTATATTAACCTGCCAATAAACTCATTCTAAAAGAAATGTTTGTGTTTTCAAACAATGTGCAGAAGAAATTAAAAAACCTAAAAGCCTATTAAGTACTGTAAAAAGTCATTTTATTTGATACAGGATCTTATATAGCTCAAGTCAGCCTTAATCTTATTTTGTACCTGAGGCTGGCTTTAAACTCATGATATTATTGCCTCTGCCTCCCAAATGTTGCCATAGTGCGTAGGATAATATTGCTAACAAAATAAAATTTTTAAAAGGAGAAACAGACATTGTCAGTATATCTTGTAAAATGTATGATTTTTTTTTATGTTTGATAAGATTAGCATGAGAAAGGTCCCTCCCTGTGTCATTTGGACAAGAAAGTCTGTGAATAAATGGAATCTTTTTAGCAGTTAGAATTTTTTAAAGGAATTTTCCTTATAAAATGTTGCTTTTCTTAATTAATATATGAATACCAAATACTATTTTGGCCCAGATTCCTCTTCCAAATAAATTATTTATAATATTCAGTATTCTACATGAATATACATCAATTCTTTTTACAGAGATGGTAACTGGGGTACAGTATCAACTATAATAATATTGGAGTAGTTTAATATTGAACCTGTCATGTGCTGGATACTTTCTTACAGTCTCTGGAGGCATAGACATCATCAAGCCCTTTCTAGTAGACATTGCTGCTTTCACAGTTTTACAAATAAAATCTGAGGTTCAAGGAACTTAAGTAAATGTTCGGACCAGCATGGGGGTTCAACCAGAAGGTCTCAGCAGTAGGGTGCAAAAACCTGTGCCTAGCTCAGTTGTTTGCTTGCCATCTGCCCTGAGAACTTACTTCAGCCAAAATGCCCTCAGCTTGGCTGTAAAATAAAAATAATCAACCTGGGTAATTCTGGAAAAAGCGTATGGTGTCATACATACACAAGTGCTCTGAATGGTGAATTCTCTGAGTACTTGAGACTGTAGAAACCTGGCTGCTTCTCTAGAAACATCTGTCTTCCTTTAACCACTTATTTGGGGACAACATTTAGAAACACTGTGATGTATAGTAAGGATGGCAGGTTCCCCACTGGGTCCAGCACTGACACTTACTCTGTCTGTTGATTCTCATCATTCTTTAATCAATGACTTACCTACCAGTGGTCACCTAGAAAACATCACATCCATAGGTATTTTCCTGTATACAATTTTACATGCAGTGAATAATAATAGCAAATTCATAAAAGGTTTAATGGTACTTATTACTATTGCAAGGGATGGCAGACGAGATAAAAGTGAACTGAAATTAGCACAAGGAAGTGAAATGTAGTGAAGACTTTTATAAACAGTGTTTTTTGACACTTTCAATAAATTCTGTTGGAATTACATTACACTGGTAACACTTCATTTCACCCTAAATTTTTGTTGGTTAAGATGTTTTCCTGTTTATTTTTACTTCATTTCACAAGAGAACTGCAGAGACATGACATTTTTTAATTCTCTCCTTTTTTTCTATTTATGAGCAGAGATTGTAGGAAGGGCCTGCCATGAATACTGAGTCTTACATAAGAAGTGACTAGAGACACTGATCGTTTCGGTTGAATAAAAAATAAATAAATAAGTGAATTTGCCTTTTAATATCTTATGCTAAATTTTTGCTTTGATAAACATAAGAAGTAATAATTTATAATACATGAAAAACATAATATTTTAAATTCTGAAATAAGTTATGAATACAGACTTTGGATATATTTTGGAGTCCCTCTTTAAAAAATTGTGTTTTCTAAAATATGATCTGTTTTCATCACATGCTAGAAATGAAGTGGACATCCTATTGCCCATTCATGAATGACATATTTACATTTTCATTTTAATGTTAGTTGTTGGTATCCCATTAATGTCTTTGCTGAATCTAATTATTTAATAAAATGGACTTTTACTTTTGTAAACTTTTATATTTCATTTAACAGTACAATGTAACCAATACATTTTAAACACTTATGGATCTATTAAGGCAGAATTTTAATTAAATGTTAACTTGCAGCTACAAAGAAAAAGATTCTTATTATTGGCTGTTAGTAAGTTAACATTTGTTGAACTCATGCTAAGTGCCCTGGATGCTCAGGTATGTGTTGCTTCTTTTAATGTTCACAGTAACTTTGTAATTGAAACACCACTGTTAATTCACAGCCACATACTTAAGAGGTCTGCCGGAGAAGAAGTAGCAAGGCAGTGATAAAGTTCCTGTTATTTTGACTCCATTGCAATGTGCTTCACCTCTAGTCCACACTGTGGATAGATTTCAACCTACTTATTCTTCAAACTATTCACTGTATAAATTGTAGCAGGGGAAACCAATGAATTTTTAAATCTAAATTATGCTCACCTAAAGCAAAAAATAAATACTAGCTTTACTTCAAAGAACACCAATATGTATCTCTATGACCTAGAGGAGTATTCCTAACAAAATGTGAAGCAAGGTCAACCAACATCATAGGATACAGTTGGTATTTTATGCCAGGTTTACTCTGCCAACAACATTTCTAAAGTTCTTTCTCATTTCTTTCAAGCTTTTTCAAACATTTTCTCCTTCAGACATCATTTTCTTCTTTTACTCCACTTACACTATAAGTTTATCCTAACCTGCATGTTTGTTCACATGTGATGCCCCTACCCTGAGAAGCCATGGTTCCCAGCCGTCCTTCTTCTTGCCCATAAGCAGCCTGCTAACCATCCTGTTGTGGCATTAATACTCACATGTATTTTCTATTCGTACGTGACTCTTTTCTAAGTTATTTGAGACTTTTAAGCAGGTATAGTTTTTCATTCATCTTTAGGTGATAATAAATTATAGCAATCATAGTAAATTATAAAGTAGCTACCCAATGACTACACCAGACTAACATGCCAAAATTTGTTCACAATATATTTCAATGTGCCTTACCATTTATAATGCATTTACTCTTACATTGTTTTATATAAATTTCATGGTAAAACCTTTTGGTTAGTGTGATACTCTGATTTTTGATAACAAGGAACCTTAAGACAAAGGAGAGTTAAGTGATACCCAAGGTCACAGATGATGCAACAGAAACAGCTGAGACTAACTCATTCTGAATGCTTGGCCCAGTGTTGTCTTCCCTCCAGCTCAGATGAGGAATTTATCCCTCCAGTGAAGAGCAAATTTAACAAATTTCATGCTCTAATAAAATTTTACTACACTGAAGTGGTTGCATTCTACAGAAATGTCTTAACCTTGCTTTGTAGCTTAACTATTTACTGCAGAGCAGAACGGTAATAAATAATAGATACAGTATTCACCTTTGAGAAAATATAAAATTTAGTAGCAAAGATCACAGAAAAACAAAAACAACTCATTGAAGGCAAGAAAGAAATGCTGCAAGAGTCAGGAGTTAGTCTAATACACATTTCTTAAATAAGTCTGTGTGGCAAGCTCAGCATACTATAGGAGGATTTAAAAAGAGTGGGTGTGGACTTGTTCCAGAATGAATGTCATCTAAAATGTGATTAGAAACACAGAAACAGCAGCTTCTTAGAGGAAATGTTAAACTTTTAAATATTTTTAGTGGGTATGTGTTGTGTGCTGGAATGTGTGCATATGTGCCAGGTGTGTGCAGAAGCCTGCGGAGGTCAGAAGAGGATATCAGATCCTCTGGTTCTGGAGTTACAGGTGGTTATGAGCTGCCATATGGGGTGGGGGGAGAGGGAAGTTGAGAATCAGACTCTCCTCTGCAAGAGCAGTAATCATTCCTAGCATTTGAGCCATCTCTCCAGTGCCAATGAGTTAACTTTTAAAAGACAAGGATTGGGATTATCACTTTGAGAAGATGGGCGTGACTGGAACCGAAAACTCCACACAGAGTATGTGGTGATATTTTAGAGAGAACAAGTTAAGTTACAGTGGTACTAAGACAGAAATATTAAAACCAAGAATTCTTGTCTGGGAGATTCATTTAACATCTGATACACAGTTGGGAAGCCACTGAGAGTTTTAAGTGTGAAAATATCATTGTTAGAGCTAAAATTTGCTCTACCAGGTAAAGGCTGGATGTATGAGAAGCTTGAAGCAAGGGATACTAGACAGAATTACTAAGATAAAGATGATAAAATGATGTCATTTAATTGTATCATTATATTGCAGAAAAAAATCTTGAAGTGCTAAAATACATTCTTTTCATTTAGTCCCAAAAGTAGATGACTCCCTTTCGATACAGCCTCCATGCATGAGTTTTCATACTAAACAAAATGCTTAATAGGGTGAGGAATTGAAGCTCAGTCCAGTTAAATTAGAGCTGTTCTTTCTTAGAACTAAAGTCCCTTTGGTGGTTATGCAGAATACCTATTGCAGGTTTAAAAACAAGAATAACATGAAGCACACAGCAATTTTTCATAGTTATTACAGGTGACATCTAAACTGGCAGACTGCAGAGCAAGGAAAGCCAAATAAATTAGATAAATGAAAGCGTTTCTTTAGTCTCATCAACAGACACCAACAAGAGCACATAAAGCGATAATGAAAATGTCCAAAGCAGTTGCTGCTAGATAAGAAAGCCCAGATATCTTTCCATTCTAAAATGTATTCCACAGAACAATTGCTTTCAATTGCTATTTTTATGTAGAGCCATTTTATAGATATTTGTGTTTCCCATATGGTAATTAAAACATTTGCACATGTGTCAATTATAATGGGGTAAATGCTAACTCTAGTATACTAATTATTATCTTTGGGATTTGTAAATACGTTAAAGGATCAACTTCAACAATTTTACCTGATGTTTGTATCAAGTAAAATACAAAGATTCTTATCTTGGTACTGACCCCTGAGGATGGCACTTAAATATGCTAAGTAAATAGTTGTTTAATGATAGTTATTCTGTACTAAATAACTGCAGATTTAAAAGTATGTGGTACCCATTGGTCAAAAGAACTGTCTTAGTTAATAAATTCTGTCAAATGATTTACAAAATGCACTTTCTTTATGAATATATTGTGGAGATTTGCATACTTTTCCTTTGAAGATATATAATACACATTACCATGTTGATGTCTACTATGTCCTGACTAGACATAAAACCAACTTTGGTATGAATGATGTGAACTCTAAATTTCTTTGGTCGCATACTCCACTTATTTTCCTTGGATACCTATTCATTTTCCACGTAGATAATGCAGAATATTGCTAGAGAACAAGGAAAGCAGTCATAAAAGAAAATGTGAATTCCTAATAAAAAGTTCAATCATCTCTTACTATACATCTTACGAATTCTGTTTTGAGTTTACACAATGGCAACTCAATGCAAGTGGTTGTAAAATTCCATATTCATATCCAGTTCTGCCTCACAAGTAGCATTAGATCTTTTTTGTCTACCCATCTCTGCTGCCTCCATTTGATCATGTTCTCTATCCTCTGACTCCATGACAGAAACAAATGGTGAATGCAGGAGACAAATGACAAACAGACCCTAGGAGTCCCCAAACATGCAGTGCCACAGGGGGGAAAAAGGACAAGGAACAAGACTGACAGATTTTTGATGGGGAAAATAAATTGCATTGCCTTAGTGGATTAGCCAAATCCATGAGCACACTCTGATCTGCACTATGAAAATGTAGGAGTTAATGAGCTTTCAACAAGGTCCTGGTGAAGAGGAATATGACTTGTAGAAAGAGAAACAGCGATAATTGCCTCCAAACATGCAGCATGGAGACCCAGAAGTACCATTCTCAGTAGACCTTAGAAGCAGTATCCAAGCCGTGGTTCCACTAGAATGAAATAAAGGTAAGAGGAAGTGGCCTGCTCCCTCCTAGAAAGTTGGTCTTCTGCTTCTGATTGGGTAGCTGAAAGCACTGGAAGATGGAGATTTATCCTCAACTCCCTTCCAACCACTAAACTTTAGCTTGAATCTAAAGTTGTAAAGGACAACATATTAAATCACAGTTCCTCTGGATTTCCTTCCAGCCCTGAAGGAAATCCTTCACACAACACTTGACTCTGGGGCATGACTGCAATCACACCATATGGCCAGAAAAGACTGTATCTCTTTGAAATATGTTCACAGAGCTATGTTGAGTTAGAAAACTGGCCCCAGCCTATAGAAATCTGTTTACCTTAATTCAAAACATTAATTTGAGGGGGGAAATCTAGTATGTAATTATTTAAATATATACCATAGGTATGAAAATTTAAGAATTTGAAAATGGCAGCACTTTCTCGTGTGAAGCTGGCAGCATTGTGTGCAAATGAAGAAGAAAGCATTAATAACTGGATGCCTGGAAAATATTGCTGTGTCAGTTGTACATTTTTTAAGGAAACAGTTACCAGATGCTGTAGATCATTTATCATCCTGACCAGTCCTCTCTCACTCCTTTCTCTTTAGAGCTGAAAATGGTGCAATTATTCTGTTATGCCTCACAAAACAGTAAATTATCTCCAATTACTGTAAATTCGTAGTAGCAGTAAAATGCTTGCATAGAAGAACATACTCCCCATGGCCATCTTGAAATTTATTATAATATCATAAAATTGTAAATCTGAAAGGAGTTTCAGAAACATGTTTAGCCCATTTGTCTTGCCTCTGGGCAGGACTATGCTATAAACGATTCCAGGGAAACAGCTAAAGAAAGAATCCAGCAATTACTTCTGTTTGCTATGGGGCTCAATTCCATTTATATAGTGACAAGTATTTCATCCCATATGGTACATTTCTTACATGTTTTCTTGTGTTGATGTTCAGCTAAATTCATAAAAAAGCACATATTCTAGCATTTCAACACGAAACAAATGATCTCTCAGCAGCAAATGAATAAATAAATAAATCTGTGATCAACTTTACCCACTTGGGTTTTTACCCCTTCATTGCTTTGCCCTGATATTTCTCTGTTCATCAGGACAGACAGCTGTGTCTACATAGACTTTTAACTACCTTAGAGAGAATATCAAAGTAGTATTTGAAGATCAGTAGGGCAACCTAACCTTTGTGTAAAACAGTTTATTCCCCCACTAGAGCCCATAAAGCAAGAGAGCTGCATTCAGGGAGGTTGTTAAATAGTAAGAAACTTAAAAATTGTAATCAGAAATTTTGCTGGGAGTCAGGAGATATAGGATATCTCATATGACCTATTAGCACGATTTGCTTTTATTTTATTGTGAGATTTACCAGGTAAACAGCTATCCAGGTTGCCGTTAGTGTTTCTGAGATGCTCAGAAACTTTACTCCATCAAACAAGATATATTAATTCCCTATACTGTTTATCTCAAGGCTTTAGAACAAGAAGAACTTGCAATTAAAAAAATGTCACAAGTAGCTGGGCATTGGTGGTACATGCCTATAATCCCAGCACTCAGGAGGCAGAGACAAATCTCTGTCTACAGTCAGCCTGGTCTACAAAGTGAGTTTCAGGACAGGCTCCAAAGCTACCCATAGAGACCCTGTCTCAAAAAAAATTATTAGAAGGAAAGAAATAGTAAAGATCAGAGTTTAAATAACTGAATCTGAAACCAAAAGAATACCATGGGTTAATGAAAGCTTAAGCAGGGTTGGCAAACATGTCCCTGTAATCTGAAAGTTATGAGGGAAAGCGTCCATTGAAGTGAGAAGTACAGTATCCAGACTTAGAAATTACATCTCTGTTTGATACTTACATCTGGAAAGAATCAGTAGTCATCTAGATTTGGGCTCTTGTCATTGAAACGGAACTACTCATAGGTTAGAATAGGTAAGGCTAAGACAAATTATGGAAATTAACATGGTCGGTTCACATTTACAGTTGTCATTGCTAATGCTTTTATTGTTTGTAGTATTAGTGTGTGTCTCTCTCTTTTGTAACTTTCTTCTCATTTAGTCTTTGTCTCTTTCCCACCATGCATCTTGAGCCCATTCATCTCCCTGTCCCTTAGTATCTACCCTCTGCCCTTGCAACCTTCCCCAAAAATAAAGTAAAATTTAAGAGAAAATAAAGAAAAGAGGGGGGAAATCTTGTCAGGGAAGCTGTAGTGTGACACAGTGAGTCACACAGTTTACCCTTTAGTCCATACATCTTTGCTTGCAAGTGTTCATCACAAGGAGTCATTCTTTTGGTTTGAGGCCTCTGGTTTCTGCTACACTATCAATGCTGCATAGTCCTCACTGGGTCTCCTCTCGGATATCCTGTTGCTGCCCAGTGTTATGGAGATCCTGCAGCTTTGGATCTTATCAGGACTTGAGAAAGTCTCCAAATATGACAGAGAAGTATCTGATTAATATCAAAATTCACAAGTAGTGATAGGGGTTTCACATCATCAGGGATACACAAGATTTAAAAAGGCTCACACAAAATCTAAAAAAGAACAAGAGAGCTGGAGAGACGGCTCAGCCATTAAAGGCTGGACTCGTACCCAAAATTATAAGAAAAAGACAAATACTCTTGCTTGGATCCCACTTAATAAATGAGAGGTGCTTAGCTTACAATATTGATAGAGCATGGCCAACTTGACTAATCTAGGGTCTGAACCCAGGACTTCTTATCCACTTACAGTCTTTGACCTCTGCTATTGGAGCAGCAGTCCCTTCCAAAGTCTCCCACAACTCCAATCACTTACATCGTGGCATGTTTTGAATTCCCATAGGGAGTTATTGCCACACAGTTATGACAATTATCTGTTATGTTGTCTTGTGCAGTCAAAGATAATGTCTTCTTTGTAACAGTAAACCTGAGTTCCACCTCCAAAGGGCTCGCTGAAAAAGTTGTTCCTCTAAGCAAGACAGCCAGGCTTTTGCAGTTTCCTATGAAATCTACCTATTCATGCCAATACAAAAGTGTCCACGTAGGCATCGATGGATCAATGATAAATGGTTTTGCAACTGTTCTGATTGAAACTAAGGATAAACTCTTAAGCTTCTCCGTAACTCCTTTAAAAAAATGCTGTTATTGAAGAGCATCCTCTACCAGCAATATAAAAGAAAACTACAGAGAGGTTGAGGTCCCAGTAAAATCATTCATATCCTAATTAAATTCCCTCTCCACTCTGTTTTACTGTAATTATAATGTAAAAGGCATGCGTATGTGTTGATGCCTTGATACATATTGAGAAATACAATATTCTTAAGTGGGTTTTCCCTCTGCATTTCCCTGTCTTAATATAATGCAGCCATTATCCATGTGGGCCCACCGTGCACTGTGTTAAATTCACCCACTGCTGTTCTGCACGTTCCCTGGGCCAATTTATTTCAATTTCAGAAGGAGCAACCAACTCCACAGTAGGCAACTGCTGACTGCAGCTCCACACCATCACTCTTGGAGGGTAAACTTGTATCAAGCAAAAAGCCACCTTGTGTGAGTGAGGATGAAATCAATCCTCAATCAGTAGTGGCCCCGGGGGTGGATAGACCCTGGCTCCTGTACAATGTCTACATTGGGGCAGACAGTGTACCTGCCTCCAGCACAGAACTGGCTTCAAGTACATATGCTACAAAGTGTTAGGAAAAAGAAATAGGCCCACAGAGTCAAGCCAGTCATTGTACAGGTATGATGAGCCAGACCATATCTATGGCATTAGCAATGGAAGCCAGATGTCATAAATGGTGCTGTGTAATTTAAACTCTACAAGTCTTAGGGATACAACCTACAGCTCACAATTTTCAGAGTTATGAATTGGGAGTCTAATTGTTCAGAAAATTTCCACAAAGACCTGTGGCCAACTTAAAATATCTGTATTTACCAATTAAATATGTTCTGGGTAGACACATGGGTAGGAAAAACTGTACACAGATTTGGTAGAGACCACCCTCCATTGTTTTGATTGTTTTGCTTCTGCCTGCTCTATTGTTGGGAGCCCAAGGAATCATTTTTATCATGGTAAAGAGGATTTAGACAGATATCTGATAGCACATGTATTTTTGGCTCACATTATCACTTAACCACATTACCTTGCACTAAAAATAGCATATTAGAGTAGCTCATTTTTTCATCTGAAATGAGTGTTTATGAATCATTGCTTATGTCTTGTCAAACTCCAGATAAGATTATAAATTGAATCTAGAAGCTAAAGTTTCTAGTTTATATAAATATAATCGTATGTATATAAAATCTCTTAGTGTTAATTTTTCAAACATAACGTTGCCTATAATTGGAATATTCAAGCAATTTTATTCAAGTCTAAATGCAATTCCAAAGCACTGCTCTTCAATAAAAACACATAGTATAATCTTTCTGCTCTCAATTAAAATGGTTACAGTCAAGCTTGCTAATTTTGAACACATAATATTGCAAAAGTCCAATAAAAAAATGAAGAAGGAAAAGGAGCATTTAGTGAACAATACTGAGTCAAAACAGGGCATGTGTGTTCACTTAGTTTTGCCAACATGAAAACTAAAGTAGTCATTATCTAAGTTTAGAGATGTTTGATGATTTATGAAACCTGTGTAGCTGACTCTTGAAGTGCTCTACTCCACAGGGCTTTATTTTGAATGCTTTTTCTGTGCCTTGTAATTTACCTGATAGATCTCATTTTCTGTATTGGTTTTAATGGCTACTTAAATCTCTGATTACTGTCAGTCTGTTATTTTCTGAGGCCACTTTTGTCTGAAACCTCAAACCCATCCATCCACCTGCATCTTGAATCTCTTCTTCCTCCTTTCCCTGGGATGCATCATCCTCCAGCATCCACTTTCAGATTCCCTGTCCACTCTCTCCCTGATTCATCAATGTTTCCCAAGTGCTGCTGGGAGAGCAGGTTGTCCTGTCACCCTAACCTTCCCACCTCTCATTACATCTTGCCTGCATTCCCCAGAGATCCTCCTCTCAGCCTTAAGTCAAACCATGCCCTCCATTGCAGCTGGAGAAGTCTCTTTAAGTCATGCAAAGTGTGTCATTCTTGTTCCTTCCAACATTGAATGTTTCCCAGTTTTCTGTAGAAAGCAGGCTAGGCACTCCAGAAACCTCTTGGATCTGACATGTCTTTCCTTCCAGAAAATTTCAACTCCCCTCAATCTTTGCTCCTGCTTTGTTTACCTGACATGCCAACAGCTTATACAGCCTGAGTTTCCGTAGTCCTTAATCCTTCTGCCAAGAAGGTTCTTTTATTTTCACGCAGGCCCTTTCCACATGATGCCTCTCCACTCTTTACAACCCAGTGAACATCACCATCACCAGAAGCCCTTCTCTGACCCAGTCAAAAATTGATATGGGGTTCATGTTTGTAAGGTTGCGAACTAAGTAGCCCAGGAGCTGACAATTTCATCACTGATGTTCAAGCTTCCTGAGAACCATATGCTTGTAAATGAACTTGAAACCCTGAGAGCTGCAGAGAAGGAGAAACGTGTCACGTCATTTAGTCAGATCCCTTTACTTCCTAAATTAATTCATATGTTGTTGATGTTGTTGTTTTTCCTAAGCTAAATTACTTAAATAGCTTTATTCTCCCCTTGAGAAAGGACAGAAGATAATTAGACATCCTCCAAGGCACAGATGGGGAAAATATCATCTCCCTTCCTCTTTTCTTAATCCCAAATATAGCCAGATGTAGTGCAGGTCCCAGCTGCCTCTTCAAGACTTACTCTGAACAACAGGATCTGAGCAATTGGGACAGCCACTCAAGCTTAGCTTTCACACCCAGAAACAGTGAATTGAGCTCCCCAAATCCCTATACAGTCTACCACATAAGGGAAATACCTCCACACAAAGATATAGGCCTGTGCATGGGGAGGAAATTCATTTAAAAAAGACATAATGTTTTCATGTGATGATGGGAATACTGGCAGTTTAGGAGGATAGAGCTATTGTTATCTGTGTAAGCATGAAACCATGACATGGAAGACCATGAAGACCTGCTCAGGTGATCTTCCCTGTCCCTCCTTGAATTCTCACTTGACACTCAGTGTTTCAGACTCTGAGTGTCTAAGCACTTAGTCAGTCAAACACTCCTCCCCATTCACCTCTGATGCACACATTGGTTGAGTGAAACAGTAGCAATCAAAAAGAACCTATACTGAAAAAAAATGGATTTACCAAAATTGATGTGATGTTTCTGTGCTTTAACTCATTAATTTTCTATTGTTGCTGGAAACTTGACACTTTTGCATATAAAAATTCAATTCATGGAGAAGCTCAGTAGCTCTCAAAATGAAGCAGATTGTGTCAGCCTCCACAGTCAAGTCCCCTGATCACAGAGGGAGGCACACAGCTCCTTGCAGCCTCTTCCTTTCCTCGGATAGTACAACATCATTAATGTGAGACAGTGTTGATTGTAGAGTACTAAATTAGTGGAAATCAACCATGCGTTGGCTCCAACAAGTGTTAATGGAATTATGGAATGTTGGTCATATATATATATATATATATATATATATATATATATATTGATACATACATATATTCTAGGATTGGCATCTGTTTCTTTTTCTTGTTCTTACTGATAAGCTGTCTGCTTCTTTCCCTCTCCTTTGGAAAACCTACTTTCTAATCTTGAGAATCATGGTATTGAATAGCCACTTCCCTTTGCCCTATAATTCCCAGAACATAGGAATTAAGCTTCACATAATGCTTCCTAGTTCCCAGGCATTCCCAGACTGGTCACATGACTGATTTGGGTCTGGGGAAACAGTCTCTTGTGAAAAATATTGATATCTACTGGATTTCTATAATGTTTGGTCTTGAGTAAGTATAAAAGTTCAATGGCATCGAATAGACTTTATTTTTTAAAAAAGGAAATTATCATGAATAGCCTCTTGTTGATTCCAGAAGCAAGCCCTTGGTGATGAAGAATTCACTTCGACATCTGCATCCCCTTCCCACTTAGACACTCCCTGACATGACTCCCAGTGTCAGGAGCAAGCAGACCAACTACTGATAACAGTGAGTCTGCTATCCTGGGACACTTGGATGCCTTATGTGCTAAAAACCAATGAAATACTTTAAAAATAATTTCTAGAGCCTAACTTAAGTCCCTAAGGACAGACCTTGTATAGAGAACCCAAACCGGGTATCTGCTTAAAATATAAAGAACCTGATTATATATTAATCATACTATGTGATGGGAAATGAAATTTAAATCTGTTGGCTTTTATTGAGTTCTTACTATGTAATAGATATATATATATATTATACATATACATGTATATACATGTATATATATATACACATATATATTTTTAAAGCATTCTTCCCCTAACAAGGGTGAATTTTTTTAAAAAGTGAACTTAACCACACATGCTAATGGAGGTGTTCCCCTTTTGTCACTGCTTTTAGCACTCTTCAAAGTAGCTGCCTTCTGCCTGTCACATTTCTTAGTAAAATTTGTATGATCCTGCAAATTATAGACATATTACTCATGTCTTGAGTACACTCTCATTTCCCCAAATTCATCAGTCATATAATTAGATATAAAAGACTGTAAAGAGATATTCATTTCCTTTAAAAGAAGGTCAGTGGATTGATATTTCCAATAAGTGTATGAACTTGTAACTAGTTGTTAACAGTCTACTCTAAATTGAGCTGTTGCTGCATTTGAATATATCTGATTCAGATGTGATTATTAAAGCCAGTTGTTTTCTAACCATATGTGATTTGTATCCATTAAGTTGCCTTTAAATTGAGTCTAGCCACTTTGAGACATATTTGAAGTATTGTGATGTTTAAGGCAATACATGGTGTTCAGTGAGTTCTTAGTAAATAATAAGTTATTTTTTTAGAAACACAGCTATTATCATCCCCATTTTGCCTAAAACTCCACTTTAATATTGTAATCATTAATCCAACTTGCTGCATTATTTTAACAAATGGTGCCACATCATAAATAAAGTGATGATGAGCATCTATTATTAATAAAAATTGCCTCACTGAAAATGAAGATTTATGGCAAGAGAGTGTCATGATTTTACAAGAATGCTGTCAACCTTCAAAAATCTATGACTATAGAAGCATGGTTTTAGTTCTTTGTAATGGAAAAATGGAATTTAAGTTTTTCTTACTAATTTACCAATTTTCCATATGTGTCTATGAAGCACCAAGCAAGTTCATATCTGTCTCAAGTATGTATCTTATACTGACAGCCTTAGCATTACCCTTCTTATCCAGGTCCTGTAAGCCATCCCGTTGTTTCTAGAGGATGCTATCCAGTAACACAAGAGTATACATTCATGTGCATTCATAAGGGGAGTAATATGGAAAGAAAATAAAAGAACATGAAGAGCTCCTTAACAAATGAAAACTGATTTTGAGATTCTTTAGCGAGCTATTACTCTAGAGTCCAGTGAAGCAAGTCCTAGAAAAAATAAAATAGATACATATACTTAAAAAATAAACCAACAATCTGATATAAGCTTCATTTGTTTCAGGAGGAATTCACATCACCTTCATTCTACAGACAAAGAAACTGAGGCTCCTAGGAATTGAGTTTGGTTAGTTTGCCAGTTGGTGTCATCCTTGTACATCTCTGGAAATCTCACTTGTGCCAGATCTCTCCTCAAACCTACAATGACTCCCTCTGTTATAGTATCTCTCATCCTGCTCTCCTCTATTCTTCCCCTACCTCAACGTTCCTGAGAAACTGAGTAACTTGTTAAAGGCTACACTATTAACAATAGCAATTCAAAATTGTATAAAAAACTCTTTGCTTATTTATAATTTAGAGGCACATTTAGTAATAAAACAGTGCTTTGTACATATAATCTTATGTTATTTTCCCCCTCCAGATGAAATAAAATCAAAGTATTTTTACATTAACTCAATTTCCAGCAGGTTTCGAACAGTTTACTTTTCCGTTTTTGGTGTTAGAACATTATGCATTATGACCTCCAATTAGTAATTTCTGAAAAATATGAAACCAATAAATAGAAGTGGCTTTAAAAGTCAATTCCCATTTAGTGATTAGTTAGCCATGTTCATCTTGATCCCCCTCCTTTTCAGATGGTCTCCCATTGAAAGTCAAGGGTAGAATAATTTCTGTATAATTTAGACCTGATACATCTCAAATAAAGCCAAAGGGGGGGGGTGAAGTGAAAAGATTTGAAGTTAAGCCACAGAAGAAATAAAGGAGAGAAAGAGAGAAGAAAAAAAGGATGGGAGGGAGAGAAAGAGAGACAGGAGAGAGAGTGTGTGTGTGAAATATGCCAGTATAATACATCTATGCCTTTATGAGTGTCATGGCACTCAAACATTGCTATGTCACAAAAGGTTAAATCTCTGGATCCTCAAGAAAATAGAAATAATTTAAAACTACAATTAAAATGTAACATTTTGTTTGTTTTCTTCTTTCTAGTTCGGGGCTTCATTCTTCTATGGCATACATCACAATACAATAAAAACATTCAGAGTTCTCAGTTTATTTGCACGAAAAGAAAATTATACAAAAATTCCTCCAAGCATTCTAATATTAATCAAGCTTTAATAGGTATGTCATGCTCTGGAATCAAGGACACTCAGTCTCATGGAACAGGCAGCCCCTGGTCACTTTCAGTCTATGCACAACGGCTTCCTTATTGAAGAGGATTTTCATGACTTTCAAAATCTCCTTGCCATCTTTGTCTTTATTTTCTGAGAACACTTGTCCACATGGAACATCTGTTTGCTTAATGCCATTCTAATTGTAAGGATCATTAATCCATGACTTTCTTTCCTTCACTATTGCATAGCACAGGGAATGAATTCAGTAGAAGTTATTTCAGTGTTTGTGATTTTTAAAAGGGTGGACAATAGAGTCTGTTGTCTGGAACACCAAAGCTCTGATTAGATATCAGATCAATATATGGGTATTGAAGTATTTTATATCTTTAATATACAATATGTGTTATATATGTTCGGTGATTCGCTATTAACAATATTTAACTAGCATGCTAGAATTGTCACTGAACTTCAGTGAGTTTGCCATTTTAGAAGATTTATGTATGCAGTCTCAAGTGATCACATTCTAGGTATCTACCTGGCTACCTCAAACCATTGCTGCTAACAATTATTTCCAACCGTCAATAACACAGAACCCTACTTATTCTAAAGTTGCTGCATGAACAGGGATGATGGCCACTAGAGAAAAAGCAGGGATGTTGCTGTGTATCTTGAATACGCAATAGTCATTAAGTGAAGACTACCAATCACATTGACTCTGTGTTTGTAGGTCAACCCTATGATGTCATGGTGAATTCAGAAAGACTTTAGCTTTTGGATTGAGAATTAACACCCTGTCTAAAGCACTGTTTTGTGTCATTCGGATTACAGGAGCCTTTTATGTAAGAGCATAGTTCACAAGAAGATTGTCATGATTCCATTGAGAGCATCTCTCAGGACTAAATATGCTTTATACATTTAAAATGTAACTCCAGGGTTTCATATTAGATTCAACAAAACAAAAGTTGAGGAACCTAGTGAGACCACTCAAATGGTAAAGTGCTTGCCATTAGAGGATGAGAAACTGATTTGGACCCCTGGCATCTATATATAAACTATGTGCCTTGATGCAGTCTTGTGATTCTAGTGGGGAGATGGAGACAAGAGGATTTGGGCAGCCTGCAGAATAGCCAGACTAGCTGAATCTGTGAGCTCCAAGTTCAATGAAAGCATTTAAGGAAGACACATGAAACCACACACACACACACACACACACACACACAAACACACACAAATTAATACATTTTTAAAGAAGGCTCAGAAGTTATTGGACTATCTTCCACTAAAATCAGACAACTGTACTTATTACTCTACCAAGCTGATCATTGGCACATTTTCCTTTCAGAGGCAACAATCAGTTCTAGCTAAACAGTCTTGTTCTTCACCTAATTTTTCTAAAGACAAAGTAGCTCTCCTATGACTTTCTGGAAAACGTCAGACTAGCCTACCTTTAATCTACTTTTATACTTGTTGTAGAACTATCCCAAGAGGTTTACAAAAGAAAGATCATTTTCTTTGTTCTGTAGTGAATTATGACTCTAAGGGTTAATAATGTTTATGGGAAAGAGCTTTGAATCCAATGCAACATGTGCTATACAAACCCATGGGAATGTGCTGCTTAAGATTCCTACAGCTCAACTGTGAAATGTGGATAAACAGAATACCTACCTCGGAGGACTAATGTGGGGATAATAAGCACTGGAGAATGTTTATATGATGGCCAAGTGGAACAGTAGGCACGAAAATAACTTCCTATAGATCGGTGGTTCTCAACCTGTGTGGGTCGTGACCACTTTGAGGGCCACCCAACCTTTCCATAGGGATCGCATGTCAGATGTTTACATTATGATTCATAGAAGTAGCAAAGTGAGACTTATAAAGTAGCAATGAAAATAATTTTATGTTCCGGGAGGGGGGCTCACCACATCATGAGGAACTGTATTAAAGAATCTCAGCATTAGGAAGGATGAGAACCACTGCCATAGATGGTTATAATTATTTCCTATCTCCCTTCACTCTGAAGAACCCAATGCATGGGGTTTGCATTCACTGCTCCACACTGCACTTGTGGACCTGTAGTCCCATTTGTTTACAGACAGTGCTTGTGTGTGGCACGGTAGAAAAGTTGGAAGGAAGCTGAGAAAACAATGTTTTGCCTTTACTAAGAGAAATTTAAGGAAGGGAAATGATTTACTTGGGAACTAATGTTGGATCATAATGAAAGAGATAATTTATGCTGTTTAATATTGTTTATATGAAATATCCTGCCAGATAGAGAGACCACGGATAGAACAATCAGATAAATTAAAGAATAGGCACATAATGGATGGATAAAAGTTAGACACAGAACAACCAGATAGAGTTAAAAAAAGGAGGGAGCATGATGGATGGACAGTAGTCAGAAAGCCAGATGTTTTATATGTGGATGAAGAGACATGAGCAAAAAGATTAACGTAGCATAACATAGAAACACCACGATTTGAAACTGTGACTGTTAGTGATATAAATGGAGTCTGTGGCAAATATTTGATAAATCAACCATTTAATTAATATGATGATGGATGTTTTTCTCGTGTTTTGAAGAAGTGTTAATAAACTCCACAAGGGAATCCATTATAAAATTTCCCTTCTTCCTCATTCACCATGGTTGATGGTTTTTATCCCCACTAAATATGAAGGGCAGCTGAGATTCAATGGATACTGAGAGCACAGAATATTGAGAAACTCTGGGTTAAACTTTAAAATCTAGATCAAACTTCATGACATCTTCGAATACAGCACATCAAACTCTGCAAAGAGGGGTAGTGCTATGTCAAAGGCTTCTGATACAATACAACTACTTAAGAATGCACAAGAATGTCATGTAAGGAACACTTATTTTTATGGGATATGAACCTATGCCAAAATGACACAATATGAATATAGTATAAATATTTTCAGAGATAAATTGTGCAAATGGGTAAAGCCCTATGCAAATTGACATTTGGATAGAATGTTACGTTTACAAGCAGAGCTAAGAAGTATTTCCCAGATTAAGTTTGCTGATCCTCATCAGAAACACTCATTAGAAAGTGAGCTTTTCAATTTATACATTAAAGTAGAAAATTTGATAAGATTCAGCAGGGACCACAGAATATATAGCAACCAAAGAATAACTTCATGCTAATCTAGAAAGAATTCCTTCCAACAAGTTCTTTTTTCACAGTGACTGATAACTAAGTGACAATATATACAATGAGTCTTTTTTGAGAATTTTAAGATACATTGAAACAAGTTTAAATTAGTAATTGGCCTATATCAATGTTCCTCAGCCTCCCTAATGCTGAGACCCTTCAACACAGTTCCTCATATTGTGGTAATCCCCAACCATAAAATTACTTTTGTTATTACTTTTATAAGTGTCATTTTGCTAGTGTTATGATCATAATGTAAGTATCTGTGCTTTCTGAGGGTTTCAGGTGACCCAAGTGAAAGGGTTGTTCAACCTACAAAGGGGATGCAACCCACAGGTTGAGAACTGTGATTCTATAACAGACTTTCCTTTGGACACATTAGAGCATAAAGCTACACTAAGAATAACACCCTTTCCCCTGGATATCACTGCCTATTCTTGCAATTCTGTCCATTTTTTTATGAACACTGAGACTCACAATCCACTCTTTAGAGAAACCATAATTTGCCATGAATGCCTCACACTTGGTTTTGCACATCTCAGGAGTCCAGGAAATGACTGCCCCAGTTCTGTATTATCTTTTCAAGAATGTTTTATGTCAAACAGCTTGAGATCTCCAACAGTACTTGGGTTCATCTCCTAATAAAAATGACTCAGGTTTTCTATGCTTGTGTTTTCTGTGTTGTGATAGAAACCTATTATGTGCACAGCATCCACCCAGCCTATGGCACACCATCCCCACGGGACTTGAACTGTCAAGTGTAACTTCCACAAAGAAACCTCGTGCTGCTTGTTATCTGCCTTGAAGGGCAAAGTCTTTGTCTTTGACCTAAGAGCCTTGAGTCTTCTGCCAGCCCTCATGAATTTAGAGCAGACTAAGATAGCCTTGCATGTAGGACAAAAACCTCAGCCCCTTCACATTTTATAGGGCACAAACCTGACTAGTAATCAACCATTCTACTGATTGTATTAATTTCAGTTATATCTCAGATAGGGTATTTGACAAAGATCCAAAGATGCCCAGTGGTGCAGACCCTGTAAGAAGTTTGTTAGTCATCTGTGTTCGGAGATTGCAAACGTCATATATCAGAAAGCATCTGTTACTCTTGAATCTGGAGTTCTCAAGTCTTGCTGGCAATCTGCTGCCATTCTTTCCAATAACAAGTCCACCTTGTGACCCAGTAAATTGTTTCTATTCTTGTATGCTGCTTTTTTCTTGTAGAAGAATGTCAAACTCAGACTGGCCTTTCGTTCACATGGGCAAGTCTTAAAATGGCATTGTGTATATGCAAACTGAATAATTATATCTTCCTTTACCTGAGGAATATGGAAGCAAGAAAAAATAATAAATCATTTCCCACAATCAATGTGAGTGATTTAAGCCTACAAAGGCATATCTGAATTACTGTAAAAGAAAAGGAGACCTGACAATTTCAGTTTGATTGTAGGATGTATAGCATCATCAAAATGACAAGGTAAACGCTGAGGAACATTTTTCTGAGTGTTGGAAGAATTGACTGGGTATTCAGCAGAAGCTAAATGAAAATGTCAAGGTAATGATAAAGATTTTGCACTTTAGCACACTCTGATGATTGGTACATAGCGAGATTTGATTGTGGCTTCAAGAAAGTAGAAATTTGAACTTTCAAAGATATTGCCTGGCTAGAATGCTCTTATTTGGCATTCAAAAAATTTATTGAATATATGCACTTTAATATCATGTAATGAGATGTTCCATTACAGATTGAATCCCATGAAAAAAAATCATGTTTTTTCTAGATTTATTTATAATTAAGTATAAACACATTTGAAGCTTTTTTTCCATATCGTAATCAGTAAGCAACATGGGTTCCAATGACCATATTTAATATGTGTGTCCCAGGAGGGTGGGTATTTGGAGACACTTTCAAAGCTCTTTTGATGGTACAAGTGATTGACAGGTCTGCTGGGAGAAGTAGAAGATATTGGTGAAAGGGGGAATGTTTTCGAATATAAAACTGAATATTGTGATGCATGCCTTGAACCCAGGCACTCATGTTACACAGGCACGAAGAACAGAAATTCAAGGTCATCTTGGCTATATAACAAGTACAAGGTTAGCCTAAGATATATGAGACCCATGTATCTCAAAAATTATGTAATAAAATTCATAACTTCCAAAAACTAATATACAACTCAGTAACTATATTTTATACCTGAAATTGCTGCTTATAGATTTTAAATTTTACCAGCATACATAAAACTTGTGACTTTGTAAGTCTGTGGGTATGTTAACTACTTGATTTTGGTAATTATTTTATAATACGTGTATGACAGAACATTGTGCTGTATACTTTAAGTAAATGCAATTTTATTTGTGAATTATCAGTGAAACTTGGAACAAAATAAACTAGGTTTTGTGACATCATGAGGCATTTATGAAATATTTAATTACTTTGTTCCTATTGCAGTCATTTTATTGAGTTCATTTGTATGTTATTGGTATGCTTACCAAGATATATATCATATAACTTTGTACCTAAGAAGAAAAGACTATAAACAAATATCAAGATACATGGGTAGAACATTTAGACATTCATAAAATATTTCTTGAGCATTTCATTCTTTGAAGGAGAGTGAGAGCATTATGAGGAAATAGCCCATTGGTCGAAATAAGCATCTTCCTTTTGGTGGGCAAAGATACCTTATCAGAAGATCAACTTGAAAATTCAATGACTTTACTTTTAGGCCCGTAGGGAACAGAAAATAGTGCAGAGTGAATCCTCAGTGATTCTTTTGACACAAGCATGATGGCTGAGAAATTACATGCATCCTCAAGGGGTTGAATTCCTGAGCAAATAACATCCTGGCAAGAATAATTAAAGTAAGTGGCTAATTAAAAGCATTTGCTTTGTGAATCTGAAGAAGCAAATCAAGACAGAATGCTTTCTGTCTGGATCACACAATTCCGCCAAACAACAGTTCATTACCTGACATTTCCTAAAGTTTTCAGAATGCTTAAAGGGAAGGCACTGGATTGAGTTCAGCTTACACTGGGACAAAAGAAATATGTCTACCTTTAGAGTAAATAATGGCCTTCCTATTTTAACATTTATGAAAGCAAACACCCTGTTACAGCTTGTGGGCATCCTATCGTCTGCTTTCTGCTAATGTCTTAGTATCAAGCAAATATCTGTTTTATATGTTCTTAGCATAACACAGTAAAGTTGGTATATTAAGTATCCTATTTTAATAAAGAAGGGTAAAAAAAACATGGAAAAGTTAAGTACCTTATTCAAGGTTCATCAAACTATGATCACTGAAGCTGGCTTTGGAACACACAAAGAACTCACCCAAAGCCACCATCTTAGTTGTCACCTTGTATGGCAATCTTGACCACCCTGAATTTCAGGAATACATACACCTGTGTTCAACAAAGCAGTATCCTATATCAAGTCACTCCTAATGTCCATTTTTATTATCCATTATTATAATACAGTTTTCTCTGTTCCCAACAATATGAAATGCCCGTGACATTTTAATTGACAATAGTGACTAATGTACCCCTGTAATTTCCACTTTTAACACATTCTCCAAAGCAGTCTCTGATAACATTTGGTTTGGGACAGCAATCTATTGCTTTCATTAAACCAGAAAAAAAAGGCTCTTGTTCTCACTGCAGCCAGGTCTACTCTCTCCCAGAAAACCAAGCAACCAAGAGTGTGCTGTGAGTGCTGGTTTACTCCTTCCCCACTCAGGGCAGAGGGGAGAGGGCAGAGGTAAGCTGCAGCCCCCACCTCAGGTCGACTTCCTTCCACTTGCCCTCTCTGGGATCTCCTGGCCTGGGAACTGCAGCCAGGACAACTCACCTCTAGCTCACCAAACAACCTAGTATCTTCTGATAGCACTGTGCTAATCCAGCTCTGACCCACTGGGAGAGGGAGTGCATGAGGCCTGTCTGCACCTACTATGAGACCCATCAGAGTATTGAACCTGCTTGAGCCAACAGAAGAGAACTTTGGACCTGTGCCCACCAGACACATACCCACTGAAAGAAGGGATGGAAAGACGACAATATAAGAACAGAACATTCAACAACAGAAAAATCAATATGACACAACCAGAGCCTAGGGACTGTATACCAGCAAGTCCAGAACATCCCGATACAAATGAAGCAGAAGAGAAATGGCCTTAAAAACAACTGCATGGAGATGATAGAGACCCTAAAAGAGGAAGTGAGAAAATCCTTTTAAAAATGGAATAACAGAGGCAGACACCCACAGCTAAACACTGAACTGAACTCCTGGAAACCAGTTGCAGAGAGGGAGTAGTGATGAGCAAAGGGGTCAAGACTGGGCTGGTGAAACACACAGAAACAGCTGACCTGAACAAAGGAGAACACATGGACCCCAGACTGAAGACTGAGAGGCCAGCATGGGACTGATCCAGACCCCCTGAACATGGGTGTCAGTGAGGAGGTTTGGCACTCTTTGGGGCCTTGGACAATAGATTAGCATTTATCCATGGTATCCAAATGGACTTAGGGAGCTAATATCACATGGAGGGATGCTCTATCACCCTGGACACATGGGGGAGGGCCTAGCTGCTGCCCCAGGATGATATGACAGACTTTGGAAATCCCCCATGAAGGGCCTCACCGTCCCTGGAGAGTAGAGTTGGGATTGGGTGGGGAGCTGAAGGAATGTGGGAATTAGAAAAGCTGGGCAAATAATCATGAACTACAGTACAAGCATAACCGAGAGAATACAAGAGATGGAAGACAGAATCTCAGGCATTGAAGATTCACTAAGAGAAATAGATTCATCGACCAAAAAAAATCTTAAGTCCAACAATCCCTAACACAAAATATCCAGGAAATATGGGACACCATGAAAAGGCCAAATCTAAGAATAATAGGAATAGAAGAAGGTAAAGAAACTCAACTCAATCAGTACTCATCCCGAGTATACACACGGACTTTGGACTCCCATCCAACAATGTGAGATGCACTCTCGCCCTGAACTCTTGGGGGAGGGTCTAGGTCCTGCCCTGGATGAAATGACAGACTATGGACACCCCCATGGAGGACATCACCCTCCCTGGGGAAATGAGGGAATAATGGGGGGGGTTGGGGGAAGGGCATGGGAGGAGTGGAGGGAAAGGGAGAGGGCCCTGGAACTGACTTGTGAAGCAACCTTGTTTCTAATCTAAATTTAAACTTAAAAATAAATAATAAAAAAGAAAAAATCTCTACTCAAAGGTGCAGAAAACATATTCAACAAAATCATAGAAGAAAACTTTCCCAACTTAAAGAAAGACATGCCAATAAAAGTACAAGAAACCTAGAGAACATCAGAGTGAACCACAAAAAAAGTCCCCTTGCCACATAATAATCAAAACACCAAACATACAGAATAAAGGAAGAATATTAAGAGCAGCAAAGGAGAAAGACCAAGTAACATATAAAGGCAAACCTATCAGAATCACACCTGACTTCTCCATGAAAACTCTGAAAGCCAAAAGGTCCTGGGTAGATATTCTACCAACACTAAGAGACCATGGATAGCAGCCCAGACTGCTATACCCAGCAAAGCTTTCAATCACTATATATGGAGAAAACAAGATATTCTACAACAAAACCAGATTTAAACAATACATATCCACTAATCCAGCCCTACAGAAAGTACTGGAATGAAAACGTCAACCTAAGGAAGAACCTTCATCCAGTGGCTGATGGAAGTAGAGGCAGACACCCACAGCTAAACACTGAACTGAACTCTTGGAAACCAGTTGCAGAGAGTGGTGAGTGATGAACAAAGGGGTCAAGACTGGGCTGGTGAAACCCACAGAAACTACTGATCTGAACAATAGAGAGCTCATGGACCCTAGACTGATGGCTGAGAGTCCATCGTGGGACTGATCCAGACCCCCTAAATTTGGAGGCCCCAGCAATCTATGGGGTCTTAGGTATGAGATCAGTATTTACCCCTGGCATACAAATGGATTTTGGGAGCCCATTCCACATGGAGGGATGCTCTCTCAACCTGGACACATGGGTGAAGGTCTGTGCCCTGCCCCGGGATGATATGACAGACTCTTAAGATTCCCCTATGAAGGGCCTCAACCTCCCTGGAGAGTTGAGTGGGGATCGGGTGGGGGGCTGGGGGCTTGGTGGGGGGCTGGGGAGGAAGAGTGATCTGGGATTGACATGTGAAGCAAGATTGTTTCTTATTTAAATAAAAGAAAAGATTCAAAAAACAACCCAGAAATGAGAAAAAAAATCTGTCAAAGTAGCTCATGTAAATGTTAAGTCCCCTATGTCTAGAAGAAAATCATTTCCTATGTTTCTCATTAATTATAATGACAATTGGTCGATAATATCAAAAAGTTTCCCCTTCTGCAAATTAAAATTGATTTCCTCTCTGGTTTTAATTCTACTAATATTAACATAAGTAAAATCACAGACAACTTCTACTACTTCATGTTTGAAAAGTAAGGGTAGCCATCTGTTCTCTTGATGTCATTTGCTTTCCCAAATATTATCCCTTTGCCTTCACAGACAATAACAAGAGTTAGAGGTAGCATTTGTCATTCCATAAGTTCCTATTTTACAGGCAATATAATTGGAATGATTTTGGACTTGGAAGTTTATGTCCATTATCTCGTTGATACAACCACCTCATAGCACAGCTATTATTATGTAGAACTAACTACATAAAAGTCCTGTGGCCCCAGAGAATTTCAGGAACTCTCAGAACTCATAAATTATCTATGACAAAATCTGGTTCTAAATCAGGAATGCCTGTCTCCCAACATGCCTTTTTTAATTTTTGAAATTATAATTGCATCATTTCCCTCTTCCCATAACACTTAAGAAAAAAAGGCACCTTGCCATCTCTAGTATATATTTTAAAATACTGAAAACTGAAAGTTTAACTATAAAAAGTTTAGCCTTGAGCTCACTAACTTCTTAGTTTGTGTTTAATGGTCATTTTTAAGACAAGACTCTGATTTGGAGAAGCTGTACTTTTGTACTTACTTCTTCACACATTCCTTTCTGCAGTGACCTTTGTCAGCCAGGCGATCGTATCCGGCTTCCAGAGGACAGTGATTTGTTCTGGCTGTAGAGATCTCTTTCATTTCCATCCCCCTCCACAAATCTCCTTGGTGTCATGTTGTTAGAGGATATTTATTCCACTCCTCAAAGAAGTCACACACAAAAATAAGATCATAGATATTCATGTCCTTTCTCAAGCCCCAACACACACTGGTTTAACCATCACATCGTTCATAGATATTTATTTCACTATAACACGAAGAGCAACATAAATAATTAATATTGACTCCCTGATCCTGCCTCTAATCCAAACACCATTCACTAGTACCGGATGATAGAGACAAGCTTTACCTCTGAACTTTGGTGGCATTTAAACATTTAGTTTCCATTCCATGGTTCTCAAAACATGAGTGCCGTGCACAAAATGAACTGCTAAAATACCAGTTGTTCAAACAGAAAACAAGAAGTCAATTGAAACCAATAAAATCTCATGTGAGGTTAGGGGGAAATGCCTGGAGCAATTTACATTCTGGGCCATCAAATTTATATTCTTCACTCTCATGGAAAGAGTTGTGAAATTATCGTTCCATAATAAAACTATGAATTTAATTTCACTGTCTCCTCCAATGGACTGATTGCAACTAGGAATATATACGTATTTATAGATTTACTGTCTTAACTTATTAGCAGATCTTCCTCGCTTCTGTTTTTCTCTATTCTTTTACCCCTGGCTTTGGGAAAATCCCTTGACCTTCTTAAAGTTTCCTTCCTCCTTTGTAAAATACAGTCTTTACCATAAGTATGTAAAATATTAAATAACAATTATAGACATCATATATTATACATATATATTATATATCAGTGTCTAGCACATTCACAGTAAAGTTTGTCCTCTTTGAAAATCTGACTCAGTGCATATGTGTATAATTAAATATCCTGTATTTTGCAATGTCTTCATCTAGAGTGGGGCATAGGTAAAAACAAGTAAATATAAATTTTAAGATAGTGGAAATATTTCAACATCCACAACAAAATATTATTTTAAACACATTTCTAAACACCAGATTTCATCCAGAATCCCATGATGCACAAATCTCAAAATATTAAATAACTATATTTAATATTAAGTATTTTAATATTTAATATTATGAAAATATAACCAGTTTCGTTTCACCTCAGAAGTACCTATTGTCTCAGTTCAGCACTGTTTACACTAGCAATAGCTAAGCTTATGTCATGGCTCTTCAGGATCATCACAAAGCAAAAAGAATTCAAGGCGCCTGTGTGCTAGGACTTTGACCAGCCTCCTGCTGCAGTTCACAGTTTAGTTTGTTTTTTGTTTTGTTTTGTTTTTTGGTTTTGTTCTTTCTTTCTTTCTTCCTCCAAGTTAGAGGTTGAAAAGTTTATGAGCTTGAAAATAAGAAGACGGCATGAGCCAGGCGGTGGTGCCGCATGCCTTTAATCCCAGCACTCGGGAGGCAGAGGCAGGCAGATTTCTGTGAGTTCGAGGCCGGGCTGGACTGACAGCCTCCAAAACAATACAGAGAACCCCTGTCTCATAAAATCAAAAGAAAAAAAAAGGAGGCATGAAATGAGAACTTATAAGAATGAAGAGGGAGCATCCATGTGGACACAAAGATCTAGGGATATATGACCTCTGTTCCGGAACTTGCCAAGGTTGAAAGGGCACTGCATGAGAGTCTTTTCCCTCATATTCTGTTTCATTTTATTCCTTCAATAATGGTTTCTGATTGTTTCTGTAGAAACCTGAATCTCCATGATGATTTTTAGAGGCATAAAATGAACTCCTGGTTCCTTTTAGACCTAGGAATATAATAGAATTTCCCATAGTTATTTTTGGCCTTGCAAAAAATACTCTTAATAATTAAGAGTTACATAAGCACTCATCATGTGTGGGCATAGTGTCAATTTTCATAGTACTTTTTGGTAAATGAAATGCTTGGATTCCCTGTCTGTTTTCTCTTGTTCTTTCTTATTTTGCCTGCCTCCAGCTATTTAAATACTGCCTCTGAACCAACTCACCTTGGAATAGGATAGAGAACTGACAGTGTTTTTGTCCCTCCATTATCAAATCATACACACGAAACAAGTGTCGTTTATGCTGCTCTCTATGCAGTGTTTAAGGTAGGCCATATAGTAGCAGGAGAAGACACAGTCTACGGAAAGTCGCTGATTGACTTAACAAGTATGCAGAAGTTAATGGAATACCAGTGGCTCTGCACAGCAGGAGCTGATAGGCAGCATATGGCGTTCTTCTTGGCCCCGCTTCCCTGAGGGGCATGCAGCTGCTGGAGACACTGTATCCGCAGAAGGCACTGCTAGTGATGTGAACACAGCCAAGTTCTTGCTAAGCCAAAGCCTTTCAGAACACAAGGCATGTAGTATATTCCAGGGAGACATAAGTGCTAACCGGGGAGCTTTCATTAGGAGACTCTGTCATTCTGGTATCTATAAAGACTATTTTTCTTAAGAAGAACCCTTTGATATAGATTTACCTGGGTGCTTTCAGTATGTAGTCTGGTCTATGGGTAACAAGAGATTAGCAAAGCTTTAGTCCTTACTTTTTAAGAAGTCAGGTGTTTGAGACAGCTTCAATCCCACCAAACACTCTACAGATTGCAAGCATTAAGTTCACCTGAATTACAAATGCAGAATTTCAGATAGAGATCTAGCTGACAAAACGAAGAGTGCCTAACTACTAAATCACCATGTTTGGAAATGAGGATTAGGAACTGCTTTTTCAGACTTACATGAACTAGTGTATATCTTACTTCTTTCACAGTTTGGTATTCTGGTTGATTTTGGAGGTGCAGTTAATAGATTAACATGCTGTCACCAGCACTCTATCAGTTTGTCTTTCTTTCCTCAAAATAATAATATAGTAATGATAATCTTTGTTTTCCATCACTGTTGGCTATTCACTACTCCAAGTCAAGCACTGCTTGCCTATATCAGAGTGAGCCGGTCGGCAGGGCCAGACAGCAGTTAGACTTCCCAAATGTTCACTATGGAAAATATAGGGCAGCTTTACCCCCCTTGGCTTTCTGTCTTAAAATTGTTAACATGAAACACTTTTTCGTCTGTAGAAATAAGCATGTATGCCATCTGTTTCCCTGCAGATATCAAAGTTCTATATTGTTTTTCATTCTACAACAAATATTTATTTCACCCTTCCATATGATATTTATTCATCCTCATCTCACGTCTCATCCATTCCAGTTTCATCCAGAATTGGAACACAGACTGGTGCCTAATCTAGTCTTTATCCTTCATTTTGTTCCTTGAGCTCAAGGAACTTTAAATTTTAATATTTTGTAACACTCTATGAATTCTTTATTTCTTCAAAATTGTGACCCTTTGGAAATAGATAAATAATGCATATTTGTTTCTTTGCTGTTTCTTAAATGAATTATTAAACAGGTGAGGAATGACATATAACTGTTAGCAAAATACAGCAGATTGTTTAATATAAGTAACCTGCTTTATTTTCTTTTTATAATATTGTATAACATATAGGTTAATATATTTGAAAAAAAAGAAGAATATTTTAGTTAAATGACTTTGCATTTCATAACCTGAAATAAGCAAAACTGAGACTTGTCTAACATTGCCAGTGAGAAAGGGGGATTGGTTGGATAAGTAGGGCAAAGAATAAAAATTGCTACATCCATAATGCTTACTTGGCCATGGAAGAGTAGATTTTGTCTATTTTAAAAACAAATACAAGTAGTTGACATAATTAAGTTGGCCTTGGGTATGGTGTTCATTGCTTCCAATGCTCTCAGAATTTTTCTGAAGCTTATTGAGCCCATATTTTCTAAGAAGCATCATGGGGCTGTAAGAGTACATTGCATCCGGATGCATAATTCATTAGGTTAAACAGTGTATGTCATTGACTTGGGTTTCTTTCTTCAGGGTGCTTCCAAAGTGCATCAGGACCCAGTTTAGCTAGCAGCAGCTTGAGATGCACAATTAGCATATTGTTTCTCAGGGAATGCCCTTGAATGTGCTTGAGTAGCTGTCATATGTGAGGCGTGAGCAGAATTCCTGAGAGCCAGTGTAGAAATGGGCTCCTGGCAATGTGCAGTAGTCTTGTGTGGCAGTGCCGGGCTTGTATCTCTAAAAAAAACTCCTTAGGAAGTGTCAGAATCATCCCAGGATGATTAAGGTAAGGATGATGCATGCACCTGGGGCCTCACAGGTCGCTCATATTACAGCACACCTGTACCTAATTCCAAAGAAAGTAAGGGCTCATACTGCCAGCTAAGCATCTAACACATGGAATTTACAGCTAGGACATCATAAAGAAAGTTAAACTGTGACTTTGTGGTACAATTTCATATTTTACATCATTTACATTTGGGACTGGCTTAATATGTGCATTTTCTAAAGGAGATCATTGACATAAATAAATATAGGCCTGTCTCAGGTAAATAAACTGGAAATGAAGCCAGGGGAACAGAGAAGAATAACAAGCATGCATGTACACTAACCATGGGAGACACTACAGTGTGACTTTTTATTAATCTCACATGCCAGGAAACACTCTTCGTACTAAGATAGATGGAATAGAATTTTTTCATTTGGCAAATTGCTTGCAGGTGAAGAAAAATCCAATCAATCAAATGCAAGCATTAGTAAAAAAAGAAATAAAGAACTCCAAGCATCCCACAATTCCACATGGATTTTCATTTGTCTTTTGAGTCACTGAATAACATGGTTGTCACTACTTTTAATTTCCTGAAAACCAGATTCTCTTTAGATGTCTATCACTTATTGTTGAGTATACCTGTGTATAGGCCCAAGATCTACTGTTCTGAAACAGAGAACATTTTATTTATGGGATTTAAGCAAGCTTCAGAATTCTTAGAAGACAATAACTTTTGCTTATAGCATATTGAAATAGTCACTGCAGATGCATACCCCTGTGTCTCCAGTGTATCTGAAGGCAAGAGGTTAGGTTCCAGCTCTGTGTCAGCAAGTGAAAAGCAGACTTACTAAGAAAACATTAACCCCTATGTGATCTTCATGCAACCTTGCAAGACTATCATTTTTTAGGAGATTTTATGTTTTAAAAGAAAAAGATGGCTGGTAAGGTACAGACAGAAAAACAGTTTCCTCTGATGATATTCCAAAAATTGATCATTAAAAGCAGATCCTATTAAGATCTTTCCATGTTGCTAGGAGCAATTGTTACCATAGGAACAATGATACTTGTAAGCATCACTTACACATGCATAACACATAACCAAAATGTAATTAAAATGGCTTTACAATAATAGTGTGTGTGTATGTGTCTGTGTGTCTGTATGTCTCTGTGTGTGGAATAGTACAACTTATTAAGCTATCTTTTAAGCAAGCATAAGAAAAATTTCCTACTGACAGTTTTCATTAGTTTATATCCTCATCACTTTGTTACGCTGAAGTTTTATCTTTTGTTGGCATAGAAGCAAAAAGGCTTTAGTATTCTGAACTGTCATTATTCTTCCAGGGAACATTGAGTCCCAGCAGCAGTGGGTACTCAGCCTTGATGGGACCGCTGTAATCACACAAGAAAAATCAAAGAAAACATTTGCCCCCGCAGCATTCGGAAGTAATGCTTCTCCTGCAACCCAGTCATTTTCTCTTGGGTAGTAGTTTGAAAACACAAATCGGAGCAAGTAGTCATGCTCATTTTTCCTCAAATCGTGCTCTTTCTAGTTTCTTTTGGAAAAAAAGAAAAAATCAAACACTGCTCAAACCAAAAAGATGAAATAATCCTCCAATTTCCCCTTGTAAAGAAGAGTTAATATGACTTTGGTGTACACATACTAGCTACAATCTCTAGCACAGGTTGTTCAAGATCAGGCTAGAGATATCTCCACTAGCAAACCAAAGTCACTTGAATTCGGGGACTTAATAATGCTAACATATCCAGAAAACAAGTAGGACAAGAATCTACAAGCTGTGTGCTCAGATCCACACAGTGCCTATGGAATTCCTGGATACCTGCACATCCGGGGTTCAGTGAGGTACTAGGGAAGATAAAGAACACTGTACTTGACCACATTAGACTCCTGCTAATGACAAATTCATCATCACCTCCTTGACTTATCATTTCCTCCAAAATTGGCTCATTCATTTTACTATGGGTAGAATTACTTTTTAATTTCTGTTGATAAAGTGTGTCATCTATTACCGCAGCTCTCCAATATTCTGGAAAAGCACTGGCCTTATTTCTCCTGAGCCCCAAATTCACACAAGAAAAGTAGAGTCAGAAACAATGGCTAAAATGAATTATATATCCATCAGGATATAGCAACTACTTGTTTTGTGATGTCGAGCACAGGAACATGAATCCCAGATGGCATTCCTTGCTGAAGTCCTCCTTGTTTCCAACCAGCAGGAGGAAATTGCTCAGCAGGTTCCATTGCCCACATAAGGATGAGGAAAAGAGGCATCCAGTTTCCAGGCTTCCATGGGTCGGGTCACACAATCTTCCACCTGAGTAACTATGACAGGCAGGCACCAAGAAGTGATCCTTGCAGTGAGACTCTTCACAGTGGGGTGCTGATGAGGGAGCACTAGGAAGACTCAAGTGTCTCTCTAGTGCCTCCTTAGCTTGGCTAGTTTTGTTTCTGAGACTTTCATTTGCCAGGGAGTTAGCCAAAGGATAGGCTTCCAATAGGCTTTGATTTTAGAGGACAATGGTTCTGTTTTACTGTTTCTGGGGAGAAAGAGCCTTGTATCATGCTCACTGCCAAAATCAAAACACAGTTTCATCCCTTTGAGATGTAAGTGGCTCAAAGGCATGTGTCAGGGACTGATGCCTTAAGGAATGAGATGTAGCCAGGACATCGGGCTTTTACTTGGGTTCTGGAGCCCTTGATTTCCCTACAGATATCTTGCGGGGGAAGAGAGGATCATAGAATCAACATTTTTCTAAGTCTTCATTTCCACATACAGAAAAGGAAAGCTAGTCTTGCTTTATAATATTGGAGTGCTAATAAGGGTTAGCACAGTAAAAATAGAGTATCTCTGACAGATGATGGCTACTGCCATTACATAATCCACAGGACTGTTAATGGGCAATTAGGTCACTATCTCTAAATGTAATTAGCTTTACTGGAGTTGACAAACTTATTTTTCTTTGTAACTAACTCTCATTCATGGTACTATTACTCTGAGATCTAAAACTATTGTAGTTTCACGGTGGTCTTTTCCAAATATGACAAAGGGATATGCCCGTGGAATAAAAGGCATGCTCTAAAAATATAGCTACATAGATAAATGTATGAATGTATGTAAATGTAAGATGCAAAAAGAAAAAAAAACGAGTTCCTGACCATTCAAGGAGAACAATTACAAAGATCTAAAAAACAGGAATCAAAGTGAAAACCAAACAATCCCTCAGTTTTACTGTTTTCCCCTGGAGAACTAAGTGAAGTCTTCATTTCTAATGAATGCCTCAAGTGGTAGAGCTGTTCCTATTACACTTAAAAATAACCATGTAATCAATAAACCTGATTGCCGAAAGGTCTTTTCTAATGCTTAGGCCAAATTTTATGTTTTCATTCATTGGATTTCCTTATTTCTAATTATGACCCTATCGTGGCTTTGCTTTCCATATGTCAAATAACCAGACTGAACGTTTCTGAAAGATTTTCTCTTGGTTCTTTTTCCTCCTTTCATAAAGATTCTTTGTATTATATTATAATTAAATGTTTAGCCTCTAGTATTTACTAACCTCAAATTTTTTAGAAGAAATACGTATTTTATTTTATTTTATTTTTATTATTTATTTTTAAATTTAATTTAGAAACAAGGTTGCTTCACAAGTCAGTTCCAGGTCCCTCTAAAGTTCCCTCCCCTCCTCATGTACCCCCCCAAACCCCCCCAATATCCCCTCATTTCCCCAGAGAGGGTGAGGCCCTCCATGAGGGTGTCCATAGTCTGCCATTTCATCCAGGGCAGGGCCTAGACCCTCCCCCAAGAGTTCAGGGTGAAAGTGCATTTCACTTTGTTGGATGTAACCTCAAGTTTTATGGTGCCTAGTCCTCATTAATCACTCAAAAATATAGTTAAGCTTGTTTTCTTTCATTTTTTGCCACCTCCTTTTATTTCCTATTTTCTTATAATTTTCAATCTTATCTATCCCTTTTCGTATTGTCAGAGATGTGTAGAAAATAAAGATTCCTAGGGCATGATTCTATATTGTTATTGTACACTCCTTTTTAAGTGAAAGCATTTCTTGTAATGTAGGTGTTACTTGTGTTTAATATCACATAGCAAGATGCTTTGCTGATGGTCTGGGACAATAAACATTTTTAATTGAATCCTCCTCTTATATAACAAGCCGAAATGAAGCCAATAAGTTCCTTGAGGATTGAAAGTAAACCAGTAGGGGTAAAATAATCAAGGTAAAGACTTACAAACACTTTACACTGAACTACCTATGTGATAATTAACAAACAAACTTCAATTAGACTTAGTTTTCTGGTTTCTCTACAAAAATTAGACAGAAAATCACAATGATGAAACTACTCAAGTTCCCGTAGAGTCATGGGAAGCTGTATCTGTTGGCATTTGGAGGAAATAGTTCATCCAGCCTTGCCACAGGTGTTATTCTTCTGTGGTTTTCTTCTCTTTGTTACTCTGATTTTCTTCAGCTGTTTTACTTTGAAGATTTTTGTCCCATCTACTCTTGTATGTCTCCCAGCATGGAGTTACATTGTCAGATTCATGTTTCTTTAGCAAGCTTACCACATTAACCTCTACATGAATATTTTAGGCTCTCTGCTTAAGGAATAGGACATACCACTTTGCATGGATAGTATCCCTCTTTATGCTGTTAGATCTTATATTTTTGCATCAACATAATCCATGTTGAAGGTCAATATGCAATTATGTATCTGTTTGCTGACCTGGGTTTTTAGCTAAGTTCCACGATTGTAACAGCATCTTATTTTGTACTATATTGTATCCCTGCTTACTGCAGTGTCCCTAGTGTGGTCTCTTGGTATTTAAGGCAAAATAAATATTAACTGAACAAATGAAGAAAAGATAAAACACTCATTAGTTTAGGCAAAAGATTATTTAGTTAATGTATATCTTCAATTTTAAACAAACTACTGTGGTGTTCCTTGAATGGCTATGAATTACATAGGAATATACAAACTTACCTTGAGTTCATTTTTATAAAGAATGACTAGTGGTTTTTCCCAGGCTGTCCTTAACGAAGACATTGGCTGGACAGAATCTATTTGGCTTCCTGGTGAGTCATTTCTCACTGTTGGAATTCCATTCTCCTAGTGGAGAAGTGTGCAGTAGGGATATTGGAGCTGCTGGAGTGAGTTAAATTATAGCTGAAGATGTGAAAATGTGGACTTGATGCTAAGAGAAGGTAAAAGCTAGATTCTAACTAATAACCAGAAAGAGGCAATTAACTCCTGTGCCAGTCATTTTAGTTAAAATCATTGCAGCTGTTACCACAGGATGGAAAATTAGAGCCTGGCTTTTATAATTTCATACATTTTAATTTTGATAGGCTATCTATTGATTAAAAAGGAAAAAACAAACGTAAAAATATTTGTAATAAATACACTTTTGGTGTAATCTACTGCATATATGTTTTTACCTGTCTCTTATTTTTAATAAACTCAATATTCAAAGAACTAGACTATACTATTTGCATATTTTCAATGCATTTCATTGGCTTATATCCAGTGTGGCTTTTTGAAAGTTATTTTCTCAATTTTCTAATCAATTTACTAATCATTGATTGTAGTGTCTAAAGGATTTTCCACTGTAAAATATTATGAAGAACACATCTAGTCATGTTCAGTCTCTACTCAGATACTTTGGATGATAACAAATCCATTTACTCTTACAAAGTATGTGCTGGTTGTGCCTAATGGTGCATTAGCCAGTCTTCTTTGATTTACTTGTCTTAAAAATCTACTCATTTTTGTCAACTAAGCAAGGCTGTGTGGAAAGCACAAGGCCTGCAAGGGTCTGTACCACGTGCTCTGCTTATCTGTTATGGCTGTTAGCTTGGTGTTTTGTGAGACTCCTATTGCCTGCTCTTGGGACTCTTTTCCTCCTGTTGGGTTGTTTGTTTAGCCTTGATATGAGGGCTTTTGCCATGTCTTATTGTATCTTGCTTTGTTTGGTTTTTTACTCTTAGAATTCGCTCTTTTCTGAAAGGAAACAGGGAACAGATCTGGGGTAGAGGGAAGTTGGGGAGAGCGGGAAGGAGTGGAGGGAGGGGGAAACTATGGCAGGATATATTGTATGAGAGAAGAATTTATTTTCAGTAAAAAAAACCAAACAACTAGTTTTATTTATAATATTGACATTTTCCAAGAAATATGAATGAGCTAGTTTTCTTATCACTGTACAGAAGCATTAAAAATATCACAATTCATCAAGATAGTTAATGTTATTTTTCTAATTCTTAAAACACCTTTAGCCAAAACCAGTTTTTGAAATGGCAAGTCACGTTAAGCACAGCTCTGCCCCAACTTAATGTGCCAAAGTTGGTCAACTCCCCATGGTGTTGAGAGGGGTACATTGGGTGCTGAGTGGGAGGGGGTAGGAGAGAGAACTATGGTTGAAATGTAAAATGCAATTAAAATTAGATATAAAAAAGATGTAGATACAAATGTAGATGATATAGATAGATATGGATAAAGATAGATATATAAATATGTATTTTCTTCTTTATGACACGTCTATTTCCCATTACTCTGAGTTTCTCTGCCTTTAAAAATAGTGGCTTATAGCTCTTGGTATGGTGACACAAACCTTAAATCCCAGCCTTAGGGAGGTAGGTGCAAGATCTTCATAACTTTACAGACAAACTGGTCTAGTACAGCCAGGACCACCAAGAGAGACTGTCTCAAAAAAAAAGTAAATAAATAAAAATAGTTTGTGAATATTCATTATTAAAAATAGTTGTAATTTATATGTGTTCATGATGCATAGGTTCCATCTAATTTTCTTATTTATGAAAACATTCATCATAGCAATAAATTAGTACAATGGCATCAGCAAAAGCTTTGTTTTGTAATGAGTAAACAAGAGTAAGTAAGTAACTTCCAATCTCATAGACCAATGACTCAAACCCAGCTGTTAGAACTCAGAGCCCAAGCTTTAAACACCATGCACGATGCACTTAGCATTTCAGGTCCTATGGAGAACAGGAAATGAAGGAAACAAGTAGAAAATAATCACACAGAAAAACAAAATCCACTTCAGACCTCAAAGGGCTTTTTAAGCAGGAGAAAGTGAGTTGCCAGACCATGACCAACATCCCAACCTTGTGCATTTTATAAAAACTAGAGATTCTAGATTGTATTTTAGAGGACTGTCCATTAAAATGACTAGAAGTCATTTATAAATGCTCAAGTCTCTGACGGGCCCTTTTGTCACACTCTCTCATGTAACCTTCCTTTCCAAAAGTGAAAATTGAGGCTTAAGGAAATTCAGTACCTTTGATGAAGACCACACATGTGATTAGCAAATGTTGGAATCACACGAAATTCTTTGTTCAACACTCTTACACTGCATGGCGCCACACTGAGGCCAAACATGATCTCCCAGATTGAAAATACAAAGCGTGGAGAAGTGTGAAATGCTAGTACATGATAGAAAGCCATCTCGGAATCCAGGAAGAAACACCAGCAATCAAAAAACAAAACAGAAAAGCCAGTGTCTATACTCCACCAGTTCTGAAAGTAATACACTTTACAATATAGCTTCATGAAGCTGGTTGAAATTCATCCTGGAATGTTTTCTGAAGGTTTTTAGTTCTGAACTGGGTTTATGAGAACAAAAACTGTGATGTATCTACAGATAGAGATGACAGGAGGCCTAAACAGCGTGATACTTTGAAAAATAAAGTACAAACTCCAGAATTCAGATTGCACTTCTAAGACCCACCTTGGCAGTGATAACCAAAAACCACTACCTTGTCCTCATCATTAACTGACACCTTCTTCTAGATATCATCCTTTTTATTCCATCCTTATGTGAAAAGACATCCTTTAAAAAACAAAAACCAATGGTGTAGCTATACTTTAAGATCTATAGCCTGTCTGGTTTGGGATTTTTGTTTGTTGTTTTTTTAGATAAATATTATAATTTCTTTATCAAATTTGAGAGTGAGGAAAAGGCTTTGGGCTTCTCATTCCAATGATTGTGACAAAGCTCTAAACGGGATTAGGTGGAGTAAGTGATGAGTAAACAACACTCATGAATCTTAAATTGAGAAGTTGGCCAACTCGTGAGGATTTCAAAGTCATATGCCAGTAGCTGATACATGACTTGAACAAGTCCATCACATGATTCAAAGTACAATAATTCATACAAGGAAGACTTTACATGCACTGAGCTTATAAAAACTCACTGATAACGCATATAAAGTCAACCACAGGCATTTTAAAGTTACAGTGTTTATAAATCAGGATGAGGGACACAGAGAAAACTTTCCAAGGATTCATAAGGAAACCTTTATTTGGTAAAGCAGGAATGAGTTCCAGCAGTAACATGTAATTGTTTTGAAATAGCAACTTCTGATGCCACATCTGGAGAATAGAATAATATAAGCCTCAACAGGTAGTAATTACTGAAGGTAATTGTAATGCAGCTTGAGCGGTAAACATTAATGAAAAAGAAAGATTTCTAAGCAAATAAAATCTCAAGCAACAAAAAGACAAAAAGTTTGTGATAAATGGTTCATTTAGGCATGCAGTGCTGTGTGGGCAAAATTGGATTGCAATCATAGCCATTTCAAAAAATGAAAACATTAGGAGAAAAGAAAATTGGACAGAAATGGCATGGAAATTACAGCCTTTGATCCAATCTGAAGAACCTTTTTCTGAAACATCATCAAGAGTGGGCAGCGACTTCCTCCCAGTCTCCTGTTAAAACCTTTCTGAAAGCCCAGAGACCAGGAGATAAAAAGAATCAATTTGGGACAGACAATGAAAGCATTTCTCAGCAATGATCTTTTTTTTAAACCATAAAATACTGCAAAATTAATTCAGCTGTTCAATTGCTGTCTGATTTTGAAATTGATGCTTTGAATTTCAAGAGAGTGGCCTTCCTGGGTCATTTTCACGTGCCCACCCTAAGATCAAGGACAGGCTTCATGGTAACTGATAGAGAGATGCCACAAATTCAGACCAAAGTGTCCCAGTGTCACCAACAGTGCATCATTGTGGTTGACAATACCATGGGTCCCAGACTTGGTTCTATGAATGGTAATGCCATCCTTCCAACATTAGTGGGCACTGTGCTATAGAACTAGGTTTGCAGTTGTACATGGTCGGCTGCTGTTTCCAGAAACATGCAGTGCAAGATCCAGATTTGCAAAAACTTAAATTAATTCCTGCAGGGTTGAAACAATAATGATCACAGACTTGTTTAATCACTACTAAAATGTCAGTAATTTGATTCTAAAACATTTATATTTGAAATTACCCATTGGCTTTCTTTATTAAATCCTGGCAATTAGTCCTTTGACAAGGTTTTCCGACCTATTTTGTTAAATCCTCATCTTTAAATTATCTTTCTCATAATCATTTAAGTAATCCCTTGTACATAAAATTATCTGGGGTTATTAACTTTGGGAGAATGACACAGCCTAATGTTAAAAAGAGAAGTGTGGGTAAATAGTTTTAGAATGTCACATTTAAGTAAACAGCTGCCCCTCCTTCTGAAGAAATACTTTCAATACTATTTGCTGTGCCCAAAGCAAAATTTAGATTTATTTTCTTATTTTATGTGAGTTCTACTTCATTAGCATTTGCTGTTTGACCTTTTGAATTATAGACCCCTTCTAACCTTGAATGGTGTTAGAATGAAGGAAAACTGTGTCTGTTTCATGTCTTTGAAAGTGAGCACTGTTTTTATTGCTCTTTGGAAATACTACTTACACTATGGAAGTGTAACATCTCAAGTGAAAAGACTTAAATCTTTTGTACTTAAGATTTTTGATTCAACCAAGGTAGTAAGGTCTATTCACCTAAATACAAATAAATTAAACTGAGAGAGAGAAAGAATGAGAGAGAATTTTGTTTAAAATATCTCTAATAGCTTATAGTATAAAATAATTTTCTAATTACCCTTTCTCTTAGGGGATTACACCACACAACATTTTACTTGAAAAGATTGAAAATGCTTGCCCTAGACCTTTAGAAAACTTTTTAGTTTAATTGAAAATATTGATAACAAATCCAGCCATAAGGGAGTGGCTGAAACATTCCAACAACCAGGACTGCTGCCAAGGTTGTGTCCTTTTTACTGAGCTTACCATCAAAATACTCTATACTCTATATGATAATTCTTTTTCTAATATGTCTTCACAATGAACATAAACTGGAGCGGTTCCATAGCTTCTCTTACACCTTGGTGACTTCAGTACCTATTATCATCTAAGACATTGCAGCTGCTTTCTACATACTTGAAGAGAGAAAACTATGAATTAAATGGATGAATGGGTGTAAAATAATGTCCACTTTATTGGGAGCTACAAAAAGAAAGCAAGTGAATGAAATTTTGAAGATTTGAACACTGGGAATGAGAGACCTGTAAGGAAGGATTGTAATGCCAGGGATGACATGGAGGGATGGTATCATGAGTTAAGAAGGATGGTCCTAGGTTATGATAGACATGTATTGAGGAATGGATCTGGAGAGTTGGATACGTACAGCTTTAGGTTTTAGGAGTTTGAGAATTGACAGCAGGAATGGATGAAATAGAGAAACGCATGTCTTCCATTGGCATGGAAGGCTAGATGTTCAAGAACAGGATATTCACTAATTCACTTAGTTTCACAGATTTCTTTTCACCTAGAAAATAAAAGATTTAAGTTAGATAGAAGTTACATTCTTTGTCATCAAAGAGATAAGCTTATGACTCTAGCTAACATTCATCAAAACTATGGGTAAGGAATGATCAATTGAACATGGCTAAAATAAGCAAAAAAGCTCTTCTTCAAAAAGAAAGCTGAGCTATCATGTTGGTGGTGTATAGGTAACCCTATTGTCATCTATGTCTTAGAATGTCAAGGATGAAAACCTCATTTGGTGAATAATATGGATACATTAATTATGACACAAAATTAAAGTGTACAAAGACTGTAAAGAGCATTTGTATACAAGGTACCCAGCAACAGGAGAGTTTTGAATCAACCTGTCTACAGTGGCAATCTTCTTACTCTAGTGGTGTTACTTTCAGTGCTTTTACTTGTTCAATAAACTTAATTCAGAATAATCCTCTGGCATGAAAACAAAATCACTCAGTTGCCATTGCAGTGTTTTGCTAAGTATCAAAGATCAGAAGTCTTTAATTAAAATGAATCATTATAATTCTTTCTATGGTCTGTCTGTCTGCCCAGGTTTTCATTCAGACATTTAGTTCAGAGAGTAAAGCATCAATTATAAAGATTTTCAGACCTTGTGTCTTAGGATTAGTTAAACTAATGTTCAGAAAGGCTGGAGAACTTAGAAAACCCAGCAGATTTTAAGAAGTCTGTTTGAGAATTTGACCTTTTTTGTGTCAACCTCAAACACATCAGTACTCTCGCACAGCCTTCAACTACTACCATACCAGGAGCATAAAATTGATTCCAAGCTTATGAGATTTTGTTAATAGCTGTCTGTGAATTCAGTGTATATGGAGTAAATCAAAGTTACAACACTCCAAGATGGGTTAAAAGTCTCAGAAGACATCCCAAGATTTGAGAAATGATAGGAATAAAACAAAGAACAATTATTATTTTAAAATAGTTCAATGTTATGTGAGATATTGTGTGTTCCCCACATTGTTCTGAGAATTGAGGTAAGATCTTATTGAGTTCTCAAAACACTTCAATGGCCCAAGTACATTTTCTTCATTCCACAAATTAAAGGTCTGAGGGACAGAGAAGAGAAATGCTTTAACAAAGCTGCACAACTAACATATTTGGGGACCAGAAGATAAATGTGTTTGGCCTGGAGTCCATTCTTCATGGCACTGCTGGTTAGCCAGGAAGGAGACCATGATGTTTGTTTGATTCAGAAGTTGGTGATCCACATCCATGAGTGGGACATGGGAAAATACCTGAGAAGTGTTCAGAAAACATTACCATTGTGGACCTTGGCACCTAAACAAGTTTAGTGGCCATGAGTAGAGATTTTGCACCACTTTTAGGAAGAGACACTGAAGGCAAAATGCATCACAGTTCACAGGAGAGTGAGTGAGGACACTTCAGCAAGTGCAGCCCATGAGCTTAGATGGTGGGGTGTACATGCCACCACCTGTGGCAAATACGGCTGCCTCCTTTCTTGTCCCTGGCTGCATATTATGAGCTTTGTTAGAAATAGTCTTTACTAAGTATAGCCACAACAGTGGATCTCAACCTATGGATCGTGACCCCTTTGAGGATTGAATGACCTTTTCATAGAGGTCACATATCTCATATCCCATTACAATTCGTAATAGTAGCAAAAATATGGCGATGAAGTAGCAATGAAATTATTTTTGTGGTTGGGGTCACCACAACATGAGGGACTGTATTAAAGGGTTGCAACATTAGGAAAGTTGAAAGCCACTGATCCATAAGAAACTGACAAGAGAGCCGGGAAATCGTCTACTCACCTGTGAGACAGGGAGATGGCCAGAGCACCTCCTTACAACTCCTGAACTCTTACACTGTGCATCTGATGAGCAACTAAAACTAAAGGTGACTATTTGGCTAAATTAAAGAGGCATATTTAAAAACTGAAGGTTTAGTTATATCAAGTTAATGGGAAAATGAAACTGTTTAGTACGTGTACTATCTTGCTAAAGAACATGTCCATAGTCATCACAGAGCAAAATACAAGAGATGAAAACAAATCACACAATTGGAAGATATTTTTTAAAAAAATAACATTTTATGATGGATGTAATAAAGCATTAGAATGGGCTGTCTGGATAGATGAGCTAGCATCTGCCTTTCCATATTGAAGTGAGTTTTCATCTCTATTAATTAAAATTTCAGGAAAGATAGGTGCTCCCTAGAATCCTGCTCTCCAGTATCAAATTTGACACTCAGTTGTCTCTGGAATGTCAATAATAAAACCTACTTCACATTTTTTGTTGGCATTATATTCTTTTAAAACAAATTAAAACTTTATTTTCATCTTGGTTCCAAGTCAACTCTGCATGTTTTGTTTAAAGTCAATGAATAAATTATAGTGCCCTAGATTTACAGGGTAGTGTTTTTAATTACACTCTATTTATCAGAATAGACTGCCTATTAGAGTAAATAACTCTATTAATGCATCCTTACACAACTAGAAATATCTAGATTTACTTTTATTCAGTAAAATTGAAGAAATATTTTCTGGCCAATTTTTTATGGTGAGTCCATTTTTGTAATGCCCTCAATCTCTTATCTTCCCAGAAGTGTGTTTCCACCCACTTGATTTGATCAGTGTGGTACCACATCAGAGATTGCAAGCCAAGTACATCATAAGTGCATGTGAGACCTTATGCTAAGAACAACCTCAGATAAGACAGACACCACAATTCCTCCTTTCAGAAAATAAAAGGATTCAATATAACCTCTCTTAATAAGAAGGTACAACGGAAAGTGTCACTGATGTAGCTTTATCTATGGAAAGGCATGACCAATGCTCACAGTCCTGTGACCCCAATACATCAGGGAAGGTCAGCGGGTGCTACTCCCACGAATCGTTTCTTACATAGATTAATTAATGTTTTAAGGAAATCTACCCTCCAGAGTCTGGGCTTACCATAAATGACTTGAAAGATGCAGACTGTTCAGTCTATTGCAGTCAATGGGTTCATCAAACTTAGCTTAAATTTCTGGTTAGATAGACTCAGTGGGCCCAGTCTACAAAAGTGTCCCATTGGATAAGCATTATTGGCAGTTATCACAACTTGCCTCGCACTATCACAGATAGGAGGTTCCTACGGCTTCACCTTCAGGAAAAAGGAAAGAGAAAGCACAAGGAGGGAATTGCAATGTGAAGGTAAGATATAAGAAAGAGAAGAAGAATTTAACCTTTACCTGACTATGGCTCTTGGTCCCACATTTTCTGCTGCCACCTCTGTAACCCACTGTCTGTATGGTCCTGTCCTGTCTAATGTCAGCAAGTTCATTCACCAGACAAGTTGAACTGTTTGAAGCATGTTGTGGGGGAACATTTCAGCACAGACCTTTAAAAATCACCATATACCATTGGCACGACCTTCGTTCCTTCTTTGCTTTGATGCAGCTAGCTAAAGCTGTGACACTGGGTCATGCTCCTTTAGGCAATTAAAAAAAATAAAAAGAGACTGATGTGAGGTTTAAAAAAATCAAAATAACTACACAGAATCAACCCCAGGGCTACCATTATTTTAAGTCTTACTTTTTGAAGTAGAAGTTAGCAAGAAATTCCCCCACTTTCAGTGAAACAGAAATATATTTAACTCTTTGTATACATAGAACCTGACAAAACAATTTACTCATTTTGATGTATGACAGTTTAAAGCTATGATTCAATGCTGACTTACTGGCAGTATTTATCCAGTGAATACCTATATATCAAAAATTATATTGAGGGTTAAAGATACAAAGAAAGAGCAAAATGTGTCCATATTGTGGAAAGACTTGGCCCAGAGAGGTTAAGTCACTTTCAAATTTATTAGCACAGACTCAGATTTTTCCCTCCTAAATCCATGTTTTGATGCTCATGCAATAAAAATGTAGAAAGATGGCTCTCTCATAGGAATCAAGAAATGCTTCTGAGAGATGATATTAGAAGTGAACTCTAAAAGATAGATTGAATTTGATCAAAGGCATCTTTCAAAGCAAATCTTATAACATGTCCTGGGGCATGACAGTTTGTTCAGGGTGACTTGATAACATTTATTAAAATGATATTTAAGGTATATGGGAGAAATGAAAGGCAGAAAATTTCCATTAGGAGTAGATTAGGAAGGACTATGTGTGCTCCCATAAGGGTCTTTTATTTTGGTCTTGCAAATAAATAGGGACAGGAAAGTAGGTAAATAGAGGTAAATAGTGGGTAAGAGTGGAGAATGACAGATTTGGCTGGGATGATGGGGAAAGTGAAATGAATAACATGAATTATGGATTATGCAAACTTATACTCAGAATTATCTGTAATGAGTACTGACACAGGGAGCATTGTGAGGCAAAAGAATCAGAGACATAAAGGACGGCTACAAGTTCAAGGAAGTATTAGGGCATTTCATCAAAGATATCCATGGCATCATAAACTATCAGGTGCTTTACTTGAAGAAACACTAAGAAATAAAAAATCCTCCCATTTAAGTGCAATCTATCATAATATGCATTCCAATTTCATAAATGTTAAGAAGGTAATAGTAAATTCATCTCAGATCTCATGAGTTATAGTTTATAATAACTCAGGCAAAGGTAAAATGAATCACTGGCTCCAGTCACTGAGTAAATTAGAACATAAATTAATTGAAAAGATAATGATTGAGAACAAGGGAGAAGCTGGGGAAAGTTGCCAGTAGTGATTGAGGGGAAGAAAGGGTAATGAATATAAGATAGTTAGGAAATGCAATTATGGAACTTAGTTGTGTTGCAGAGAGAGAGAGAGAGAGAGAGAGAGAGAGAGAGAGAGAGAGAGAGAGAGAGAGAGAGAGAGAGAGAGAGCTTTCAGAAGACAAAGACAGGAATGAAAAGTGCATATAGCCAACACTCAAGTTTGTCTTGTGAGGTGATGTTGACTTGATAAGTAGGAAATAAAAAAAAATGAAATGGTGTTGATTCAAAACATATTGTGAGGCAATTTTGAAAGTATTGATCATTGATAATCCTTGGAGTAATAGAAGAAACTCTGTGGCAGTCCCACTAATGCAGAAAGAAGGTCACAGAGAATCAGTGTCAGTGTTTATTTCAAATTATCATATGAAAAGCACTAACAAAATAGAATTTAAATGAGAATTTAAACACTGTGGTGCAAAAATGCTACATCCAAGATTCCAGAAAAGAGAATTGAAAGTTTAAACTATGGAATCTCACAATTCATACTCTTTTACCCTTTGTTCCCCATGTAGATATTGGATGCTACCTACCTGTTGGTCACACCCCTGTATCAGTTGTGTGATCAACTACCAGGGTATCATACTGCTGTGTTCAAGTAACTCCTTAATTAAATAGTGGTTGGTGCCCTTGCAGAATGCTTCAATTCCATCTTTTATATCACTTCCCTTCTTCACATAAGCCTTTACTATCTCGTAAAATGGCAAAAAAAATCAATGAATATAATGCCATGAGCAAGCCCATACACATTTTGTTACTGTACATTATCAGGTTGATTACTAGACTGCGTATTATTACACTTGTTATTGTTACTTTGTTGATAATTCCTTACTGTACCAAATTCATGATAAACCTTATCATAGTTAAGTATGTATACATAGAAGAAAATAGTATATGTAGTCTTGAACTCCATCTCCCACAGAGAGCAGGGACTAAGGTTATGGCCTGGTAGTTAGGCTGAAATGAGTAAGCATTCAGCTGTAGATGTGTTATGCTAAAAAGTGCCTCTGAGACATAAAATAAATTTGAAAGTCATCTACTCATAGCAAATGAGTGAATCTGCAGCATGAAAGACTTCCATGAGAAAAATATAAAGTAGCTCAAGTGTAGAAACTTAGTCAGTTTTATTTAGATGGAAGAGGTAGTTCTGACTTAGACAAAGTAGAACTATTTATGAGAAACTAAGACATGATATACTCAGTGACAATATGCATAAGGCAGTTGTATCGGATGTTTTTAATACTTAACAAGTAACTGCATACTACATATTCAAACCTCTTGTTTATAACTGAGGAAGATCTGACAACCTCACCACCCTAGGGTCACAGAATTTGCAAGTGTCAAAGTGGAACTCTGAACTTATGGCTCTTGGTTAAAAATCTTCTTGGCTTATAATGCATGACCAGCACACAAAGCTTGACTTGCTGTAATTTCCATACGTTGTTCTTAACTTCCTTACAGAAACTTGAAGCAAACCCAAATGATGAAACAAATTACAAACATGTATATATATATATATATATATATATATATATATATATGTGATTTGTTTAAGCTAGGCCTGTCCCTCCAGGCATCTAGAATTGTATGCTAGATGTTGATAAACTTTTTTACCTATAAAGATATAATCTTCAATTCTGCAAAAATGAAGTATGTTTTCGTAAGACAAGCATATAGCCTTATCCATCTTGTACTGTTTATTCCCTTTTAATTATGACAAGGAAACAAGAAATAATTCGATATCCTAGTAAAAAGTTAAGCAGTAGTAAAAGCAACAGACCCTTGTATCCCATGCTGTAATAACAGGAAATAGGAAAGATTGGATCCAAGTATGGGAAGGTAACAGTCTGTCAAAGTTCTATATTTCTGATCATTAGACTTCATACAGGAAACTAGGAAGTTAAAAATGTTTATTGAAGCCTTTGGTTACTGGTTTAATTCACACTGTGAACACACTGACAGCAAAAGAAACACTCTAGTTTATAAATGCTACATGTTAACATCAGGTAGCCTGTAGTTCTGATGACATTGTTTCTGCCTTATACCCTCAAGATGTATGTTTTCAAATTTTCCCTAGTGTTTCTTTTGCTTAACTTAAAAACTGCACTCTCTCAAACAGAAACTGTGCTGCCAAAGTTCTTATGACAACTACCACTAACCATATCTAGTAGCTTCTACTTGACTACTTCAGAACTCAGTAGACTGATAATGATTATTCATGAAGCAAACTAGATTTTTCTCTTTAGCATTTATGCGATTTCATTGGTGCTTAACATGATTTCATCCATAAAAATAGCTGTTTTTTTCACATTCTGTGCTCAAATAAATCTTGTATATATATAATACTGAATTAAAGCCTTCTTGTCATAAAAATAAACACAAAACTTTATAGTTTTCCTCTTAATTTTTTACTTATTGGTCCCATTAGTGACATTTTAGGCTGTTTTCAAACTTCTTTTCCACAACTCTGGAGGTAAAGGATGTACCACTCATTCTGTGGATGATGCATCAAATGCTCATGAGAATTCAGATCTTTTGATGCATAATTTTCAGTGGTCCAAAACAGAACTGTTCCATCCTCAGAATATTACATTAGCCAAGGAACACTACATCTGCCACCGCCTCCACAAGTCCAGGGCATTATTTGCATTTGTCTGAATCATTTTTGTACTTACAGAGACACTCCTCACTCAGTGGTGCACCTTTTATACGTGAGAGGTAACAAGTTCTCTGGCTTTGTCTGCTGTTATCCAGAATAGCCTTTGAGACTTCCTCAATTTTTCATGTTGGCCATTAAAAACCTAGCTGATATTTTTATATATGTTTGTTCATGACTTAACATTCTCTCCTATTCCTCTGCTTAAAAGAACTAAAATATACCTGTGAGATGTATTTGGCTTGTGCAAGCATTGCTCTCATGATTTCTTTCCTGGCCACTATGCAAGCTGAGTCACTGACGGCCAGAGTTCATGCTACCTAAAGGCTTACTATGCGCCAAGCACTATGTCATGAACTTGATACAGGCCACAGCCCACATTTCTCAACAACTATACTCAAATAACTTTTATTATGCATGCTCATTGGAGGAACTCAGTCTGAAAGAACTTGAGACGACACATTACCAGTCAGAGTCAATTTTTCCTGTGAGTCTAACTATACTTAAAACCCTGCTTTTAGCTGTTGTTCCCGTCATAGGCAGGTCAGCTGGTCCTGTTTTGATTTAGTCAAATAAATTACCTATCGTACAGAGGCACAATTACTAAAGAAAGAACTTTGTGTTTTGTGATATAAAAAAATACTACATTAGGCAATAAGATATCCAACTTATAGTAGAATTTGCATAGTCTACCACTAAGCCTGTAATTTAAAATTTTTCAATCTTGAGGAATACTTTTTCAAACACTTTTATGTCTTTAAACATTCTGTTGGTGTGGGCTTAATGCCCAACCTTCATTTGTTCAATCAGATTGTCAGTAAAATATTGAGTGAAAAAGAAATGTGAACTTGACCACTGTGGTGTTGTGGTACATTTACAACATGAACCAGTTGTTTATGTCATACATGTGTGTGTGTGTGTTATATCCCTTCTTAATTCTACAGTTTCTTTTTCATTACACAGAAAAAGAAAGATAAGTAGCATAAAATGGCAAAGACATGTTATTGCCATAAGAACAATATCAAATCAATTGTAACTTTTAAGAATATAATTAAGAAATGTGGACACAATGAATTTCTGTGGTTTCAAGACACTGTCACAGAGGTTCACTTAGCATTTATGGACAATTTGGAATTTTTTAACTATTTTCTTTTTGCCTTTACATTGTTCTCCCAACTCTTAATTCATCTAGAGTGTATTCATTGCTCATTTTTCATTTTTAAAAAATCATGAAAAGTTGTGCCTTACTAAGTTAAAAAGTGTATATGCATGACTAACAATCTGCTTGTTAATTGTCCAAAAATGAACTCTAAGCAGTTATAAACCAGATATGACTGAAAGAAAAGAGCTGTCTCTCTTTACCTCCTTTGGAGTCTCCCAGGGAAAGCATACTTGAGAGAAATCAGTAGTAATTACCCTATTTCAATGGCTGCAATCTCTCTTGAGTCTTCTGTTTTGTCTTGGAATCAGCAAGATATTTCTCATGGGAGGACATCTAAAGAAGCATGCATTTGGGCATGACCATTTACTTGGCAATTGAATAAATTTCACTTGAATTTATTTTAAGCGGGTCAAGAAATATTCCAAGCATATGCTTGATTACTAAGAAATCACAAATGTATAGAGGGAGATGGTGATATGGAAGGAATCATGAATGATATGCACATATCTACTGAAGGAGGTTTAATGGCATGTCCCCAGAGAATGACCTTGCCACTAGCATTACTCTTTGTGAGGGAGTTGGGCACCATTTTGATAAGAGGTAGACACAGTAGAGTCTTGTACACAATCCTTTAGGAAGTAGAAATGCACAATAAAGAGTTTCTTTTTTAATTCTCACAACAACAATGTTTCCTTTTTAATTTCATCATCTTTGAAATTGTTGCTCAAGGACATTCCATTGAGTTTTAAAATATAACTTTCCTAAGCCAAATACCAGCTAAACTCATTTAAAGGACGTTTGCTCTGGGTAACATTCGTTATCACATTTATCTTTAGAAACAATTTTAACTCTGCTTATTCTATGTCTTTTATGACTAAAAGTTGTAATTGAACAGTTAGAAAAAGTCTCTGTTGATTAATTATATAGTTATATGTTATTTCAATGGCCACATTTATTATATATTTGTAGCATAAGAGGATTCTTCACAAAAAATGCTTTTTGTGGTCTGGGCATCAACCCAACTCTGATTTAGAGGAGTAATGGGAAGATTTTGTTCTCTAAAATTATTCTGAAATTTCTAAGGTTTTTTTAAAGGAAGACATAGTTGCTGCTTTTATTTGATGAATCATTGTGAAGACGCTTCTATTAAAATGTGTTTCTGTGAAAAGTTATCCTTCCCTCCATGACTAGAAATTTTATCTTGATTGCAATAAAAAATGCTAATTTGGAATAATTATTTACCCTTATAATAACTCGAGAGCTTTTATCATCAAGCCCTTGCTATTTGAGGACCTGACTCCCATCTCTAAACAAGCAAGTGTTAATGTGCTCTTTTCAATTCATGGAACACATCTTAATCTTTTTTGCTAGTCTGTTCTAGAAGCTTCTGAGTGAATAAAATTGATCTGAACCTTTGACCTTCTCCATTGTTTCTAACAATGTGTATTAAGCATACACAATAGATTGAGCACTATAATGCACTTTCCTTTTTAAAGACTAATAGGAAATTTTCTTACCCAAACTCTACTTATCTACCTATGAAATTTATCCTTTTTTTTTTTTGCTTTCTCTTAGTTTAATTACTTGCCCTTTTCTACAAGACATTATGGTATTAAAATGAAGCACTCTGATATTTTCTAATAAAAAAGACAAGGTGAAGACAATAACTAATGTTGGATTATATACCGAATTCTTCAACATATTTTTCCAGGATTTTATTATGCGTAAATATGAAAGAGTTTCTATGAATAATGAATCTTATCTTTGTATATGCTTTAAGACATCAGAGAACTGCTTTTGAAATCATCTTTTTAATATAGTTTTTGAGAAAGCAACTTACAATTTTGAAATACATACCAGTTGTCACAGTCTGTAATGAGTTTGGTCTATTGATTTTTTATTTCAGTTTTGATCAGTCCTGCATAGATAATTATAATAGAACATATTAGTGGTGAATATGAGACAATATAAATGCAAACTGGAAGTGAGTGACTTCAAAGTCTATACAGATGCAGATGTTCAAAAGCCTTCTAGGGCATTTCTTTAAATAAAAATTTCATGCCATTTTTGTGATAAACTGCCCTAATAATCATTCAATAACATCAAAAATAGCTTTACACCCTGAGTTGTAGGAGGTAGACATCAAAACTTGTATAAAAATACATACTTCCTTAGATCATGTGGAGTCAGTTGAGACTATGATTAGGAAACCTCCCTAAATGCTGTGCCACTGATGGTTCAATGCTAGGGAAAGGCTTTAAACATACTATTGTGCCGGGCAGTGGTTGGCTCACACCTTTAATCCCAGCAGGCAGATCTCTGTGAGTTTGAGACCAGTCTGGTCTACAAGAGCTAGTTCCAGGACAGCCTCCGGAGCCACAGAGAAACCCTGTCTCAACCCTCCCCTGCCCCCCCCAAAAAAATACTATTGCATACTAGATAGACTCTTGAGCTAAGTTTTAAAATGCTAGGATTGGGAACCTTGTCCTAAACTAATAATTAGAGTTCAATTCCTCTGTGTGTCATTTTTTAACATGTAAAATGGGCTTCATAATTTCTACCACAGTTCTGTTTTGTAAATCATTTCAAAGCAGAGTGGAACTGTTCAGTAAATAGTGAGTTGTAAAACTAATACAACATTCTTTGAGGGATACTTATTAAATATAGTTTGGTAAAAATAATTTATTTACAAAAACTAAATGTAAGTAAGTGAAATGCATCTTCAGAAGAGATGGAGAACAACTAAAATGATTCCGTCTGATGAATACTTAATGTATAACTGCTGTGTTCCTAAGGTGGGTTCAGTGAAATGGTAGATAAAGTGCTGGGCTTGAGCCTTTTGAGAGTTCAGTAAAAAGTGGGGGTTACTTTGGATGTATAACTGCTATGAGAGGAAAAAACAGAAAAGAATGTCATAGCAACCTTAAAAATGAAATACTATTGCATATATCGTGTATATGTTTATATCTTGTCTATTAAGAATAAATTGCATTAAAAAACTGATGAAAGCTGGCTTGGGGAACACTGCAGAAGAGAAAGAGGGAGAATTGTAGGAGTCACAGGGGTCAAGGACATCACAAGAAAACCCACAGAACAACTAACCTGGCCCATAGGAACTCACAGAGTATGAACCAACAACCAGGGACCTAAGCCCTCTGCATATACATGACATATAGTTTGGTCTATTTGTGGGACTCCTGAACAATGGGAGTAAGGGATGTTCCTAATGCTTTGTCTGACTTGTGGGAACCTATTCCTCATCCTGGGTTGCCTTACCCAGCCTACACAAGGGGGCAGGGTGCTTAGTCTTACTGTAGCCTGATATGCCATGGTTTATTGATACCCATGGGAGGCTTGCTCCTTTCTGAACAGAAACAGAGGAGTAGATTGAAGGGGACAGCAGGGAGATGAGGGGGAAGGAATGGGAGGAGAGGGGAGAGGGGAACTACAGTCAGAGTGTAAAATAAGTTAATTTTTCAAAAGAAATAAATTGCATCAAAACATTGTCTAGTGCATTGAGAGAGAAAATTATGTGTGTGTATGTTTATCTAATATAGTTGAAATGTATTCTCAAGCCTCAGGAACATACAAGATTTTTTTCTCCTTCAATAAGTTTATATATTTTAGAAACATAAATTTTAATGGTAAAAAGGAACATAAAGTGAATATTGAGTGCCTTTTACAAGGCTATGTAATTATTAATAAACTTACTATCTTTAACATGGTTTGATCATTTAAAAAATAAGTTTAAATGCAATTTAAGCAAAGTACTTATAGTTATTTTTTCCTAAGTAAGCCAACAAGTTGAAATCAATTTTTTAAATCAAGAATAAACTATGATGTGATCTAACAAATACATATACCCTTAGCTTCTTGGTTTTCCAATGATTCTTTTAGAAGAAAAGGAAAAGAAATTTAGGTGACCCACCCAGCTTTGCTGAGTAGCAGTTTTCAATAATCCCCATTTGCACATCTGAGAGGAAAACTTCTAATTCAGTAGGTAAGGACTCGATGTCATAAGGAATAAATGACCAAAATCATTCCAGGAACATGTGTGGGACATAGAACAATTAGCAATTTATCAGTCAGTTGTAAGTCAGTCATCCCTATCCTTAATACAAGGAGTGGCACATCCATAACAAAGATGAAACACCTAACAATGCACTTCCTTCTTCCTTATAGAAAATTGGTAGTTCCTCCCAAAGAATCATAAATATTTACAGAGGAGAGGTCACTCACATTTCAGTTTTAAATTTAAATTTCAAGGTTTTCTCATATTGTCACTGAATAGATAAGGGAAGGTAGTTGTTACAGTTAGAAAATAATAAATTTCCTAAGGACTTTTTATTGGAAACAGTGTTTTCAGCAAGAGCTTTGTCCTCAGAACTATGTGTACTTGTATGTAATCAAAATGAGTATCTCAAGAATGCAACTTTTAAGGTCATAACCTACCATTGTATGCTAAATGTGTATAAGATAAAATGAAATGAAAGGGTAATTATCTATAGGTTTGGTTTAATTAGCAGATAACATTTTCTCACTTAAGAAATCCTCAGAGATACTCATCAACAGTCAGGTTTTCAAATAGCTTTCTCGTATCCTTTTGGGCCATTAGTTCCTCATCCTAAAAGTTTTCAATATTCTTTTCAGAGCATCTTTAATACTTGAGCAGCAATCTTCCCTGTTTGCAGCAATCACCAGTTCCATGCTTTTGTGGATGGAAAATTAAATGGGTTTTCAACAATGTAGATACTTTGAAATGAGAATTCCAGTGAAATTAGAGATAAATCAGGGGACAGCAGGAAGTCTGTGATTTTCTCCACTCGCAAATGTCTTTCTCTTAAAAAAATGCTTTTAGAATTCTTTACAGATCTTAACCCATTGATGCAAGCCAATACCTTGTGTTTTCATCTAGTTCTCATGATCTTTTTTAATGGCACCCAGAGTTCACATAATAAGAGTTGGTAAAGCATCCATCAGTGTGCCAGATTTTATAATGAATATTATATGTACTCCTGAGCACTGCAGAACTCCTACAGAGTATGTCCTTCACTTCCAGAATTGTAAAATATAAATGGCATGAAGATGTATTAAAATCTATGGAGACTATAAGAACCCGAGTAGAGAAAAATAAATTCTGTCCTATTGAGTAACATGATTATCATATGAACCTGTGAACCAAATGATTTAAGTTTAGTGAATATCATTTAGTGAACAGAATTTTAACATCTCTGAGAGAAGATGAAATCAATAAAGCTTCAAATTTCACATGCAAAAGCTGTGAGTAGATTTGGCCTGTGGGACCAACTCTGACTACAGCTAAACCTGAAAGGGCACCGGTTACAGTGTGCCACATAGACTCCCAAGAAGACTGATGTGAGCACAGCAATCATTTTTCCTCTTTATTTATTATTTATTTTACATCCCTACCACATTTTCCCTCCCTACTCTCCTCCCACCCCCGCCTCTCCTCACTACCCCCTCTCAATCCACTCTGCTATTTCTGTTCAGAAAGGGGTAACCTCCCATGAATATCAACAAAGCAGGGTATATCAAGTTGCAATAAGACTAAGCACATCCCCTTTGGATTTAGGCTGGGAAAAGCAATACAGTGTGAGGAACAGGTTCCCAGTCAAAGCACTAAGGATAGCCCTTACTCCCACTGTTCGGAGTCCCACAAGCAGACTAATCTGCACAACAATCACATATATGCAGAGGGCCTAGGTCAGTCCCATGCAGGCGCCCTGGTTGTTGGTTCAGACTCTGAGTCCCTGTGAGTCAGGTTAATTGTTTCTGGAGCAGAGAAATTCATAAGAATTCCCATCTTTGCTGCTGTGAAATAGCAGCAGTAGACCAGCAACATTTGGATTGCATATACATGTTGTATGTAGGTCAAACAGACTATTCAAGGAATTTCCTATTCATTACATTTCCTCCCAGGATTCTGTCATTCATTGGGAAAGGCTTAATTGGTCAAAGACTTGATTTTTAAAAGAGGAGTTGGGTTAAAAAAAATACATTCAAAGCCAGGCGGTGGTGGCGCACGCCTTTAATCCCAGCACTCCAGCACTCGGGAGGCAGAGACAGGCGGATCTCTGTGAGTTCGAGGCCGGGCTGGACCGACAGCCTCCAAAACAATACAGAGAAACCCTGTCTCATAAAAAAAAAAAATATATTCAAAGCCGGGTGTTGGTGGCCCACGCCTTTAATCCCAGCACTCGGGAGGCAGAGGCAGGCAGATCTCTGTGAGTTCGAGGCCAGCCTGGTCTACAGAGAGAGTTACAGGACATCCTCCAAAGCAATACAGAGAAACCCTGTCTCGAAAAACCAAAAAAAAAAAAAAAATCAAATCTTGGGCTGTGGAGTTGGAGTGTCTGAACCCGACTCTACTTCATGCTAACTGTGTGATATGAAGTGATGGGTCTGACTTGTCAATCTGAATCTCCTCATCTCCTTCCCTATTTCAATGAAGGATTAAATAACAGTATGCTGAGTGAGCTGTAATTGTGTCTGGCATATTGCAATTGGTAAATAAAAGATAGATATCGTTGCACGTTCTAAGTTTGAAGAAATCATTTGTTTTAAGATACCTTAAATTTTTTTTACTCCTACAGTCATACAATTCTTTTTCTATCTGTGTAATAATAAACAAGATACTATAGAAACAGAAACATCCAAAGCAAATTGTCAAGTGTGTAATTTGTAAACAGTCTTAAACACTTTTAATTATAAGGTATGAAAGTTTCTTGCTTATCATTTGACATTTCCTCTTGGAAATATTTGGAGTATTTGACAAGAACACTGAAAGCTCAGTCTGGAACTTTACCCTATGATGTAGTCCAACAAAGTCCCCTGACCTCAGAAAGAGGAAGAAGGAGATTTGTTTCTGGTAAGAAAGATTCCCAAAGTACAAAAGAGTGCAGCCTGGAAGGCATCCAAACTTGGAATCTCAGATGCTTGGTTCAGAGCATCTCTGTCTTTTTATACAGAGCCCAGGACCAATTGAAATGTAAATCAAGGTTGAACACAGTGGTTTCTTGGAGCTAATTGATTACATTACGAACCTATATGTATAACCCTAGGGAGGTTCTTTGAATTGACGTTGCAGTTCAGACTGGGAATGTTGCCCTAAATGGACAGAAGATCTCCTCTGTAACCAGACTATACATCCAGTGAAAAGGAGCTTGTAGCCTCGCTGTAAACAAGCAGATAAAGGAAGGAACAGAAATTTCTGAGCAAGCAAATTCAATTCCCTTTTCCAAATTCTCCTATCCAGCAGCCATTTCTGTTCTGCGGAGGCTGCATGGAAGAAAGCAGCCTAAAAGCTGTGAGAAACACTCCTTTTGTTCCCTTAGAGAGTAGAGTGGAAATCCCCGCTTTTCTTGGTTAGATGTGACGAGAGAAAGTTTTCCCGTTCTAAAATAGACACCATGCATGCTGTTCAAAGAGAAAGATCCCAGGTGGTTAAAATGAAAAGAAAATACTTCCCAAAGGAGATGGAACTTAAGAGAGGCATAGAAGAGGAATGCAAGCTAAGACCGGTGAGATGAAAGGATGGGGAGGCCATACAGCCCCTGGTGGAAAGTCTGGGAAAGATAACTGGAAGTTTTGCAAGCATCAGAGAGGGTCAGGGTGATGCTGGAGTGAATTTTTAACAAACTTAGTATAATTTAAGGCTTTCTTTATGATATTTCAGAACCAAGAATAAGACAGACATGACCAAGTGTTTACAATTAGGGAGTATGTGTCCTCATGTTGAAACTGACTTGGTGTTCTATGATGATAGCATACCATGACAGAATGTGGTAGCATTCAGGCATGGTGTCTGACATTTGTGTCATCACTAAGACGAATAGAGACTGAGAAAAACACTAAAGGGGTTTGCAGGGAGAAGGAGAAAACAGATGCTATAGGATAAGCATAGTAAAGACATCGTCACAGTATATGATATGGAACATAGAATGAAACCCAAACCACAGAAGTTGTATCATTAAAGTAGAAAAAGTGATTTTTAAAGGACAAATTCCAAGAGCCATCAGTGAATCTTGAAGACTCTGAGGGTTCTAGAAGAGTACAGCGTGAGCCATCCTAGAAGTCAGTGATGACAACCTAATAGCATAAGGATAGACAAAGCAAGTGGCCCAAGGAAATGCTTCTGATTATCTGCAAATAATAGTGAGTAACAGTTTTGTGACTTGTTCTATGTGGCCTCATACAGAAATGGAACAAAACATTTCAAGGAAAGATTTGAGGATTCATTACAATGTGTAATCAAAGGCAAGGTACTGACAGTATGTTAGGGCAACTATAATAACATAAGAAGCCTGGGAAGCAAGATCAATATAGGTAGGGGGAAAAGCAAAGAGTATCTGTCTGTAGCATGGAGCAAGAACACGATGGTTTCAGGGGGTGGCTCCAGGGAACTGCTGACAATACGAAAGGTGGCTTGATTTAATCGTCTTCGGTCCTCCCGATGTCATTACCTCTTCACTTTGGGATGATGAAAAGCTGAATCGCTTCAGCATGTGTAATTAGGAATGGGTATTGGCAGCATCCTATCGGAACGTGCTGCTAACACCGTGGAAGTTTTTTAAGAGACAGACACAAGGGCTTGCTGATATTGCCTCATGTAGCCATGATGCCCTCCAGTGGTTGCTTTGGTTATTGTATGGGAGCGTCCTCTTGCTCTTTAAGAATGCGTTCACGGTGAATATCCATCAAAGTTTCACAAGCTTCCAAGGAAAGTGTTTTATTTTTCTGCAAAACTCACAGATGAGAGATTTGATTCGCTCTTCACATCTAAGCTAATGGAGTTATACCCAGCTTGTTTTCTATATATGTTATGCGCTGAAAAACATGATTTAGCCTGTCTTCTATCGAAATTAATGCAATAAGGAACCATGAAATAATAGGGCTTACACTGTACTCAATTTTAGCCCTAATAGAAACACAATGAAGATAACATCTGCGACACAGGCCTGGCTGATCAGAGGAGACTAATGGATATTTGCTGCCATGATTTTATTGGTGTTCTGGATTTTATCCTTCATGGGATTCTCATCACTATAGTAATAGAGCAATAAATACTTTTAATTTGACTTACATTTGCTCTCAGATTGTCTGTAAGGTCATCTTGGCAAGGACAACCAAGGGACTTTAACGTGGCTACCAAGATAGTAGCATAAATCTAAATACCATTAGAAAGGAGACCATCCATTGAAATATTTATAGAAGGAAAGCTTATAAGTTTGCCATGTCTCCTAAGAACACGTATCTTAAAGTCATTTTAGAAAAAATCCTGTTTGAGGCACTCAAACTTTGGACAAGGTAACTTTCTCTTGCCACAAATTTGAACTCACATGGTAAATAGCTTTATGAGTTATCTATTTTAATTATTTTCTATGGAAGAAAAGTGAAAGTAGGGACAATTTTATTATCTTTAACATCACTGGTTTGTGACATCACTAAATATTTTACCCTTGCTGAAACCAGAAGGACCCTTGGCTAACTATCAGTAGACATAAACATAAATCAAAACCCTCCAGAAAAGCCAAGACTGACACTGTTCCTAAAGGCCTGGGGGGGGGCTGTCACTACAGTCGGTGATTTTTTTCATTTCTTTTTGAAATTATAATAAATTTACATCATTTCCCTATTCCCTTTCCTCCCTCCAAACCATCCCAAATACCCCTCCTTGCTCTCTTTCAAATTCATGACTTTTTTCACTTTATTAGGTACATATATGTATATTTATATTCATATATACATTCCTAAATATAACATGCTCGGACTGTCTAATGTTATTTATATGTATGGTTTTGGGGCTGACCATTTGGTATCAGATAACCAATTGTTGATTTCTTCTCTATGGAAGACTATTTCTTGCCCCTTTCAGTAATCATTATTTGCCTGTAGTTCTCTGTGTAGGTTCAGTCTGAGATGATTTTTCCTTGGTTCATTTTGGCATATCTATTGGTATTTGTCTTTAATGGCTCATATTTAGGCAGCCCTATTGGTGAGACTTTGAGTGTAGCTTCTGACAATACTAGGAGAGACAATCTCATAGCAAAAAAGTACACGACTTTCTATAATAGTGGCACACATACCTTGGCAGTAACCAACAGTGTCTAATACTGTCCACCTTATTTTTGAACCATGCGCTGTGAGTGAACTCAAAGATCACCAATTGAACTAGAAAAACTCTGAGCTCCCTTGCCCTTAAAGCAAGGGTCACAGACACCACAGACATTACCTAGGAGGTCCAAACTCAGGTGCTCATGTTATCACAACAATTGTCTTGACTCTGCCCTCTCACGAGCACTCAGACTTCTTTAACTAACAAGATGTTAGACTTTTATAATGAGTTCTTACTTATACTCCCAACATAAAGCCAGTATCACAGAATGTTCCTATTTCCTCAGCTTAGCTACACACGTCATCTCCCACTGTGAAAAGAATGGCCTCTAATAGCATGGACATACTTTACCATTTACTATATCCTAGAATCCACAAAAGAAAGTTTTAGAATGTCTGTATCAATACCACTGCTAATAACAAATCTATAACATCATTTTAAGATTTTTCATTACCATTTCCTTCCCTTAGATTCTGAACCACTAAAGATGTTAAACTTAACAATGAATCTTGAAGCAGACCCCTATCATTGCAGAGAGATTAAGCATTTATTCTGGTTTTATGTTTTTAGAGTCCTCTAATTTATGGCTCCATAAAAATTTCCTCAACCCTCTGAAATTTTTGCATCAAGTCCCTATCCCAAATATTATGAACCCATTTGCATTGTGTTTGTTGTTTTATACTGTAGAAGGCATGTACTCAGTAGAGTTTTAGACAGGATAGTGCCATTTTAGAAACACAGCAGGACTGGGGAGTGAAACAAGCATGAATACATGAAATACTGGGAAACTTTAGTGCTTATTATGTCTATTTCTCTTAGACCAATCAAAATGCAATATACAAAAATTCATATGATGGAAATTGTGGAGTTGAAATAAGTCTTGGAGACTGACCTTTATGGATCGTATTAACAGGGCACAGATACTGATGGTAAAAGTATGATTAAATATATATTACACTTTTATTTTTATCTATATAGTACATCTGCTGCTTTCAAAACTCAATCTCCTCTCCTTTATGAGTCTTCTAAGGCCCTCTTTGCTCTTTACATTTCATTTTTTCCACACACATATTTAGACTTTTAATATCAGTGTAAATAATTCATATACTCCATGCCTGTTTCTGTGGTGTCATTCTCCAAATAGTTCAGTTTGGCCACCCAGGTCAAGGGACTGGAATCACTGTAGAGCCCCCGCATCGGACACCAGTGAGCTTTCACTGCTACTCACAAGACCCCACTCCAGAATGTAGGTAATGAAGATCACCAAAGGTTCCTATCACTTTTCCTTTCAGTTGATGACCTTGATTTTCAGTTACAGAACAGGAATAGTACAAACGCTGCACCTGTGTTCCCAACAATGCTGCTGGTGCTCTCCCCTGGCAACCCTATTTCCTTCTTCTAGTTTCCCACCCCCCTTGACATTCGTCTCCTCTTGGAGATGTGCTCCATGAGTCACCTTCTTTTGAGTGTGTAATTTTTTAATCTTCTGGCAGTTTCTCTTTGTCTGCACATGTTTGTAGGTCTCTCCTGTGAACCTGTTTTTCCTGTCTGATAGAATGGAGCTATTGCTTTGTCTTTGTCCTTTCACTTGCAGATCCTGAAAAGGGCTATTGTAAAAGAGCCTTCGAAAGACTACTCATTCCCTTGTAATCTAACTTCCATTAGATAAAACTGATTTTTAAAAAAAGTCTTTAAGAATATATATTTTAAATACTTTCTATGTATGTATACACATATATTTTTAAAGACTGTCTGGTGATCTTTTACCTCTAAATCCAATAGTCTTTTTTTTCTGTTCCTCCTCCTTAAACTCTCTGTAATATGTGTTAGAATTGGGTGGTCTTTATTTAAACTTCTGTCCCATGATTTTAATAATGTGCCCTTCCTGATGCTTTCTTCCTAGATCCTCTTTCTCACTACCTTTACTTCAACTCCTAAGGTAGACATTCCCTGAAACAGCTTCATGAATGTTATTTGGGTGGTTCTCAGGCGACCAAGTTGAAGGACAATATATGAGGCAGTATCTCCTGATAGGTGAAAATATCATGACACATTTCAGAGCCTGAGGCCCAAATTCTGAGAATAGAAACAGAAGAAGTACAGACACAGATAGGTCCAGCTCTCCTTCAGCACTAGGACTGGGTTCCCCAAGCTAATGCTTAGCGTAACAGAATTTTTTAACTGATTGCAATTTAAAAGACATAAATGTCAACACTTCCTGGAGTATTTATGCTGGGAAAAAAATCCTTTAATCTGAAAACTCAAAGCAAAATGCATCATATTACTGTGTCTAAAATGCCCTTATTTGTGGCTTTAGTAATCATGTTACTTCTAATTAGAATCCATTGTATTTCTCCAGTTTTAAATGTCTTAGAATTTTTAATAGTAAAGTATTTTACTTACACAATAATATCAGCTTTGTGTGGTATTTATCACTTTCTGATATGACTTGGTAATTAAAATTCAGACTGAAGAGCAAATATATTACTGTAGTTTGAAACTTCGTAAATACCTAATTACCCAACTATGTCCTAAATCAAGAAATATATAGTATCTGCAAATTAGTCTTCTCAGTATCAAGGACTCCATAATGCAGGAAAATGCCTCCTGGAAGATGACCATTTAAGCTGAGTAACTGAAACTGGATAAGATTTTAGAGTGTGTGTGACTAATATATGCTCTTTTTGCCATAATGTACTATTGAATAGATGTTCCAGATTTCTAAAAGCACATTAAGTTATACAGAGAGGAAGGCATTTGCCTCCAGTAAGAACTGGTTCATAACTGCATAACTGCCAAGGGTAAAGTTATCTACCAGGAGTAAGGTCCCCAGGGGATATTTGGCAATATATGAAAACATTTTTTGACTTCCAAACCTCATGAGGAGGAAGTGCTGCTGTCATATAGAAATGCCACTGAGCATCCTGTAATGCAACAACTACTTTCTACACAGAAAGACATGGTGCTCTGAACCAAGGGGCACACATGGCTTTGTTCCTTCCTGGATTCTCTAGAAGAAAGAGCACAAGCCACACTTCTCCTCTGACTACCCTTTCAAGCTTTTCCTTCTGATCTTTATTTTTTGTAAGCAAATGTTCAGTTGAGAGTTGTGCCTTCTGTTTGTTTTCTTGGCTGTTCTCAAGGGTCAATCATTGCTTGCTAAAGTTTCTGAGCAAGCTCTGAGGTAGTAAGTTCCATGCCTGCTGGGCATAATTATAGGAAACAACTTCGTTTTTAAAATCTCATAGCATGAAGCACAAGCACAATCACAAATTATAATTCCCTTCCAGTGTGGTTGTGGCCTCAGTAGCTCTCAGTGGGACAACATCACAGTCTGAGTCAACCAACATTTTTTTAGCCACCTTCTGGAACCATCAGAGGCATCAAATCTCCCAAAGCGAAGAAATATAGTCTACATTTTTACCTTCCTGGTTCAGTATGTCCCCAGTATTGTTGATGTCTTCCTATGAAATAGACAATGAACTATTATTCATTTATAAATAATAAGAAGAAATTTATCATGCTAACCATTATTAGTATTTTATTGTATACAGAAAAAAACAGGGAAACTGCTATTGGTCAAAAATTCACTCATATTTTTCTTTTAAGTGCCAAACAAAATCACTGTATTATTATCCTACTAATGTGACTGTTTGGCCAACTATGAATGTGGGAAGGATAGAACCCCCCAGAGGGACTACATATCTTTACTAGTGAGGTAAACATAAGTCATTTAAACTTTCAGAGGCTGAACTGTGTGATGCATTAAAAGAGTGCTCACCCACACTCCACCATAGACACACACCTCCATTGTCCCATATCCATGCATCCTAGAAAGGAGCAGGCCATCCAGGGATATCAACTGAGCAGGCGTAACAAGTTACAGTAAGACTAGACACAAACCCTCATATCAAGGCTGGACAAAGCAACCCAGTAGAAGGAACAGGGTCACATGAATAGGCAAGAAAGAGTCAGAGATACCCCCAGGCCCATATCAGGAGTCTCACAAATGCCCCAAGCTGAACAAACAGAAGATGTATGAAGAAGGCCTACCACAGACCCATGTAGGCCATGGTTGCCTCCAGTTCCTGTGATCCCCTATGAGTCCTATTCAGTTGATTCTATAGGTTGTGTTCTCCAGGTAGTCTCAACTCTTCTGCCTCCTGTCATCCTTCCTCCCCCTCTTCTCCAGGGTTCCTCTCTCTTTAGATGCACAGTTCTGTGTATTTTAGATGCAATTGGAAAAGACTGGTAACTAGAAAAGTAATATATCTCTGTTAGTTGTAGAGGCTAAGCATTCCTCTGAGTAGTGTTCTGTCTCAGAATTTTGCTTCTTTCCTGAAATAAAACTGTGTCACCTATTCACCACTCATAAGTAAAAATATTATCTCTCAAAGAGGGGGTTCCTAGAGCAGGTTCCTCACTGTGCAATGCCATCTTGGTCAGTAGCTGCTTAAGGAGCTCTTGGCTATACCCAGGAGCATGTACTCCTGATACCAAGACAGCATCTTTAGACATCTGTGAATTTTGGATTACTGTGCTTCCCAGAAGTCAACCTCCATGCTTATGATGAGTAACTTATTTAAGTGACAAATTATAGTTGTCGGAGGAATACTAAAAGGAAATTAAATACCTCTTTGTTTACTCTTCATCTATCACTTGGCATTTCAAATTCTCCAGATTGGTTGTCTAGGAAATCCTATTGTAAATGATTCTCACTTGTAATACTAGCTCTATGGAGGTGGAGATGGGTGGAAGTCCAGGGCTCAAGGCCAGCATGCCTGGCCTAACTGGAAAGGACAAGAGTCTGGTGATTACTCTTGTCTTAAAAGTGAGAACAATTACTGTGGAAGAGAATCAAGGCTGAACCCTGAACTCCACATGTACCCACATATGTGAGTACACACATGCAAACAAACATACTTGCACATGAAAATTTTAATAAATTATAGAAAATCATAGTAACAACTGTTTACAGTCAACAAAGGCTAAAGATGTAAAATGACACTGTATAGAGCTGATCTGAAAATGTCCATGTTTGGGCATAGGAGAGATGGCTCAGCATTTAAATGTGCCTACTGCTCTTACAGATGACCCAAGTTTGGATCCCAGTACCCACCTCAGGCACTTAATACCACATGTATCTCCGGTTACAGAGGAACTCTTGCCCTCTTCTTGTCTCCTAGGGACCTGCACTCATGTGTACATTCCCGTAGACATGTCACATAATTATGAATAAAATACAATCCTTTTTAAAAATTTTTAAAATGTTCATGATTGCATGTTGGTTCCATCTTACCAAGTTCCTTATTTATTAGTGACTGGACTTCTAGAAAAGCTACGCATGTCTGTTCTTTTAAGTTGGTCCTAGGTTTCCATTAATGTCCATTTAAAAAAAAATGTGAGGACTGTAACTGATTCTTTAAAAACCCTTCACCATTTAGGCTTAAATGCAAGCCTATGGCACATTAGGTACTGATGTGTTTTATCTTGTAGAATTTTTGTCCCTGGAGAATGTTTTGCTGTTACAGAAGTGTTGTTATATCTTCTTTCTTCACTCAACCAGCTCTGTCATCTCCCCTGAAAACACAGTTTTCTTTATGAGCAAAGATCTTCTTATATTCACATCTTCTAAGTACTTCCTCTGAAGTTTTCTTGTAAGAAAGTCCCTAATATCCCCTGATTTTACATCTTTTCTATGTATAATTTTAAACTTAAAATTCAATGGGTCAATTATAGACATTAAAACTTCTTCTTGCCATTCCCACATGCAAAGGTAATGCCTTTAGTTTGCATTTTAAAGATACCCTCTGCACATGGAGTATTACTCGGCATTTTTTCCTCACTGTATACCAAAAATCAGGAAACTTAAGTTCTAGTCCTTCATTATTTGGACTCTTTTTCGTTGAGTATAGATTGGAAAGGTAACTGATGTGAATATATTACCATTCCCAGGTCTAGAAAACAAGGTGATGAAAAAAAAACTTTTCCTTCGAGAAAAAGGAAATAACTCTGCGACTCTTCGGTGTCTATCATAGTAGCTGTGAATATTTCTGAGACATTGAATGACTCCTCGTGGATTAAATATCCAAAAAGTAATCAAGTTGACCTGGGACCCTCAGGCCTGGTTTCTCACCCAGCTATATAGCTGCAAGTACTTCTGCCAGATTTCTCTTGAAGTTTCAAGAGACCATATTCTAGACAGTTGACAGCTAAGGACTGAGATGTATTTTTCTTACAAGTAAATAATTAGTGAATGTCAACTTCCTCTTTCCTCAATCCATGCAAACAAAAACAATCATGTTAAATGATATCACAAGCCTGTTAACTATGAGTTTATACAGACTCCTGGAGACAATGAATGTAAATATTATTAGTTCTCTTCCTTAAAAGGTCAACTAATCTGGCCTTCTTAAAACTTGACTGAACATTTGTGTTCTCCACAAATCCCCTTGGAGTGTTTTGCTAATTACATACAAGAAAAATATTTCCCTCTTCTAAGCATGATTTTGTTTATAACTGTTATTAGAGTTTTAATTTTTTTCTTCACCCCCTCACAGCACAAGGTATCTCAGACCTCAAGCAGCTTCTATCTGACTGATTTTATATAACTTTGTAAGCTCATTCAAGTGGCAATATACCAGTGGCGAATTCAAATAAATACTTCGGACAGAGCCCAGGAACTATACCCAGAATAGCTTTTTAAAAGTCATTGAGTACAACAGTGGTCTTGTTTGTGTGTTCCATTGCTTTTTCCACTCATTCATCATTGGTGTCCATGTTGGTTCTCTGTCTTGGCTCCTGTGAATGGAGGTGCAGTAAACATGGGAGTGCAGATGTCAGTAAGACACATTACTATCAAGATATTAACCCTTTTTAATGAATATTCTATAAATACTTTCTCCCGTAGACTAATTTTGATTTTCTAAAAACAACTCACCACAACCCACTCTTTGCCTGTTGTAAAATATCAACTTTCCTTTATACTTCACTCATCTCTCCAACTCTTCTCATTTGACTATTTTAAAGGGTGTCATTTATTGTTCCCACAGTTCTTTAAGCTCAAAACAGTTGAAAAGGAAATGCAGCATCAAAGCATGCATGTAAACACACAGTACAATATGCTGCTTTTATTACGAATAATTTATTTGATATTAATAGCTTTTAACTTATAGATTTTGTGTGCTATTTTAAAGAATTGTTTATCCACATTCCTTACTAATACAGAAATTTTTACAAGGTTGTGCAATATAGTGAAAAGCCCAACATACCAGAATATATTTTTAGAATAAAGACATTCTACAAATGACAGATTTTTTCCATTCTTAGACCTTATGAAAAATGGATTTGGAACTTATAAAAAATGTATCTGGAACATCTGAGTGCAAGAGTTTTGATTGGATTTCAGAATTCAGATCTCAGATTTAGAAGTAATTCCATCCTGTCTGAAAGTGGTCATGGCAAATTGATCTTTTAAGGCACAAGAAAGGGTGTAATTTGGATTTTGAACCCTTTTCTCCAGACTAAGAGAGTTTTCACCCCTGCTTCCTTGTGTTTAACCCTGTTGCATCCTAATGGAGCAGGGAAAGCATGTGTCTTAACAGTTCTTTTGCAAGGGTTTCTCAAAGCCAAGGCTTAAGCCTTCAATTCTGTTTGTATCACTTAGCCTTTCAGCATCACTATTGATACCCAAAGTGTGACTTTCTGGCTAACACTCTATGTCTAGCATGAGGGAAGGGTTTTTTGTAAAAATTTTTTTGCTTACAACATCATTTCCTCTAAAATATAAAGAAATAATCAACACAAATATCATATACTTTCTCATATTTGAGCTTCCTAGAGTTTATGTAGATACATAAAATTGTATTAGTATATTTAACTTGAAAGAATATGAACTGCATAGGGGCAAAAAGAACTAATGGAACAAGGAAAAGGTTACAAAGCAAAGAAGATGGAGTTTGGGAGAATCTGATCACTATGTAGTACATATTTGTATTTTAAAATGCCTTTATACAGCACAGTACCAGATACAATGAATGCATACTATGAAAAAAAATTAAAGAAAGGAAAATAATTATTTCTTCAGTTTGCCCTTCTATCCTGGTTATATGGTGATATATAAGTTATTTAGTATGTGCACACTTGAGTTTTTTCACCTATGTAGCAAAAGTTATTGCATTGCTCACTGTGGAACCCATGTAGCTTGAGCTAAGCATTTAGCTTATTTTGTTGAGGCTTCAGCTATTATTTGACCCTGAGAGTTACATTTGAACCATCGTAGAAACAAATAACAATACCATATAATTTCTGAAGTATTTCTTAGTTATTATAATGGCTCATGCTCATCAAGTGCTTATTGTATGTTAAATATGAACTTCTTCATTTGAAGCCTCATTTAATCCTTTCCATAGCATAGTGAAGTAGACATTATTCTGTCATTTTCCATGAGAAAACTATCTTAAATAAGTATAAAATGATATAAGTAAAACAGAGCTAGAGCTGGATGGCATATTTGCTCACTCCCCTCTTTACTGTAGCCCACTGGCATCCATTCTAGGATCTTCTGCCCATGAAACACTAACTACAAATAGATATCAACCTAGCCATCATTCTTTAAATTTGAGTAATTTTACAATTGGTATGTAATTTGTGTCAATTCTTTTCCACATTTACCATGAACTTCCACATTTATTCATGTACCCAAAGAGTTTCCAAATCACAAGTTACTCCACACTTTCTCTCCTATCAAAATTATATTGGAGGGATAAAGTTTGTAGAGAAGGTCATTTAGATTTCTCCAGAAATTTACCTAAAAAAGAAGCAATTAGTAAAGAAAAGAAAGCAAGAGAACCATAGCAGAAGCCACACACACACACACACACACACACACCACACACACACACACACACACCACACACACACACACCACACACGTTTTCAAATGTAAGAAGCCAGAATTTTTATTACATTGTTCCTTATAGCTGATGAAAATGGAGACCTTTGAAGTCAACACATTTCAGTCCTCATGTTATCACCAGAATAAAGCAGTTCATAACTCTTTACTCTCCATATTACTATTCCATTCTCCATAAAAGAATTTCTACCATGTGAAAATACCTGCCCTTCATTTGGAAAGCAGTTTTTATTCTTTCACTTACGGTCATTGCTCACTAACATGGGTTGATGGGCTTTTAAAAGCCCACCTTTCCATTAGCCGTTTACATGATTCATTTTTATAGCAATTGATCATTTTTATTGTAGCTGCTCCTTTGTATCCCACAGTCATTCTTTAGCAACCTTTTAGATGTTTCTGTGTGCAAAGATATGCCTAATTATGAGAGCTAATTCCTAAAAAAGCAAGCAGAAAGTTTTATTTCTTCTCCTTCACCAATAAGATAATTAAAACATGAACCTTGAAGCAGATGAGATCAAGAATTTAAGTACTTACATAATACACATTACTGCCTAGGAGATTGCACTGAATGTATCCATATAAACACTTGGCTCTATTCTCAAGTGTCCTAGTATTTGTTTACTCTTTTCAACTATTATTATTGCTAAATCAAATTAGTCATAGGGCCTCTTGTCATAAACCACTATTCTTTTACCAAAATCCAGTAATGAAAATATGGACTGCCTTGATGACAGAAAACTATGAGTATGGTATTGTTGTCCCCGTTATCTAAGTCTATAATTTTCTTATTAATCTTTACTTATCAGGAACGTACATAAATATATTTGTTATTCAATAACACACATGTGAATTTTTCTCATAAAGTAGTGAAGAGGAGAAAATGTTATATCATAGTAATCTCTGCTATTAGAATTATCTCTAATTATGACATCTCATGTTTTAGTTGCTGCTCAAGTAACTACTTTCCTGTGTGTCTAAATATATAAGTAATGCAGTTACATTCTACTGGAACTGAGATCTTTAAGAATTTTATAATATTTTCTGTTTCAAAATGATTTCTGCTTTGTCATCAACAATGACTCTGTACATGTGAGGATATTATCAAGTCCCTCAAACATGACATGCATATGCAGTTCTTCCTTTAGTCCTCACAAACTCTGTGAGGTCCTTGCTGGTCCAGTGTGAATAAATCAACACAAACCTAAATAAGCACAGCTTAAGATACATCACAGCACTGACTGACATTGCAAGGTACAGCAAACTCAAACAAATCGCCCACAGCTAGCCAGAGTGACTACAATTATAAGTGAAGCATTTTGTAGCATCATTCTGTCTCACCACATTGTCACTTTTCCCAAAAGGAACCTCATTACCAGTTCCATTGTGTGAGAGTTTCCTGATTGGCATAGACTTAAGAGATTGGAACACCCATCTCTAAATGGGATGTTCCCATTAAATCCCTCCCCTCAGAGCTCAGGGAACCCGTGGAAAAGGAAGAAGAAAATGTAAAATCCATAGTGGATGGAGGACACTAGGAATACAAGGCTCTTTTAATTAACTAAGCAAATCTCATATTAACTCACTGAGACTCAAGTAGGGCCTATATGGGTCTGCACCAGTTCCTCTGTCATATAGAATTGTTTTCCGTTTTGTATTTTATGGGACTCCTGAGTGTGTGAATGAGTGGGTCTCTGTCTCCTGTGCCTTCTCTTGGGCTCTTTTCCTTCGGTTAGTTTGCTTTATTCAACTTCCGTGTGATAGGTTTTGCTTCACCTTATATTTTATTCTGTTATATATTGTCATTATTTCTTAGAAGTCTGTTCTTTTTATTGTATGTTATTTAATTTAATTAATTTTATTTAAATTAAAAACAATCTTATTTAACACACCAATCCCAGTTCCCTTTCCCTCCATCCTCCCAGTTCCCCACCATCCCCCCATCCCAAAACCCATCTACACCTCAGAGAGGACAAGGCCTCCCATAGGGGATCATCAAAGTCTGTCGTATAATTTGGGGCAGGACCATGAGATCCAGAATAAGGACTGAGAACATGGATTTCTAAAAGTTACCAGCGCTGTGAACACAGCTGGCCCAGGAGCCCTACTTTAAGAACTCATGTCACAGACATATACAAACACCTATGTTTTAAAATCAACTATTGAAAGTGAAGGGTATGCCATTTGAAAAAAAGATATCTAAATGCCTGCATAGCATTTATCCAACTACAGCTATTAGTTCTGTTGCCTTTTTTAAAAATATTTATGTAGTATAGGGTATAACACATCTACCCTACTGTGTGGCTTTGATGCCCAAAGCTGCCCAAACCAATTCTCAGCTGCTGCAAACACTTTAAATGCTGAGGTCAAGTTGTCAATAAAAGCTTGCCCTGGGCGGATTTAATGCCAGTCAGATTGATACAGAATTGGCATTTTAATACGCTACTTGGATAAACTTTAATACATAAATTCTGTTAACCTGCAGCCCTGATTAAAACACAAATAAATGAGAAAACTCCTATTGTTAACTAAGCCCATTTTGCATACTTACTGCTATCTCTTGTAATTGTGAGGGCATGTCAGGCTTTATGATGAAGTCTGCTCTGAATTGCAAGGTCTTAGCTTTGCCTGTTCTGTGTTTTATTAGACACAGATGCTTTCTTTTGTGGGTTTAGTGGCAGCTTACCTACCTGCATTAGGAAAAAGGTTAAAGCCTTTAAAAGACAGCTTCCTGTCTCTCTCATTCCATTCATAACTCTCTAAATTTCCCCTATAATTGGCAATTGCTGTTCAAAAGTCAAAAATTTAACTTATTTTTCACATAATCAAAAATTTAAAAATAGCTATATTTAGATTTTGAAATGTAATAATATCATGTTAAGTCTAATTGCATACTCATTCGAGCAGGGTTTTGGTTTGGTTTGGTTTGGTTTTTTTATTTTAACTGAAACTTCTACCCTGAACAGTCATGTAAGTCAAAAGGAAAGAAAATCGGGGGAGAGAGATACAAATAAGCTAGGAGAGAGAAAGAAAGAGAGGAGACAGAACTACAAAGAAACTCGCTAGCCTGGTGGAGTAAAACTACAGAATTTCAGAGCCATAAGGACTACTTTGTAAATAATAAAATAAGGGCAAAATTAGATAGATAGATAGATAGATAGATAGATAGATAGATAGATAGATAGATAGATAGACAGACAGATAGAGATGTGATGCTGCCCATCAGACAAAGCAGACCTTATTGATGTAAATCTAACAGATTAAAACACGTCACACTCATCATGCTGTCCCATGTTCTACTATCATTTGCAGTCTAACTTGGGGGGAACTAAGATAAAAAGCACAAATTAAACTACTTACTTTTTTTTCCTACTTACTTTTGATGATGAATCCTCAGTTACTTAGGAGACACCACCAGGGCTGTCTATCAGATTGTTTCTGCTGGGATTTAAGTGAGGAGAAAAAACTCACCTTGAATGTTGGTGACACGATTCCAAAGTCTGGGAGCTGGATCTCAGACCGAATTAAAAGGAAAAAGAATACTTATTGAGCACCTGCATCCCCCCTTCTCTCCCTTTCTTCCTCAATCCCTCCCTGAGGGTGCAATGGGACAATACCTCATGCTCCTCCAGCTACACACACACACCATGACCTTACTCTGAGTTTACGACCCAAAATAAATCTTTCCTTCTTGAAGTTGCTTTTACTAGGTGTTTTCTCATAGCAACGAGAAATAGTACATGACATACCTAATGCAAAATAATATCCCTGTTTTTATGCCGGGTGGTGGTGGCGCACGCCTTTAATTCTAGCACTCTGGAGGCAGAGGCAGGTGGTTCTCTGTGAGTTCGAGGCCGGGCTGGACCGATAGCCTCCAAAACAATACAGAGAAACCCTGTCTCATAAAAACAAAAATTCCCCGTTTTTACAAAACTATAAAAGACAATAAACCATAAAACCTTAGGTCTTACTTTATTGCTGTGTCTCCATGAAGAATTGCCTCCAATGGCATAAGTAGTTTAAAACAATTTGCATTTATCTTTTTTTGGCATCGGAAGACTATGGATTCTGTTTATTTGATCTTGCATTCAACTAATTTTTAGTATGCAACTTCAATGAATGGCTTGTTAGATGAAAAAAATAGAATTGTAAACCAGGTCTCCTCTCAGTTCATATTGAGGCTTACTAGGAAACCAACAGCTAATGGCTAAGATACAACGTAGCAGGGCTTTCTGGGCCTCTAATGTTTGGGTACTCCTCTCAAACTAAATGAACCTTAATTTTGAATTACAAATAAATGACATGTGGAAGAAAATTCAATGTAATCCTTATACTTTTCCATTAGTGACCATGGCTGAGGAGAAATATGTGCCTTTAAGCTTCAGGGAGGACATTTCCCCTTTCCATGAAGAGGGCAAAGCCTCAGATGAGAACTAATTGTCCTATGACTGATTGATAGTTTCCCTCCTGTTGTTACATATTGCCAGATGATGCACACTGTACACGCAACAGGAGGTAAGAGAGTCAATCAATTAGGGGAACAATTAGTTCCAGTTTTTACAATGTATTTGAGGTTGTAGATGAAATTGCCTGAAAATAATAAGAATGTTAGAGATCAGGGATGAAACCTAAAGAAATAAATTCATATTAAAACAAAGACAGAAGCCAGTTGACTCGCTCTTCTGCAGATGGGCCATGTTAATGCAATAACAATTAGAGTTTGGCAGCAATTCATTAATAGGCTGTCAAAGCTAGTCAGATTGTGTTCATGGTTTCGGAAGGCTACAGATTCTTATCTTTGACGTGGCGTGGCTGAAGAGTTGCTGGAAAGCTAAATGTGATTAATTACTTGCAAGGATGCAATCCTGTGAAGCCCCTTCTGTGGGTGCAAGGTTGAAAATAGGGGCAACCAAGCATTGCAATCGCATAGCTTCCTTGGCGTTCCATGTTTAATATAGTATATATCACATGCAAAAGTATTCCAAGGTTAATGGGATTGATGAACCTGTCCAAGGAGCATATGAGCCACCTTGTAGTAGAACAGCTTGATAGAACTCTTGGCTCACATAAGGCCTTAGATGTAGTGTTTGTTATAACCATCAAAATGTAAATTTTATGGGACAGAAGAAATTCAGACAGAGCTGGATTGATGTCCCAGGTGCTGAGTCTAAAGTCACGTCTCATGAAGAATAATGTGACAATCTGATCCTGACAGAGAATTAAGGTCCCTAGTCAAGAAAATGAGATAGGAGGCAGGAAGAAATGAATACTAATAGCCAATAATATTTCATTTAAGAGAAGGAAAATGGAATCCACTTGTTAATTTAATATGAATTGTTTCTTTTAAAGCAAAATATAAAGAGGAGTTTAAAGTCATCACTCCACAACAGCTTGTGCCTAGAGGCTAGCCTGAGACTGACTGGTCAAAGCTACCTCTCCCAGGATACAAGACCCTGATCAGTCCCATGTTGTTCGTTAGCTTGTCCAGAGTTCAGTAAGGGGATAAATAGGATATTGCTGGTATGTGTGGGGTGGGGTGGGGTGAGATGTGTGTGTGTGTGTGTGTGTGTGTGTGTGTGTGTGTGTGTGTGTGTGTGTGTGTGTGCTTGTCTTTAATAATTAAGACCCAAACAAGTTCTGAGAAGAATTATTTAGAGTTACTGAAATCCCATCCCTCAGAGATAATAGGTTTGGGGGGCTTCATATAGGGGAAGGGACAAGTAAAACATAGAAAATTACTTCTAAATTTCAACTTCAGGATAAGAAGGAATTTATCTCATTTATCTCATGCAAATTTTCCTAACAATCAGATCATGTCGAAATTTGTTACCAAAGTCTGTTTTGTAATTATATTCTAGAAATTAACTGGGAAGAAAAGCAAATTGATATTCTCAGCTCCTTATCTTTGCTATTTTAATGCTTATATCTACTTCCATTTTAATTAATTTTATTAATCCATTTAGTTAATGAATAAGTAAATCAGTATCATGGGGGAAAAACATCAGTTGCAGCAATGGTAGAGAATTGTTGATTCAGAAGTGACCACAGCTACCAAAGTGAACCTGTCAACATAGCTTTGCTGTTTTATTAATATTCTAATTTCTGTTTTATTGTTCTTCATAAAGCAAAATGTTTCACAGTTAATCTCTATGGTACTTTTGTTTCTAAGTTCTCTAAAGGACTTTTACTTGGCAGTTGCCAAGTATTTGAATATAAATGCAATACACTGAAAGCGAGTATTTTATTTATATAAATGGTTTCTTTATTTGTAGAATTACACAAAAATTATTTTTGAAACAGCAGGAGTCATATCTGGATGGTATTAGAATTTTATGCCAAAATCGAGTTGAACATTAATTTTGTGAGGTTTATTTGTTGTTCTGTTTTTAGGCAGTAGCATAAATGACTCTGGCTGTAAGTATCTGAGGTTAGAGATGCAGGAAGAAAAAGCTTTGCAAAACAAGATGTTAGAGATGACAAAATAGTTGTGTAGAGACTGGTACAGTTTTTCTTTCATTTTTATTCATAAATAAAACACTTAAATTTGAGGACATTAGTCACTTTCACTGATTGTTAATATATGATTTAGTACTAGCTTATACATGTAAGAGAGAAAATATTGAGAAATCATGGAGACTGACCCCTGGAGGAGGGGAAAACCAAATTAACTTTTGAAAAGCATCTTCCTCCTGATACCAGTTTATATTGTTCTATTACTGATTTCTAGTCTTCCCATACTGAGGAAGTGGCTTCAATCTTTAACCAACACCACCAAAAGAAGTGTCCTGTGACCGTCTGAGTTCTTTCAATGCAATTTTTTGAGACAGGGTTTCTCTGTGTAGCTTTGGAGACTGTCCTGGAACTCGCTCTGTAGACCAGGCTGGCCTCGAACTCACAGAGATCCACCTGCCTCTGCCTCCCGAGTGCTGGGATTAAAGGAGTGCACCACAAATGCCCGGCCTTTCAATGCATTTTAATACCACATCACACTGGTCTCTCCCACAAACTGTTTTATCATTCACAGCTGCGTGTGCAGTCTCTGATGATGGAGTTCTCCACGCTACCATCCCAATCAGCTAATATACGCAGCCTTCTCTCTAACACCTTCAACAAATTGCTGCCTAGACTCTCTCATTGTGATGAATAAAGGCGTGATTTTGCAACACTGAAGGCTGTGCATTCATTTCCTCTCTGCCAGCTGCCTTCTCTCTCTCTCCACTATCAGCATTTTGGGAATGAAAGATTCAATAATGATGTGTGCCCAGTATCTTGTAGACTTTCTGTCCAGTGCATCTTTAAAGCATGCCTCCATTCTCCTTATTAAAATGTCCCCTCACCTCTTTAAATACTGATTCTCCCCAAAACTGAGTGATCTGATATAACCTGTAAAACCCAGAAATGTGTTGAAATGTGTCCAACATCTGAAAATAAATGAAGATGGATGTGTGAACTTACCTAAGTTTGTACCATTTAGTCCTGTACAAAAGAGCAAGGCACAACTGGTTTATACAGAGAAGTGGATTTCATCCAAAACTTCACGCTCCTGCCATTGCCTAGTGTAGACTGAGACATGCTAAGTGTTGCAAAACTAAGGTTGCTGGAAGACAAAATTGTTACTTAAGTAGAAAATCACTACACGCTATAATTCTACAAATGCAGTAATAATACATAAAAGTTCTGATCATTTTCCTTCCCCTATATAAAACAAATGGTGCATTTTATATATTGGAGAAAAGAAAATGAAATATTCTCCTTAGGATAAATGGAACTTATATTCCATTTATAACTAACAGTGCTTATTCATGCTGTCCTCCGGCTATCACAGTGCTAAGAAAAATATGAAAAAGGACTAAGGATGTTAACTCTGGGCTCCATGAAAATACCTTAGTAAGTCAGAAATCCTAAGATGTTTCTGAAACATAGAAGACATTTTATAATCATTGATGACATCAGCAGATTTGGAGGAACAGCAAAGCAGAACTCCTTGCAACTCCAGAGAGAAGGCTCGTTGCTTTCCACATGGCCCTGGATATTCACAACTGTCCACTTGGAGAACCAGTGTGACACAGTAATACACTAACAAGGAAGTGCTGGCTCCAGGTTCAAGAGCAGTCCTAGGAGTCACTATGAGAATCTTTGAATGGATGGGAAAGAAGTAGGACCCCAACAGGAGGACCCAAAGAGAGGCATACTAGAGTGCTCTTATCTCAGAAGAATATAGCCTCTTCTATAGAGCCATTCAAGAGGTGTCCTCCTCACCTAGCACACAGAGGCCATTCCTGTCACCTGTTGGCTTTTCTAGAAGGAAGGGTATTCATTCATCACACATAATGTCACCTAAAGGAACCAGCCAAGGTATTTTTATTACTCGTGTTGCATCAGTGCAATCATTACTGACCAGCATGCCTATGGTGATGTATTATTCTCTTTCATTTCAGTAAAGGCATAAACACCAGTTCAGAATAGATGTGATACCCACCCATCTCTAAATCAAGGGAAGATGGTAGCATGACAGAATCCTCTAAAACTGGTCAAACTATCACCCTGTTTGATTGGTAGGGTGCTCTTAACTCCACCACACCCCTTGAGAAGATTCCCCCCTCTCTTTAATGAATTTTACAGTATTTTTAAAACCCTAATTCTGATATTTCATTTTGAACTTTTCTCCCTTTATGAATGTGTGCTTTTTACTCTAAAAGCTTTAAACTTTGTAATAGAGCTGAATCGGTTTAGCATGACAATTATGGCATGAGGTAACCTTTTACGTTTTTTGTTTTCAACATTTATTCATTTAGTTTGAGTGTGAATGTGTGTATGTGAGACAGAAAGAGACACAGAGAGAGAACCATGATACACATGATGTCAAAACAACTTTGGGAGTTGATTTTTTTTTCATTTTATCATGTGAGTCCCAGGGGTCAAGCTCAGGTCATCAGTCTTGGTCATGGAGTTATTACCTACCAAAACATGGTATGGGCCTTCTTTAAGTTTTATATATTCTAGTTTGATTTTGTAATTTTAATGTAGTTGTATTAGTAGCAATTTCTTCTCTCTCCTTTTCTTTTAAAGGGTAAAACTTTGTCAAAGTTTTTAGTCATTTTTATTTAATCATCTTTCTTGATTTTTGTCTTTGATTGCAAAAGCTACTGAGTGGTTTCTAGGAACCTTATCACTGGTAAACAAGTAGAACTTTATTGAGTCATACCTCTTAATTCATTCATATTTCACCTCCTAAAATACAGCATGACTTTTAGCTGATTAATCAACACTCATATTTTATTCATGCTATCAGCATATTTTTACCATAATAAAGATGTTCATCTATCTATACTCTGATATTAAGGTATGAATTTATAATGGTATCTCCTCACTCATAAATGTCTCCTTAGCCACTTGGCTATTAATTTAGGTTCAGCTACATGTGTTACCTATTCTGAAGAAAAACAGTTACACATAGAGGCAAGAAAAATATCTGGCTAAATATGAATGTTTTCTTGAATACATGAAAATGATGCCACATACACTTCACAGTTTGGAACCTGACTGAAGGTGTAAACTTGAAATTTGAAAAGTCAGCAACCTTGGTTTTCCAATAGAAAATGCCACAGATTCTCCCTGTATCTATTGCTTTTGTTAGATAGAGCCAGTGCCTACTTGTGGATGTTTAAAACTAGAGTAAGGACACATTTTAATAGCTTTTAAGTTTTCAAATTTATCATTCAAAGAAGATGTTTGTCACCCTTAAGGCTTTAGATCCACTTTTAGTTTTAGTTTCCATGTAGGTACTAACATCAGTTTGTTGATAAATAAGTATGGGGAAATTGTCTAAAGAGATGAGCAAGCCACCTACGGAATAGCTCATATTAATACAATTTCAGTGCTTATGCTTACTAAATGCGAAATGAAAAGGCACCTTAGCTCCCCTGTGGGGCTCTTATCAGCAAGCCAGCCTGCTCTGAACACTGATGAGTGGGTGTGTTCAGAGCAATCTTCAAACAGAAACCATTTCTATCTAAATCCTTCCTTTGAAGAACTGCAAAACAAAACACGTTCATTAGTCTGTTTATTGAGTGCCCCATATGGGGACAGCTATTGTCCTAAAGAAAGCACAAGTGTATAAACCATAATCTTTTATCAGTTACTGTTTCTTCAAAGTATTGCTTCAGTGTGCAATCCTGATGTAATTATATTTTATAGGAAGTTTGTTCATTTTTTTCCTTTTGTTGAAATGAACTTTTTTCTTCACATAATATATCCTGATTACAGTTTACCCTGCCTCTAGTCCTCCAAGTTCCTCCCTACATGTCCTCCAATCCAGATCCCCATCCCCTTTCTGTCTCCATTAGAAAAGAAACCGACTTCTAAGGGATAATAATAAAATAAACCCTAAACTAAAATGTCAAAATAGGACAGAACAAACAAACAGAAAGGAAAGAGTCCAAGAAATAGATATAGATACAGAGACCCACAGTTTGCACACTATTAGGAATCCCATAGAAACAATACACTCAAAGCTATAATATATACACAAAAGAATTATATAATAAGAAGAGAGAAAAATAAAACCAAAAATATATAAATAAAATTAATAAAAATAGGATAGAATTTTATAAAAGAAAAAGAAATAAATGCCCTGACATGACATTATAAAGCAAGAAATTCCAAAGATACCGTTGAGTTCATATTCTGTTGACCATCTACTGCTGGGCATGAAGCCCATCCTTAATTCCCTTGGAGTAAACTAAATTTTCTTTGGTAAGTGGTTATCAGTTGGAGATAGCTTTTGGGTTTGGGGTGGGGGCTTGTTTCTACTTCTCCTTTCAGCTCTAGGACCCCATCTGGTCCTAGACAGGCCTCAGTCCTTCTGAGTTCATATAAGCTTTGTTCATGTTGATTTAGAAGGCTTTGGTCTCTTGATGCCCTCCATTTACTCTGGCTCTAACAATCTTTCCACCACCTGTTTTGCTGTGTCTCTTTAATATCGAGGGGAGGGGAATTTGATGGAGATAGCACATGTTAGGGCCGATTGTTCCAAGGTGTCTCTCTCTGCATGATATCCAGCTGTGGGTCTCTGTATTTGTTCCCATCTGCTACAGGAGGAAGCTTCTCTGATGATAGCTGAGCAAGGCACTGATCTATGAGTACAGTAGAATGTCACTAGGAGACATTTTATGGCTACATTTTTTTTTCTTTTTAGAACAGAAGTATTTCATTTTACCCTACATCTCTGGGTTATCTAGTCTCAGGCTCTTTGTCACCCAAGCACTGGTGGCCATGAGTTCCATCTCTGGGAATGGGCCTTAAGCCAAATCAGATATTGGTTGGTTATTCCCACAAGTTTTGAGCCAGCATGTTTTGCAGACTGCCACCATAGTGGATCAAAGGCATTATGCCTGGGTTGGTATTAAAGTTTCTCCTTTGGTAGAGTGCAGAGTACCTTCCTATATCAAAGACACTAGCAGGTAGTAGTATAGGTATAGACACCAACTCTACTTCTCCATGTTCAATAAGTTGTGTAGATGTTGTCTTTAGCAATGGGTCCTTGCTATCTGTTTGTAGAGAATAACCTATAATCTTGGCAACAGCCTGGATTGTTTGTGATTTCCCATGGAATCCCTTTTGCCAAAAACTCGATTAGATAAAACCCAATCCCAGTAATGGGAACTTCATTTGGGCACAAGAGCTGTCCAGTTTGGGCTCTATCTCCCCTATTATTTGACAAATTTGTTGGGATCACCTTCATATATAGATAAATGTGTTTTAGGAAGCTTTTACTGTATTAGGTTTCTATACAGCTCTTAATTTTAGCTATTTGTCCCCACACATTCACCCTTGTGCCCATCTCCCCTCTCTTCCCCTGCCCTCCTTATTTGATCCTAATGTTCAAGTCACCATGCATCCATCTATAACTATTTATCCTACTTGTCTCATACTTTATACTTAACTTCTGTGGTTCTACAGATTATAATTTGATTATCATCTATTTAACAGCTAATATGCACATATCCACAAATACATACCATATTTGTCTTTGTGGGTATAGGTACTACACTTAAGATGATGTTTTCTATAGTTGCATCCATTGACTTGTGAATTTCATTTCATTATTTCACTTTTTTAATGGATGAGTAATATTCCATTGTGAAAATATACTACATTTTCTTTATGTGTTCATCAGTTATGGGGCATCTAGATTCTTTTCAGTTACTACCTATTATGAATAGAGCAGCAGCTAACATGTATGAGAGAGATAGTCTCTGTGGAAGGATCTAGCATTCTTTGGGTATATGCCCAAAAGTAGTATAGCTGGATGGATTCCCATTTTCCCGAGAAACTGCCACACTGATTAGCACAATGACTGTACAAGTTTACACTCCCACCAGCAATGGATGAGTACTAATTCTCCTCCCTCCACATCCTCACCACTGTGAGCTGGCACTAGTTGTATTGATCTTAGCCATCTTGATAGGTGTTAGATGAAATCTCAAAGTAGTTTTAATTTGCATTTCCCTGATGACTAAGAATGTTGAACATTTAAGTATTTCTCAGCCATTTGAGTTTCCTCCATTGTTAATTCTGTGTTTACAGCTGTACTTTAGATTTTAAATTGGGTTATTTGTTTTCTTGATACCTAGTTTTTTTCATGAGTTCTTAATATATTTTATAAATTAATCCTCTGTCCAGTGTATAATTGGTAAAATTCTTTTCTTTCTTGATTCTGTAGGCTGCTACTCTGTCTGAATGGTGTGATGTTCTCTGCTATGCAGAGTTTTGTCAGTTTCATGAGGTCATATTAACTGTTGATCTTAGTACCTGTGCCAAAGGTGTTCTGTTCAGAAAGTCTTTTCCTGTGTCAATGAGTTCAAGATAATTGGATTTTTCTCTTCTATCAAGTAAAATGTATCTGGTTTCATATTACGGTCTTTGAACCACCTGGAGTAGACTTTTGTGCAGGGTGGTAAGTATACATACATCTATTCGGATTCTTCTACATGCAGCTGTCTAGTTTGGCCAGCACTATTTGTTGTGAAACTTTTGTTTCAGTGTGTATTTCTAGCTTCTTTATCAAAACTCAGATGTCTGGAGGTGTGTGGGTTTATGTCTGGATCTTTGGTTTGATTCCATTGATCAGCATATCTGTTTTTGTGCCAATGTCATGTTGTTTTATTGCTATAATTCTGTAGTATACAGTTTGAGGTTGAGAAAAGTAATACCTCTAAAAGTTCTTTTATTATTCAGGATTGTTTTATCTATCTTGGGTGTTTTATGTTTCTGTATGGAGCTGAAAATAATCCTTTCAAGATCTTTGAATAATGATGTTGGAATCTTGATAGAGATTACATTGAATATGTAGATTGCTTTTGGTAGAATGGCCATTTTTGCTATGCTAACATAGCATGGGCAGTTGTTCCAAAATTTGTTCTTTATATCTCTTATTTGTTCTTTGACAATTTCAAATATGTCTATAACATGTCTTGACCTGACCATTATTTTAAAACCACTTTCTTAAAGTGATGCAATCTCAGTTTGTCAAGAGGAAAAAGGCATAAGAATCTTGATGGATGCATTTCAAATTTATGAAAGCTTGACTCATTGCAGAGATAGAATACAAATTGCTTCTTGTTAGGAAACAAAGCAAAAGAAGCATGAGAAGGAAAAAAGAACGAGAGAGCCTCCTAAGAAGTACTTGAAGGCTATACCCCTAGTAGTCACACATAGATATCTGATGTTACAATGTTTTTCTCAGTTAAACTTTGTGATTTGCTTCTAAATTGTTCCCAGTAAAGTATAACTGTACATTGCCATGTAATACATTTTCATTGATGATGAACACGTTAAAAGGTTAAATATTGAAGTTAAATATTATGTAACAAAATGGATCCTTCTCTAAACGCTTTTCAGCATTTAAATGAAGGGAAACTAGTCACAAACCAATTTTCTTATATTTCCTATCAACACAGTTCTTACTTACCTAGCATATGGGCAGGTTGCAGGGCACTACGCCTTACCATAAATTATAAACTCAATGTATGGAACAGTCTCTAAATAAAAAATGGGTTGACTATCTCAAAAGCCTGTTGAGACTCTGAAGCTAAGAGTCAGAGGCACACACAAGAAAAGAGCATTTGGAAGAAATTAAATTACCAAAACATAGCATAAAATAAGCCTAGAAGAAAAGTAGATGTTTGGATTGTTATTGTGGGGGTCAGCTTGTACCATGTTTATACACACTAGCTCCTGGATGCAAGCAACAGAGAGGGGCACATAAACTGGGCTGAGCCTTAGGGAAGTGTATTGCCTTTTTTGCAAGTCCCAAGGTGAGAGGTGGTTAGTTAGTGATGCGACTCAACATCACTACCAACATTCAACTCTGCCATCCATAAAGTATCATGTGCACAGCAGTTCTGGGTTCCCGAACAATCACAGTACCAACCAGCAGAGAGGTATTGATTTCTGTGGCTATCTTCATGCCTAGAGTTAGAAAAGGTTCTCAGAAGGAACCCAGCATATGTCTTCTTATATCACAGCATACTCAAATTGTATCCCACTTCCAGAGCAACCATGGGTAAAAATGAACCCCGTTATCATGACTGACACGTGAATTAAGACTTCCCTATGATATGTGAGGAGGTTATCTCCCTACAACCACAGCTATCTATAAACAACAACAAAACAATGTGTTTGTTCTAAATTATAGGGAAGGGATGGGCTATTCTGTAGATTTCGGATAATGTTTGTTTATGTTTTGTGTTCACAAATATGCACTGACATAATAGAAGGTAGAATTTGAGAAAGAAGCAAAATTGATACCTTTCATACTCCAAAGCTGAGATATTTAGAATACAGACATGAACAGCACTAAATTCTCAGTTTCTGTGTAGCCCTCTCAGTAATTTTCTATGCAATGTGTTTCTCTCAATACAGTCTCCCACAATAATTTCTATAGCCAATAACTCCAACTCTGCGCTTTTCTTTCTCCACAGGTCTGAGAGATATTCATTATACTTATCTTCATTTAAAACAGGGTGAGGATTATTCAGAACACTTCGTATCATATTGGACACATTATAGGCACATAATTTATTAAATCAACATTTATTTCCTCACTAGTAAGCAAATTTCATGGACTATGAAACTAGCCTAGTTCAGTACAAAACTTAGCTCTGTCACTCACTAGCTGTGCAACCTTTGGCAGAACTTCTCATCCTTAACACAAAAATGGTAACATTCCCTGATTTATAAAGTTTATTTGTAAATATCAGGTGCACTTATATGCTGAATACTTTTAAGCTACCTGAATATTGCATTTTAGTAAATATTGTATACCTTTGTTTATTAACATACTATTTCAAACTGGAAGACTTGAACATTTTTACAGCCATTGAGTTTACCACAATTGGAACTGTGGATCGATTTTGAAGCTTTGCTTCACTGTGTGACAAAACAATGACAGTTTGAGCAGTTTGATAAAAGAGGGCTTTGTGCTATGAGCTTAGATTTTTCTCTCAAGTGCCTGCAGTTCAGAAACAGTGAGAGTTCATAGCCGAGCTTCAACAAAGCAAGGGAGAATGGGAATTCCAAATCATTTATCTGCAGTTTCTATGGAAAGCATTTTGAGAGTCAATTGGCTCCAACCAGCTAACCTGTGTTTCTTCAAAGACTGCCAAAGCATCTAATTTTATATTACTACACAAAACTGAAAGGGTAGTTTCAACTAATATTGTACTTTGGTGCACATAAAATTGATCAATGGAAGATGTCAACTCCAAAAGAAATAGTGAACAACAGCAAAGATAAAATAAAAACATGGTTTTCAGCCACAGTGGGGTAAACACAAATTTAGAATTGTTTTTATTTTCCTCTCAGTTTTCATGGCCATCTTTCCTATCAACTATAAGGAGGGGAAGAAGGAAGAAAGGAAGGAAGAGGGAGGGAGAAAGAGAGAGCGGGAGGGAGAAAAGGGAAATCTGGAACTTTACCATTTTTATGGCACTATACAATGTACTTGAAATCTCTCCAATACATTTGAAAGCTATTCTGATTTTTCCTTTTTGACCACAACCTTGTCTTTCTAGCTGAAACGTAGGGAGACCCATTAAAAGCACAAATATTCTCCAGTATGAACTAGCAATTTAAAAACATGTGTGGTTTTTTGAAGCTTCAGTAATAAAATATTTTTTAAAATAGAAATGTTAATTTTATGAATTCATTATGAATGCTTTTTGAAACAGCTCTAATGTCCTATGTTTTCAGAGATTTGTGTCCTTATTGTAGGGGAGTTTTCAGGTTTATAAAAGATGTCTTGACTTTTTTGTCATTATAGTTGAATATTTTGGTTTTGACTTAGGTATTTGGCTTATTATTTCAGTCCCTATTATATTGATCTGAGAGAAAAACTAATGTACCAATGAATATAATTTTATTTTAACTAATTCCTATAAAATTTATGCTGTTTAAAATCACTAAACATAATAGAGAGAATGAGATACTAAGGTTGTTCAAATTTTTATGAAGCTTATCACCTCATAATAATTGATAAATAATGTTCATTTTTCATCTCCTGGTTTGACTCTAAGAAATCATTAATTATAAAATTCACTATCAATTTATATTCCCTTACTAGAAATGATTGCAAAATAAATCACGCCAATATAAATTCATAGCACTGAATTTTATGTTTATCAAAAGATCTCAGATTTCTTTAAACATTTTTAACTTTGTAGCAATCTTGTAAACACCGTAAAAGGGAAAAAAAATCTTCCTTGTGTTGCTAGGCAGGCTACACCCCTGCCCCTAGGCACCGCCCCTGTGGGGGCCTGTTCCCTCCCTTTTGCACCAGGCTCCACCTCTACCCACTAGGTCATGCCCCTATGGACCCTCCCCTGTGCCCCAGGCTCCACCCCTAGGCCCCGCCCCTCTGACACATGGACCTTCCCCTGTGCCCCAGGCTCCACCCCAGGCCCCGCCCCTCTGGCACATGGACCCTCCCCTGTGCCCCAGGCTCCACCCCGGTGCGCAAGGCCCCCTGGGAAGGCTGCCTCTGATCCGAGGAAGATGGCGGTGCGGATGATACGGAAGGTGCTGGCGGTTCATCTTGAGTCTGACGCTTTCCTGGTTTGTCTCAATCACGCCCTGAGCACAGAGAAAGAGGAGGTGATGGGTCTGTGTATTGGGGAGTTGAGTGATGACGCGAGGAGTGACTCCAAATTTATACACGCGGAAACTGAGGCGCACGCAGTTGCAGAAAAGATGGATGCCACCGGAATTGTTCACATCCATTCCGTCATTATCTTGCAACGTTCTGACAAGACAAAGGACCGAGTCGAGATTTCTCCAGAGCAACTGTCTGCAGCCTCAATCGAGGCAGAAAGGTCAGCTGAACAAACAGGTCGTCCCCTGAGAATTGTGGGCTGGTACCATTCCCACCCTCATATCACCGTTTGGCCTTCCCATATCGATGTCCATACACAAGCCATGTACCAGATGATGGATCAAGGCTTCGTAGGACTGATCTTTGCTTGTTTCATAGAAGACAAAACCACAAAGACTGGTCGGGTTCTCTACACTTGCTTCCAATCTGTACAAGACCCAAAGAGCTTAGGATATGAGAGAATTGAAATCCCAATTCATATTGTACCTCATACCACCATTGGCAAAGCGTGCCTCACCTCAGCAGTAGAGCTGCCGAGGATCCTGTGTCAGGAGGAACAAGATGAATATAGGAGGATTCACAAACTTACACATCTGGATTCCTTAACCAAGATCCATAATGGCTCGGTGTTCACCAAGCATTTGTGCACTCAGATATCCACAGTCTGTGGACCCCTGCTGCAGTGGTTGGAGAACAGATTAGAACAAAACCAGCAGCATTTGCAGGAGTTGGAACAAGAAAAGGAAAGCCTTATGGAGGAGCTGTCTTCCCTAGATTAAAGCAGGAGGACAGAAACGGGCAGATGAAAATACTTGGCATACAATTTATAAACTAAATTAATTTTGAAGAAGATAAAGTTGGAGGACTCGCATTATGTAACTTCAAGACTTCGTATAAAGCTACAGTAGTGAAGGTACTATGATATTCACAGAAGACTAGACATATAAATCAAAGGAACAGAAAAGAAAATCCAGAAATAAACCCACGATTATATGGCTCACTAATTTTGACAAAGTATAAAAGTGATTCAAGGAAGAAAGGGCATTCATTTTAGTAAATTGAACTTACACAGACCAACAAAATAAATTCCAGCTGTACCTCACAAATATTTCATGGATTTAATGTAAGACAGAAAACCTTTTAGAAAAATATATGAGAAAAATCTTCAGGAGGCAAGTTTTTAAACTTCAGCTCACAAAGACAATCCCAAAGAAAACAAAGTAGATATATTGGATTTTGCCAAAGCTAAAATTTTATTTTGTAAGGAAAGAAAAAGGAGAATAAGAAGATAGGAAATTACTTGCAACCCTTGTAGTATCTGATATCTGATAAATATGGAAAAATAAAGTATGATCAAAACTCAAAAATAAACAACCCAAGTAGGAAATAAAAAGAAATAGACATTTTCACCAAAGAAGAAATATAGATGGCAGTGGATGTTATAAAAATATGTTGAACTTCATAAGTCATTGAGGAATGCAAATTAAAACCAAAGTATGGTGTGACATATACTTAACAGGAGTGCTAAAGAGATAATAGTGAAAATGCCAAATACTGTTAGGAAAGTAAACTGTATTTCTCAAACACAATGACAATGGAAATATTTTTTAAGTTAAATATACACTTTACATAAAACCAAGCAGTTGCACTGCCTGGGCACAAAATCTTTGACAAAAAAAATTTGTAGCAGTTTTATTTGACATAGCCAAATGTTCTGCAGTGGGTAAGTAGTTAAACAGATAATTCCTACCATGGAATATTACTCTGTAGTTAAAGGAGCTGAGTACTAAGATACACAACTAAGATGAGCCTTGGGATGTAGTATAGAAAATAGAAAAAGAAAGGTAATTGCAAAAGGTTACTTGCTGTACAGTTGCATTTCTATAGCATTGTTGAAATACCAGAACTATGGAGAGGGAGTAACAGATTAATGATTTCCAGGGTTTGGGACTGCACAGACATGTATTATTATGACATTATGGAATAAGAGTTCATTTGTACTGATAAAATAGTTTTTTGTATCTTGCTTCTAGTGTTCAGTATATAAAACTATTCCTGTGCTAATATTGTATAGATTTATGTACACAGACAGTAATTAGTGTAAAGTCTAGTGGCCATGAATGTTATAACATTGTCATAATGTTGGTTTTGAAGTTATGCAGTTGTAGATCTTACAACTAGGAGAAACTGAATATAGGATTTGTGGGATTTTTGTACTATTTTTATAATTTCTGATACATCTATAATTATTGTAAAATAAAATATATTTAACACAAAAGAGAGCTAGGATAGAGCATTTCAGTTACTAGTGCCTCCAAAATGTTGCAAACTACTTGACTCTCATTCTGCTAGTGTTTCTGGCACATGCTGACACAGGTAGGCTTCAGACAGCAAACAGGATTCACTACCTTTGCTTAGGTTCCACCAAAACGATTCATAGCATGGACCATTGCTGAGAATGGCAACCACCTTAAGCATACCCAGTCAAGCAGCAGCTTATCCTGGCGGAGAGCGAAAGTGAGATGCCATAAAATCTAAGAAAACTCTCACTTCAGACACACGAAAGTGTGAAAATATGTATCGTAAAAGAATGTATTCTGTTGAGTGTTCAGTCTATTATATTACCCAGTGTTCTTTCTAAGGTATGTAACAGGAGCCTCACATCACTCAATAGTGTCAGCAGTCTACCACACAAAACAGTTAGGGATAAAAATATAACCTTAGTAACAAAATTTGCCTGGGTTTTGCATATAAATTGCTCCAGAAACAAGCAAGCTTAGGGAACCCACATATTTGGGTTTATTTCTTGTTCTGCTTTCTGGGTCCTGTGGTGCAAATATGTAGAGAACTGTAAGTGTGGTGTTACCATTTGAGGATCCTTTGTACTGAAACTCAAAGGGATCTGATAGAATCAAGCCATGCAACTGGTGGTGTGCGAGGGGACAGCCTTCATTATAGCAGCTGGGTGAGACATCTGTGTTGGAATCCTGACTCAACAAAGCATATGTGTTCTTTCTTGTGTGTATGTTCTGGGCACTTCAGAGAATTTCATAACTTACATGCTTAGATATGATTTTTTTCTTTTTTTCTTTTTGGTTTTTCGAGGCAGGGTTTCTCTGTCTTGTTTTGGAGGCTGTCCTGGAACTCTCTCTGTAGACCAGGCTGACCTTGAACTCACAGAGATCCGCCTGCCTCTGCCTCCCTCCTGAGTGCTGGGATTAAAGGCGTGCCCCACCAACGCCCATTAGATATGATTTTTAATTGTCCTGACTACTCTGTTCATTCGTTATTATTATTATTGTAGATGCATGTTTGTATTCTTGGCCTGACTACATTGTTCATTCATTATTATTATTATTGTAGATGCATGTTTGTATTCTTGGCCTGACTACATTGTTCATTCATTATTATTATTGTTGTAGATGCATGTTTGTATTCTAATGAGGGAGAAAAAGAAAGGGTGTGGACTTGGGTGGGTAGGATCTGTGAGGACACTGGAAGGGGAAACTGTAATGCTGCAGTCAAACTATATTGTATAAAAATACCTATTTTCAATTAAAAATAATTTTAAAAGATGGCTCAGTGTGTTAAAGGTGCTTCCTCCAAACCTGAAATCCTGAGTTCAATCACTGGGGCTTACATGACAGAAATAAAGAATCAAACACTACAAGTTGTCCTCTGATGTCCATGTACATATGCTATGACATATATGGCTCCACACCTCATGCACACACACACTAATACATACATACATAAATTTTAAAATAAAAAACAACATGGTTATTGTAAGGAATTAATGGTAAAACATATGTGGTACAGTTAGAGAACTGCTTCATACATAGCAAGATTTACGTTTGTGTAATTGTTGTATATTGACCTCAGACCTGTGTGGAAAAAGAGCCTGATCCCTCCTTAAATCTGCTATGATATGACTATGGCCATATGCCTTTCCCATGATCAGAGCCCATGGAAAGGGCTGAGGAGGGGCTACTGATGGGCCAACACTGGGATTTGTGTCTTGACTACATCTCACACACACCACCTACACCGTTTAGGGTCAGGTGTATCTTTCTTTACAGAAAGTAAAGTTAAGGTTAAAACAGAAAAAGGAAAGAGGGAAAAGAAAGAAAAGATTGGTGCTTTAGATACATTGGGGCAGCTTGTCAGTAAACTAGAAATGACACTTTTTGAATAGGACTTTAATTTCTCTTTGTATTTTGTGTGGAAACTTGTATCAGTGTTTTCCAACACTTCTCCCTCCTTTTAATCTGACCCTTTTATTGTATCTGCCACCAGAAACAGCCCCGACCCACCATAACAGAGTCCTGTAATCTGCTTCCCTCTTGCATCTCCCAAGAAAATGTATTCATCTGAATTGCGGAGAAGATGCACCTTGAGGCTGACATTCAAACACCTGCAAATTTGTGAGGGAGTTTCATATGCTATGAGGCTTCACTTACTGCTTAAGAGTCCTCCGGCAAGGGAAGAATTTAAGTGAAAATGTTGACAGTAGTTCATTATTTTTCCAAATTCCTTCAGAGCGAGCATGATCTTATTCCCTGGGAACCTTAAGTGGGTTTGACACAATTCAGTAAAGAATGATTTCTATATGAAGTTCTAAAGGAAGAACAGAAATGCATTACAACGGGCAAAGGCTGAGGCAAGAGATGGGTTTGTGTATCAACTTCTGCTTGTGATAGGATTGTAGTGGTCTTTAGGGAAGAGAGATTGACAGGCGAGTTCCTCATGGCCAACTCCAGTTTTATGGGGGAAATCTTTGGCTGTGTCTGTCAGCATCTAGTACTCTCTGAACATAGTATAAAGTGTGTGATGCCTTACTGGAACTGAGTATTGAAATAGGGCCAAGATGGATGCATGGGCACCTACATTGGCTTCATACTGCTCTATGACACTGATGAAGTAAATTCCCTAAATTCTGTTCTCCTCCTCTAATACAGAACAGCCTGTTTTCTCATTTCTCCTGGACTGTTTTTAATGATCAGTCCAAAAATAACTTGGATCTTATGTATTCAAGTACTTTCTTTGGAAATCTTTTTGATAATTCCTTGCCCTTTTCTTTGACCTTGAATGTTATATTCTTTGATTATACAAACAATACTTAAATAGATATGGAAATAGTGATTTACATAAAAATAATTATGTTTATACAGTATTATAAAATAGCTCACTATATTATTTGAGAAATCTATACTGAGTTTTACATCTAAAGATAGATATAATTAAGGTCTTAAAAAGAATAAATATAAGAGAATGGAGGTTATGATAACAAGAATGGTCTGATTTTCTTCAAGTTATGCCACAAAATATTAACCTTTATGACACCTCACTATTTTGTCTGTATTGTATTTCAACCAATGGCCATTTTGTATACTTTCACTTCACCATTTATTGCTGAGATTTAGTTTGTGTTTGAAAGTGTTTTCTTTTTTTGGTTTGTTTGTTTTTCGAGACTGGGTTTCTCTGTATTGTTTTGGAGGCTGTCCTGGAACTCGCTCTGTAGAGCAGGCTGGCCTTGAACTCATAGAGATCCACCTGCCTCTGCCTCCTGAGTACTGGTATTAAAGGCGTGTGCCACCTATCTTGAAAGTGCTTTCAATCCTGTACCTGTATACTAAACTAATACTGTAGGATCAGTTTTCATAAGAACAAACTATTTTAAAGGTATTTTTGTAAAATAACTCAGATTTATACCATATTGAGAATATAAACACAGTATAGTGTTTCTCAGCCTTCCTAGTGCTGTGGTCATTTAATACAGTTCCTCATCTTGTGGTGACCTCGAACCATAAAATTATTTCATTGGTATTTCATAACTGTAATCTTTCCATTGTTTTGAATAGATATGTAATATAATATATAATAGATATGTAAATATCTATTATGCAGAATGTCTGATATGCATACCCCAAAGAGATCACTACTCACAGGTTGAGAACCATTGACATGGGAGAAGGTGAAAATTCTGCCAGAAATTTAGCATCTTTGAATCTATCTTTCCAACCTCTTTCTATGAGAATCCTTTATTTATAAACAAGACACAATTTGTGTAATGTCTCACAACCTATATTTTTCAGCTAATACTCCCTTGTGCTTTCAAGTTTCTAGCTGTTTAAGACAAGGTCAATACTATTATTTTATAGGTCACCACAATTAATTTACTGTGAGGTCATTTCTGATATTATAGTTTCTATACGTGTCTTCATATTAAGTTGTATATCAGCAATTCTTTATCAGTGATTCCTAGGATAAGGATGAACGCTTCCACCTTCCATAGATTTTGATATATTCTGTTATCTTTGGTCCCTGGAGCATGTTTCTCTTCTGCATTTCCTCCCAATTATCCAGTTCCTTGTATGCTGACCTTTGCTATTAATATTTAGCCAAAATTTTAAGTGAATATATCCTTTTTTGGTTTTTCAAGACAGGGATTCTCTGTATTGCTTTGGAGCCTTTCCTGGAACTCGTTCTGTAGACAAGGCTGGCCTCAAACTCACAGAGATCTGCCTGCCTCTACTTCCCAAGTGCTGGGATTAAAGGTGTATGTCACCAATGCCTGGCTTATATCCTTGTTACTTTAATTTTCAGTTTTGTATTATAGAGGAGGAATTGATTGGGCTATCTTTCTTTGTTTTAGAAGAGATTTTATGTTTCTATCCAATAATAGGGATTTTTTAAAATTCCAGTGTGCTAAAATTTTGTTCTCACAAGCTAAATGACTATGCATATAAAATTAAGCAATCTGTTTCCTAGTAGTAAGATAACATGCATTTTCCATTCCTTAGTAAATAGATTCAAAAGAAAAATCATAAATGCCCCAGTACTGTACTGGTCCTATAATGTTAGACTAGCAGAAAAGACTAGATCAGAGAAAGTCTGTGTAGGGCAAATGGCTTAGGTATGAAAGCCCCATCTCAGTTTCATTATATTTTTATTGAAAATACTTTTTTCATACCATATTCCCTTATTCCTCACAAATCATACCAACCTCTCCACCCCATCCAACTCTGTGCCCCCCATCTCAAACAAACAGGCAAATAAAAAAGGCAAACAAAATGAATAAACTAATAAAGCAAGAATAAACACACCCACAAAACCCAGTTAGTGGTGATTAAGAAGAGACCAGCATTATTGGTGTGAAATCTTCCAGGAAGTGCTTTCTCAGGGTCAGTGCACATAAGCCCTGTTTCAGAGATGCCTTTGGCTGTATCTCATTCTGGCCAGAATTTGGTCACGTGTAAGAATCTCCCAGATGATCCTGGTTTTGAGAGATGAGAGGACCATAGAGAACAGCTGAGGATTGGCACTGTGAGCAGCCAGTAGAGGCCACGGGTGAATGCACAGCCTCAGCAGTAATTGAAGGTCCAGGATTGGAGGGGCCTTTCAGAGAAGGTGAGGCTCAACACCATGAAGAGACTAAGACAGTCTGGCTATTGGCAGAAGTGCAGCCCAGCTGCAATAGGAGACTCCAGAATTTTGCAGATACCAGGCGACCTGACCTCAGCCTGAGACTCAATGTGTGTTGTGGCAAGCTCTTTGGAGTCAAGAAGATGGTAAATGAATCACAGACATTGGACACTAAGTTATTTGCACTGTTAGAGTTCATTTTACTTTATTCAGATAGTGACTATACCTGGTTCTTCCCTTTTGGAATAAAAAAGTAACTTACTTTGATTTTACAGGAACCCATAGTCGAAAGATAGAAGTTTTAAAGAGACCTTGTGTTTTTTTAATAGACTTTAAAATGATTTTTGAACTTTTTGGGGGGGTGGGGTTGAGATAGGGTTTCTCTGTATAGTTTTGGAGGCTGTACTTGCTCTGTAGACCAGGCTGACCTTGAACTCACAGAGATCCACCTCCCTCTGCCTCCCAAGTGCTGGGATTAAAGGTGCGTGCCACCAACACCCAGCAAGATTGAACTTTTAAAATATTCAAATTTGAAAAGCTGGGAGTTTTAAGGCTTTAATGTGTTTTATATTGCAACATTTCTTATTTCAAGATCTGGGGGATAAATGCAAAAGGAAAAGTTGGTGTCGACTAATGTATTGGTGTGTCAAGTTAACAAGGGGTCAAGTGTCCTGGCTAGTTTTTATGTCAACTTAACACAAGCCAGAGTCATCTGAAAGGAGGGAACCTCTGATGGGGGAAGTCCTTCAGTGTGTATATGTTTGTCCTATTGGTTGATAAATAAAGCACTGCTGGCCAATAGGGATGCAAGATAAGTGGGACTAGGAGAAGTGGAACATTCTGGGAAACAGAGGCACAGTCAGTCACCATGTAGGACACAAGAGAAGTAAGATGTCCGGACCCTTTCGCCCGTAAGAGAAGACCGTGTGGAAATACTCAGATTAGTAGTTTTGTGTTAATAATTAAGTCAGAGCTAGCCAACAAAAAACCGTAGCAAATGGCCAACAGCTTCATAATTAATATAGTGTCCTGCATCCTCTTTTGGGACTGACACAGCTCTGGGACCAGGCTAGCGGGAAGAAATCTCCTTACAAACCTCAACTGAGAAAATGCCTCCATAAGATCCAGCTATGGGGCAGTTTCTATTAGTGATGGATGTGGGAGGGTTTAGCCCTTTGTGGCTGGGGACACTTCTGGATTGGTCCTGGGTTCTATGAGAAAGCAGGCTGAGCAAGCCATGAGGATAAAACCAGTAAGCAGCTCTCCTCTGTGGCCTCTTCAGTGCTTCCTGCCTCCGGGTCCCTGCCTGTTTGAGTTCCTGTCCCGACTTCCTTTGATGATGAACACTAATATGAGAGTGTAAGCCAAATAAACCCTTTCCTCTCTAGGTTGATTCTAGTCCTGTTTCATCACAGAAATAGTCACACTGAGTAAGACAAAAAGCAAGATTTATTTCTTCCCGCTTTGTAAGGGTAGAATTGAGAGGGCAGATGTCTTTTTAAATTCACCTACCTGGAGAGAAAGATCACAGTTACTGCCTTCGCAATTCAAAGCCAAAATGTTTTCATTTACAACCACAGAATTAATTGAATTCTCTCCTTCAAAGCTAAATAAGCATTTAAATATGATTGACTGAGTGAATTTGATAAAATAATTGAGTAAGATATTAAAGCTAGGTGAATTTAAATAATTAAGCAGACAAACCCTGTTTATTTATCAGTATCTTGATATATGGAGTCAATTATGCCACATTTACAGTGATCTAAAAATACCACCTAGCAGAACAAGTAAATTATTGATCAGAGTGTCTCCTACAGTAAAGGTCAAAAAATGACTAGGGAAAACTTACCCTTGATATGAGACTCAAGGCATTTACTACATAATGTTTATGATGTCCTAGGCTTTTGGTGTTATGCTATTATATATAGTTATTTTTAAAAGTCAGTAACATTTTGAATGTATTCAATCACTTAGCAGCATTTCCAGGACTAATATCCATGATTTGTGTTTTTCTTTTAATATGATACAAGATGTTAAGAGTGTAGAACATGGTTGTTGTCAACAGTTGTTCCCTGCACACTTTGGGAAGATATCATTAAAAGTTACATTTACATAGCAAAATAGGGCTTGTATACATAGCTAACCAGTTTGTCAGCTTACATAGACTTGTTGGGAAGAGAATGCTATTTGGTAACTACATTTGTTCTTAGCCTTCCCGGAAGGAGCTCTCCACTCGCTGTGGTTCAGTAAATATTTCATGAGCCAACATAAAGTAATATGCTAACGACAGGCTTCTACCCAGTGAGCAGGTGCATACAGTGTGTGTTCATCTCAGGTACACCTGCTATACCAGGTCATGCATGCCCTTCTGAGTTCGATTTCTCTTTCTTCCCGCATTAGTTTCACCTGAACCAAAAATGGTGAGCGAGAGTCATCACGAGCGCCTGGCCGCCCCACCAGTCACCACTGCTGCAAGTGTTGTCCCACATAATGCCACCGAGCCAGCCAGTCCTGGGGAAGGAAAGGAAGATGCCTTTTCAAAGCTGAAGGAGAAGTTTATGAATGAGCTGCATAAAATTCCATGTGAGTATCCTGTTCTCACTTGAATACCCGGAAAAGGTTGAACAATCATTAGAGTCATTGGGAAATCAGCAGGATTCAGTACATTGTTCTTCATGTTAGTATTGTACAGTAGTACTCCAATGAGAAATGAAGAGATTTTAGAAATGGAATATGATTTTTTTCTTTAACTGTGTTTTATAAATAATAGGATAGTATATGATGAAATTTTGTGTGTTGTATTTAATGCAGGTCCTTCATTTTCTGTCTCTCTGAGATAGTAATGTCTGTATGTTGTGCCAAAGGTAGTTTAGATTTGTATCAATGCAATTGTTATGTAGGAAAGATTACATTAGCTGATACATTCCCATTGTTACAAGTTTCATTAATATTTTTAGACTTGTTTTTCTTTCATTAATTTGTCAATATTTCAAAAGCTTTAACCTACTTTTAATTTTTGTCAGTGAGAAACACAAGCCTGTAGATAAGTTGATTTGAGTAAACATAGCACAAACCTAATCAGTGGTATTTAGTTTTCGAAATTTTATTTGTGTATTTACAGATATGTTCACTCTGTATATTACAGTATTGTGAACTGTAAATACTGTGAATTAACTAAGTCTTCCTAGCATATGTCCACTGCCTCACATGGAACCATTTTTTTCTGAAAGGATCCAACATTCATTGGTCTTAACATAACTCAAGATAACTACAGCCCATGTTGCACACTAAATCTCTTGAACTTACTTTCCCATCCAAATCAAAGTTTGCGTCCTTTGACCATCTCACTGACTTGATCATCAACATCCTAGCCCCAGGTCCTCTGACCCCTACATGTGCTCTGTGGAACATGTGAGCACACACACACACACACACACACACACACACACACACACACACACTGTGTTCACATGCACAGTGGTAATAACAATTAAAATAAAAATGAAGGTTAATATGGAGTATAGTCTTAGTATTCTAAATGGGATGATTTTCTTGGCTTATCTTTGAGATGGTGCATATAAATAATGCTGATCTTTGGATATTAATGTTGTGTTTATTTAGCTTTACTGAGTTCATTAATTACTTCTAAAAGTTTGGTAGTGGCATTTTTAGGTCTCCCTATATGATCATGTCATTTGCAAGCAAGGAAAATCTTCCTTGCTTTTGAATGGCTTTCATTTGTTTTTCTTGCCCTATTATTTTGGTTAAGACCTGACATACTAAGCCACATGAGAGTGTAAGGATGTCCTTGCTTTCTATATTTTAAAGGAGATGTTTTTCAGTACTCTAAGGCTGTCTTATGTGCCGTTTATCATATTGAAGTATAATTCTTCTATACCTAATTGGTTGACAATTTCTTATCCCAAAAGAATATTTGATGGTCTTTTAATTATTTTTCTTTTGAAATGGCCATATTGCTTTACCCTCTATCCTATTAATGTGATCGGTCATATTTAGTCAATTACAAAAATTGAACTGTCCTTGCCTCCCCAAAATTAATCCCAAACCATCATGGTGATTAGTCTTTTTTTTTACATGCCATTTAACTTGGTTGTTCAGGAAAAGCCCTAAACACAGTTCCTATGGCCAGGAGTATTGATTGACATATAGTGGGTTATTGTGGGTTTTTTTTTTTTTTGGTTGGTTGCTTTGGTCTTGGTTTTGGGTGTTTTGTTTTGTTTTGTTTTTGTTTTTGAATGTTTGGGGGTTTGGTTGGTTGGTTTTGGTTTTTCTTTTTTATTTCTTTTTTTTTTTGTATGCTCCCTGGCTGATGCTGGCCCCTTAAAATTGGTTCAAAAGTATTCCCTAATAAGAGCAGCAGAAGTTGAATCTGTGTAGCAGAAGACACACTATATTATAGGGATCTGAGGATAATTGCATGTACCCAATGAAGTAATATGTCTTTTAAGAAGAGAAGATAAACAAGTTATTGGAATATTCCAGATGGAAGATAACATTTATGAAAATGTATCTGTAATATCTTCTCATGCCTCAAAGATTAGAAACATGTTGCCTTGTCCACACCATTCACAAATTCAAGTTCCTCTGAAGCATGCTCTAGCAGGGTTGCTGGTGATGGCCATTCTCCACAGGAAGCCCCATAAGGGAAGAGCTGGACATGGAGATATGGTCCAGTAGCTCCAGCCCTCCAGTCGAAAAACCAAGATCTCAGATCCTTTTTTGCTCTACTGCTCAGCTAATGGACTGAGACAAAAGAAAAAGTGCTTTTTATATAACTGTAATGTTAGAAATTCCAGATACAAGATTATAGTCATAAACCCTGACTTAACGAATGTTTTATCCAAATAGTTGCCGTAAGAGAAATGTGTCATAGTAAAGCAGAGAAAACAGTGGAAGGAACTGTGAGATACATTTCCTGCCTCATGTCCAGCCATCTCCTCTAGAAGAGAAAATAGTATGAGACACATAGCAAGCCTGATAACCATCTAACTGGAATGTGCTCCCAGTCAGCATCAGGACTCACTGCCTCATCCCTTTTGATGCCCGTCCAATGTTGTCTTCCTATTTGGGATTAACCCAACCACAGTCATTACAACTGTAAGCCCCTTTAGCTCATCCATTGTCGCCATTGTTCTCCCTGCCTCTTGTCCTTTTGCTCACTATAACATTTAGTACCACCCACAATAACAAGTATTCCTTATTACTTGGTTTTTAATTATTCTGGATCCCTCCAAAACAATAAAAGTCCTATGAGGGAAGTAAGGTATATATGTTTTATGAGCAGTTATGTCATTCAGGGTACCTCGTACATAGAAGGCTCTCCACATATATTTGATGAATGAATGAATGTCAGTTCAATTTATAACCTACCCATTCCCTCCTAGACTTTGTAGCCTTAAGATACTAGCAAATTAAAACACAGATTTTTACATTGCAAGTGTTAAAACTTCATTTCAGTTCTTACCAATGTCATTCACTTTTAAAAAGCAGAATATTTCCATTTTATGATGTCCCCTGCTTCTTTCTCACAAAGATTCAGGTGTTACTTTCTTTTTCTACTCTCTGGTCATCAGTAGAAAAACTAATCAACTGGAAAATGACATATGATAGCCCTTGTTTGGGATTTCACTTTGCTTGGCTAGCTTTCACGTATCCTCCCAAGACATTCCCGTTGATATCCCCTTATTAGGTATTAAAAATGAAACTGGATAGTGGTGTTTTCCTCCAAAGAGACTTGCTGTTGACCTGCACCCAAAAGACTAGAAACTGGAGAATCCCCTAAAACTTGTGCAAATTATTGTGTTGCTACTGTTTTCCTTGATGTTGTAAGATGAAACAAGTAAATTTCTAAAATATTTTAAAAGTAAATAGGTTTTAGAAAATGATATTGTAATAAGTCATGCAGTTCCATTAAAAGTATCTAGTAAAGCTGGGCGGTGGTGGTGCACGCCTTTAATCCCAGCACTCAGGAGACAGAGGCAGGCGGATCTCTGTGAGTTCGAGGCCGGGCTGGACCAACAGCCTCCAAAACAATACAGAGAAACCCTGTCTCAAAAAAAAATCTAGTAGTAAATATTCTACATTTTCATTTTAATTCATCAAAGTTTTTATTGCCTGTGTAATTGAAATTTCTAATGAGATTTTTTTTCAAATAGGAAGCAACAATGAGCAAATTAAAATAGGTCAGTAAACTCAGATTCCTTTGGGGCATATGCTATGTAAAGGTTATCACTTTTGACTTGGCATAACACAATAAGATGCTAATGACAAGTAACAAATTAGAATATTAATCGATTTTGGTCTCTGACCTAAATTTTGGCTATCTGACAGGTGTGGGTTTTGCAAAATTGATAGCAACCAGCTTTAGTCTGTCACTTGAAATCCCCACTTGTAAGAAGAGAGGTGTCACAATGTCAGGGAGCGTGCATATCATTAGTTAGGTAATCTACACAGTCCAGTGTGGAGTATATACAAATCAAATTCCCTGATGATATCACCATAACATCATGGGGCTTACTTTTTTTAAAAAAAGAGAGCAAGAGTGGAAAAGGAAATGGTAAATGCTCTGAGCATTTTTATCTTTCAATTCATTCTGCACACTGTTATCTAAATGAAGCAGACAAGGATTTCCAGAACACGTCTTTGTTTGGCAACTTTGATTTTTAATGTGACTAAGGCCATGGTTGGTTTGTAAAGCATGAACTCATGTCATCCAAATAGCTATGATTAAGGTTTTGATATTCATGAGCTCCTTGAAGTAGAGTGTACCTTTCCTCACCTACAGCAAAAACACCAAATCCTCACTCTCAGTCCAGAAGAGTAAGAGTAAGAGGACTAAGGCATAGTTGTGTTATTAATGCAGAAATGTTTGGTCATAAGCACTTTGATACAGGAATAAACACAATTACGGGCATAGGCTGCATGAATCCAAATCCTTTATCTACAGCACAATGTCCATGTGACCTTGGGCATATTAATTAATCTTTTTTATGCATACATCCCCTCCTGTTACAAAGATAGGATCTTAAATAGTCCTTGTCACTAGGTTGGTTTGTAAAAGCATTGGCATGTACAGAGTATAGCAGAGTGTCTAGCACTGAGAAACCACACTTTAAATGTTATCTATTATTAAATTCACACTGTCGTCTTAACAGGTTTCTAGTTCTATTTTAGAAAAGCCCTCTATTCAGGTCAGTCATCCAAACTGAGAATATTCCAGAAACTTTGCAGCTGAATATATGTGCATTTTATTCTTTAACCCGTTTCTGTGGGAAGATGCTGGAGGACTTCCACAGCCCCTCATCGTCTCTAACCTTTCTTTTACTTTTCTGCTGACCTTGCCTTTTCTTATCCCCTTTAGCCTTCTGTGTGCTTGTAGCTCACATCGGAAAGTACTCAGCCAACTTACATACTGCATGGTTGCTTAAGGAATCCAATGCATGTGTTCCATGCTCTAAAACATTCTTCCCTTGACCTTGTCTTGCAACTACGTGTCTGTTTTCTCCCTTCACATCTCCACCAGAGTTAAAAACATACCCTGGACCCTGCCTGCTATGCATGCCCTTTGACAATCCCGTGCCTCCTGCTCTGATTTCTATATTCATGCACTGTTAAACGTGTCTTCTTCAAACTCACTGAGTACATCTTGATACACTGAGAATTAGCGTCGAATTTCATGCAGTCAGACATTTCTGCACATGATCCCTGATTGACCACTGTTGTCTGACAACTTCCGGAACCACCCTCCTTCACTTTTCTTCCTTGTCCCAGATCCTTATTCTCTTCTATGGGCTGATCCTCGGGTTTTCATTATCATTCATTTCTTAAAACAAAGTTCTATTTTCCAGGTGTCACCTTGAAACCACCTGCATTCTTATTCTATGTAGTTGCCATGGGAAGTCTAAGTAAGAACTCTTATTGTGATCCTGGCACAACGAACTCTATCAATTCTCCACCTAAATTTAAGCTCTTGAACATTTGTCCTGAAGTATCTCTCAAACCCAGCCAGTGTTTCCTTCATGATCTTATCTTTTCCTGGACTCCCACTAGCCCTGATACATCAGTTTCTCATTCAAGAGCCAGCTAATTTGTCATTATCAGGATGAGCAATCCCTCATTTCAAAAGCAGGAGTGGATGAGGTCCCTTCTTCTCAATGTTCTCACTTCTCATGGTTACCCATAGGGGCTCCCTGCTGGCTTTCCAAGTAACAGGTTAATTCCCCAAGCCCAGGAACAATTACTCACACATCTTTGTCTATCCTGTGCATTGAAAAAGGACCTGACAACAAGGTATAGTGTAATTGGGATCTGCACAGCATGCATGGAGGTTATGACCAAGGAAAACCTTTTTCTCTAGAAAGACATGACTGTTTTCTTCGATACTGAACCAATTTATGCTAACAGCAAACTGCGTAGATGTCACAGTTCAAAACTTAACATCATACGGATTAATATGGTCCTTATTCTATGTTTGCAGAATCTGAACCTTGAAAATAAGTTTCATACTTTTTAAGCCAAGGGTTTTTCAAATGAAATAAGATTTGGACCTTGAAACGTAAAATATGGATAAAGCAAGTCTCAACTACTATTATAACTCAAGATGTCTTCCTCACTCATCCTCCTATGATACCACATCAGCATCTCCAAAGACAGCTAGATGTATGGAACACTTTTTGAAAGGGGTAACGTTAAAACTCAGTAGCTAGATGCCTAGTAACTGAGCAGGTAGTGATCACACAGTGAGAATAATATAAACGTGTGTGCATCAGTGAAGTAAAGTATAGTTGAATAACTGTTTTCCCTCATGTGGCTGCAAAATGAAGACAAAGTCATTGCCCTATGTCAGTGTCATGAACAATAATGTTAGCATCAAAAAGTTAATCGCAAGACACAAATAAAGAGACACAGTGATCCATGGCATGTGGACAAGGTAATTACTTTACTGATCATCAAGTTTACTGAGCACTTAGCATGCCTATGAGTGCTATGCATATATGAATCTCCAATGAGCCTCATGAAAACTGCTAAGTAAAAGCAATGACTAATCCCATTGTATAAATAAGAAACCTGAGGCTTTGTTAGATAAGAGAGTTGTCCAAATAGGTTAGAGAGTACAGATGTGGAGGTGTTTTCAGAAGACATTTCCAGTTTTATGATTTGACCTTATAAGAGTGTCATGAAGGCTTCATGTCCCCTTGACCATCACTTGCTACAATACAAGACTGAAAACTGCCAAGTGGTGGTGGGACATGCTGTTAATCCCAGCACTGAGGAGAAGGAGGCAGGTGTATCTCTGAGTTCAAGGCCAGTCTGGTCTACACACACACACACACACACACACACACACACACACACACACACACACACACGACTGGAAACTACTGATAAACTGTGGCCTGCTCAAAGACAGACATATTTCTATTGACATTGTAAATGATTGAATAACTGGAATGTGATTTTAATATAATTCAGTTTCTGGCTGCATCCCAGCTTGGTAAGGGAGTGGTTATATACTTCAGTTCCGCATTTGTTTAACGGTCCTGCCTTCACTCAGATACACTGCCGTGCTTCTCATCTTGTTTCTTTACCTCTGTAAATGAAGCAGCTGTATGAGTCAGCTTCCCTATCTTCAATGGAGTCGATTCTTCTTAAACTTCCAAGAGGCAAAGCTAAAATGTTAAGATAAATTATCGTTAGCTTCTACTAAATAGACAAAACTGCAAGAAAAAGGCTCAACTCTGATTAGTGGTATTCCCAGAGTAAAAACTTTGCAATGTCGACCTCATCAGGACAGTGATGAGGGGATCTATTGGAGACAGAGACTCTCAGAGATACAGGCTACAGCTCATCCCAAGCACAAGGGGGACATCAGCACTTTCGATCAAGAAAACTATCTTCATTTTAGTTTATTTTATTCCATCATTTTATTTAATACTGCTTAAAAATATTGGGAGTGCATCTATGTATGTTGTAGTACATGCATTATCTCCCTCCCTGCCTCTCTCACTTCTTTCTACCATTTTCCTCCCTATCCCCCAAGTGTGTGTGCACAGTTACTCCCCCCCCCCTTAAAATTTTAATTCTAAAGTAGCAAGTCTGGGTCACCCAAAGCAATAGTTCTTAATACAGTTTGCACTGCCCCCTACAGGATCTAATGGATATGTTGGGCTATTTTTAGTGTACTGAAACTTGGGTCTGCGGACAGGACCTGGTACTTACAGAATGTGTGGGTCCAAGAACCTACTCATCCCACAATACTTCATACAATCTGCATCCCACACAAAATTTAAAATCCCCATAGGACATACATATATAAGGAAATTGTTTATAGCCAGTGTGTATGTGTGTGTGTGTGTGTGTGTGTGTGTGTGTGTGTGTGTGTGTGAATACAGGTGGTTTTGCATGTCTATCGAATATGTGAAACAGTTTAGCTTTTACTATAATATTTGTCTAAGATCTAGTCTTTGATTTGTATTCCTGATTAAAAATAACCTTTTAATTGTCTTCTCTAAAATCCAATGAGTTGCAGGGATCTGATTTTTCATTGTATTTTTCTAGTGTAGTTACCCAAATATTCATTTATATTATCTTTTGTAAATTATTACAGATTATTTCATTGTAAATCATGGCTTTGTTTCTCGTCTATAATGAATACATTTCATTAGTTTTTAAAATTACATATGTAAGTATTTTACATGTTCACCGTGTGAGACATAAAACTATTATAAAATATTTGTCAGAAACTGTAGTTTTGTAGATAAGACTGAGTTTAAGCAAGTGTGCAATATAATTCTAGCCATATATTCTGGGGTCATGGTAGCAATTTAAAGCTAACCACATGCTGCTGGGATTGAATTTAAGAAGGATGTTTGTATGTTCTTATGGGTGCCTTCAGGAATCCTATTAAGGAGAAAAATCCCCCCAAGCAATTCACTCCTTTAAAATGAACAAGTGTTAGGGGCTTCTATAAACTTCCAAATCATAGGGATATGAAGTAAATGTAAGCACATAAAGCCACCAAGTGAGTTAAGACCCCAGCTAAGTTCCGAGAGCTTCTGTACCTATATTTTGTTGGCATCTCATGGATATTAAGTAAGCCTATAGAAGGAAAATAAGGGATGTGAATAACACCGTGGCCCAACATTTAACACGGCTCAAGAATTACCTTGCTGCAATACTTTGCAAGTAGAGACAGAGGGATTTTTAAATAGCTCTAAAAGTCAGTTCCTTACCGCATAACAGTTACAGTATCAAACACAGGCCCTGTCATTAAGTAAAATCTGGCTACAGAAACAAATCCATAAGGAAAGCTAAAGATGTAGAAACCTGGGAGCCTGCTGTTCTGCTCACACTTAAGACTATATAAGTCCCTTTATTATGTAGCTGGCTATCAGGTTTGGACCAACTTCTGTTGCACTCAATAAAGAATTCAGAGCAGAAACCACAGAAAAATTATGTGGTGGACACTTACATCCCAGCACTTGGCTTTATTTTCCTTTGTTTTGGTTGTAACTTAACAGAATATTGTAATAAAGGCATTGAAACTTGATATCTTCTGAGTCTACATGCCTCCCCTGTCTGTCTTTTGAATGAGCTTAGATAACTTTGAAATAAAAAAAATAAGATATTGGTCCATTTAAAGATTTCCTCACCAAACAACCCTTTAATTGAAACTGCTGCCCTGGAGAAATTCTGAAACTATTTGGACTCTCTGACTTTTTATCTTATCGTTAAAGCTATTTATTTCTTTATTTTTGTTAAAGCTCCTTATAATACACACACACACACACGCACACAAGCACATACGCACGTACGCACGCACATACACACACACAGACACACAGAGAGAGAGAGAGAGTGGAAATAACAGATTATAAATACTACAAACATATGTAGTTAATTAATGTGCTGATAAATATTATCTTAAAGCAATATGTATACTTGTCCACAATCTTGTTTCTACTATAATTGACAGTTATATGCTTCAATTTCTGGAAAGTAAAATTTTATTATAATTCTATTTTTTAAGAATTTAGGCTGGTTCTTTCAAATGAGGGAACTATAGTGGTAAATTAGGATCATTTCTGTGATAATTTTTAATTGTATTCCCTAAAGTCTTTGAAATATTCCAGTGGCTTAGAAGTTGTTTGAAGTGCTGTTAACCACTGGGAAACTGGCCCAATATGAGTAGGCAGACAGGTCAGGGTGGGTAGGGCTTGCTCTGATACAACACTGTGAAGTGAGATGGTTTATAGTGTGATTTGAGCTGTCAAGATTCAAAACCCTCACTCTGTCATTATTAATGTATGACCTTGGGCAAGGAATTTAAGTTGCATGTGAAATAAGAATAGACTTTTACTTCTTCCATCCTGGAACTCATCTTGTAGAGCAGGCTGGCCTTGAACTCACAGAGATCCACCTGCCTCTGCCTTCCAAGTGCTGAGATTAAAAGCATGAGCCATTTTAACGTGTTCTGGGCCTCCATATTGTCTTCACTCCGTTTTCAGAAGGACTTCTATACTAAAGCACTGCATCTTAGCTAGACATCTACAGCTTGGTGGTCAGAAATGGAAGAGGCTTCCACATCTGCTCCAAGCTCATCTCCTGCTAGTCACTCACACAGTTTGTTCTCCTTGACTTTTAGTTTATCATCCACAGTGTTTCATGCTTCCAGATCTTCACATACATGGGCTCCTTTACCTGAAATACTGCTCCTCTTACCATTGTGAGATCTAGACTGTTTCAAGCTGTTCCTGTCCTCTGGTCCTAAACCTCCCAGTCCTCTATTGATCACCAACAATTACTCTGCAATGAGAACATACTTCTAGATGCTTGTAGTTTTACACTCAGCTGCTTGTGTGTGTGAATACTGGGCAAGCTTCATGGCTGGAGATGCTCTTCTCTATCCATTTCTCCAGGCCCCGCAGAAGACAGGCTCATAGTAGGTAGAATTATGACTCTCCTTTAGTTCAGAGGAACCTATTGATTACATTGAGTCTTCAAGAAAATGACCTGGAAGAAGCCTAAGGAAAGGCTTTGAGGAATGTGGTAAGAAAGGTGACATTCACCATTATGTTAAAACAAAGGTGAACAACCTTCCAGAACCATTTGCTTTGCACTTGCCCATCTCGACTTTTCTTTCGCTCCTTTTGTTTTTGCTATCTCTGTTCCTGACCTTACTTTAGAGCAATCACCTTCTGCCTGTTTTCCTTCCCACTCTGTCCTTCCTAAGCACGTCCCTTGTTTGTTTTATTCTTTTGAGCCTGGCAGCAATCAGTCTGGTGCAATTGATAAGCAGGCAACCCGTAAAATGGCCCTCTGGGCACATAGCCCTTCCCACACACTCTTTTATTAAGGTGGAGATCTGGGATACACTACTGATTTCATCTCTTAGTATATTAAGAAAAATGTGCTATATTAGAATGCCCAGGAAGCTACATAAGCTCATTTCATATGACAACTGCTGTATAACACCACGCTGTTCCCTGGGCTTTCATGGAGAGAATTCAAGGGCTACCTCAAATGTTGCAGCGGCCATTCTTTCAGTGGGCACATTGGTGAGGTTTGCTTTGGCGGATAGCTGTTTACAGTGACCCTGTTCAGGAGTCTCAGTCTCCTCCCTCGGGCATACAAAGCATGGCTTCTGGGGCTGTGTGCTACTGTCGTTGCTGATAACGCCCCAGCAGTGGTTATCATTTGAAGTGGTGATTCAGCCTGGCCTTGCCTGCCATCTCCTGCCCACGCTGATTGGAGCTGTTCCATGTCACCTCACCTTTCAGGCATCCATCCACTTTTCTTCCTGCTAACACAGTGTTAATGTGATTTAACTGGCTGCCTTCCAGGTCCTCATCAGTGGTGACTCTGTTTTGCTAGTTTGCATTAAGTAGTCTTAAGCTATAACACTGGTGCTTCTGTTGGAAAGCCAAATACCTCCATAATGGTTTGAGTTTAATGGTCATTCTAAAAGCTAAGAGCACCACATGATTTCACCAGTGCTCCCACTACAGGAAACACATGGACCATTCCTACACTCCATCCTATTGCATATAGCTTCAGCTTGGGACAGCCACACCGTGCCACTATGTGGATGACTTGGCATGGTAGTCACTCAACCAGGGACAGTTGTGGTGGGTACAGAGGCAGACTGCCCCATGTACCTTGCATTGTCTTAGCTTGTGATCCTCTATTCATGGTTCACAACCTGTGAGTCATGACCCCTTTTGGGGGTTAAATGACTCCTTCACAGGGGTCACATATGTGATGTCCTGCTTATCAGGTATTTACATAATGATTCATCACAGTGGCAAAACTACATCTATGAGGTAACAATGAAATAACTTTATGGTCGGGGACATCACAAAATGAGTCAGTATATTAAAGGATCACAGCATTAGGAAGGTTGAGAACCATTGCCCTATTCTGGCCTGTGTCTGAACACACTTTCCCTTCTTCTCTTTCTCTTCTAACTGTGGGCAGGTAAGCTATCTCCAAAGATGCACCCCCCAGACATTCCTTTTCCTATCTCTATGATTTACTCCTTCATCTTTTCAGGAATTACAATACGATTTCATAACTTAATGTTAACTCATGTAGTTCAAAACTTAATCCCCAGCCTTGATATCTCCTTAATATCCTGCTTGTCTTAATTCTATTTAAGAATGTTTTGCAAACAGTAAGTTGCCTGTTCTGCATATGCATGATTCTGGATATTTCACATCTGTATATTTCATATATGTAAATACAGTGTATTAATCACTCGAAAAAAATGTCCCAGGTACCTTTCCAGTAATTCCTGCCCTGGCACCTGTAGCTTTAGATTCTAGTTAATCTTTCTGTCAATGTAAATTGGTTATAATTTCTTCCATGGTTTGTTAGCATGGGATCATACATTGTATAGTTTGTGTATCTTGCTTCTCTCCTTGTTGTTTCTCAACACACTTTGAGAGTGTTATTGTCCACACTGTTACCTGTTCCACTAGTCTACTCCTTTTTTATTTTTAGGCAGTAGTACTCTACTGGATATCTAGAAAAGTGTTACATTTTCTTAGCCATGCTATTTCTTGATGGGTATTTAGAGTGTTTTCTATTCGGGGCTTGAATAATGAAGGTACTTTCCATATTATTATACAGCCTTTTTGGTGGGTATATGCCTGTTTCAGTTCTCTTTCGAAATACCTAGATATGGAATGCTTGTTTTATAAAAATTGATATTCTGGTCAATCATGATGGTGTACACCTTCAATCCCAGCATTCACCAGGCAGATGCAGAAAGATCTCTTTGAAATTTAAGGTCAGCCTGGTCTATATAGTGAATGCCAGGACTACAGAATGATAAAGTGCCTTTTAATATTGTTGTCATGTTTGTGTCTCCACTGGTAATATGTAAAAGTTTTCATTCTCAATATTCTTGCCAATATTGTTGGTATTCTTCATTTCATTATTCTAGTCATTGTATAGGATATGGCATTGTGGCTTTAATTTGAAATCTCTCAGTAACTCCAGATGGAATGAGATCTAAATGTAAAAGTTAAAACTGGAAACTGTTGAGAAGAAACAGTAGGAGCTTTCATGACATTGATGTATGGAAACATCCTCTTGAAAGGGTACCAAAAGCAATGACTATAAATGTAGCTTGATAAATAAGGCTTTGTCAAAAGTTTAAAAATTGGGCTTTTAAAAATGTAACAAAAACAATATGAAGAGAAGTCATAGACTGGGACAGAATATCCAAACTACATAGGTGTGACAAGGACTTTTTCAGAATTTGTTTAAAGAAAACTTGAGCAACTCAACAGAAAATTGAGGAATATATTTGAATAGACAATAAATTGAGATCTGAAAGGGTGATTTGTAAAAAGATACAAAATGAAACAATGAACTAACCAAAGTTCTGCCTTAGATTCATTCATCTCTGTGTCCATCTGTACTTAGAATTCTGTATGTGAGAAACTCATTTTCTCAACAGCACAGATATATGCATCCCTACGCTCTAAAGCTAGGAGGCATAACCTGATGTTATTCTTCCTTCTTTCATCCATGCTCTGCATCCAGTCAACAAGTCACATTGTCCTGTCCTCTGCTCCCTCTCTTCTCTGTGCTCCCAGTGCTACTGCTCTGATCTGGGACCTTGTATGTGTTATAGTTATTAGAGTCTGCTACAATATCCCCCTGCAGTCATTTCCCACAGATCCATGGGCAATCCACTGAACATACATTGTTCATACGATTCTTGTTGCTGAGCTCAGAGCATGCAAGATCCTTGGTTAGGAACAATTACAACTTCCTTTCATCTGAATTTTCAACTCCTTTATTTGGCATACCTCTATTAATCTTGGCATAGTCCCCCCTTCCACATTATTGCCATCTCAGTACTAGACTACCTGCTTCTAGATATTAGACGTATGCTTCTAATTCCTGTATTTTTGCCGTAGCCCATGGTTTACTCGCATAAGAAATGTCATTACTCCATCTCTACATGGCCATATGCTTCTATGGTAAAAGAAGCAGGCCAGTTCAAACACTGGTCTTGTATATATGCTCTTCCTATTACCAGTGTTATGTATTAATACACTCATCTCTGCTGAGAAGCAGTCTCATGCTGTCTTGCTCATTAGGCTTCTTAAGAAGAGTCTGGCCAATTATTCCATACTCGATACTACACACCACATGCTTAATAGTAGCAAGACATAAGTGTGTGTGTGTGTGTGTGTGTGTGTGTGTGTGTGTGTGTGTGACAGATGTGCATCTAATAGGGAATAGAAAAAAACAACAGAACCGCTGTGTTATGTAGTTTTCTCATTTCTACCTTGAGTCACCTGGCAAGATGCAACTAAAGGAGGGAAAGGGAAAGGTGTATCATGGTCTATAGTTTGAGGGGACAAGTCCATCATGATGGAGAAGACAAAGCAGCAAGAGTAGGAAGCAGTGGTTCACACTGCATCCCTATTCAAGAAGGAAAGAGAAAATAGGAAGTGGAGCTAGTCTCTAAAACCTCAAGGCCAGCCTCCAATCATCTACTTCTATAGCTAGACTTCACCATCTAAAGGTCCCACAACCTTCCAAAACAGTGTCACCAACTGAGGACCAAGTGTTCAGATACGTAAACTGTAGTGTGACACTTCACATTCTAGCCACAGCAACCATCATGCTCTAATAGAAGTTAGATCTGCATGCACGCAGTGAGAATAGGATGCATGTGGAAACTTATGAGATGTGGAGAAGGGTCCTCAAAGAGTACCTGGAGACTCAGTTAAAGGTGCCAATCGATACCAAGCTAGGGAAATTAGACTTCACTAGTCCAGAAGGATTCAGGAACCAATCAAGTAACATGCAATAGTGTCATTATCCTCTTTGAAGGATCATCAGTTTGTCATCAGTGTGTGGGAGGATTGATTGGGAGGGAGAACCAGAGAGAGGGACATTCAGGAACAAGTCACTTGAAGAGACCCTAGAGGAAGCCTAAAATTGCTAGGGGAAAGAAAGCGCATATGTGACAGACTCTGGGAATGTGCTGCTGACAGGAGGTTTGACGACTCTAAAGGTGTGAAGGAAAGAGAAAATGAAACTAATTACAGAGTTGCCAAAGAACCACCCTTTCCAGTGCCTGTTAAGGGGAGAGAATGCAGGAAGAATTCAGAAGGAAACACTGAGATTGGAAACTGACCACATATGAGTTCAGTTTGTGTAAATGGATTCTTATTGTGAGCAAGACCATATGTAAGAGAACAATAGAAAAGAACATCTGAAAGAAATCCTTAGATTTCCAAACTCACAGATAAGTAGAGAGGCCGATGAAGAGATGAATGTGGGCAGTGAGAAAAGAATGGTGGAGTGATGGGAAGCTAAGTAAAGATGACTTCTGAGAAAATGTAGTCAATTTGATCCTAAGAAAGTTGTCCTGAAGGTACAGCTTGAAATTCGATTTAAACAAACAAACAAAAAGCCAACTCATTCAATCTGCCTTTGCTGTTTCAGGTCTAGTAGTAGTGAAACAATAGACATTGTCATAATCACCCACACTTTCTGATTACTTGGTACAGGCCCTTGTCTATATACTGAATTACAATTCAACTAATAATTACTTGTGTACATAATTCTAATTTTATAGTGGAGTAGAGAATCTCAAAGTTAGTAAGCAAAGTAGGTGCTAGTACATGGAGAGGAGGGTGTGTGTAAGATTACAGTCTCAGGTAAATGAGATACAAAGGAAGAGAATCTAATATGTCAGTGAGGAATGTGGGTAAGAAAGAGGACACCTTTGAACCGTGCCTGGAACATGGCAGGGCTTTTATAAGCAGAGAACTACCAGGAGGTCATCTTACCCTGACCAACATGAGCATTATTACAGAAGATTTCAGTTAGACGTGAGGCTAATATGGTTAGCTAGAATACACTCAGTCATGTAGTTGGAAAAGGAAAAGAACAAAGCTTGATCCTGTTTTTTAAGAATATTTTGTTGAGCAGGTCATGATGTCTTCAGCAAACCATGAGCCTCTCAGGACTTTTAAGAAGTGAATGCTAGCCAGCTTCCTTTTTTTCTTTTTGGACCATGAGAAGAAGTCTGCTGGCATGACAACTGCTGCAAATAGATCCTAGGGGATTATGTCTAAGAAGAGTCCAGTAGATAACAGAGCTCGTCAGTGACCTTGGAAAACCTTGTATCTGTAGAGAGCTGGGGTGGGGAGTTGATTGACAGGTGTGGGTGAGGAACTAAGAAGTGAGAAGCACAGTATGAGAGTAAAGGAATAAGCATGAGCAGTTCTCTCCCACAGGGATGCTTGCCAACTTTACTCTTACATTCTGTATGTTCATCATCTAGAGTCTTCAGAGGTAGACATAGATACTTCATAAGTTGCTACTATCAAGTAGATACTACAAAACCATAGAATTGAGTTGCATAGACTATGTTTTACTGTTACAAATATTTGTATGTTTCTTCAAGACCAACAAGAGAACTCCTTTTTCACCATACGAAGAGCCTGTTCATCCCTAAGGACTTGAAGCTGATTGAGTCCTCCCAGAAGTCCTCCCTGTTGATGAATTTGTATACAACTGATTTATGATTGGGCTGTTATATCTGCAAGTCACTTTCCCCCTTGGCACATGACAGACCTATCATAGTCATGGGTTTTCAGTATGCAAGGGGAGGGTATTGTGCGGGCATGCTTACAGGTGAGAGTAGAGTCTTAGAATTCTGCTTACCATAGATATGGAGAGATACGGGAAGCCTGAAAGCAAAAGTAAATTGTTTTGTACCCAATGAAAAGTAACGGAGACTTCCTATTTTTTTAGTCAATGCCCTTGACCCATGTACTTTCACTTTTTTACAGAGCTAGAAAGATTTGATCTGGAAACATCTTCGTGGTCCTTGCTTTGTTTTCTTCGCTTTAGTGGTATTCTATTAGACTATAAAGCACTGTGATTCCCCAGGATGAGCAGCAGTGTGTTTATAGAGGCTGGGTGTACCCAGGCAGGTTCTGTGCAGCCATAGCCCCATTAAAAGAGCCTGAAAGCCATATCAGCTGGCTATTAAGAAGTCCCATTCTAGCAGCAACTTCAAAGATTTCATTTGGCGATGGTAATTAGTTCACATCCATAAATCCCAGAATGTCCCTTTCCTAGAGTGGGAGAACATGCTATGTCCCAGGGCGAAGATGCTGTTCCAATTCCAAATGTTTGCTTTTAAAAAGTAGAAATTGGCAAGAAGTGGAGTGTCTTATCTTAGTTTGGTGTCACATGCAGGGCTTATAACTAGGATCTGGTAAGTACTGGATCAGTCTAGTTATGGAACATGATAGCTTTATGAATGAAAAGGGTTATGTACAGCAAAGATTTGACACTAGCCATGGTAAAAGGAAAGTGCAGGTGAAGAAATGAAAATAGGGAGAGGAATAAATTGTTTCTCTGATAAGAGATAAAAAAACAAAAGTGTAAACCGTAAGAAGAGAAAGCCTCATGTTCTGTAAACTATCCTGAATACATTAAGATTGTCATCGTTCTGAAAGTGGCATATGTCCAGCTACAGTGAGCTTTCAGAAGTATTTAGAATTTCACTACAAAATATAATTTTCTAGATCCAGATAATGAAAACATTATCCATAGCCTAGAGGGTGAATTTTGTTATCTATTATAAAAAATAAAGATTAAAAAATAGGTTTTTACTCCAGAAACAGCTGACCAGACAAAGGTTAACTCTTGAATCCCAGGCATCAGCCTGGGAATCCAGCATGGAACTGATCAAGACCCCCTGAATCTGGGTGTCAGTGAGGAGGCCTAGGTAATCTATTGAGCCTTGGGCAGCAGATCAGTATCCATCCCAAGTATACACACGGACTTTGGACTCACATAGAACAATGTGAGGTGCACTCTCACCCTGAACTCTTGGGGAAGGGTCTAGGCCCTGCCCTATATGAAATGACAGACTATGGACACCCCCATGGAGGGCCTCACCCTCCCTGGGGGAATGAGGGGATAACGGGGGGAGGTTGTGGGGAGGGCAGGGGAGGAGGGGAGGGAAAGGGAGAGGGACCTGGAACTGACTTGTGAAGCAACCTTGTTTCTTATCTAAATTTAAACTGGAAAATAAAAAAAAAGAAAAAAATACGTTTTTAGATCCTAACTAATGAGAGCATTCACTAAACAATTGATACATACCTTAATTCCCAAAATCATGTTTACTGCATGCTTCCCACTCCTCCAAGGACTTTCTGACAGCTACGAGAGAATGATGCGAGGAACATTATGAGGAAAGAGAAAATACTGTAAAAACTGGTGTGGTTAATGAGGAATTGTTTTTGCATTGAGTGCTTTTCAATATATTTCCTCAAAACATAAAAGCCATACATCAAGTAAAATAAAGAAATGGGTAAATAGAAATTAAGTGATGTTGGCAAAGGGGAATAAATAACTGATCCACATTATGAAGTTGGAAATGTGTTTCTTAAATTGACAAGTGTATAGTGGGTGTTAGAAATTGAATTTTCTTCCATGAAAAGGCATGTTCAAGTTCCCATAGCCTGTTTATGAATGTGAGCTTATTGAAGAATAGTATCTTTCAAGATATAATAGAGTTCACAATAGGTAGGATGGCACTTACTCCAATATGGCCAGTATCCTTAAGAGTAGAGACACAGACACTAAGATACACAGGGATAACAGCATCAGGTGGCAAAGGAAACAAGAGTGACAGTGCTCTGTTCCAATGATAAAAACAGTGAGAGTGATGGAGCAAGGCAGGAGACCACAGTGATGGACCAGGGATGGACCACAGTGGTGGACCATAGTGGCAGACCACTAGCGTAGGCCGCAATGACTGGCCACAGTGAAGGCACCAGTGATGAAGTGCAGTGATGGTTCATGGTAACACAGGGACCACAGTAACAGATGATAATGACAGGTCAACCAGCCAGAGGACTCTACCAATCACACAGCTGCAACTAAGGGAAGGGCATGGAAGAGCTCTCCCCTAAAGTCTTCAGAGAAACCATGACCCAGATCTTGAACATTTCACCTCTAGAAGTATGCAAAAAATTGATTAGAAGCCACTTATTTTGAGGTTCTGCATTGCAACAACCAAGGGAACAAAGCAATGGGCATGTGAAAAAGTTAAAACCACTTTATCTCCCCAGCCCAAACACTTCCCAGACCAGGAAAGTAGTAGAGTCCGGAGAAGCTAGAGACATGAGCTGTTTTCTTACCTCCTGCTAGTCACTTAGGTCTCTATCAATTATGTGAGAGCCAAGTCTGGCCAGAGCACATTCACTGTGGGGCATCTCTTCCCAGTGTGTCTATTGGAAAACCCTTCATTCCGTGTGGCCAATGCCATAAAACCTGCCAATGACTGTGCACCCACCTACTGGTGTCCCAAGTACACAATGGAATATATTGCGTATGATGGCCCTTTGAGGTAGATCCTAACAATATTCTTAGCAATCACAAAACTGAAGGTCAAGGAAATTTATTAACCAAGGATATCTGACAAATAAGTAGAACAGGAGTCAGACCTAACAGGCATGTAGTCTCATATCCAGGCAAGTTCTCATGCATAAGAAACTGTTTCTGCCTGCCAATCACCCATTCTAAGGCTGTGTTAAGCTTCACATATAACTTCTATGTAATTTACATAGAATATGTAACATAACTTTTCTAAGATAAACTTTAAAGATTAATGGGGGAAGTCCTTCTGTGTATATGTTTGATTGATTGATTGATTGATAAATAAAGCACTGTTGGCCAAGAGGGAAGCAAGATAGGTGGGAATAGGAGTCGAGGAGGATTCTGAGAAATGTAGAGTAGACATCGCCATGTGATCCCATGGAGAAGAAGATGAATCAGGATGGTGTCCTCAGAAAGATAAGTTCTTATAAAAATATATATTAGTAATTTTGGGTTAATAATTAAGTCAGAGCTAGCCATTAAGAAACCATAGCAAATGGTCAACAGCTTCATAATTAGCATAGTGTCTCATGTGTTATTTGGGGACAGAGACAGTAGCGAGACCCAGGCAGCTGGCGTGAAAGAATACACGTTACAAAAGATTGAAGATAATTTTCTTATTTCTTCACTTGCCTTTTCTTCTACAGCTTGAATTATGCAAGTAAATAGTGTTGCTTTTCTTCAATGTCAAACAAAACATCATGGAGAAGGAATTACTTTTTACACTGATGCAACTTTTATGATAAATTAAGAATACTTGCTAGATCCCTTTTGTCTTCAGTATTGCTTTAAAAAGAAAAAAATCAGTACACTAGGAAACAAAATGACGGCCTTCCATGTACGTAAAGTTAGTTAAAGTGGTGCTATCAATACTGAAAATGGCATTGCTTTCCTCTCTCCAAATTCAGGGACCCTGAAGCTTTTCGCCTAGCAAGCAGGAGGCCTCTAAAACTGCAGGTCCCCCGGAGTGGCAGGCTGGTTTCATTAGTGCTAGATTTTAATTGAAACGTTAATTTCAAACTTCTCCATAAACATGTTAAGTATCCTTATCTCAGAAATAGAAAATAACATTAATAGGGCTCTCAAAGGAAGAAAAATGCAAGAGTGAAAATTTAGCAAGGAAAGGGGAAAGGAGGGGAGACTGCAAGATGGGAGAGAGGAGGGATTAGGAAGTGCCAGGAGGGATGGGCTGGTAAAATTATGCTTCAACAAAGCATAGAGTGCCACATAAATTGTATGACATAAAAGCATAATTCTATATGAAGTAAAAGAAAAGGGTTATTCTTTTTACCCAGCTTCAGGAGGAACTCTCCCCACATTTTTGTTTTTGTTTTATATTCTTTTTTCCCCTTGTTTTATTTAAGTTAGAAACAGACTTGTTTCACATGTCAATCCCAGCTCCCTCTCCCTCCCCTCCTCCCCATCCCTCTCCACCAGGCCTCCCAGTCCCCCACCCAATCTACACTCTGATCCCCAGGGAGGAGGAGGCCCTCCATGGTGGATCTCCAGTCCCTGCTCTGGATAAAATGACAGACTCTGGATATCTCCCCACATTTTCATGTGTGTTAAAACAAATGATTATTAGCCGGGTGTTGGTGTCGCACGCCTTTAATCCCAGCACTTGGGAGGCAGAGGCAGGCAGATCTCTGAGTTTGAGGCCAGCCTGGTCTACAGAGCGAGTTCCAAGACAGACTCCAAAACAATACAGAGAAACCCTGTCTCAAAAAAGCAAACAACAACAACAACAACAAAAAGCCAAATGATTATTTCACTTCACTCCATTATGAAAGTAGTAAGTCACTACAGTGAAGCATTACCTGCTGGTAATTAGTATATTCACTGCTTTTCCTGGCCTAAAATTACTGCTCTGGTCAGAACATCTCGGGCTCTGTATAGCACTGAGTTCTTACTACCCATGATCTACAAAAGCCTTTTCTGTTGGTAACATTGATACTTGAGAAAGTTTCACAGGGTTTCATTCCCTTCACATTTCATTTGCATTATTTTCTTCTTTTGTAGAAACTTTCATTTTCTTTCCCCTTCTGTAGAAAACACCAATATCGGATCATAAAGCTAAAGGGATCTGCACTGTATTAACCTTCTGCCCCAAGTTCCCTCATATTTCAATATAGTACCCGGAGCTAGTGACACAGGGTGGCTATTTTACTTTTGAATTGCTTTTTCTTTTTTCTGAAGGGATGTCTGTCTCATTTCTCCTCTTCTATGGCAAGAATGGAAGGAGCACTTTAAAAGTTATTCTAAAATTTCATCTGATGAAGTAGGCGTCAGTTATGGGGAACAAACTCAATTCCTAGAAACTGTTTCCATGGGAATGACAGCTATTATGGCTGTAAGATCTAGTATGAGAAATGAGTTTCCTTGCCAAAGGAATGACTCTGAAATTGTCCTACCTCCATGTAGAAGTCATGATTTTAGAAATATCACCTTGCCTGATGTTTGAAAACTGAAATAGAAGTAAATAACTTCTGACCTTGCACTGACTTCATAAACAGTACATTATATATTTGTGCAGACTTTTATGAGCTAACACTCATGAGAAGAAAATATAACATGAAGAATAACCGCAAAGAGAACATAGCCAATATCCATTTGAAATTTTGACAGTGGTTACTATGGAGAAAGCAAATTTCTAAATAGCACCCTAAGAAAGACTCCTAAAGGTAGCTCTTATCACTTTCTAGCTAAGTTCAAAATGATATCTTCTCTTCTTTTGTTTTCGTTTTGTGTTTTGAGACACAATTTCTCTGTATAACACCTCTGCTATCCTAGAAATGTCTTTGTAGACCAGGCTGACCTTAAACTCACAGAGATCTGCCTGCCTCTGCCTCCTAAGTGTTGGGGTTAAAGGCATGTGCCACCACATTCAGTCTTCAAAATGATATATTACTGACTACTTAGGGCAGTGGTTCCCAACCTTCCTAATGCTGTGATCCTCATGTTATGATGACCTCCAACCATAAAACTATTTCCGCTGATGCTTCATAACTATAATTTTGCTACTGTTATGAATCATAATATAAGTATCTGACATGCAGGGTATCTGATGTGTGATTCCCCAAAAGGATAACAGGGCACAGGTTGAGAACCACTGACTTAGAGGGAAGGGGTTGGGAGAACACTGGTAAGTGTTAAAATGTGATGATCCAGTCCCTAAGGTATTCAACAGAGCAGTTTAAGAGGATTCCATAGCAAGAAGGCAGGCCAGTAGACCACGAAAAGACCTATGTCTTCTTTAGAAAAGGCAAGCAAACTGGCAACTATATAAATTCCAATCTGAGCGTGGCAAAACTCATCAAGCCGGAGAAATGTCTGTGTGGGTATAGGAAGTCAGTGTGGTACCACTGTGCAGCACATGTAAATGGCTTCTAGTCATAAAGTGTTTTGTGTTATCAGCTAAGATCAGATTTATTGGCAAAAAGAATAGATTCTTGAATTGTTTTAGATTTTATTCACAGCACAAAAATATTATGAAGATACTATGCAAAAAAAGAGCAGAGGATGGGGAGGGTCTAAAGGCATGTTAGTCACCTGTTCTGAAAGATAAGGAATTCTACATAAAAGGCAACGGTCTCCGTCCTCCATTGTTTGATTTGCTTTGCCCCCCTCTCCCGCATTGCTCTGCCTGTCCGAATTCTACACTTCCATCCCGAAACTGGCATCAGTGCATCATTCTACTACTTGCCTCTTCTTGCCCACATTTTTCAATCTCGTACTTTTTCTTCTCAGTCTCTTCTTGCAGCTGTACCACCACCCCTACACAAAACATGACAAGGCAGTTTATAGAGAAACCTTAATTAGTGGCTGACCCCTGTAGAAGTTGGAAAGCCCAAACTCAAGATGCTGGTGGGCTTGGAATCTGGTAAGGGCCCAGACACTGTATCCAAGATGGCACCTGAACAGTGTCTCCTGTGATAGAAAATAAAAGAGCAAAGAAAAATGAATGTCGTCCAAAGCATCCTTTGCTAGGCAGTAATCCCATGAGCCCTCATGATCTCCTCCCAAATCCTCATCTCTCACGTAATACTGTCATACTGGACGTTAAGTTTTAATACTTGAGTTAGGAAGAAGACAGTCAGAGTGTGGTGGTGGCCTGTAAGGAGGTCATCAATTCTATCTGAACCTGTAATCATTTGTCTTCTATATTAACTACTATATGTACTCAGAATATCTAGATGATGCCTTAGTTCCCTTATAGCTTCAGATGGCTAGAACATAAGTTCATTATAAGGAAGACATAGAATTTGTATGTGGCATTGCAAGGGTAAGTGTTGAGATAAAAAGGTACAGTTTGGGAGGTTTTGATGGAGGGGGTATTGTGTTTTTACTGTAAATTTTGACATCTGTGTCTAATACCAGAGAAGGTAATGGATTCTGTTGAGTAGTTTATTTCCTGACTTCTTCCATTGTACATTTTTTAAAAATTGAGGCTTAAGGGACTAGAGAAATTTCTCAGTGGTTAAGAGCACTGACTGCTCTTCCAAAGGACCTGGGTTCCATTACCAACATCCACACAGTAGCTAAAAATTGTGGATGACTCCAGTTCCAGGGGATCTGACAATTTCTTCTGGACTCTGTGCACATATATCCATGCAGGTAAAACATCCATATACATAAAATAAAAATAAAAATAAATCTTTAAGAATTGAGACTTAGATGTCAAGAGTGGTGATCAAGTATCTCTTACAACTATATGAAAGCATACTCTCCTTTTTTTCCCTTCCTTTTTTTATTTAAGTTAGAAACAAGCTAGTTATACATGTCAATCACAGCTCCTTCTCCCTCCCCTCCTCCCCACCAGACCCCCCCCAGTCCCCCACCCAATAAACATACTCTCCTTTTACTTAAAAGCTCTTTGGATTCACTGACATCAAAAGTTGCAAACCAAACAATTTGCAAGACAGCAATGTCTTTGCTCATATTGGACATTGTAGCTTTTATAAACATTATTAGAACTAATAAATTACTGCTGGGATATACAGGATATAATGCACAGAAACATGAGCAAAACTAATGAATCACTTGTCTTTGCTGTGACAGAAATAATTTCTGAAGAATTACCAAAGACATGAGGGATATTAACATTCCAACAGGTGTAGAATAAAGTAAAAGCATATATTCCCTTCACACGTGAAGGAACATTTTGCATCCACCTACATGTTGGCAGTAGGTCACTCAACATTAGATGGATGCCTGCTGTGTACCAAACAGTCTTCTAGAATACACAGCAATGACAGTGGGGGAGAGTTACAACACAATACATGTTTATGGTACACAGGCAGAGCTTCACAAAGGGCTCATAGTTATACTAAAAAAAAATTCAAATAGTAGTAGAACACTGAAAAGGAGTTCAAAGGGCATGGGAAATAATAGTAAAATGAAATCTAGAAATATGTACAATGAAGGAGAACACACTGGAGAGACAGTAAGAGCAGCAGTGGAGGGGCGAATACTTACATTGAGAAAGAACATCTTGAATTTAGTTTCCATAAATTGAATGTCAGTCAGAATCTTACTGTTTAAAGGGGTAGTCTTGGTGACTGAGTCCAATTTTTAAATCTAACAGAGGCAGAGCCCATTGGATCCCATCATCATCATAGTCCATTTTTATCTCCTCCATGTGATGTTCCACACTGACGCAGGTGAACTAGTCACACACACACACACGTGCTAACCAGAGACATTTTAAATATATATATATTTAAAGTTAACAGTTACAGCATTAATTTTACAACCAAAAGACAGGACCAAATAGTAGGTTGATGAAGTGGGGGAGATGGGCAATACAAGATTAGATTGCTTAATGAAAAATAACTTACTTTGAAAAACAAGGGCTCACTAAGGAGGAAATGGGGTTGGGCAGCTAATAGAGCACCTGTTGCACCTGGCATTTGAAAGAAGAAAGTAAACATGTCTGAAAAAGGCAAAAATATTTAAACAGTAACATGAGACGCTAAGACCTCTCTGGCCTTCTTGCTTAGAAACCATCATAGCAATTGAGGTACAAAACTGTCACAGGCATGTGTGGGTGTGATGTTTGTTAAAGTGGATATGTGAATCTCAAAATGCCATCAGATGGAATTTACAAGTGGATTATGTGTAAAAGTTATAGAAAATAATATAAACAAAGCCCCAACCAGAAGAAGATACTCCATGAGTGTCGAGTGGAAAAACTGACAGGAAGCCCAGTTGAGGTGAGGATAGAAAAAACAAAATTGATTGTAGGGTGTTCCAGGTTTCCAGTACTACTTACCCAAATGCCTCTGAGGCAAAAGTTGAGAACAATCAGAGGTCTTTGTCAGGTATAAAATTATAGTGGACAGCTCCAGTAAAGGGGGTCATTGGCAGCCTCATTAATACATAAAGATTACGTGGACAATCTGAGCACATTGGCCAACAAAAATTCAGGATATGCATTAATTCCCATTCCAGTGATAATCAATCTTTGAAACAATAAATTGGCTTTACTTTTCTCTCTGTGTGTGTTAGCCAGTTTGCCAGCCCAAGAATGGCTAGTTTCCCAAACACATTGCTGTGGCTGTTCAGGGTTAGATGTGGTGTGGAAGGGCACTACTGTGCCATTTAATGCTTTTCCCTATCTCTTTCCCACACTGCCATCCAAAGACGTGAAAGGGCTGATAGGGAAACAGACCATCCATAGACTCGAGATCGTGGAGTAGTATGGATACATATTAATAGCCCACCCGGGAGTTTGGTGGAAGACCAGTGTATTTTTAAAGTAGATGGCACCAAGACATTTTGAGCTGGTGAGAAATGGTGAGTGCCTCCAAAAAGGAAGTAGAAGTCAGGGGTGGGGTCAGTGAGAGCTACCCAGACAAGTGAAATGGCAGGCAGCAGCAGGCTCCCAGCCATGCGGCTGATTTTATTCTTTTGGATAGATGAATACATTAAGGAGCCCTGTACTAAAAGAACTAAGTTTAAGACTTTTCATCCAAACAGCAGGTTATGAGAAAATATTTGGTAATGTAAAATATCAAGGTTTGGAAGCCTGTTTCCCAAAAATTCATCTCCAAATCAGGCTAATGAAAATAAGCCAACCAGAGACTTCTTAAAAACTTCATGCACTAAGTCGGTAGATTCCTGCCCCCCAAAACCTGAAATCGTAATGGTAATTGTCATTGACTTGCTACTATTGAGTATGTTAACTTAATAATCTTGTTTAATCTTCATGAAATCTTATAAAAGACTATTACCTCTATTTCCTTTTAAAGGAACCAACTTTCCCCAAAGTTATACAGATACAACTTCTTGTCTATAGCAAGAAGGATAAAAATATTATAAGTATGGATAAAAAAAGGAATATGGGGAAAGAGGTAGCTCTTTTAGAAGTCACACCAGGGAAGAGAGGTCCACTGTTAGTTACATTTATCTTCTCTGATAATATATCTCCAAGTATGATAGTGTTCTTAGATTACACTCTTAAAAATCCTCTCTTAAATTTTTCTAATTCCAGTATTGAATATGTTTTTCATATCTTTATCAAGCATTTCCTTTGTTCATCACTGAAGTTGAATTATCATCAGATGTCAGGTTGCTTGAGTCCAGAAAGAGGGAAAACACTTAAAATATTTGAAATTTGAAAGCAATTCTCATGCACAATATTAGTAAATCTTCCGATTGTTTTTACTGTTGCAATGCAACACCTGTTGCAATGCAGATCGTCTTCTGCAGAAATAATAAAATATTTGCAAGTGAAATGTTCAAGCCAGTGAATTCAGGACGATGTGATTTTGGTCATTTTATGATGATAACCCAAAGCAAGAAGAGTTTCCAAATAATAAAATGGTTCATTAGTAATCCATATTTTTTGGTGAAACCCAATCCAATATGAATAAGAAAGTACTAAGGGGGAAATGTTTGACTCTTAGAAAAAAGAAATATTCACTTTCACTGGCTTCTATAGAGCTGTATCTCAAAACCCAACTGATGACAATAGGATTCAACATTTCTTCCATCTTTTTGCTTGAATTTATGCAGTTACAACTTTTTTATGAGTATGTGTTTCCCATAGAATAGCCACCTAGAAACTCAAGGATTATGTACAATCAATACAACACCTTAAATATCATAGTCTCCTCATTTCCATTCATTCAATAAATATACATATGCCAATATTGTTCATGATGTACAGGACAACAAGAAAAAAAATCTCTGTTCTCTTTTGTCTTTTCTAGATCTACCATTTGTCACAGTAGTCCTAAGTCTTGACAGTTAGCACAGAGCTTGAATCATGTGTCCATGGATGAACCAGTCATTACGTCCTAGGAAAACAGACACTCTTTATTCCCCAGGTACAAGACTTAAATCCAGCCTTATAGAAAGGAAACCAGAGCCAATGACAATCACATTACCTCAACTAAGAACAAGGAAGCAGACATTTTTCTAAAGAAGAACTCAGCCAATTTTTATAAACAGTGGATGTGTATCTACAGAAAAGAACTTTTCAGTTAAAACTCCAAAACCCAAATTCAATAGAGTGAAATTCTCTAGGAAATCTCCAAGAAGATCTCCCCAGAACTCATTTGGATAAGTACAAAAGTGGTTCTAGGGAACTTCCAGAGTCAGAAAGCCAAGGTTCACTCTCAGTGAGTCAGCAAGCCCTGCTAGGAAAATATTTCTCTAATAGAGAATCCACACACATACATATATGGATATCTATCTGCAGTTATCTGGATACACTATGCATAGAAGAAACTTGAGCACCTACTATATAAACAGCTTTGGGCTACAAATGCTTACTATTTTCCATGGATAGTAAATAGTGTACTCAATCTTATGTCACCCCCAAGTGATCAGAGCTCAAGCTATTTGTGATTGAAGCCTCAGGCTTAGTAATTTATAAAAATATATCTTGGTCTTATGTCGACTAGAATAAAGAGTGAACCCTGTGATTCTTGAGAAATTGATTCAAAATTTGTTCAATATAATAACTTCAACTAAGCAAATTGGAACTGACAAGTTCCTTCGAGTAAATTCAATTTGTTTTAATTTACCAATAGTGTCAGAATTTGCATATGAATTTTTCACCATATATATGTATATATATATGTCTGTGTATGTATGACATGTGTATATGTTGATAAATAGATACATGAATATTTTAAAATAAAAATTATTAGAGACTTAGTACACTATAGTACATTCGGACTTTAAATACATTAAAATTATGACTTTATTAGTAAGTTTATGAATATCAAGAGGAAGCAGCTCTAAAGCCATTTTAATCAGAATAGTGAGAATAATAATAGCAATTTTTCATTATTAACATCATCATCACTATTGTCATCTTCATCAGAATCCCTCCATTGCAAGTAACAGGATCCTAACCTTAGGCTGAATAAGTGGGAATTATTACCTGTTCAATTATTTCTGATTGCCTGTGCTTTGGTGTACACAGCATAATTGTACTTCCTTACCCTCTTGTAAGTAGAACATATGATTAGTTCTAGAGTCATAATCAGATAAGTGTCACTACGATGTTTGATTATGATTGTGAAACCATCCACAACTCATTCTTTATATGCCTCTGCCCCATCAGCACAGATACCTGAGTGACTACAATAGGTAGAGGCCTTGCTAAAGCAGGAGTAAACTGTATGCCAGTGTTGTGTCCAGTCCCTGACACTTGGCTTGTTTATTACTGATGCATGATCTAACTTGCCCTAACTAATATAGGCAACTTAAATCATAACACATTTTACTCATTCAGATGAACTGAAATTTCAGAAAAAGAATTTCCAAGCTAGTTTATAGGTTATTATAACAATTTTTGAGTCCTCACTGAATGGCTAAAATTATAATTGTGGCAGATCCAAACATTATATGTTGAGATGACAATCCAACTAGAAGTGGTGTGGTATTCAAGAGTTCCTTTTCCAAACAGCCCATCTCTTTTATCAGGGAAGAAGACACTTGCCACAGTCGTCCACAGATTTCCCTTACATCTTACTGGCAGTATTGGGTCTTCTGCCCAAGTGTTGGTGAATCAGTGAGAGAAATAGTAGAATTCCAAATACTGACTTAATTCAATCATAATCTCCCCCCCATTCCCTTAGTAGATTAAGAAAGAATGACTGTTTAAACAAAATAGTGGAACTTACAAGACCGACAGCCTTCTGTAAGAATAGAAGTGGACTCCTTAAAAGAAGTTCTTAATGCCTGTGCATTTTGTTATAGTAGAGATATTTTTAGGTCACCACAAAGAGGCAGGTATATTGGGAAATCTCTGTTTAAATGTCATAATACGGATTTCTAAATATGTTTGCTGAGTCACACTGTTAGGAAGGCATCTAACAATCTAACATTTACTAAAGTATGTTAATAGGGATACTGCTTAACCATTAATTATTATCCCTGTTATGGTTATTGCACTTTAAGCAATTCTTAAGCTAACATTCATTCCTAGAATGCAAAGTGCATAGTGGTTCCCTTTGTTCTAAGATAAGAGGTAGAAAATTTCTTACCAGAGTGGTATGATCTAATCTGCTGTTCCATTACAGCACTGAAGATGGACACAATTTGCATTAGAGCCATGATTCCAATTAAAAGCTAAAAGCAAATGATTACCTTACACTTCTGTAATGAAATCAGGCAGACAATGGGAGAAACAGCAAAACAAATTCATCTTTGTGGAGCACATTTTCTTTATTAATATTTGCAATTCAATGTTAATAGCACAGGTGCATTTAATTGCCTCTAAATATTACAATTCAAATCTATTCAGTGTTCAAAATAGGACCTGGAAAGACAATTTGGGCTTTGTCTCACTGTAAATCCTATAACTACAGATTGAATTTATTTTATCCAGGAAAATATATTTTTTAATTTCTTGTCATTGTCATCTTGAGTTTTTAATTATTTGTGCCAAAGTACAGGTTCTGATGAATATTTTCTCTTGTCCTATGATAGCATGTATTTTCATCTTGCTTTTGTCCCAAGATCTTTTGATCCAGAGAAATATTCCACTTTTAACATGGGTACCTTATGAAAGTTCGGTAACAATAGGAACCCTTCTTTAAATGCAATGTGAATTACTCTGATGCAGAAAAAAATGTAGTCTACCAAAACCAATTAATCTGTGTATCTCATTTGTCCTACATTTGAATTTTATCTCAGGGTAGCAATATCACAGTATTTATGCATACAATATGATATTGTTTAATATTCTCATTTACTCCATGATTCATCCATAAGTGAACTTGACCTCAAATCAGAGTTTGCTAATATGAACTTTATTTATAATGAAGGTCATGTTCCTAACAAAACCTTTCTAAGTAGTTTTCTAGGAACATAACCTGAATGGTCATGGCCATGACAAATGACCTTGAGGCTAACACCAAAGACATTTCCTTAGCAGATACAAGCAGTGTGTTACAAAATTCAGTTCTATCTGAAGGTAAAGAAAGCATTTCTTGCCTGTCCCTGTGGATCACACTAAAGAAGAATATTTCTAATGTATTTGTTTTTAAAGTGACTGGTAGTGTTTGAGGTCAGGTGTTTAGGGTTTTTGCTTTATTTTTCTGACTCAGCATCTTGTCTGACTTTCAAACCATCCATGTGACATGGAAGCCCTAAATAGATGAAGGAAGTTGCACTTTGTGTCTTCAGCAGCATTTATTATTTTGGTCATCTGGGAGCAGCTATTCTCACTGGAGTGAGATGTGTGATTTTGATCTACATCTCCCTGAAGATCACTGAGACACTGCTTTTTATTTTCGTATACTTGGCCATTTGCATGTCGTTTGAAATGGTTATTTTTAGTTCTTTGACCTATTTGCAGGGTTTTGATGGTCAGCTCTTTTGGATTTTTAATATACTTTCAATATTCATTCCTTGTCAGATTAATAGCTTATGAATATTTTGTCCAATTCTTTGATGAACTGAAGCTTCTAAATGTAATTCCATTTTTCTGTTTTTACTTTTGTTATTTGTACCTTTGGTATTCAGTCTAAAAACCAATAAATAAATAAGCAAAACAGGAACAAAAACAACACAAACACTGCCTTCACTAATGGGAGTTGTGGGGGAGAGCATTAGTTTTTGTATAAAATGTATCTCTTTGGGATATAGAAAGGATATAATCAGTGTTGATTATGGGCTTTCACCCCACCCAGAACTTTATGCTTCTTCATCTGGGTATTTGTGAGTGAAATCAGACATTTATCCATTTTATTTGAGTTGAATTACAGTAATGTTTGATAGAATCAGAGTCTATGGAGTCATATGGGAAAATTCGTAGTAAACAGGCTGAATGCAAAATTGCATGTTCCTTGAAGGCAACTCAAAATGTATATAAGTGAAGGATAGAAAAGAAAAAAAGTGGTGTGTTAAGAAAGAATTATGAGAACTTTGGGCAGAAAATGTTGAACTAAATGGCATGCAGTTTTGGTGGTGAGGGAAGGGTGAATTTCATTGTCTTAGGAAAATTCGTGCTTCTCGCAGCACACAAAACTAAGAGCATAAATCAGAGTCACCAGTTTGAACCAAAACTTTCTCCTCATCCTCTCCTTTATAGCTACCAAATTCTTTTACATTCTTCTAATTAAAGGGATAACAGTATCTGAAGAAGGTTAATATTCATAGTTCACAAGAAAATACAGTTCCTAGATCTAATCTTAAAATGGTATTAGTCATACACTCACAGGTTACCAAGTATCTGACATTAAAATGGGATTTCCTATGAATTTAACATAGTCTAATGCCTTTGGGCTTAAAGATTAAATTAGGTATATAAAATGAGGCAATGACAAAAGAAAGGACAATTCTGGTCCTTAACAATCAGACAGATACAATGCTACATAATGATCATTATGGCATAATGCTACTTTAGTAAATAAATCCAATTTAATGGGCTCAAAATGACTACTAATAAGTATTTACAAACCTTCCCTAAAACCCAGACTGATATCTGCCCTTATGTTTACGTATCTCTGGGTCCATTACCATAAACTACAAGATGAAATTATGGTCTGTCCTAATATACCAGCTCTATGAACTATGTCTTGCTTGTGCTTTAGATAGTATGTAGAATGAAGATCTCTGTTTCCTTTCTAAGCTTCGGTCTGTCCTAATATACCAGCTCTATGAACTATGTCTTGCTTGTGCTTTAGATAGTATGTAGAATGAAGATCTCTGTTTCCTTTCTAAGCTTTCTGGTGGCCTTCTTAACACTCCTAAACTTAGTACACCTCTCTCCATTCCACAGTTTTCAGCCAATGATCACAATCTATTCAAAAATTGAAAATCAGAATCTTTACATCTATTTAAATACTGTTAGATGTTTTCCCGAGAGAAAATGTTTAGTGGAAAATCTCATTTTTCTTTTAGTTGACTTGATAGGCCATTCTGCTAAAGAAGAAAATAATTATTTTATTGAAATATCTGTCACATCATGGGATCAGAGGAAAATTGTCTTCTGGCTTCTTCAAATCCATAAGTGCTCAGAAGTTCCATTCTCTCCATAAACTTTCTCAAGCTGATGTAATGTGTTAAGTTAGTGCTTATGAGTTTAAAACACAGTCGGATGCTTTGTCACTATACGTGATGGCTACACAAGAAAGGCAGAACTATCTGCCAACACCCTCCATGTCTTATGAGACTTGGTGATATGTGTTGGATACATTCTCTCAAACCCAAATGCATTCATTGTTTAAGTTAAGGGAAGCCCCAATGCCTGATCTTGCATCTTCAATTTCTGCTACTATGCTATGTTTATTTATTTCAGTCTCCCTTCTTTGGAAATAGGTTCTTATTTCTAATAAACCTAAGCTTTCTTTAAGATGCAAATGTTCATTTCAGGCTGGATTAACTCCAAATCATGTACATTCCCTTCTGGTTGTAGAGGTTACACCAAGCAAATTTTCTTTTCCTTAAATTTTAAGAGCAAGAAACAGGATGAAATTTTTACAAGAAGCCTAAAGAATTACATATAATTGAATATTTGTATCTAAATATTTCCAAAGAGTACTTTTAGGATTAAAAATATATTAAGTTTTAGAGATTTTGATACCTAGGTTTTACTATTCAAAATGTGAGAGAAATCAACTATTAAATTTTCTGTGTGTTGGATCTTCACAAAGAATTTCATGTAACTCTCAGTATTATCATTGTGGTATCATTGCTAGTTTTTAATTTGAATTCTCAAAGAAGAAAAAGTTCACTGAGTTTTAAAGTCAGAATCTTCTCACCGCACACCTCTAACACTTTCTATAGTACATCATAATAAACTGAAATAACATTAAACACTATAATTGATTTTGATTCTATTGTTTCCCTTATTAAGTTCTACATTTATTAAAATTCAACACCTATCATTCTTTTAATTCAAAACCATATTGTACTAACACAATGCTAAAGGAACAGTTCTAATCCACTCAGACTAGATTTTGCTTCATAATAAAGTAGCAGAACATTCAATAATAATTCCATAGATATTTCAGAAATTTATTTTCCAATGCTGTGTATTAATCAAAGTCTGAAAGTTGGGATTAACAACTATCTGCTTATACTTCACTGTTTTCAAAGGAGCCCATTTCATTTCCTAGCACAGTCAGAACGTTGCCTGAAAAATTATAATACATCTCAAAATAGCTAGCAGCTATCTTTCTAACGAAATAGAAGCTTCTCTTATCTAACTCAAACCTCATGACTCTTCTGTGATATTTTTCTAGCCGTAGGTGTTAGCATCTGCTGTTATAAAACTTTTAGTGTTATTTGGTGGGACTGAGGAAGGAATAAAGCCAATATCATTTTTACAGTAAATATTATACAACCAGGCTGCATGACCAATTCCACAGATTGCAGGTTCTTTATGAAAGAGCATACATCTTTAAGCTGACATTCATTTACATGTTTGTGTTCTTGAGATCAAATCTGAGCTTCTCACCCACATAACCCTATAAATAAAGCAACTGATCTCTCTTGACAGTGTAGGGACATGGAGCTGTGAACTTCTTTCTCTGTCACTTCCTGGGGGCTGCTAAAGCTGAAATAGCTCAACTCTTCTAGAAATGCCCTACCTTTCCCAGTCTACCCACACACACACAATCTCACGAGTTGTGCGGCTGAAAGACAACCAGAAAAGGTGCTAAAGAACAAAGTAGCTCACAATAGAATTCCCAGATCTCAGCTATATTCTTCTTTCTCATTTCCCTACATAGCAAACAGACCTAAAGCATCCAAAAGTGGGGTGGGGGTGATAAATGGGAAGAAGCGAGCAAGGCCTGGGGCAGCATGGTGTGCTTCAAGTAAATTGATGAACAGAAGACTCAGTTAATGTAAACCTATAATCACTGCCTCTTTGAAAAGTCCCTCGAATGCTGTTATAATTTATGTTTCATTTGTCACAAATGAGAAAGAAGACTTCAGACAGCAGGGACTAAAGAACTTAGCACACTCATTCACTACTTGTAAACCGGTGAGCTCCTTCTCTGGGTGAATGGTACACATACACACACACACACACACACACACACACACACACACGCACGCACGCCACTCCATTCATTTCTGTATTGTTTTATCCTCTCTTAAAATCTACTTTCCAGCAGTTTTGTGACCAGCACTCTATTTTCTCCCTTTCTGCTCAACAATGTTAAATTTAAAGTAAATATGTTTTTCATAGACACCAGTTTGACACTAAGTCAAACAGTTTGCCTATATCACCATACTAAATTTGCCAATTTTTAATCATTCATTGCAAGACATTAAAAGGAACTTCAAATACCAACTTTCACAATGCTAGAAAGGCATTGGCCTAAACAAGTTAAGCAAATCCATCTACTGACGTTTTTTAAGGAATTTTCAAAAGCCACAGGTCTGTTGAGATAATTACATTTCTTCTAAGCATTAACTGGATTTCAAGACACTGTAAGTATAAAAGCATAAAACTGTAAAAACTCTGCAGTCAGTGGCCAAACTCTGACTTTAATCATTTTATTGATGTAAAATACAGAAACAAAATATAAAACACAGCTATCCCTTCCCTTATATTTAATAGCTTTGATGCCTTAGTAGAATCCTTGGTTTCACTATTTTACTAATTCATGTTAAAACATGAATAATTATGTGAATTAAAATTAGTTCATATTAAAATATGAACAGCCCAAATACTTTGGGTTAATGTTTCACTTCTAGTCAAAGCCAACAAAAGAATACTGTGTACTTCTGTTCTCAAGAAAATTATGAGAAGAGGTAACAGAAAATAAAGATTTTCTATAAACAAACAGACATCTTCATTGGAACAGTAGAATAGTAGCTGACCAAGTGTTTCATGCTAAGTAATTAAAATCATTGATTCAAAACAGGAATTGCTAGAAATTGGATTAATTAAAAGAGTCTGATGGTTCAAAGAACTAACACTGAGATTGAGCCAGATTATTTTTTTCCAAGAATCTAAGATTCATGTTACTTTCTGTTGCTTAGATTTTCTGTCATAAATAAAGATAATATTGACTTAATGAAATGATAAGCACAAATATTTCATAAATTATTCCATGGATGCATTCAGTTGATTTTTTTCATTTAAAAATGATTACTAATTGAATGACAGTACATATATATTAGCTAATAAGAGTGGCATCAGGATAGGTTTCTCAATCTTAGCCAGTTCTTGAAATGTATGCTGCTCTGAAATACATCTTACTACTAGTTCACACTCAGCACAGTGTAAGCATGTGTTCGAACAGACCTGTCATCTGCCAACAGAAAGGGTGAGATCTTACCACTAACATCATGACTGCTGTGTTAAAACATTATCTCTGATAGTATTGCCCAGGGGGAACCAATTATTGAAGCTACAGGGAGATGTATGTTTCTTTTCATTACTACAAGCTTGATATTCTAGTGGAACTTGTGGCTTCAAATGACTAATTTTATTCTCCTCAGAATCTGAGTTTTTTATGATTTCTCTATGAATTGCATGAGAAGAATCAAAATGCCTTGCCTTTCAGTTTTTGCCAGCAGTCTTTGTTTCAGAATGTTGCCCTGACGTTATGATATATCCATAAGTCAGAATGTGTTGAAAGCATCAGCAGTTAAATCATACATATAAAACTATCTATATTTCATTTAGATAACTTGGCAGGACTAAAAAACAAACTTTTTAGTATTTTCAAGCTATGAAATGTAATATAACTTATTGGAGATGATTTTTAAATTTTTTTAAATTCCCCTTTGTGATGTATGTTATTCTATAGTCTTTCATATTACAAAGCCACATATCATAAATCACATATAAGATTAAGTCTTCCTTCCATCTCCCATTGTACTAATCATAAAAATGAGGTCCATAGAGGTTCACAGGATCAAGGTATTCTAAGAGGCAGAGCTTAGACTATACCCATTATCTATATTGTATTTACTATGATCCTATTGTTACAATCAGTAACAATTATATTTTACATTCCATTGATTTTTGAGTATCTCAAAGAAACCTGATAGGAATACTCTATGTTTTACAAAACTAAACTCTGCTTGGAAATAATAAAATTACTTAGTTTTCATTGTGGTCACAAAAGAACTTTGGAATATATGGTTAAAGAATTGAAGCTGGATCACAAAATCCTAAGTCTGGTTCCAATAATAAGAATTGTGTCACCAAAATCACATCTCAGATTGACAGTGTTGTGGTCTGACGGTTTGAAATAATTCTATCACCCTCAGTCCTTTGGCAGTTTGATATATAAGGCCAAACTATTTGAGATGATGTAAAAGGACCTCAAAGGGGGGAAAAACAAAAATAAAAACTAGGATACTAACAATGCAGGTTGTGCTTGAGGAAGCCATATTATTATCACAAATACATATTCAATAGACCATGTTCAAGTAGGCAAATCATGTAGGAAAAATCATTGACAGAACAATGAGCTTCAGAGTCATTCCTTGATCTCTGAAAACTACAAAGAATAAATGTACAATTTTCCCAAAGTATCTGAAAAACTATTGTAGCTTTGAAGTTTTATCAGTCTTTGACTGAGATAATAAAAGGAAATAGGGTGCCATTGAGTTTTTGAGAGGTGTTTGAAGGATCCATGTTTTCACAATATTTAAGAAGGGCTTTTCCTGTCACTAATTATTCTTAATAGTCCAATAAGCATTTACTGAGACCTTCACAGAAGCAAGGGAAAGGGAGAAACCATATAGTAGCTCCAGGTAGCTTCTCCCATGGTACAGACAGTAGTTGGCACATGTAAGCATTTATGAATAAATGATTTTTATTTATAAAACATCAGAAAGCATGAATAAGTGTGGATGAAATATATGGTAAAGGGTCAATGCATGTCACTAACCAGACAGATTTTAAAGTATTTGTCTAGTGCTGGTGAAGAAACGAAAGTAAAGAGAATTCTATGTTCCTAGTGGAAATCTGTAAGAACCATTAAGAATAAGCATGATTCATGCAAGGCCATATGCTGACAGTCACAAGGCTTAGACTAACAAACTCCAAACAGAAGAATAAATTTTTGAATAGAAAAGAATGAACCCCCAAGGGAAAATCCACAATGTACAAGAGTAACTAGGTAAGGAAGCTCCTTTAAAAATGAGACCAGAAAATAAATCAAGGATTGTGGGAGTTCTACAAAATAAAGATGAAAGCTTGTATCCCAGAGCCAATAAAACAAAAGAGACAAAAATCACACTTCAGCTGCTAGGGAAATGGACAGGTGAAACTGCCATGGAGAAAAACATATTGAAAGGAACAGAAAACAACGGTTTGAGAAGAAAATTAATGTTTGGTCTAGAGCAGTAGGGATCCATTGGATAATCAAAGTGAAACACCCTGTGGATGACAAGACAGGCAAGGAGCTTCGTTCTCACTGTTGTCTACCTGTCACTTTGTGTAGTGATGAAATTAATGAGCCTGATGCTCGCTTTTCATGACTGGAAAGACCCTGGCATCCAGGTCTCCACTCTGGCACAGCTGCCACACAAATCTACTGTCAGCATAATCAACTCCCCGAGTTACAAGGGATTTCTAAAACTATGCTCTCTTGTTTCTAGAATTAGCACAATGTACTAGGGGAAAATTCCTTCAAAAAGCATATGATGCAACTAGGTAGAATTGTTTGTTTTTCATCTATAGCCTTAAACTGTTAAAAGAGCAAGGAGCATATCCACCCCCTTAGCTGATACACTTTTTTCATAATTTAATCTTAATAACATTAAATTGCTGAGAAAGGAAACAAATATTGATAATAAAATATTGAATTACCCACAAGTTACCAACAGGAGCCATGTTCCATTCTTAGAATATATTATTTTCCTTGGGCATCTTTGCCAAGACAGAAAACAGATTAAGGAAATTTTTAACCAGTTCAAGACATCAAAATAGAACCAAAATCTATTTGTTTCAAATGTTTTCTTATATAGAATTTGAGAAGACATTAGCTTCTACAAAGGAGAAAAAACTAAATAATAACTTGCTTTTAGAAATCAGAACTTGAGAGGAGCCTGCTAAAAGGTCCATTGATAAATGAATCTCTCTTAAGCTACAAAATCCTGTTGTCTGCAGAATGGTTAAAACCTGCTACAAACTTCCAAGGCCTCAGAACTGATTGTCTGGGGAATGGCCTTCACCACTGCCAACTCTCCTGGCATCTTTCCTGTCTACCAAGACACTCCTCCCAGGACCCAGAAAGCTGGTGGGCAGACCAGCTAGACCTCTAGAAAGTTTTACCCACCCAAAGACAAAATACCGTTTTCCACATCAAATTAAAATCTTCAAGTACTATGAAGATATGGTCTTTTTAAAAAAGACTTATTTATTATGTATACAGTGTTCTGCCTACATGTATCACTTCAGGCCAGAAGACGGCCCCGGATCTCATTACAGATGGTTTTGAGCCTCCATGTGGTTTCTGGAAATTGAACTCAGGACCTCTGGAAGAGCAGCCAGTGCTCTTAACCATTGAGCCATCACTCCAGCCCCTGAAGCAATGTTCTTATCATTCAAAGCAAATTATTATTACAGAGACTGTATAGGATTATTTGATTAATCCATGTGCAGAAAAAAATGGCCATCAGTCAAAACAAATTGTGGCATTCAGTGAGAAACATCAGTGCTGTTAAGTTATTCCATAATGAATATGAGTTTGATCAACAGCACAGTAAAACTGAAATGAGATTAAGGGATGGAGTCCCTGGTAAAATTTTGCAAAAAACAGCTAGTGGTTTTGTGCATATCAAAGCAAAATATGTTTACTGAAGTTCTGTGGATTTGAGATCTGGTATAATAAAGAGGCAGTTTCCATTTTATTAAATGTAAGCTTTATTAAAGGTGCTCATTTGATATGTAAAATAAGACTGCAATTAGTATGTATCATCAGAATACAGCCAGAAATACCATTTAATGTGGCATTTTCCATGTTGCATCTTGTTCATAGATTTGTATGTGCTAGAGCTACCCAAATAGAATAAAACTCTTTAAGTCAATTATTTCAGACTTGGTTAGCATTCCTCCATCACGCCAAGCATTGGCGTTCCAAGTAGCCACTGTAATGGACAAGCCCACCAGTCTCTCCTACACTCTTAGTAACCAAAGTGGACTTACCCAGAAAAGTCACAGGTATGTTTGACGTCAGTGCCTGCAATAACTTCTCTAGTATACTTGCAAGGACAGATCATCCCGTGTGTTTGTTTTCAGGGACAGAAACTGAAAACAGAAACAGCTGTGTAGGGCAATACACAGAATGAACCCCTAAGAAAATTACCATGAGTACCATTTGGTGAAAGGTTTGTGAATGTACTATAATGAAAGTAGTCTCATGTACTAGGTTAAAATAATCTAATGTAGATTTTGGTGTCTTTGTCCTGCTGAGTGCTTTGTTTAAGAAAGTCATCACTGGGTAATTAATTAGATTAAAAGTTTAGAAACCAAAGGAAGAAAAAGGAGTTAGGGAGAACATAGTATTTTCATGGTTGCAAGCAAGGCTTTGGAATCTACTTCAAATCTCACCTCCTCCATGCAGCCCTCCTTGAGATTCAGGCCAATTTATCTTTTTCTTTCCCAGCCATTACAGGTACAGCCCATCTGCTCTACTGAGTTATTGGCTCTGTGTTGCCTGTCTTTATACTGTTTTCATTGGATGTAACTGTTTTAAGCTTCTCAAGGCAAGGATTCGATTCCCTCTGTTCTCCATCCTCTACCCACATCCCTCTACAACTTGAACACTTGGCAGAATATCAATGACAAACAAATGAAAGGGTAAATGACCAACTTCATGAAAGGCTAATGACCAACTGCATAAATAAAGGGTTAAATGGTCCGTGAGCTTGGTGAATCAGTCAGTCTTGATGAATTTTGCCCTGATACACTGGATAAAGTTTCAATTTACAACCAATGGTCTCCTAAATACAGTAATTATGATCTGGACCATGATATCAAACATTACCAACCATACTAAAGTTTATACACTCATACAGTTGTGTGTGCATGCACACAGACACACACACACACAATTATGTTTTTCCCATGAAGATTTAACACTTTTAACATTCTCTGAAGGGAGCATATCATTACAAAAGATGTCCAAAACCTTCATTCTAAAAAGTGAGGAAGAGAAAATATATCAACTACCTAACTGCCAAAATAGACTTTCTATCCATTTAAACTTATGAGAAATTCGTCATTCTGACTTTTGTTTGAATGGGTTTTTTTAAGTTACATTCTACATGCTTTGTATACTTTTCCAAATTGGCATTTGATGTTGTGCCTACAGAGGTGACATGCATGCATGCATGCATACATACATACATACATACAGTGTTTATTTTTCCCACTTGTACTTCTGTAATTTATGAAAAACTTTAAAATACAAAGCTGCTTTGCTTTATACCAATCTTTATAAGATGATTATCTTTATGTTTTTAAATTATTCATAAACAGTTTCAAAAGCAAAGCATTGAAATAGGGTCTTTTTTCTACTGGTTAATAGCAAAATAACCATTTTCATATTGTGTTCTTCATCTTGGAGAATCATAATGATCCAGAAAGATTGCAGATAATTGGGGTAAACGAGAAGTTGACAAAAAGCTTCAGTGATATATCAATGTATGAATTTGGAACTTATTCATAAAATTCATTAGAGAGACGTGAGTTCAGGAGTGAGGCTTTTATTGGACAAATAGAGATGTGTCAAATACAGAAAGTACCTGAAGTGACTGCTAAGATTTTGCAGTATCTATAGCAACAAAATTATCCATGTTGTATTCAGGCCCCTGACTGGTCTAAGACTAGTGTAAATGGACAAGCTTACATTTCTTAGGAAGGAAAGAGCAGCAGTCCATCTAGGAAAAAAGGGACCTGAATTTAAGGTGATCTTGCAAGATGAGGGATGGTTATGCAACTGACAGAGAATATGGAGCCACCTGTAAAAGTGAAACTAAGCCTGGGATTTAAGAAAAAAATTATATTTTATATAAATTAATATATATATATATATATAGAGAGAGAGAGAGAGAGAGAGCACGAGTGCACACTAGACCCTGAACTAAACCAAGATCCCAATGAGTAAATCCACAACATGTTGGGTTGGGCAAGAAACAAGACCTGTGGAAGGAGGAAAGGGAAAAGAGGAAGAGGAGAGTTGGAGCTAGGATTAGGGGCTCCAGAAAAGCAAGGGGTGGAGAACACTGCAGGGTGTTCTCACTCCTACTGAAAGAACAGAGAGAGCATGGCGCTGTAGGTTTCTACAAACCATGCACTGATCTCTGAGTCACTGAAATTTCTTTGGAAATCTGAGTCAGAGTAATAGCTACCTACTGAAGCATCTCTTGGCCACAGCAGGGTGTTCTTTATAAATTACTAATTCTGTGAATCTGAGGGTAATGTATTCCAATTGGCAAGCTTCACATTTGGGAGCCCAAGCGCCCAGTGGAGTTACTGGGGAATGCTAAAGGTTTCCCTTTGAAAAATGTACACTGTGCAATAACTTTGTGATTGTGGAGCTTTTAACTTGTAGTTCACAATCTTATATTAAAGAAAAGAATATTTGAAGTATCCATGTTGAAAAAGAGGAAATTCTTCAGAGTCCCTAAAGTAGATCATTTTAATATTTATTTTGTGCCAAAACTCCCTTAGAGAAAACAAATGATATTTTTTGTAGAAAGAAATTTCTGTCCCGCCCCATCATGCAGCCCTTTAGTACCAAATAAACACACTGAGGCTTGTATTAATTATAAACTGTTTGGCCAATGACTCAGGTTTCTTATTGGCTAGATCTTTCTTAATTATTAACCCATTTCTATTAATCTGTATATCTCCACGTAGTCTTGGCTTACCAGTGATGCCCGGGTCTCTTACCTCCTCTGCAGTGGCATGGTATCTCCCTGGCAACTCACTCTCTGTATTCCTCTTCCCAGAATTCTAGTCTGTTAGCACTGCCTATACTTCCTGCCTAGCTACACCCTGCCTGTCCAATAAGAAAAGCATATTCACAGCATACAGAAGGACATCTTGTATCAATTTTTCAATATCATTATTGTGTTTTTTTCTAGAAAGAATACTTACTAGTTGATTTCAGTACATATGCCCAGGAGCCTAAATTTATAAACAAGAGCCTATTAAGCCATGTAAATTCCTTCTTAATATGAATCATCATGTTATGTTCTGGGAGCAATTACCTCCCCTTAAATAAAGCAAATGGCATCTACTTTATAATGCTAGAAAAGGAAAAAATAATTGTGCATCATTAGACACACCCTGCTAAATTTATATCCCAATCTTGAGAAGATCCTGCACATAACAGGTACCCACAAATGTATTTGATTACATAATATATGTTTCACTATTCAGTGTATACCTACCTTCATGGAAGAGTAACCATTCTTGGGGAGGGGAATAGTTCCTTTTTTATTTTCCTATAACAGAACTATTAATGCAATTTTGTTTTAAAATGTTGACTAGTATTTTCAATGTGTCTATGTCAATATCAATGTTCACATCACAAATACTCTACAAAAGCCTAAGTTTTAAATCAGTAGGAAGTATGTTTCATGCATAGGAAAAGGATATATTAGAATGTTGTCCAAGTATATGTAGATTTAAAATACTAATTATTTTCAATGATTTTATGCCAGTTTACTATACCACCCAATATCAATAATACCAATGGAATTTAACAAATGTACCTAGTAATTTTATTTAAAATTAATTTATTTAAAAGTCTGTCAATACCAATATTTGTGATAAGTCTGAGAAGTAAATATTCGATAACTAAAGAGAAGAAAGAATAACATTCCAAAATAACACACCCAAGAAAAACTTAGTGGTAGGAACGGGCAGGGATGTTCCAATGTCCTTAACCTGTTCACGGCTTCCAAGAACCAGGATATTCAAGTCACTGAGGCACCTTTTTCTGCCTGCCCCCAGGACTAACTCAAACTATCATTAAAAGTTTTTCTTTAGCTTAATTCTTATGTATCCATTTACCTTTAGGTCAAGAAACACAAGAAAAACTAACTCATTAATTAGAAAATTAAAAATAATATCCACAGAATTTTCATGCTTGTGTATCATTTTCTGCCAGAAGCCTTTAAGTTAAATGTTGAAATTCTGATTTGAAATTTCTTTTGTTGGTAGTTGGTAATGATAAGCAGCTGCTGGACACTGTGCCAACAGCAGTGTTTTGATGGAAGTGTATTTATACCAAGGACATTGCTCCTGGCCACACTTTAGACAGTTGTTTATTTGCTTTATTGGATTTTTTTCCTTTAAAATGTCCTATTAAAAAGGCCTCAAAACCAAACATGACTTTCCTTTGTATCCTATTTTAATTTACACATTTTTAACTGAACAACCTGAAGACATTTAAATTTCTCAGGATATAAATCAATCTGTTGAGTTTTTCTATGTAAAATTGAAGTGATAATGAACAAAATTGCTGCCAAGATTAAAAGAAATAATGTGGCTAAAGTCATAGCACGGGGGCTGGACCATAGTGAGCAGATTTTCAGTAATCCAAAATGTGTTCCACGAGATTTTTCTCATTATACCAAAAGTGAATTGAGCGAATGCTGAGGATAGTGCTTCTTAGGTAAACTTGCTAAATTTAAAATATTGCACTTCTCTATTCAATAGTAAAATTTAATGTAAACGTTATATTCACATCCATTTATTAAAAATAGCTATCCGTATACATTAGTATTGCCTTTTGTGTGAATGTACAAAATAGCTAGAGTAAGGTTTTTTTTCTGTGTCTATCTAGACGTGGTAGGAAATTTCTAGTAATTATATTTCAGTAATTATATATTATAATGTTCAATATATGTTAATCTGCCATTAGATCAACTAAAAGCAAATATACCCATCAATAATGACGTATTATTTAATTAGTAATTATGTTATTCATCACAATATTCAGATGTTATATGTATTAAAATTAATCTGCACATTGGATCAACTAAAAGCAAATACAGCAGTCATTAATGTCTCAAGAAACGAAGGTTGCGAACTGAAACTTTTTCAGTGGTTTGAAATTACCTTCCAGTTGTACTCTTTCAGACTCCTTCTTGTGACCCCATGTTCCTCTCTCTTTAACTTTTTTTTTTGATTGAATAATGTTCCTCTGCTCTTACCACCTATTTTCTTTGTATGAACTTGTCAAATCATCTCAGTCTTGTCTTTTGTAATTTACGAGGTCTTTATGTAGCTCTCTGAGAGACTATCACAGAAGTCCGACTGGGAGAATAATTTATGAGATTTCAAATGAAGGCCCATTATTTAACATTGTCTTGCCTGCATTCAGCACATAGCCTCCCATTCACGCATGGCAGGGTTTTAACTCAGTCATCAGAGACAGACGTGTCTGAGTGAAGTCTTAAGAATAGTATCATTGGTTACGTGTGCTGGCAGTGGCTTCTGCTTTTTTTTTAAAAAGCATGAACTGTTCAAGTAGTCTAAAGAACATTAGGAAAACATGCCTTAGGGTGTGTACTCATCTCTACTGTTCACACAAGTATTTCTGTGGCTATAAACATGGTATCAAATGTGGTATATTTATATGCCCTGGGTTATTATCCAAAATTCAATAATATGCAAAGTGAATGTTTTTCACTGCAAAGCTAGATGAAGAGAGAGCATGCAAGAGTGGGTCTTCTGTTTTGAAGAGAGGTTAATTTTAAGTGTTTTACTTCACCAGAGTACTCCTGACTTGTGTTCAACAATCATTGGCACTAATGATGTTTATGCGGCTCAAGGAAAATTATGCTTTTTCTTACGATTTCAGTGCCCAATGTCTTTTCTTATTACAACAGACAAATCTAATTACTTCTGACGAATTTGAAGAGCTGTTATTTGAATCATGAATAATTCCATTTCAGACATAGTTAGAGCTTAAATATGCCCATGAAACTTAGCTTTTTATCAGCCAGTCAGATGCTAAATAAGGAAATATTTTAGTTCCTAGCAGTTGGGCAGCTATAATAGAAAACTCCTTGTGTGTAACTTTTTTTGGTATATACTTTGTTATATTAAACAGAGCCTTTAAATCAACCTTTTCTACTATCTAGAACTTACCACTTCCTCCTCTCCATCCCCCTGTGTGTTCTCACCAAGCACTGTTCATGGTGTCAATCTTTCTTTTGATATCCCTCTTCCAATATCTCATGTCCCCTAAAGATTCTTGACATCACTGAATTCTATGCCTTGAATATAAAGAAATGATAGCTACCAGCACTTGAGCTCCTACTCTGTGCTGGATACCATTGTAAGCTTTTTTTAGTCTATTGACTTTTAATCAGCCAAAGGAAATGGGTGCTATTTTATTCTTAACTTGATAGAGAAGAAAGTAGAAAGGATCATTAAGCAATCAGGGCAGTTTCATAGCCTCTACCTAGCCAAGCCCTGTACATCTCTCCATGAACTACTATCAAGGCACCAAATGCTTATTCCTTGCCTTCAGTATGGTTATACTTTTTACATTTAGTTTTCTGTTTGTGTGATTAACTTCTGCCCCTTCTACCATGCCATAACATATTAAAATAACACCTAGTATTTGCTTGATGAATAATTAGTTGACATGAATTAAGCTTGTATCATGCTGGCCAATGCACATTAATACTTAATTCTTATAAGACTTACTAAGGTACTTACCACTTTTACCTTTACTGAACAGATAAGGAAACTGAGACAAAGAGAGGATTTGCCAAAGATAACAGAGCTGGTAAACGATGAAACCAATGTTCAAATTCAGAAAACTGGCTGGAAAGTTATGCATGCTCTGCATAAAGGAAGAAATGAATTAATGGAAAATTAACTTAATTAATGGAAAATTAACAAGGGAGAGGTGACACGTGATATAGACAGAGGTAGAACAGTCGAAGCACAGGCCACAGAGGCCATAAAACCCATGGAACAAAGCACGGGGCCATCCAACCACAGGGATGGTTGTCTGCTTCATTAGGTTACCAGTTCTATTGCTAATGTTCTTTTTCTTCTCTCTTTCAGTGCCACCGTGGGCCTTAATTGCCATAGCCATAGTTGCAGTCCTTTTAGTCGTGACCTGCTGCTTTTGTGTCTGTAAGAAATGTTTGTTCAAAAAGAAAAACAAGAAGAAGGGAAAAGAAAAGGGAGGGAAGAATGCCATTAACATGAAAGACGTCAAAGACTTAGGGAAGACCATGAAAGATCAGGTAATGGGCACACCCCTTATTTAGAAAGTTACACTCTTTGGTTAAGTCACCAGTTGGGGCTCTGTTCTGTTAAGCCAGATGCTCATGGAAATGAACAACTTATGGCTACTGTTGCTTTTGTAGAGATGCTTGACAGTCCTTTCTGTCTCCCAAAGTGTAGTGGAGAGCGATACAGAGGGATTTTCTCTCTCTCTTGAACACACACACACACACACACACACACACACACACACACCCCACCAGGAGGGAACTCTACACCAGCAGGTGTGGCTCCATGGGCTTGGCATAATAAGATAATTCCTGAGTGAAGCATGATCCTAATTAGTATTAATAAAAAACCCAAAGTCAAATATTGAGATACTGGGGTAAAAGCTAAAATATCAGAAGGACCAGCCAGAGTCACCTCTTACCTGTCTGACTCCTCAGATCAAAACGACAGAGCTCCTGTCTATGCCCCACCTTATCACTTCCTGTCTCAGCCCCATGTTGTCTCTTCTGTCTCCTCTTTTACAGACCTCCAAACCTCTATGATTAACTAGTGGCCAGTTCCACCCTCCAATCTCCAGGAAAGCTTTATTTGTCAAAACACAAACAAAATAGTGTAACACCTGAGCATTTTCATTCCATCTCATTAGCCAATCTTGATTGGAATTTTTTAAAACACTGTAATACAAGGTACCTGAGTGCTTCCCCTCCTGGGCAGGGGCCCTTTCTGACTCAACCACTGCCCATAGTCTCTTAAATAGCTTCATCATAGTCGGTAATTGCCAACATTGCCACATACTCTGCCAGCTCAACCGTCAATTGCCAGAAATAATGATTCATGTGTGGTGAAGGGAGATAGGTTCTAGTCCTAAAGAACATGACAGAGTTGAAAGACAAAATTATGCTTCCTCAATTAATGACCATAATTAGAACAGTGATGCTGTTGATAAACCATATAACCAAGCTGTCTTCCATGCTTAGAGAAAATATTTGGGTTGCCTTGATGTTGCTGCCTATTTTTAACTAAATTAGCTGGACAACTTAGTCAAGGTAAAACTTAATATAAAGTATTAAATGTTTATTCACTTTTGGAATAATACTTAAATGTTTATAAAGAATATTTAATGCATAAAAGAGAATGTAAAGATTTTTTCATAGAAATATTTATAGTTATTTCCTATCAGATAATTTAAAGTTCTATTTATTCCAAAATAGGAACATATGTAGACAGTTTTGCCAATTGTCTTATATTATTAATTACTATTAATTGAATCATTAACACATGAACCTAAAAACAATTTGATCAAATGTTAACACAAGCCTCATAGAAGATACGTGTAGCTTCCTCGTTTTCCACACACTCACAGGCTACCCGTCTTTCCCAGGTGGAATTTTAAACTTCTCTATGACACTGTAGTGTCTATTGACAACAGTTTCCCAGGGGTTCACTTCTCATTCCCTGCAGCTGAGCTTGGTTTCAGGTCTGTGGAATAGATGTGAAGTCTAGTCTAATGCTCAGAGAGTTCAATTTCTCTGGCCGTTTCTCATCAGTTACAGAAACTCATGTACAACTACAGATAACTAAGAGGGATTTTTCTCTTGATTTAATTTGTTAAGTAGATACTCAAATTTTGGATTATAGCAAGTAGGATTTAATACTGATTTTTCTTCCTTCTTATTCATTTGGGGTTTTTTAGACAGGATCACAGATTTTTTAAACATCTTATAATTAAGTATAGAAATAATTTCCCCAGATGATCATGGGCTAGAAAAAGGATGTTATTTTAGCAATATCTTTTAAATTTTGAATATATAATGCTATTATTTTTATAGTTATCATAAAACTCAATTGTGATTTTCTTGTGTCCTGGAATTAACACTTAAAAGTATTGATAAATGTTAAAGGATAACTGTAGCATTCTATTCTAGGATAAAAAGTAATACTTTCATTTGTGGATTTGTTCTGTATGATGTAATAGTATAATTGATGGCACAGTGACATTATTCCCATTACACCATGGATAAATGACCAAGATCTCACACATAGACTTAATGGTGACTTTCCCATCTATCTCCTGTTCCTTTGGATGGAGAGAGGTAGAGTAATGTGGATCAAATAAGGAAGTAGTAGGAAAAAGTCAGTGATGTATCAGTTTATAATAATTTACTGTTATAGCAAAATATCTAGAATTTCAACCACTTAAAAATGGTTTTAATTACTCTGAGTCAACCATTTTATGTACTTCATGGCATTAGCTAGGTATGATTTTTAATTTTAAATTATAGAATGAAATATAATTGGAATAGTGACATCATGCCCCAATGATAATTGTGTAACAGCAGTATATGTTTCCACCAATCCTTACAAAAATACTTACAGCTTGTGAAGATGAATGCTAAAGATGAAAATAGCATGCACAGATTTTAGAAGAATGACCTGCCACATGGTATCCCATGATCCTCCAAATGATACTGATTAATTCATTTTTAAACATTGTTTTCAAAATACTTTCAGCAGCATGTCACAGTGAACATGGGGAAGGGAAATAATGCCATTACATGGCTCTCTCGTTTAAAGATAGGACAGATAGGAACAATTATTGGATGTAACTCCTAAAGCTATATAGACTCGAGGGCAATCAATAAGTTTTTATTACTTCAATCCATTCCAAACGCCCAGAGATTCAAATTTTAACACTCATGGCTATGTATCTCTTTAGAAAGGTTTTGTAACCTTTAAGAAATACTCTTAAAATTCAGCAATGACTTCAAAAGTAAACTCTTGATAGTATATTTATGTTCCAAAAGATTCACATTTAGGGTTTTTTTAAATATCTTGAATCTCGAGATCACTAACTATACAGGGGAGCCTATAGAATTGTAAACTTAGAGCGGTCATTTCTCCATGGTTTTCACTGATGTGTGTGGATATTTTAATTTTTATTTCTTCCTTCTATGTCCTCCTTATCTGTGTTAATGTCTCATGACTGTTCTGGACTGTCCCTTGCGGTAGGTTTCTTCTGCTACTAGACATTCCTACTCAAGGCTGGTGGCTGGGCTCCACAGCTGAGGGCTTACCATTCTGACATCAAGAGGCTGAACTCAACTGATCTTCAAAGATGAAGTGTTTCCTTTTACACATTGCTATCATGGGCTAAAGAGAACAGGATTTGAAAGTTTTACATTGATATAGTAGAAAGAAAATGCAGTCCTTCACACTCCTTTTTTACATGCCCTGCCAAATCCCATGTGAACGAACAAACAGTTTTTCTGATGACTGTGGACTAGGTAAATTTTGAATGCCAAAGAAAACCACAAATGTATCCGTCTAAACCTGAGAACTCTATAAAAGGTCCGATGTTCAAAACAAAGTTTCCCTAGTACAATTTGCCTGACTTCAGAGCTGGGGAATTACAAGCCTTTTCATCTGAGTTTTTCCCCTATGGAGGGAAGCATACTGCTCTCAAGATATTATAATAGCTACTGACTTACTAGGTCTGAGTTTACTGTAATGGTACAGGGTACATCTTGATGAAGCTTGGTCTCCAGGACAGGAATAGACTTAATCACTCTGGTAATCAACAGGAGCACTGAAAAATTATCAAGAATTTAGCTCCATTTCATGTGAAATAATTAAAGAGCCCTGCACCTTCTATTCTGGCAAAAAAAAATCATCTAGGGAAAGGGAGCTTTAATATCTCAGGTATTTCAAATTGCATTGGTCTGAAACATGATATATAAGTTATCAGCTCTGCAAAGGGACTTTTGAAAAAGTATTTAAATTCATTATTTTCTTTTTCCTATGACAAATGGAGTGCCAAGTAGGTATTTTCAGTCGGTGGATGCATTAAGGAATTTTCCATTATTTAAAGAAAAACAAACTATTACAAGGAGGGAAACTAGCTAAACTGCAGTTCTCTAACAGCCTCTATGATAGTGCCAAAGGTTATGTAGGGTTCTCAGGAACAAATGGAGTCTATCACCTAAAGTATTTGAGCCAGACTCAGACATCTTAGTGCATTCATCAGTAACTGTGCAGGTCCCTGCTTTGTACTTACATAATTATTATAATATTCAAGGAAGTACCCAAGTATAAAGTAATCATTCTAAATTAAATGTAATAGGGCTAGCCACATTTGAAAATGGTAATTTTCAATTTCTCAGACTCTTTGTGGACTCCTGAGATGTGTCAAAAGCCACATGTGATACAAAAAGTGATACATGTGACAACAGCTCGACTCTGCTCAGATGTCTTCTAAACAGAGAGCAGAGCTTAATGAGCTCTGTCAGTCTTGTTGCAGAGGGGTTTGGGGGTGGGGGTCCTTGTGGATTTAGCTGAGAGGAGCCAGACTGGACTGGGGTTGCCGTTCTCAGCACCACTGAGGCTATCGGTGTAAGTCATGAGTGAAGGAAGAGTATCCACTCAGAATGACAATGGCAGAGAGAAAGTCCATGTAGGGACAGCAAGATGGCCATTGTCTGATGGGCCTGAGGCCTCTTTACAACCTGGCTAAAACTATCACATTTGAGTTCTGGAAGAATTCTCAGGTCAGCTTGAGAGCTGACAGTAGTTACAGAGCAGTAAGGACTCTTTGATGTTGTCAGAGATATGATGGTCCATTGCTCATGCTTTATTTCAATTTTGGAGAGATTTTTGCAGCTGCACATGTACCAGAAAAATGAGATAGTAGAAGGAAATGGATAGCATTTGCTCATTAAAACAACAAGTGATATAAAAAATAAATGACCAAGGGAAAGGTACAGGCAGTGACTGGAACAAAATATGTTGATGGCTGCTATATAGGCCTTTAAATTTTTAAGCATACTAGTGAATGGAGAGATGGAACTTTTCGTAGTTTACAATTGTGAAGAATGAACATACATAATAGAAATAGCTGGAATAATTTTGCATATTAAGAAAACTTTTTGATTTCTGAAATACTGATAATGAACTTTCAAATATTTTAATTTATATTCTACCACTAACATTGAAGAATATTGAATTGTTTAGATTAGGTTTTGTAAGTCTAGTATCATGGCCCTTGTTCTTTAATGCAAAATGAATTTTATACCCATGAGATTTCCAGAAATTACAAACATGACTCTTTTTGTCTTTGGTATTCAATACACTCAAATCAGTTGAATTCAGCCTTGCTTTCTGTGGAGCTGTTATGAAAATGAAATGGTAAAGTTCACCTGGAAATGGGGTGAACTACTCTCTAAACATGCATTTGCTGGCGGCATGTTTTTCTCCTTCTTTCTTAAATGTTACAGTCATATGTGAAGTGCAGATAATTTACATTTTCCAAGGGTCACTCGGCCATCTTTGGCACAAGCAATAAGGCAACAGAAGGCTATGCATTCCATATGAATCTCTCCACCGCATGTACAAATGATGTTTTACATGAGGCTGAAGGCCTCTGCAGCTATGAGAATGTGAAACCCAGCCTCAATTCAAGCATGTCTATCATACTAGAAAGAAAGAGGCAATGTCACCAGAGCCAAGAATACCACCAACTTGACATTTTCCTTGCAATAATGTTATAGTTTTGCTTGCTATAATCTCAGGGGGCTTCGTCCATTGCTTCCATGTTGCTTGCTGATTGGGTGGGGGGGAAGTTCTTGCACAAGTGGAATTTAAAACAAATAAGAATGTGTTAGACAAGTAGATTTCAGCATCATAGTGCTTGCTTCAAACAGCTTGGAGGTGTGGCCAGTTTAATGTGGACTTTGATGAAAATTCATTGGAGTTTCTTTTTCCTATCCATAGGCCCTTAAGGATGATGATGCGGAAACTGGATTAACTGATGGGGAAGAAAAGGAAGAACCCAAGGAAGAGGAAAAACTGGGGAAACTCCAATATTCACTGGATTATGATTTCCAGAATAACCAGGTCTGAGGGGAAACCATCTAATTCCATTTTCTGAAATTACCAAGTAGCAATTGAAGCAAGATACTCTTCTTAAAACATTTCGTTTGCTGGAAGGGGAAAATGCAATTATCAAAGCTATTGATGAAATCATTTCGAAGTACAGGCAGTCCCCTAGCTGCTAATTTAACTTCTGGTAATTAGAATTCACAGTGTTCAGCCGATTATATCTACTCATGGCACTGACAGGAGGCAGACAGAATACAAATTAACTCCACGCCATCAGTCTGCTGCTGAGAGCTCCCAACCAGCCCAGTCCCGAAAGGTCCCTCAGTGTGAGTAGGAACAACCTTCCCTGAACTCTATAGATTTAGATCCCAAACACCACCAGGGGCCTTTGATTTGAGCTGCCATCCAAGCCCACATTTAGAAAAAATTGGGTAAGCAGTAAAAGAATTAAACAAACACTAGCCAATGTCCTATGTCTTTTAAAGTCAGAAATAGCCTTCTGTGCAATACCTTGATGCTAGGTGAAACTCCCTCAAGTGATTAGACAGTGATTCTGTCAATGCAGAAAGACCAACAGCTTGATTATCAGACCCCAAGAAGGATGCCCAGAAGTGACAAGACTAGAGACTGCAAAAGAAACACTCCTACTTTCTCAAAAAGTGATGGGGTGCATTGCGATCAGTGACCATAGCGGCCACTTTTCTCTGAGTAGCTCCAAGTGTGGAAAATGCCTTTGAAAACCCTTCTAGGTAAGATCCATAATGTTAATAACCATCCTTTACTTTCTACAGTGTAAAAGAAAAAGTAGAATGAGCCAAGTTCAGAATGGAGGCCTTGACCTGCTAGGGAGTTCAGCTACCTCCCACTCATTTGCCGTTCCCTTTCCTTTGCTGGGAATGGAAGGACAGCAACTCAGTACAGTACCAGTATGCAGCATGTGCTAGGGAACACTGCTTGATGTGTCATGAATGATGAGTGACTCAAACATTAGTGGTCGGCTTGGATGACTAATGTCCAAAGCCAAATACTCATTTTGTTATGATGGCCGGGAAGATTTTATTGATAAATATCATATTAATTACAATGTCCCTTGCTAGTTTTCATCACCACATGGTTCCTATGAGTTAGGGAAGGTAAAATCTGAGGAAACTTGCAGACAAAGCTGTAGTCAAATATGAGTATCTGTTTACCAAAACAAAAATAATCCTACAATCCTTGAATTAAGCTTTTGTGGTGGGAAAATGGAATATGTCCCTCTTAAACAAATCACTCAATCCTCTAATGACAAGATATCCAAGTCTCTAAACTACGATTATCTCGCTGTACTGAGCTTCAGTTGCCCAAAAGAAAATCACTTGTAAAAAGTGAGAATATTACTTATAACAAACTGAGAGACAGTGAGTTTTACTAATCGTATGTTTATAATCTAGTGCCTCCATTAGCTATTCTTGGATCATAGCTTTGTTGGTATACTACCTCCTAGCATTCATGGCTCCTGCCGAAAGACAATACCACAAACTAGGCAACAACATCTCCTTCAGGATAGGATCAGAGTTAGAAATTGAGCCAACTAGCCAGAATGCACAGAGGATGCGCTGGATCATTTTATAAAAAGTGAGTAAATGGATTGCTTGTCTGCTCCATTGGCTAAAAAACCTCAGACTCACGTGTCCGGGACCTGTAGTGGAAACCGGTGGTGTATCCACATTTACTGAAGAATCTGTAATAAGAGGATTTTATATTTTTTTCCTTTGCCAACATATTGACAAGATGAGTTTGGTGGCTCATGCTTGGAATCTGAGTACTAGGGAGATGGAGGCAGGTGGTTAGCCACAACTTTATACCCAGCCTGAGCTATAGAGTAAGATTTTTAACTAAATATAAACCAATATAATAATGCCATGTTATTTTAATATTCCCAGTGAAATGAGAATTTTATTGGTGAAAACTACAGTGCAGAGAAAATTGCTATATTAGGAAAGTGAAACATAGTTATTTAACAGATATTCACATCTATAACTTTTCCTTTTGAGAAAACTTAAATTATATATTTTATTCCACAGCCTACATTTAAATGTAAACTTTCCTAGACAAGTATTCTATCATAAGCTAAGGTTTTAAAATTTTAGATATCACACAAGAATAAGTCAAGTGGGATAGAAACTTGAAGCTCTCATTTTTTTATTTCAAAATATTAGTCAGTTACTAAGAAATTTCCATTTAGCTGCTCTGAGCCTTTAAAAAAGAATAAAAAATTCCCTGCTTTGCAATTACTGACTAGTGGTTGTTTAACTACTTATTTCCACTTATAAAGCATGAACTGCAAGAAAAACAAAGCACAAGAGCTTTTAGCAACTGGGAAGTTATTTGATTGCAGCCCTTCTGCACATATGAATTCCATATTTAACTGTAATCAGCAACCTTTTAAAAGCCTCTTTTGTCCTTAGAACTAGGCTTCCTAGAGCCCGCATCTGTCATAATTTGGTTTCTGAAGCCTACAGAGCTCACTGCATTTGCCCTCTGTATTCAGATTCATGAAAGCAAAAGTTGATGAAAGGGGAACATCACAGTGTGTGAAACTGAACAAATCAGTCTTTCTCCAAATGATCATCCTCTGCTGTCCTTCATTTCAGCTGTTGGTCGGGATCATCCAAGCCGCTGAACTTCCTGCCTTGGACATGGGGGGAACATCTGATCCATATGTCAAAGTCTTCCTGCTGCCTGACAAAAAGAAGAAATTTGAGACAAAAGTTCACCGAAAAACCCTCAACCCTGTCTTCAATGAACAATTTACTTTCAAGGTAGATTTTTGGGTTGATTTATTGCTTCGACTTCATTGTTTTTGATTAAATACTAGTTTCATCATGACACACATGCAAGCATAAACATGAACAACTTACTCTAGGACCCACCTCGGTTGTGTTTAAAGTATTTTACAATTAAATTTTCAGTTTAATGAAGAGTCAGCATTGGAGGTTTTGGCTATGTATTTTCATAATAGAATGTAGACCTTTCAATATTAGAGTCATACCTAAAAAAGCAAGGTCTACTCATGTATGCCAGTGGGCTTTGACAATGCACCCCACTGCCTCCAAAAATAAAACCCAAGCTATTATTGTCCAGGGGTTCCACGGCTATGCAGTCAGAATGGAGAAGCTGTTCTCCAGTGCTTACCATGCTATCATGGGAAGGTTTGAACGTGCTAAAACCCTTCCTCCTAGCAGTAAAAAGGTATGGGCTTCTCTAGCATAATTCCTTTACTCTAGGCTCTTCTCTGGCGCTCTCCATCATGTTGAGACACATCAGTTGGCAAACAATAACCAAGAGCCATTCTGACCATACAACAACTCATCAAAATGACTTGTCCTGAAAGCCTCAAGGCACCTTGTAACTCTTCGCTTGAAGTCATTCATAAAAACAATGCTTCTGGTGGATGTGTGGCATTTTAAAATATTTTCCTTAGAACAATACATTTCTAGAAAATGAAATTTCTGTGCATATGCCAGGAGGCTGATTCAAAATTACCCCATCCACCAGGCAGGTTTAGCAATCACACGTGCCTTGTGTTGGCAAACATTCCAGTGGGAAATGAACCGGGGGGGCATGAGTCACCTCTCAAATCTTGTTTGCAATTTCATGAAAGAGCAGTCTTTCTCTTCTTTAAAGTTTGAGTTTTAAACACATAAATCCTTTAGGTTTTCTTTTCCTGGACCATTAAAATAGCAGTAATAAAAATAAGTCACTATTGGCCCTATACCAACTAAGTTAAAAATCAGTTACTTACAATTTTGTAAAGGGTAGTCATTAGCATTCTATTTGACTATATATTAATCTTTTCAGGCCAGCAATTTCTAAATGGAACCTAATAGAGTCTTCTATTATTTGAAATAATATTGTAGTGCCTTTTTCTTACTTGCATATCATTTCCTTGAAACAAATTGCTAAAAGTATATAAACTTTTATAATCTCACGTTATTTTATTTCGGGAAGGTATATCAGACTGTATATATATTCAAAGTAAAAATATTATGAGTCATTTAAGAAATATGTCAATTTCTGCAGTAGATATTATAAACTATCTTGAAATGCCAGGCAGCCATGCAATATAGGAATAGAAGCATAAGAGTTTAATGTACTTAAAATGAACAACATATCCAAAACAATTTCATCTTGTTTCCTCTAAAATAAACTTCCATTTGAAGGGGGTGTTAATAAGAAGTGATTCTCAAGTGCCTATAGTGGGCCAGATGTTTAAAATATTCTCACTGGCACTCAGAAGGCCTCCACTGAGTGCAGACTCCTGGGCTGGAGTTTGACTAGAAGCTGAGTTAGTTCATTTGCCCCAGACCCAGGTCTACATGACCCAAAACACAAACATCCTGTGGACTGCACCAGCATGATCAAAGATTCAAGAAATACAATTTGAAATTTTAAGGACGTCTAAACACTCACTCCAAACTTTGTCAATTCTATTGTAATTCAGATTTTTCAAGTTTATCTTAGATTCTTCCTAAAGTAGAAAAACATTATACTTAGTTTTTATTCACAGGATTTTAGAAAGTTAACCTGATTTTGACCATAACTAACAAATGACAAAGCACTCCTTAGAAAACCCAAGTTTCTTGAACTTAAGTGGCCAGTCTTTCGTCCCTTCTTAATAAGAGTTAATTGAGAGATGTATTCTGGGGCAGAAGACAGAGCATTTTGCTGATAAAATAGTGCATATATGAAAACTGATCAAATATTTAGTACAAGCCTAAACTACCTCTCAATTAAACATTTCTACACACTTACTGGAGTGTAGCTAAATTGGATTGCAGCTCTCCCTGAATATTAAAAATGTCACTTATAAACTTTCCAAACCATAACATCGGTCCCAAATGTATTTGAACAGCTGGAGAATTCACTCGTTCTTGGCCTTTTGCTACTGTTCATGCTAACAAGTATCACACTTACAAATGAACTTCAAGATCCATATTATAATGAATCTCTGATATTCAAAACATCAATTTTCTAGTCAGCTCATGTCAATCACTAAATTATTTTAGCAAGCATGTGAGGCTCCTTGTGAATATCATTTAGATCCTTGTAGATTACCAGTGTAGCTTTGGAAAAGTCACCATTTAACTATGATCTAGATCAGTGAATGGTTTCTCAACCTTCCTAATGCTGCGACTGTTTAATGCAGTTAGTTCCTTGGGTTATGCTGATCCCAACCACAAAATTATTTGCATTGCTACTCCGCAACTGTAATTTTGTTACTGTTATGAATAATACCATAAATAGTTGTGTTTTCTGATGGTCTTAGACGACTCTTGTGAAAGGGCCATTTGACCCCCAAAGGGTCGTGACCCACAGGTTGAGAACCAGTGGGCTAGATGGTTTAAAAAAAAAGTAGTATCCATTAAACTGGTGTCTAAATGACTTGAAACTTTTTGAGACAATAATAACAACAATATTATCTTGCAAAAGATAGTCATATAGCCAAATACAATTGAGTTTCTTACTCTTTCATTGATCATGAAGTATTTCTAGAAAAACTAATGGGAAGATCCATTAGGATAATACCAACTGCTTCTAGAACCTTGGAATAAAATGATAAACCTCTAGAGCACCACTTTGTTCCAAGAAATTGGATAAAAGACTCAATGGAGGAAGACATCTTGTTTCTCTGCTATGCATATTAAAAGCTATAGACAAATAGCAGATGTCAAACATTTTGTGACCAAATGTCTTACACCCCTCTCCTTTCATGCAGGTGCCATACTCGGAATTAGGTGGCAAAACCCTGGTGATGGCTGTGTATGATTTTGATCGCTTCTCCAAGCATGACATCATTGGAGAGTTCAAAGTTCCCATGAATACTGTGGATTTTGGCCATGTGACCGAGGAATGGCGTGATCTCCAGAGTGCGGAGAAGGAAGAGGTAGGGAAGTTATTAGCATTTCTAACATGACAAGTTGTATCCATTCACTTATTGCTGTTCAAATACTATACCAAAGAGAGATGATCTTCCTGAAGGGGGACATGGGCCTTTAGACACTGACAGTTGCCAAAACAAGAGTCCGAGGGATTGGATGACCCTGCTAAAATATGTTCAGGACTTCTGGGTGGAATTTAAAAGACAATAGGGAGATGCACACACTGGGAATATAAGCAGTCCCTTCTTTCAAAGGACAGTGAGCAATCTTTTTGTATTGTCTGCGTGGGTTTTAGAGCTATTACAGAGAAATGAAAGGTTATATTTTCCTTGATTATGTCTGTATAATGAAGTTTGTTGTTTCTCATGCAGATATCAAAGCCTATTGGGTTTTAAAAAACTATCACACACAAAAGCTCATATTAAGTCCATTTTTTAAATGACTCACATCTTCATAGTACGGTTCACATTGTTTTCTTTGTAGTTTTAATAGCTCTGTTTTAAATGACAGTATTTTTTCTATCATATAAAAAAGTTCAATATCCATAGTGCATTTGCACTCCATAGTAACCAATTCTGTTTGATTGTGTGATGCCTGGCTGGCATTCTGCTGTGTGAATGTCTCAACAGGATACTATTAGAAAAGCAGACAGTCCTTAGCATCTCCCTAAGCAAATTCTTTCACAGCCTCTCTGTAGGATACTAGCAAATAATCTCCCAGAGACCCACGGATGGTGTGGTCACCAGCAGCTCTACTTACCAGATTCATGGTGTAGGATTCTACAATCACACCCAGTGGCTTTCCTAAATGTGCTTTTGCCTGCATTTAGGAAAATTTCCTGGTAGTCTATATTCCCTCTTTCAAAAACTCCTTAAGATGACACTAGACTTGTAGGTTTGACCTAGATAGACTTTCCTCCTCCTAGACTCCCCCCTTTCTTTCCTCTACCATTTTCCTCTCCCAGAATTTCTTTAAGACATTTGTTACCCAAATCATGGAGAACAACTCATTCTGAAAATAATAATTACCAGGTCCCTGGAAATGTGCTAGTGTACTATTAGTGAAAACCACAGGTGCATGTATCAGTCTCCAGCTGCCTCTTTTCCTACCTCCTACCTGTCCTTGATATCACCAACTAAACTGGCTTCTGGAGAAAGACCTAGCTCACAATCAAAATTCTTCATCATTTTAAGTCTAGCTAATACGTTTATTATCCCTGGCACCTAGAACAAGTCACCCACGTACTTTCAGATTCATTGTTTTATTCTAAAAGGTGGTGTCACATTATCCACATTGTATCCCCTTTATAAATAGGATTGCTAGAATGTAAAGCTCCTCACATAGAATCTGGCAAAGGGTAACTCTTCAGTAGAGGAGAGAATGATTGCCTATTGTATCTCATGGCCTATCTTTCTTTTCCTACTCTCATCTTTTGACTCCATCTGTATCAACCCAACTATTTTTTCACCACCATTTTACTGGCTGAAAGCTACTGAATGTTTTCAATGGGAAGCAACAAACCATTATAATTTAAAGTCTTACAACACATTCCTCCAGATTTTCATTCTGGAAGAGTAACTTTGGTCCAGTGGAGAGGCCATTTTCTCTATTGTGAAACAGAAAGCTTCCTAAAATAGATGTCATTCAGTGTATCTTGGCATAAGTAGATGCAGGTAGACACTTTCTAATAGGAAAGGAAATAAGATCCAATTACATTTCAAAACTCAAGAGTTCCTTGTTCTCCATGATATGTGCTGTGCCTTTTTCTGTTAAAAAATAATTGTGTGAGTAAACCGAAGTCTTGAACTGACTTCAGTTCTCAAGACTTCAAAGTACTATTTTACTATTTTCCACTTGAGCTATTGTGTTCATGATATTATTTCGCCTAACAATGTTAAATGTCATTTTAATGCCACAATTAGTGGAAAGAGTTAAAGAAACAGCTTTCAAACTTAAAAAAAAATAACAACAACCACGGGAGGCTATTCAACCAGAGACTTGGATAGAAGCAGGCTAGACCAAGCCCACCGAATTCTGTGCCTGAAATGTAGATAGAATAGTGTAGGAGTGTTTTACCAGTGAAGTCATAAGACAATGAAGTAGTTGCATAAGCGAAAGGATGGTATGCCATTTAGTGATTGATTAATGTGTAAGAAGTTTGGAAAGGGATGGGCAGCTGGCTAGAGTGAAAGCCACCAGTGGAACCCACTACAGCACAGGTTCAGATAGGAGGAGACTGCGCACTGTGGCTCTCTCTAGACTCCGATTGTTAGCTACATTGCTGGTGAAGTTTCCACCCAGTTCACAGTTTTCCTCAAATTAACACCATCCAAGCTGCCTTCTGGTTCACTGCCATGTATTCTTTGTTTGGTGTAATATGACTAACTACCCCCTCTATCAACCTCCCCATTTTGCAACAGAGGACGATAGAATTTGACCTTGGAGACATTATGACCTTTCTCTCCAGAGATAGCTATGTATAAAACCATTAACTTTTTCCTCTCAGTTATGTAGCTTCAAAATCATTCCATATAATCTATATATATGGTTTCCTTCTGTTTGTAAGAGGCTTCAAATATGAATTCACCGGGTTATGTTAATTTTTCTTATTTTCCTTTTTGTTCAGCCATTCAAAATATAATTTCTCATGTCACTCAAAGGCACATCTGGAACCAGGCATCATACTTTCAGAATAATCTATTAATTTAGTATTTTTCCCACATTACTCCAAATACTATGGTCAGCAACTATGACTCCATTTTTGTTTTTCCAAATTGCCTAGTTTAAAAATTTGTCTCAGTCCTGCATCCAGTTTCAAGGGCATCCCTGCATTTTCATCCTTTACATTTTTGTTTCTTCTTTTCCCGTCATCTCTAAAGTGGCGGGAGGAATTCACAGCAGTAGAAAACACCTGGGCCGTTTTTCTTCATTTGCCCTGTTGGGCTGCAAACTCTCAGGCACTGTTTGCTCTCTGGTAGAAAGTAAGTCTGTCACCTCTCTTTGTGTGAACTCGTTAGAGTGCTTTCTAAATGAGGCTCCATAATCCAGTGCAAATGGGAAAAAAATTGATTGCTGAATTAAAACAAGTTGGGACATAATTTAATTAGGACCCAGGCAGAAGGGAAGAGAAACTACTTTAGGTCCTTAATGGAAAATCAATTTTGCAAGAAAATTTCACATTTTTAAGCCTAATTAGAAAAACATTTACTTCACAGAAAAGCATTTTGAGAATACATATTCAATCAAATGGCAGGGTTTTCGGCTTCTAGTGGTCAATTACGCAGTAGTTCTTTGAAATGAGTTTAAGTTATTTCTCACAGCATCTTTGTGGCCAAAGATCATAAAACATTTGATGTTGTGTCTAAGCACATTTAGAAATTAGATGACAAGTCAAGCTGTCAGAGACATTCCCCCAACACATACCAACAAACTAGCTCTGACTGGAAATAGTTGTAATTGATATGTCAACAATAGCCTTGCTTGTCACTCATAGACATCACCTTTAGGAAATGCCCTAAAAACATGCACTTACATCCACAGCCTTTCAGGAAGACAGAGACGATGTGCTTCCAGGATGGAGCTGCCTTTACTGTTCCCACTGGGAAAAGTGGGCAGGACAGACACATAGAAAATCATTGTTGTTAATTACAAAAGTAACTGATTTGTTCCCACTATTTTTTGTAATGTCTTCTTTACAGTCTTATCACCATTATTTTCATCCTGTTTATTTGACTCATGTAGGATCTTATAGGTTAGCTTTAAGTGTTAATGGTAAAGGTTAAACAATGCTAGAAACATGCAGTTTTACCCAGGAGAATATGTTTTAGGGAGAATTCAAATAATATGACCCATATCCAAATTTACCATGCCTAGAAAATGTATTGTTAAACAAATATATGGCATAATAGATCTCAGCAGTATAGGGGTATCTTAGAGTATATTGGACTGTGATACACTTCAGGGTCTTTAGTATCTATGTGTCCATTCTACAGGATCTGAAATACATTGATTTCACCTTATCCTATAGAAGCATAAATACAGCTGGTGCTTTATGGTGTGTCTTTGACCAGAATTTCAGTCACTGATTCTATTTTAACGCATAATAAATACTGTCACCTTATAAAGTGGTTAAGAAAACTATCATAGAAAAAAGTAAACAACTGGAAATACCCCTGTAGAAGTTAAGCACTGAACTGAACCCAATGAACCCAGTGACAGAGAGAGAGGAGCGATGAGCAAATTGGCAAAGAATGGGCTGGCAAAACCAGCAGAGACAGCTGATCTGAACAGGGGAGAGCTCTTGGACCCCAGACCGACAGCGGGGAGGCCAGCATGGGACTGATCTGGACCCCCGAATGTGTCAGTGAGGAGGCCTGGGCAACCTATGGGGCCCTGAGCAGTGGATCAGTGTTTATCCCTGGCATACAAATGGAATTTGTGTGTCCATAACACAAAGAGGGATGCTTTCTCAGCCTGGACTCTTAGGGGAGAGGGAACTGGGAATGACATGTAAAACAAGCTATTTAAAATTAAAATAAAAATAGTTTAAAAAAGAAATACCCCTGTAGAATACATAGTATGACAATTTTAGAGACAGATGAACTCTAAAAATCACAAAATTTATCCCTTAAACAAAAGTTTAATACTTGAAGATTCTCCAATTGGACTGGTTTAAGGCAAGAATTAGCCCTGCGGAAAGGCCCTAGATATTATCAAAATGCCACCTGCCTAGTATTCATTGCCTCTACTCTCATACTGTTCTAATCACTCAAAGACCTAGCTCCTTTGTGTCCAAAGCTTGCCAAAGACACCTGATATCCTGTTCTGGCCCTTGACTATACAAGCACCTGCATACTTCCATGTGTGTACACAAACACAAATAATTCTCATAACATTGTGTAAGAAAACTAGTGGCCATAGAAAGTCCCAGCAGCTTGTCCCAGTCCACACAATAATTCAAGACATAAAATTAGCATGCAGTTCTGAAATCCACTTGCTATTTTCCTATAGCCTCTTAAAAATTGTCTCCTTAGATCTTATTAGCCTTCAAATATATTTTAAAATATATGAATGTCTGTGTATTGATTGGATAACCCTTTTAGATATTATAATGTACTGTAAATATTTACAAGATAGCAAAATCTCATTAGCTGAACCGTTTTTTACTATCTCACAAAGGTATTATTTCATAGATAATCAGTGTGATTTCCATTTCCATTACTATAATGCAAAACCTTAAAATTCAATGTTACTTATTAAAACAAGTGTATCAGTTTTTGTGTATGAATGGGGATGAATACAAGGAAAGCAGGCGACTTTTACTTGCCATGAAAAATGTTAGATAAATTCATTTCTTCCATTCATCTGAAACATACATTGAATATCTATTAAATGAGCATGTAGAGAAACAAAATATGTAAAACAGAGATTGTTAATGCATATGTAAAATGGTCAATCATAGTAAATTTTCCTGATGTAAAATACTAACTAAAGAAACTGAACAAAGAGCCAGTAAGATTTATAAGCACATGTTTCATTCGGATAAGAAATGGGGGATAAGGAAGCTCAAGAGAGAAGAGCTTGAGACCTGTCTCAGTGGGTAATGGCGTTTGTTGCCTATCCTGATGATCTGAGTTGGTGGAAGGAGAGTGCCAACTTTTTTTTTGAGACAGGTCTCACTATGTAGTCCGGGCTGTCACATAACTCTCTCTACAGAACAGACTGGCCTCAAACTGACAGAAATCTATCTGCCTCCCAATTGTTGAGATTAAAAGTATGTGCCACAATATCCAGCCTGCTTGAGAGTCAACTTCTCCACACAGACACTGTGGAACATATGCACCCCTGTGTGTGCATGTGTGCCCACACACAAACATGATAAATGTAATGAAGTCTTTAACTGAGTAGATTTTGAATATACAGTGAGAAACCAGGACAGTTCCCAAGTAAAAGAGACCACCAAGAGCAGGCCCAATTAAGACTGAAAAGTTGAATTGGTATCTTGGGAAATAAGATTGAAGTAAGTGACTTACTGACAGTCTGTCCCTTAAACACTGAACTGATAAATTTAGACTAGAAACAGTAAGCTCTTAGAGCTAAGACTAGACATCAAACACGACGCCGCTCACCCCATATACACTGTGCCAAGCACTCCACTGCTCAGGTCTCGTGTAGTGTCTGAGCAAACCCATGGGGTTACTCTTTGTGTCGCCATTTCATATACAGAATAATGCAGTTTACCCTGCCTAGAAAATAGCCAGCCCAGCAACAATGCAGACCTTACTTCTCCCTTAGCCCTGCTGCACTGCCACTGTGCTGGCCGACCTCAGCGAGTACAGGGTAATTCCCCCTGCCAGCTTTTCCTACAAAACATCAATAAACTTAAGCATATAGTAATCAGCAAATTGGCTGAACAAATTAAAGCATAATAAGAATTTCCTTTCACGAGCATGCATTATCAACCCTACTAACAGAGGACCATCCCTAATGAATACCCAGCTATCCAGGTGACCCTGGTTGCAGCAAAGCCCTATGTACTTTTGGGTTACAGCGCCCATCTTTTAAGGTCTTTCTCAACGTACAGAACATTATTTTGCCTGTCCTGCTCAACAGTGGCTTCTCTAACTTTTCATCCCATTGAATTGGCCTTGTAGAGTCCAACAGTGATGATGAGTTGATGAGGGAACTGGGCGAAAGAATTTTAGGTACAGAGGAAAGCAATGGGGGAGGGTGTTCTTTTGAGGCAAGTACTCGGATTTTGACCAAAATGTTCTGAACATTAGCAGTGTTCCGTAATCTCTCAAATGGCTTATTGTGGGGCAAATTCTCACTGAATTTCGTGAATTTCTCATAAATTTTGATACATGTTGTGCCAAGGAAATCAAATTTTTGTAAAAATAGAAATGAGTGTAGGTGTTGGGTTTTTTTCTTTGTATCCAAAGAATAAAAGAAGGTTTTTAGTTGAATTTGAAATAAAATGGAGCAGAGTGATGGAAGGTACAGGTTGACAGAGCAGGAACAAACCAAAACTGAAAGAACCTGGAGGAAAAAGAAACAGATCAACTTAAGCACTCTTGGCCATCTCTGGTCCCACAAGGTTTGGGGTTTGCTTTTGATTTTTGGTTTTTGTTTTGTTTGTTTGTTTGGTTTGGTTTGGCGGTTTGTTTGGTTTTTTTCTGAGTGGGAAGCAAAGCAGGAGAGAATGTCTTGTTCTGTCTTTCACATATTTGGATCTCTCAAAATGTAATCTTTTCTGATGAGCTCGTCATATGCTTTGGCACAATTTTTGTTATTATCCTGTTTGTGGATCTTCAAATTAAATGTTTTTCCCTTCTGTCTTCCTCCTACCTACCTTTGGGCAGGCCAAATGTTTGTATTGTGAAATCGTTAATCCATTACAATCTGTTACTCCACAACTTGAGGAAATGTCAGCAGTTGCGTTGTGCTAGCTGTGCTACAGAGGGAGGAGGAGATTCGCTGACCAGTCAGACCTTCCGTAATTACAGGAGAGAGGAGAACACACAGATACACCCCCGCCTGGGAACAAGAGCTTTAAAATACTGCTAAGAAATGTTGTACTTTTGTAAATGTAAAATTATTATGCCCCTTTCATAGGACAAGGATTGTGTTAATTTCTGGGAACATGGTAAATGAAATAGCCCTACTCCACCTAGGTGGTTATGAGTCAACAGTGAGACAGAACCACTGAGTGGATTAAAACTCTAGACTCAACTATGCAAATCCAACCATGACTTCACTTCCTCCTGGGGAGTATTTCTCTTATTATTTGGGTTACTATTACTAAAGTCGATGAAAAAGTTACATTCTAAAAGAGATATATAAAGCTCTTCCAACAATATTTGGCACCAGGTGAAAAGTATTAGTTATTTGGGGTTTTACAAATACCCCTAAGAGCTCTTGTCTTCTTGCCAGCTAGAAAGGCATGGCTGTGACTACTAGACTTACGTGTTTCCTTTATGAAGACAGTGAGACTAGCTGATATTGTAGACGCCATCATGAGAGGAGAATATGCCTAGATTTCATGAGGAGTTTGGGGCTGTATGAATATTTTCCAAAGAGGCTCAACCCTGGGGAAGGCTCAGCAGGTCCAAGTGGAAGATGACACAAACAGTGTAACCAAACACAGTGTAACCAATTTTCAAGATTCTGAAAACTAAGATTTTTTTTAACCCAGGTAGTAACAAGTGCTAAGGAAATTCCAAAGAAATTGGGAACTTTGTCTGGTGCTAATCGAAGGGATGTTAACACTTCAGGAAACAATTTTAAATTTCCTCAGATATACGAAGAGTTACTACTATATGGCTTAGCATACAACTAGGAAATGTGTGTGTCACTATCATATGAGGATATTCGTAACAGCATTTTCATAATAGACCAAAGCAAAAACAACCTAAATGTTCATCAGCCAGTGAGTTGATAAAGAGTCACACGATGGAATACTGTTCAGCAGCAGAGACATGAAATACCGAGAGACATAGCATCACCAGTGAACCACAATAGGCAAAAGGACAGACACACAGTATACAGATGAATGGGGGAGAGGAAGAACTAGGAATGGAGAGAGAGAATGGCACGTAATAAGTATGGGCTTCTTACTGGAGTGATGAAAGTATTCTAAAATAGGTAATTATATATATATATATCATTAATGTATATATGTATGTATGTATGTAAATCCCTGTAGATACATTAAACTAGTAGAGTAAATGTAAATTTTATGATATATGAACTACATCTTAATAATGCTATCAAAATCCTCAGCTGCTAATACTCCAAACATGAAGCATTAGGGAGTTCATCTGCAACTCCATTTGGGAGAGCTCTGGCCTGTGGATGCCCCTCAAGAATTAGATGCTGTTTTAAAAGAGATATATCTTCAAATATTCTAGTATCACTTAAGACTGGGATACTTTCTTCCAAGACCATGTTCTCAGCTTCCAAAACTCTTAGCATTAGGTCAGGCCTAAGATTCTCCTTTCATTGACTACAAACCCAGGCTTACACCTAAAACCAGCTAGTGATGCCTTGGAGTTCAGATGCAGTCATCTTCCACAAACCCACCTTCCTAAATTCTCCTAATGGAAAAGCATTGTTGTAAAATATCAGAACTCTTCCATTTTGCTACCCATCTTCATGTGGTAACTTATCAGAGATCCCCAGTTGCTTTTTTCTGGACTTTTTTATAACCTCAATGATGTGTAAATTGCAGGCACTATACACTAAAGGAAAACCTACTACTGTTATTTTAATAACAGGACATATCATCAAAATGCCTTCTAAATAATACCCTTACACATACTGCAACCCTCACCCCTTATCAGAGAAGCTTCTTACTAAAGTGACCAGAAGTTAACATAGACACTCTGAACTAGCCAAAGCACAGAGAGGAAATGGGGTTACTGGTAACTCTGTGTGTGTGTTTGTACATAGTACAGAATGTGTTGCATAAGGTTCACTCACAGTTCTTTTTTTTTTTATTTACCCCCCAGTTGGTACCCAGTGCCACCCCATCCCTGACTTCAGCCATGCCCATCAATCCTGTAACACTCACTCATCACCTCACAGCTTTCACCATCTGACACACAGAGGTACCCAATGCTACATCATGAAGAGATGCCTGTTTACCCACTTTACTGTGTCTACACATAAAGACTAATCAGCACATCACAGTGCATAGCTCCGTCCACTTCCAAACCATTCAAACTTCTGACCCTAATTTCCTCATTGAAGAATGTGAAACGGACTATGTACACATGTGCTTGATATGTATAAGTTATTTTTTCAACACGGGCCTGACATACAACACAAATGTCTAAAATTTAAAACCAGGTACATGAAATAGCTTTTCTTTTCTTATGGGTAAAAACAATCCATAATTTCCAGAACCTCTTAGAGATACATGAAATATTTTTGCTCTCACTATGGGGCCAGTGGCAGTCTCAGTATTTTTACCATTCCTGTTCGCTCTTCCCAGATTGCAGTTAACTGAAGATGAAGAATGGCCACTGAGCTTTTCCATAGAGCTGATGAGAATTCTCGTCCAGCAGTTTCATCCCAAACAGCTCTGGCCCTTACGTCTTCTTGTCAGTCCTATCTTATCCCCACCCTTTCCTTATCTTCTCTCTCTCCTTTCCTTTCACACTCACTCTCCCAGTTTAAATACCTCCCAGTCACTATAATATGCAATCATTTTCCTCCTAGCGCAAGTCCCCAAACACTGTAAACCAGCACAGCACACCCCGCCTGAACTAGATCACCTCCTTACCACCCTCAGTTGCTTCCTTCCTGGGCAGTGCTCCTCACACATTTCCATCCTCTTCCTATGATAAGACCCATCTCTTGGCATCCTTCCTCAAAGAGCTTTCTGAGTCCAAACTTCACTTTTCATGTGGATACAGAGCATATTTGGGAACCAATTTGGGGGCCTGCTTCAAACTAGTACCTAGAGATAAATATGCATGAGTGAAACGGAAGACCTTACCAGCAGTTCTAGCTATAGTCAGAAAGGAACATTCAAACCTGGTCAAGGATTTTTGCATGTTAAGCCACATACAGTATAGCCTATGGGATGATGTTATTGATCACCAAGTTTACCAACTATTCTTTAGTTTGATATGTTTTATCTATATAAATGAACCAATGTCTCACAAAGTGTTTGCTGAAATTTCTGCTTTCTGCTGTTTAAAAATAGGATGAAGGAGGGTTCAGTTTAACACTGAACCAGTACAGTTAAACAATCTTGCCTAAGTATTATTGTATCTCCTTCATCACGCTGTCTTATACCAGGCGTGATGACCTGCACAGTACAGAGCATCCCACCTGATAATTATACTTCAAGAACCAAAGATTAAACTGTATATGCAAATGCGACATTAAACAGGTATACCTGAACGTGGGTGAAACTCTTTTTAAGTCCTCCTTTCATCCAAGGAGGATTTCATTTTTATAGTGCTCTGTCTTTACTGTAGGTTCTAAAAGGAGAATTGAGGCTTCCCTTGAACTCACAGGAATCTCTGCCTCTGCTTCCTGGGTGCTGGGATTAAAGGCATCTTAGTCAGTGTTCTATTGCTATGCAGAGACACCATGACCACAGCAACATTTAATTGGGACTGGCTTTCAGAGGTTTAGTCCATTAGCATCATGGTGGGGAGCATAGTGGCATGTGGGCAGGCACTGGAGAAGTAACTGAGAGCTACATCCTGATCCACGGGGGGAATAGAGGGGGAGGCAGGCCCTGGCATGGGCTTTTGAAACCTCAAAGCCCACTCCTAGTGACACACTTCCTCCAATAAGGCCACACCCACTCTAACAAGCCACACTTCTTAATCCTTCTAATCCTTTCAAACAGTTCCACTCCCTGGTGACAAAGCATTCAAATACATGCGTCTACAGAGAACATTCTTATTCAAACCACCACAAAAGGCACATGCACCGGAGCCTGACTAAAAGGAAGAAAAGAAATTCATACACTTGATTTTGACCATAGTCTTTCCCTTACCCCAACTCTTCCCAATCCTTCCTACCTCCTTACCCTCTCAAATAAATAAATAAAAACAAAAGAAAATTTAAACAAATCAATAATACAAAAATATAAAACTGAAATAAAAAAAAACCACCAGAAGGAAAGAGGAAGGAAGGAAGGAAGGAAGGAAGGAAGGAAGGAAGGAAGGGGCCATTTTGTGTTAGCCATCTACTCCTGAACTCCTGAACATGGGGGCCTGCCCAGGTGTGTGGTTGACACACACAGTGTCACTCAATTAAGTTATCTCCCTCTCCCAGCAGGTATCAATTGCAAATAGCTTCTTGGTTACTGATAGGACTTTGTGTCCATTCCCCTCAGTGCTAGGATTTTCTCTGGTTCGAACCTATGCAGGTCTCTGTGCAGCTATCCCAGTCCCTGTGTGGTTGTATGTGTATCAGTCTTGTTGTGTCTGAAGATGCTATAAAACTAAATGTTTTGTATGCTTGGAGTGCTGAGCCTCTGCTTCACAATGCAGTAAAAGCTATCCATTAACATTATCCAGCAGAGTTAAGATATTGAGCTCTGCAGACTTGTTCTATTTTTGTCATTATAAAAATAATAATTTCTGCAGGTCAATAAAGCTGCCAGAAATGAGTAGCTCCAGTATAAATGACTACAATTTGAAACACGGTGCTGACCAGTCTCTTAGATTTTTTTTTAAAGCTTACCTTTTTATTAGGGGCCCAAGGCAGGGGAGAGATAGAAAAAGCCTGCACTACACAACTTACAACATCATGTGATGATCAAATGTATACCATCAGCCCTCAATTTATCCTTTCTTCAAATAAAAACTAATCAATATTTTGAAGAACATATTGTAACGCCACTGCATTAGAGGTTTTCATGTGATCTTTGCAGAAATTATTTTCACCAATCTCACATAAAGCTTAGCTAAATTCCTAAACACTTTTTGCCAGGTCTGAATTGTAGTAGCAGGAATACGTAATTTAATGGCATGACCTACATTAAAGGAAGAGTCATCATCATTTCTAGTGCAGACTTTCAAGGCCTTGTATTAGCTGGTGCTATACCCAGTTACCTCCATCAGCAGGCGCTCTCTCGGGTGACTTCTAGAGACCTTGAGTCTTGCCACCACAGCATACCGCGTGCCCGATTCTTCTATTGGCTGGCTGTGCTCCCTCTTCAGTACTTCAAGTTTGTCGTTATACTTGTTGGCCAATCCCTTGTGCCAGGATCACAATAAGTTTGACTGAAATCTGAAATAATTAAATACATTAGCTTGATGAAACCTCACTGTGCTATAGATATTCAATTTGTAAATGGAGAAACTGTGACTCACAGAAGTTAACAAACTTGTCTGAAATCATATAACCTACAAAGAATGGTCAGAACCATAGGTGCTTGCTTTATTCCAGAGCCTACTACACTCACTGTTATTTATCTAAAAAATTCTTTGTAACAGGAACTTCATTAAATCCCTAATTTCGGTCTTTCGGGAATACTTTGAGAAAAGTATTAAAACACTGCTAATTAACTTTTGAAGGAAATAAGACTTTTAAATATAGTGTCAGGGCTAGGGACAGGCCTCAGTCAAGTGCTTACACTGCCCATTGAAACTTGAGCTTCAGTCCCCAGTAGTCACATAAAAAGCCACGCGTGGAAGTGCACATCTGTAACTACAGCACTGGAGGGTGGAGGTGCGCATCTGTAACTGCAGCACTGGAGGGTGGAGGTGCACATCTGTAACTGCAGCATTGGAGGGTGGAGGTGCACATCTGTAACTGTATCATTGGAGGGTGGAGGTGCACATCTGTAACTGCAGCACTGGAGGGTGGAGGTGTGCATCTGTAACTGCAGCACTGGAGGGTGGAGGTGTGCATCTGTAACTGCAGCACTGGAGGGTGGAGGTGCGCATCTGTAACTGTATCATTGGAGGGTGGAGGTGCACATCTGTAACTGTATCATTGGAGGGTGGAGGTGCACATCTGTAACTGTATCATTGGAGGGTGGAGGTGCGCATCTGTAACTGCAGCACTGGAAGGTGGAGGTGCGCATCTGTTACTGCAGCACTGGAGGGTGGAGATGGGAAGATCCGTGGACCTCTGACTTGATCAGCTAACTCCCTGCCTCAAAAAATAAAGTCAAGAGCAACTGAGGAAGTTACCCAATGTTGACCTCTAGCCACTACACACACACACACACACACACACACACACACACACATACTATGGTAGCCTTTCTCTCTTAACAATTAAGGGAGTTTTCCTGAAGAAGTCATCATGCTCAGAAGACACCTATTCCAATAGCACACATGCTATTTAAATTCTCTCTTTATCATTCTCCCGACCATTTAATGTGGTAAAGGAATATGAGATTTGTTTTTCCAAGTGACATCTGTCCCTATACAGCACAAGCAAACAAGCAATAAGGACAGGACATAGATGAATTCTAATAAGGCTGAATGTTCTTTGGGGCTTCTGGTTTGAGTCTGAAGTCAGTATTTATCGGATGTGTTGTGCAAGTCACCAGGAAATAAATCCATGGAAAAACCCAGTCCTTAGTTATGAGGAACCAAGCTTCTCCTCTTGTTCAGCTCAGAATGAAATTCAGTGCCCTGGGCTGGAACTTAAGTAACTGGGAGCAGAAACAGGTTCATCATGTGTAATCTCCACAGGCAGATAATGCCGGATACTCTGTGTGATGTCCTCTAAGTGGAGCCCAGAGCCGCTTGCCCAGCCAGCCATTAGTTAGAGTGCCGGGCAAAGGAAGGGAAGTGGAGACTGAGAGCAGACCAGGGAGAGCTCATGATCGTTTCTCAGTGCCCTGATGGGGTAGTCCGCCTCTTCTCTACCCATCATATGCGTCTATGCCTTGTTCCCTAAGAAATGCATCGGCACACCTCACTTCCCCAGGAAAATCACGCGCCCTTGCCTTCCAAACTGAGAACTGAAATAGTTCTTCCTAAAATGCAAGTTCTGATATCCCTAAACAAAGATTTTGTACAAGCTAAGCTAAAATCTCCCAAGGATCTCGATTTAAGATAGAAGTTGTTCAAACATATTCTGAGCCTGTGGCGTTTGAGGACTCATCTGGGCCCAAATAGAAGCTGACATCATCTTCTATGCCTGTGTTTCAGCTTTCCTATCCAAAACTTAAGATTTCAAAGCAGTAATAAAGTAAAACTCAGATTTAAGCTTGCATTCATTTGGACTCTGTATATTTCACCCTTTCTGGGTCTATGTTAATGAGCAAATTGTAGGTTGGTGTGAAAATGCTGTGTCTCATTTTTGCATCGTCTTTTCGTGTGTGCTATAAGCCATGGAGACCTCAGTGTCCGATTCAAACTGTCTTGTAGCTCCTAGTTGGATTCAGCACTTAAGATAGATGAACCAGCATCTCTTGAAATGAAAGATCTCAGTGGTGACAACTTCCAGTGGGGGAGGGTCAGACATCCACTGAAGTCATCAAGGAACAACTTTCTGAAGACCCTGGAGTCCAAGGAGAAAGAAAGACATACAAGTGTGGGAAGAACCAATTAAACCTGAGAAGACCTTTCTGCAAGTGTCAAATGCTAAAGCAGATGTCCCAGACAGCCTACCTCTTGCAAGATTTTTTAAATAAGACCTGGGACACAGATTTACAGACCTGTTTCAAGGTAAAGGAACAGACATGGTAATCTCCCATGGGATGATTCATCAAAAAGGTGTTTAAAAAGCAAAGCATGGGAGGGAAGGAGCTGTCTCATCGATCTAAATCAAGCTTGTGTGCACTATCTTTCTCTCCCTTTCCTGCCTCCTAGTTCCCCCACTGCATTTTCAAAAGACCTATCACATACTGTCTCCAATTACTTTGACAAACAATAACGGGCACTGGGGTTTTACTTTCTTTTAAAGTCATCCATTTTTTGACAGTGAAAAATCGAGGAAAGAGTTTCCTGAAGCTGCATGGCTACAGTGATAGATTCACAGAGTAGTGACTTTAGCAGAGTGGGTTTTCATAGATCAGCCTCTGGCTATCTTGCTTGGGCAAGTGCCCACAGGCAACAGTCCTCAGTGGACAGTGAGATAAATATAATAAAGACAAAAGTCACATCATCTGGACGTTCTACCAGGTAATAGTTTGCTCTAAAAAAAACAAAAAACTATATTTTAATAACAATCATTAACACACATATAAATTCAGTCCAGAATGTAGAGTTTCACATTATAATGTTCTGGCATACAAATTCTTAACAAAAATGAGCTTCTGATATCATAGCTGCATTACTTTAAGTCCTCATGTTCTGGCACCAACTTACAATTATCCACAACAAAGCAGGTGCTGAGTTCAACAATAACAAATAGAATCTTTAAGTTACATTAGGCACATTAGGTAGACATTAGACATAATTATATGGGAAAATCCATTAGTATTATAAGTAGAAAAGGCAAATATAAAATTGCATTAATAAATCTATATATAATTGCACAATAGTGAGGTGTTAGAAGCATTGGTATACAGTTATGTGTAATAATTTGGGACTCTATGAAATAAGAGTAAGTATCTTTGAATGCCAAGATTATCTTCTTTGGGGTTCCATTTTAACATGCATATAAGGAAATGCACACACACATGGAAATGTATAACAAATGATATAAGAAACCAATATTTTTTCAAATTCCAACCCAGTATATCCTGGTTTCCAAAGAGATTCACTGTGAGTCATCAGAAAGGGGGGCTCCACCCACCCTGCCTCTCCTCCTTTTCCTTCAAACTTTCCAAGAGCCCTGTCAGCAGCACACACATTAACTAGGTCTCCATTCTAAATACTGACTCGCAAAGAAAACTTCAGTGATGGCGTTTCTCAACAATGGAATGAATCAAAATAAGGAGCTATAATCTGTCAGTGTCGCAGAAAATGTACTGTTAAAGATATCAATAATCTTGATAAACATCACACATCACATTGATCAAAAATACTTTCTTGACACCTGGATTATTCCAAGAACTTGTATTTTTAATGCTAGCTGAACTGAAAAATGGGACCAAATGATGGATCCCTTTTCCTGGCCATCACAGGAAGCTGTATTGGCTGGCACATTTGCCACGTTACAGCAACCTCTGGATGTCTGGCTGCATATGAACTCCACCCTGGGGAGAGTAGGGTGGTTGGGAAGCTGCCAAACTACCCATTCATTTCTACAAGACTCTTGACCTGCTGCTGACAGCTACGGAGATTTGCTTCCACAGCAGGTCGACCAGAAGCTCAGGGGATGTAATGTCCCAGTACTTACTGTGTCATTCTCTAAATCACAGCTTCCTGGTGTGACAAGCTTCCCGATGTGACAAGCATCCTTTCCTGGACCAGAAAAGAATGTCTTGAGGCTAAAAGGAAACATATAATCTCCTTCTGAGTGAATATGGAACAAAAGATCATTAAACACTGCACAAAGAAAAACTGTTTCACACTTAATTTCATTCAAAAATATATAGAACTTATTTTTAAGCACCTCCATGCCTTTTGAATGGCCAAGTCGAGTCTCTTTTATAAATGCCAGCTTTGAATAGCTTAGGAAATTTTAGAAAATCATTTCTAGAGCTAGGAATATGGCTCAGTTGATTAAAGTGTATACTGCACAAGTGTGAGGACCTGAGTTCAATTCCCAGGACCCAAGTAAAAAAGCCAGCTGTGGTAGTATACACTTGTGACTTCAGCCCTGGGGAAAAGGGGATGTCACTGGCCAGATGGACAGACAGACTCATCAGGAAGCTGCATGTGTCAGAGCAAGATGCTCCGCCAATAAACAAGGATCACTGATGCGGAGCAGCTGTACCCAAGGCTGACCATTAACTTCCACACACATATGCCCACACATTCGCACACATGTCACTTCTACAAAACCTACAGTTTTCAGAAAACAGAGAAAGGGTAGCCCAATTCATATAAGGCCTACATTTCCTATTCCCTTTATATATATGGAGTGTGACTACAGAAAGTTCATAGAAAAACAAAAAAAGGAGAGGTATCTTTGGAGTCAAGCAGACTAGTTCAAACTGCCCAAACGTGCTCTCTACACACTTGAAGATGTCCCATAACCTCTCTGCATGAATTTCCTTATGAGTAATATGGAGACTGTAAGACTTCTGCATGGGTTATAGGCCAGATGGAATGAAATCCACTACATGAAAACACCCAACATTAGTAAGTATGCCATGGACCCTGGCCCTTTCTCTTCTTTCTTCTTCTATACCGTGGGGCTAGTCTACAATGCACATTAACTAATGAATTTGGTTGCTGACATCTCCTCCCACCTGTTCAAATACAAAGACATCCACAGAAGAAAAATTAAAGCTGAAAGCATGTGCCATGCATAAAATGTTTTTAAAGAGTAGACCTGCAGTCCATGAGCTCCCCCTTGTTCCTGTCAGCTGTTTTTGTGGTTTCTCCAGCCTGGCTTGACTCATTTACTCATCACTCCTCCCTCTCTGCAACTGGATTCCAGGAGTTCAGCTCAGTGTTTAGCTATGGGTGTCTGCTTCCATCAGCTTCCATCAGCTACTGGATGAAGGCACTAGGATGGTATATAAGGTAGTCATCAATCTCATTATCAGAGGAGGGCATTTAAAGGTAGCCTCTCAACTATTGCTTAGATTGTTAATTGGGGTCAACCTAGTAGATCTCTGGACATTTCCCTAGTGCCAAATTTCTCTTTAAACCTATAATAGCTCCCTCTATTATGATATCTCTTTTCTTGCTGTCCTCTATTCTTCCCCTGACTCAATCTTCCTGATCTCTCCTGTCTTCCTCTCCCCTCCTCTTCTCCACTTCTCTTTCTTCTAACTCCTTCTCCCATCCACCCATGCTCCCAATTAGCTCAGAAGATCTTGTCCCTTTCCCCTTCTTCAGGGGGACAATGTATGTCTGTCTTAGGGTCCTCCTTGTTTCCTAGCTTCTCTGGCAGTATGGATCATAGGCTGGTAATCCTTTGCTCTATGTCTAAAATTTACAGATGAGTGAGTGCATACCATGTTTGTGTTTTTGTGACTGGGTTACTTCACTCAGGATGGTTTCTTCTAGTTCCATCCATTTGCCTGCAAATTTCAAGATTCCATTGTTTTTTTCTGCTGAATAGTACTCCATTGTGTAAATGTACCACATTTTCTCCATCCATTCTTCAGTTGAGGGGCATCTAGACTGCTTCCAGGTTCTGGCTATTACAAATAATGCTGCTATGACTGATAGCTTGGAAACCAGAATAGGACTGTTCCAGACCTCCTGAACTCGGATGTCAATTTGGAGGTCTGGTTAATCTATGGGGCCTCTGGTAGTGGATCAGTATTTATTCCTAGTATATCCCACTCCACATAAAGGGATACTCTCCAAACCGAGACACACAGGGGAGGGTCTAGGCCCTGCTCCAAATGATATGACAGACTTTGAAGATCCCCCATGGAAGGCCTCACCCTCCCTGGGGAGCAGAAAGGAGATAGGATAGGGGGCCGGTGGGGAGCAGTGGAGGGAACTGGGATTGACATGTAATACAAGCTTGTTTCTAATTTAGATTTTTAAAAAGAGACAAAAGAAAGGAGTAGACCTGCAAAACGGAATGGATTTACTTGCCTTTCGTAACAGACGATTCATTTTAGCATAATTATACTAAAACTCAGCTAGTTTACTTCTTACATTTTCTAGAGATCCCACACATCCTTCCCATCAATTTCCTTCCTTCTCGGTGTTAGAGTTGGGCTATGTTCTCTGAAAGGTTTGTGACAAGCTATAGCTAATAAGTTTTTCATGGTGTCAAAAGTAATAATATTAACGCGCCGTTGTGAGTTAAATTAATTTTGTTTTGTGCACTGGCTTGCATAAACGTGAATGACATTTCGAAATATGATCAGGCAGGAGCTGGAGGGAGCCGAATGGCAAAGGAAAATGAGACGCAGCCATCAAAGCAGAGCAGTCAGCTGCCAGTGTTCATGAGCACAAGCAGGGAGGTGCGATGTACTGTGACAGCAATGTAAGAGCACTTTGTGGGAGGGTATTTGCCCTTCAAAAAGAAAATCCCGATTTTGTTCGGAGAGAAACAAGAGGTGTTTGACGTCCTAACTCAATGTTTGAAAAGGAAAGACCATTATCTTGCTAATCTCCATTCTTGGTGTCTTTCAATACAGACTTTTTTACCCCTTTTACTCTGTTTGCAAGGGGGTACTGACTATTAATAGCTTTGTTGATGTTGTTGGTTTTAGTTTGATTTTAGTGTTCAAAATTACATTACTTCAGAAGTACTGTGACTATACCACCAAAGTTTTTAGTGTGTGTGAAGTTTGTCTGTTTTTATAAAATTAGAAGTACTGTATTCCAAGTTACACAAAGGAAGAGTGAAGAGATTCCCTCAAAAGTTCCATCTCATCAGCCAGACTCCAAAACCTGTCATCCGGGTAACTTAAAACCACCGAAGCCCGTGCCCTCTGTCTTCCCAGCCACCATCCCACACTGCCTTCATTGGCCCAGTACCTTCCACAGTTGACTATACAAAAATGAAACATAAAAGGCAAGGAGGTAGTTTCTCCATAGAAGGTTTCAGTAATTCAATGTTTCCATTCATCAAGCCTCCATCTGGAGCTCATGCCTTGCTGGACATAAGATGAAGATCAATCAGACACCGTATCTGGATCCTGGGAGTTTAGAGACAGCAAAGAAGACTTGATGTTGTGTAGAAGTGGGAAACTGAGCAGAAGAAATGATCAAAATGTGAACTGAAGTATGTTATAAAAGATGGTAGACTTCAACGTGTTGAGATTTTCAAAAAGAACAATCAGGTTGAGCACTGGGAACCTTTAGAGGCTGAAAAGATGTGCAGATCAGATTAGGAGAAATGAGAGGAATGAAAGGCAAGGATAAGCCTGAGAAATAAGCAAGGGTCTTCAGGAAGAGAGGTGGTGTGTTATCACCATAGTGAGGAAGGAGCCGGTGGCCACATCAGATGTGTGCTGAGACTAAGCCCTTGGTGATACAGATGTGTTAGAGGCTGTACCTGCTTGAGGAAGTTGTTTCAGGGTCTATGAAACTAAATAGCCATGGAGATAAAAATAATTTTTAAAAGAGCTAAGTTAATAGAATCTTCTTAATGATAAAAGGGTTAGGAATAGAGAACTATAGAAAGTGATTTAAATCTTAATTTGGTTGGTAGGCAAATGTGCATATAAAGCAATAAATGAAATTATAGAAAGATATACAAATATTAAAGGAAACATAAGTTCTGTCATGGCCATTGATTAAAATAATTCATTTATTTTTTAGATCACATTAATATTTCATTTTCCCAGTTTAATTCAATGTTTGATATTAAGTACTTGCTATTCTTCTAAATACTACTTACAAATACAATCACTTGATGGCATTTCAACTTTTTGATTCTGGTATCACATTGCCAGTCAAACGACTTTCCTAAACTTGCTCATCAAGCAAGCCAAAGGCAAAATTCCTTCTTTGATAAAGAATCCTGATTGTCCCCCTTGCATCTTAGGCTGGTATATCTTCAATTTCCCCTGGGAATTTTGTGTTTTTCCTTTCCACACATCCCATTAAGCAGCCATGTGTAATAACCTGCAGCCAGGTTTCTGTTGATCCAAACCCAGCATCGCCGAGAGTGCCAGCAGAGTTTAGATACAAAACTAGGATTTATCAAAAGGTGGGACTTAGTTGGCTTCAGCTCTGGAAGACCTGCCTTGTGAGGGACCTGGCTCATCCCTGAAGGAGAAGGACGGCCTTGGAGAGGGTTCATACAAGGTGACATACACAAGTCCATGCAGTTATGGCTCAAGGCCCACTCCTTGCTTCCCGTGTTCTTCCTTAAGTCTAGCAGGACTCTTCTAGGAAGAAGAGTCACTCAGGTTGCAAGTCTGTGCACACAGGATTCGAAAGCCACTCTAATTAAATCAATGGAAGTGCATCATCTTTGTGTGAGGAGATGTACCAAGGGTGGAGTAAGTAATGTGAAATGATGACCATTTTTTTTAACTTTTTGTCAGCTGCATGAGGATAGAGAAGTCATGGACTCAAAATAATAATAAACTAGTGCACAAATGTTCTAAGAGCTTTCTCTATCTTCTCTCATTCCATCCTTACAACAACCAGTTTAAATCAGCAGCTATCGTCTCCATTTTTAGACAGCAGCAAACTGAGGGAAAAGACAGAAAATCTCTTCAAGGTCACTCAACATGTAAGGGGCAAACCAGGTTTCTAAATTTCTAATTTACGATTTGAATACCTCTGTCTCATCTTTTCTATTGCAGAAAACTTGCCTTACCTATTCTATCTTATTTGACCTTATTAAATCCCTACAAGGAAAGAGGAATAGATTTTCCCATCCCTTCTGAGTCATGGCGGTGTAACACATCTCCTTTTAGTCAGTCAATTTAGCTGAGGCAACCTTGGGAGTGTAAAGGAAAATTGGGAGCTGCTGTTTGGACATGCTCAGCTCCTCTGAGAAACACTTCCATTTGAACATCTACAGACGTCCATGGAAGACCTTGAGATGGTCATTTAGGAATTTTAGCTGTTGCATCCGGTCCACTTAGGAAGATATGAAAGCAATTACAAATTGCTTAACAGCTGATATATAATATTCAAGATGACGAATCTGGCTGTAAACGGTTACACTGGGGAGATCCTGACTTGTGATTTTTTTTTTCAGTTCAGCACTGTGTGCTAACAGCCTTTCTGCTATATAGTGAGTGCTGGATTTTATTAGCTATGATCCGGTATAAAGGGGAAATTAAACATGCAGAAATTCTTATTACAGAAAATAAAACACATGGACTTTGATGCTGTGTAGACCTGTGCTCTGGGTTTTAGTGGCCATGTAATCTTAATCGGTTATTTCCTAAGACAAAGCCTTGACCTGTCCACTCACAGAGATCACAATGCCTATAATGGTAATAGATTTCCCTAGGGGATTGTTTGTTGCTACCAATGGTCAACATCTCCTCAGCACTGACTGTGTGTCAGTTTGGTTGTGTGATTTCCACATGTCACGTTGGTGTGACTGTTAGCATTCTCATTTCACTAATAAGGGTGACAAGGCTAAGAATCTTCTTGGATCACACAGATAGTGACAGGCCAGCATCAGCAGGCTGACTGCCACCAGAAGAATGATACTGACTGACTGTAACTCATGTGAGCACACTCTCTTTTAGAATCATACAGACTTCATCTCCATGCTGTTTTCCTTTCTTGTTTTATCTAACTTATCAGCCAAGGAAACTCTTTCCCCAGTGAGCTTTGCAGCACTGCCTCAGTTTACTTCTGCCTATTTCACTCTGTAGTGTGTATGTATGTGTGTGTGTGTGTGTGTGTGAGAGAGAGGGAGAGAGAGAGAGAGAGAGAGAGAGAGAGAGAGAGAGAGAGAGGCATGGAGAGAGAAGAATGGAAGAAACAATGTGCCTGTGTAGATCAGAGAACAACATTACATGGGGATTGAACTCATGTCTTAAACTTATGTAGCAAGTGCCTTTACCCACTGAGCCATTTCAACAGCCCCTATTTAATTGCATGCTCATACATTGGACGAGTGTCAATAATTTATAATGGAAATGGCATTTTTCAGAAAGCTTTTCTGTCTGTGCTACCCTCACCTACAAGCTCCTTTCTCCTTTCTTGGGCTCCTTTCTCTACCTTTAGTTTACTCTACACATGGGTAGGAATCCTTGTTTCACTATCTGTACTTTTTGTTGATAATTTTTCTCATAACCTTAAATGTACAACCCTGTTTTAGCCCTTAGCATCTCACAAAAGTATTTCTCTGCATCTGTGATTCATCTCTGTTAACCATGCTATCAAATATTCAAGGACTCCAACTGCCTCAAGTCTTTTCTCAGATAACACACTTGCACATATAGTATCTTCAGCTTTTAGTTCATGGGATTCTAACTTGAATTGCTTATATTCTTTCTATTAGTTGGAGGATTTTTCTTGAGACCATCTGAAACTATGCAGCAATTCAAAACTATATAATCTTTTCAGTTTCTTTAGTTGCCAATTTTAATTTGCATATTAAAGCAATGGAAATAAGGATTACTTCAAGCTCTTAATTTTATTCTTATGCAGCCTGATGATGTGTACCAGTTAATGCTTTTATGACCTACATTTCAATAAATGTCTGCAGGCAACACAAAGGTACAGTGTTGGTTGGTCCACATGCATAGAGTATTATGAGAGTTAACAAGTGTAAAAGATAGCGTCGCTCTCCATCCAGTGGGGTGTTACATAATAAAACCAGAGAATGAGTCATCCTAAGAATGAAGTCATGAGAAGATAATGATACCCATATGATAAACCGACCAGAAATGTATGAGTCCAGTCTCCCATTTGCATGGCCTAGAAACGTACTAACTTTCCTTCATTAAAATGTGATGCTAAAAGTTGACAACAGAATGCCATTATGAATAAAGAGGAAAGCTGTCATAGCTTAAAATAAGTTGCAATTATATAACATATGCTGTTTTAAAAATGTCTTCTGGTAGTCATTTCTCATAAAAATCTGTGCTGTGCTTTCCAGAACTAAAAACTCCCTGCCATCCCGGTAGGGTCCCTCCTGCTGTCCATCTGAATGTGTACAATATGAAGCAAGCAACATACCTATGAGGAGAATGGCTTGCATTCAACTTTATGTCATTCTTATTTGATGACAGTGTGATTTACTGCCATCACACACTTGGGCCAGGAGACACTGAATTTCCTAATGATGTTCCGATTTTCTTACCAATAAACACAGTGAACTTTCCCCTAGGCAAACCAGATGGAAATGAAATTGTTTCTGCGAAATGAACAATTGGAGGAATCTTGAGTTGCGAATGGACTTAGAGTTGATCATGACTTTCTTTGCAAGTCTGCTACAACGAGCTGAACAGTAAGGCCACGTGGGAGGTGCACTAATGAGATGCATAAACCTTTAAGCAGGAATGAATGAGGACAGGGGATCACCACGTTAAAGATAAAAGTCAAGGACCGAAAAGGAAATGCCAAGTCGATGAGGCCACTAAGAACCATGGTTGAATACAGTGCTTGCTCCCCATCGCCTTTAACCAGTTACCTCTCACCTAGATACAGCTAAGGTCCCTTGACATTGCTGTGTCAGTTCTAGCACTAAGATGAAATCATGCATTCAAATTCCCTGTCTATCGGTCTACAATTGTCCCACATCCCCCATCTATACCTGAAACCTGCAATGCATAGACTGCATGGGAATGATTGTGTTTCTGATGTCCATTGCCTGACTATTATTTTTGTAAGGACACTACAAAACTCAGGTAGATGAGGGAAGGCTGTGGCATAAAAATGGGCTTTGTTTTACTCTTTTTTATCTCCAGTGAAGAATTCATACAATTCCCACAAAACTCCAGCTAGAGAGCAGTGATTCCCTTAGCTGTGACTAAAATGGTAGTGGTTACAGTTGGGTTTTTTTTTATACTTTGTGTTATCCAAAACAACAACAACAACAAAACCTTTCAATTAAAAAAATACACAAAATTTAAAGGAGAACGTTTTGAATTAAAAGAGTATTATTAAAAAGGCCATGACCTATGTGACACAAACAACAGAAAGTTCCCCCAAGTTCTACAGCGTGGAAAACCAAGTATGAGATCAAGGCACTGGCAAATGTGAAATTCGGTACCCCCTAGTCTGGGCTTTCTGGTGTTTGTTTGTCTGTTTGTTTGTTTTGCTAGTTCGCACATATACGAAGACAAAGGAGATCCCTTGGACTTCTTTGCTGATGGTAGCAACCCCACTCCTGAGGGCTTGGCTCTTAGGACCTAATTGTATCCCCAGAGCCTCACTGCCCACACTCTAACCCTGGGGCTGGAGTTTCAGCAAGGTGATTTTGTGAGAGCTCTAGACTTCAGGCCGTTGCACAGCTGTTCAGATACCCAGGCACTCTGCCTCAGCAACTGGATTGTCAAGTGGGGATTCTCTGCATCTCTACAACATCCAACTGCATCTAGATCTAAGAAGGTCCTTCCACATCTGTGTGTAGCCCAGCCCCAAATGTCCCGAACCAATGAGAAGACAAAAGCTGGGGCTGGGGGAAATCTTCTTTCCTGAAAATGGTTATTCTCCTGACAACCAAGCTGGAAAGCCAAGGAGAGGCTTCTGTCAGTGAAGTGCTAGTATGCAAATGTGCGGACCTGAGTTTATCCACTGATCTCCGCATTTAAAAACCATGTAAGGTTCAATTGGCAATCCTATCTTAAAAAATAAGGTGGAGGGGCAGGAGAGATGACTCAGTGGTTAAGAGCACTGACTGCTCTTCCAGAGGTCCTGAATTCAATTCCCAGCGCCCACCTGGTGTCTCACAACCGTCTGTAATGAGATCCGGTGCCCTCTGCTGGCAAGCAGGCATACATACACATCATAAATACATTTTTTAAAACTAAGATGGAGAACAACTGATATGAATAAATGAACATGTGTGTGCATACACATACCACAAAGATGTTAATACCTTTCACTGATGGAATAGACTTAGCATTTCCAAGCTTTATTGTATTACTAGCAGTTGTTATAAAAGGCAGTGATATTATTGTGTATAAATATAGCTACATGCTCTCTGAAACTATCAAGATAGGCAAATTTCCAATGTTACTTGCATCCCATTGTTTAAATCTATTGTTTCCCTTAAGTCATGGTAACATTCTCTGTCTCTTTTTCTGCCTTTATGTTGTCTAATCATTAGCATCATGATATTATTCAATGTTATTGGCTCTTCTGTCTTCCGCAAAGGCTTGATTTCCCCAAGCTCTACTCCCACTTTTAGTTTTTTTAAAAATAAGAATCTCAAAATAACTGTACAGAACACCTTTTGATTACCAGCTGTGCCATCTAGACAGTTCTATTTTATATGACTACACATAACTTCATTTTCCCTACATTCCTTACCTCCTGAACAACTAACTCCAAGCTTTCCTTACTATAACCCCCAGACTAAGGATTTCTATTTTGCTGCCATTCCTATGTTAAGACACAATCTCTCTTACCTACAGCTTTGTGCTGGCCTATAACTCATGTCTGACAGCAAGTAAGTCAAAGTTGGTTAAAGCATGGGGATGGTAGCATAGAGGTGATCGATCAACGTGGTATCCTAGGAATTTGGAAAGGTGCTATAGAAACGGCAAGACAGAAGGGACACACTTTACTGAGAATGAAAGAAAATGAAGGAAATATGTACCAAAGAGATGATGAGTGAGAAAATAAGGAGTGTGGAGGAAAAACAAAGGCAGGTAGGGCAGCCAGCAGCGAGAGAGCTCTCAGGAGACTTGAAAGCACAGAGTAAAACAGAAACTTGTCAGTTATACCTCTTCTTGACTGGTTTCCTGTAACTCTATTTGTATTTGCTTTCATGTGGCACTGTTTCTGTTTGTGTGCATGGTACGTGTGTGTGTGTGTGTGTGTGTGTGTGTGTGTGTGTGTGTGGTGTGTGCACACATGTGTGTATTTCTTTATATGCTTTGATAATACTACTATGGCTTCCTTATTTATGTCTGTGGCCTGTATCTCATCTCCATAGGTTTCCCTTTGTGTTTCATTTATCTTTTCAGAGGAAACCACCCTTTCCAAGACCCTTACCAGCAATCAGTTATGTGTGTCTCTAAATCCCCTCCTGTCTCTTACCTCATAATTCTTCTTGGATTTGAATATTAGGAGAGCCTTCACAGTGTTGGCTAGTTTGACTCTGGCTACATAGTCACACACCTAATGACATTTCCCTTTCTGGCAGCCAGTTTCCCTTGGAGCTGGCAGCCTCCTTTGATTAATGAGCATCAAGAAGCCACAAGCTGGGCTGGTGAGATAGCTTAGCAGTTAAGAGCACTGTTTCTTTAATCTTGCTGGGGACCCAGACTTGATTCACAGCACCCATAAGGCTCACAACTGGAACTCCAGTTCCAGAGAATCTACTTCCCTTTGCTGGCTTATTAAAAGGGCACCATATGTACAATGCAAACAGCATCCATGCAGACAAAACACCCATACACATTTAAAACAGTAAATTAGTAGTATGTTTCAAGGGAGCCACAAGTCACACCCTTAAGAGAACTTAGCCTCCTGCCTCATTATTAGATGCCGTTTGTTGTAAAGCTTCATTTTGCTGGCCATCTTTGGCACGCTGTCTTTTCTATGACATGGTGTCACTGCACCTGGGTGATTTGTACCTCTGAGGCTTTTTAAAGCTCTTCCTTTTCCTTCTGTGATTTTACTCTCCCTCTTGTCTCAGATTCTCCTTTATTTCTTTTTCTGGAACTTGGGCTTCACCATGGAAAGCCTGTTATTTATGTCTTTTCCTCCCCTTTGCCTTCCCTGTGCCGCTTTTGTATTTCTGAATGCCTTGCCTTGGCTCCTCTTTATTCCCAGTTCTTTCTTCTCCCTCTGTAGACTTCAAACACGAGCCTCCTCATTCCTGGGTGCTGCTATTTCCTCTACACGAACCATCTTAAGACTCCAGGCAATTTTAGTTTAGTTTTTGCTCTCAATTTATCTAAATACCTGCCACACCTTCAAAAATGATTTTGAAAGCAACATAACATCTAACACATCTTCCACATAACTCTGCACCCCAAATCACCCCTTTTTAGGGCTCTATACCTTCCTGTCTTGCTTAGCATCTCATGCTACCTTGCTGCGTCTGAGTTCTTCTCCAGGTCCTTTCTGCCTATGTGATCTGCGGTAATACATGCAAAGGACATGTCCATGTCTGGCTGCCTCAATAGTAGCTGGGGTCTGTTTCTACTCTGGACAAGGGGAACCAGTATCCATGTGCATCTCCATAGTTTCCTATTTTATGTTTTGCTTTTGTTGTTGGTAAGTCATTCTGTGGCTGTTATCACTGTTTTGTCTTTCCAATGCAATTGCCCACATCCCTTCCCCATTCTTGCAGCTTTAATGTGCTTGGAGAAATCACTAAAGCCCTCATGCTTTTCGTCTCAGTCTACAGAATACCTTCGCTTCCTCTGAGGTGCAGATCATGCTCCATGTCTATGGATGAAAGCAGCTGCACATGGCTGTGTTCTCCCCAGGTGAATTCACAATTAGAATCCCACCGTGCAGTCTCCCTAAGTGGGCAGCAGCTGTCAGCCATCAAGTGATTCCTCCCAGAAAACTCTTCAGTGTCTTCCCACGGCTTCCTCCTGATTCCCAGGTTGCTGATTTCCCTTATCTCCTCTTCTTTCTGGCATATTTTGATGGAAGATTAATCAGAAAGTCCAGCACTCTTTCCTTAACTCTTTCTCAAACTTTTCCATGTTTTATTCCTTTGTCTAGTTGTTTCTCCTGCCTTGCCTCCATCATTTTTCCATCCCTTATAATTACAGGGTCCCCACATGCCATGGCTGGACCCTCTTCAAAAAGATCAAAAAGGAAAAATCGCATCCTTCCTCCCAGTTCCCTAAACCTGCCTTACAGTGCCTTCTCCCCCCATGCCACCATCGGTGTGACTTGATTTGGTTATGCCATGCCCTTCTATCTCACGTTGTTTTTTCCTGCTCCGTGGCTTTATGATCTCTGTTGCTTTTGGAACCCTCAAGAGCCTTATGGAAACCTCAAGACAGACAGAGCAAGGATTTCCTATTTTAATGGTGGGAAAACCACTCGCTCAGCGTGATGTGAGCTGGGTGTGCTTAACACTCGCTGTCCTTATTCATCATCACTCCCTGACAAGGATGGCAGTGGCTCTGTGAGGCAGCCGCATCCCAGGAACACATGGTCATTGCCCTTCCTCCCAGGCGCCATCATCTCAATTGAAAAGGAGAAAGTGTTCCTTTGATAGAACAGTGCCATGGCTTCTAGGTTTTTCCATGAAGGTTCCCTTCCACAGTAACAGCCCCTGAGCTCATAAAGTTGAGGCTGCGATGTAATAGCTGTAGAATAACAGAACTTTTGCAGACAAAGCTGTGCTATTGTTTAGCATGATTAGTAAAACTCTGGGTTACTCTGTCAGCCGATCCATCAGTCATTCAGATGTATGCCTTTGCACTAAGGATGACACTCTTGAGGTTACAGTGACATGCAATACCTTTTTCAAGGGTTATCTGGCACTAATTTTCAGAGTGTTTGTAGAGCAGTGGTCTATTTTCTGACATATTTATTTCCAATACCTCCTTTGTGACTGTGCTGGTAATCTGCATTGTTATTTACAAAGGTGTGTTCTCATATCTCAGAGCTACTTGGATCCATATTGCATTGTAATAAACAATATAACATTAGTTCCTGTAATTCACATCCCTATTTGAGAGAGACTCCTTTCCATCCTTAGCAGTGAACTCTGGCTTAGAAAAGAAAACAGAATATTGAAAGTTGAGGGAATTCAGAGGTCAGGTGACTGAGAGAATGCTGAAGGGCAGAGCAACTTGGGAAGGTTTGTGTCAGGGCATCTCATGACTGAGAGAATGCTGAAGGGCAGAGCAACTTGGGAAGGTTTGTGTCAGGGCATCTCATGTAAGCTATGCATTCACTTCCTACCTCGGTTCCAGGACTTTGTAGCAAAAAACAGCATGCCAGGTGAGAGATCACACCTACCAGCTTCCCCACTATTGCCCACTTTCACTCGCACAGAGAAGTCCTATATGATTCAGAGAACTTGTCAACTAAGTTCAACTCCATGCCAGATGCTAGCGTTACCCACTAGGGGGCAAAACAGTGTTTTGTGTTATTTTAAATGACTTGTAGTGATCTCTTTTTTGATCTCTACTTTTAGTTAAGGGTATGGGTAATTAGATTTTAGGCACCCTAACACACTACAACATGGATTTTTTTCTTTTAACCTTTAAAAATGTAGCTTGTTCTTGGCATTACTGAGGTATAATTGAGAAAAAATTAAATAAGTTTACATGGCATGCAGCACCCAATGGGACATTGTGAGACATGTGACTGTGATACGACTAACTGAAGTTGATTTAAAAACCCAACAGCTCCCATTTTTATCACTGTTTGTGCTGGGAACTGTTGGGATCTACTCTCAGCAAGATTTAAGGCTATAATGTTGTTAACTGAATCTCCATACTGGAGAACAGATCTCCCAAAGTATACAAAGATAAGGCCTTATGTATGACCTTTGGCTAACTTCTCTTTGCCCCCCATCTGCCATCCTGTTTCCCATGATCCTGAGTTTTACTCTTTTAGTGAGATCCTGCATGGTTTTTTTTTCCCATGCCAGACATTTTTCACTTTCTTTTATGTCCTTCAAGTTCATCCCTACCCCAGCAAGGAGATTTTCTGCTTTGTTAAAGCTAAATAATAATTCATGTGTGCACAGATTATTGAATAGATGTTTACTATGTCTAAATATAAAAAATTAGCATATGTATGGTATACTATGATATTTCAATACATTTATATACATTATCATATTTAAATACAGTTAAAGATGTCTATCTTCATCTTTTCTTCAAGATTTTAAAAAATATACATTGTCATTATCTATTGCTTCCCTGCTATGCACTGGCACACCAGAACGGCTTAATTCAATCTGGCTTAATATCCAGTGTTACAAGAAATCTTCTGAAATTCTATAGCTTGCTACTTTCTACTTGTCAGTCACCATTCATCTACTTGATCATACATAGCAAATACCACTATTTTCTCTGTCGATACCCTTCCTAATACATGTTTCTCCCTGAACCCATGTAAAGTTGAATCTTTATTGGTATGCTTGATCACTCCGGCAAAGACAGGTTTCTTGAAATCTAGGACAACTTTTAATCACCATTTATTTCTAACACTTTGCACAATGACTAATACCCTGAGAATACAATGAGCATTTAGGAAACTGGATTAATAACAGATTAAGGTCATGCTTTCCTCATTTTCTACAGCCCATAAATGATTAATGGATCACTAATCATGCTTCTGAAAACAATGTAAAAACTCATTCAATTATTTGCATTGTGTCAGGATACTAGCCACATAATGAATTTGAGGAGAATTAAGGTTACATAAGGCTCTGACTGAAAATGAAATTTTTATCCCGAGTAAACAACAGTCAAAAATTCACAAAAAGACATTTAAATGTTGTTCAACAAAAGATATTCTATCTTGCTTACTAGGATATAAACATTCTGAGTTGGTCTGCCTATGCTTTATTGGCTCCACGGGAATCTTGGCTTATGCATCTTCTTCCATCTTCAGCATGGAGCTTCCAGGGCCACCCAGAGGCCATTGTCACACACAGGAGAGATCTTGGGTAGCAAGTCTAGGAGACTGGTCCCATAAGCAATGCACATCACTCCATTCACACTCTAGTATCTAGAACCCAATCCCAAGGTGACATCTGACTACCAGGAAGTCACATGCTGTACATGTGAGTGTCCAAGAAGAAGAGAATGGCTTTTGGTGAACAGCTAGTCAGCTGTTCTGGAACTGAGCACTCAATGCCAGCTCCTATGCATATAGATAAAAGGATATCCTATAGATGTCGAAATCCATGGCAGCGGGATCTAATCTAATGATTACACAAATGGGTATGTGATTAGAAGCTAGTTACATTTCAAAAGCATCCACGAACAGCCTGACTGGGCTAGGAAATTAAGTGGATTTTGAAATGAGATCTGAAAGACAAGCAAAATTTATCCAACTGGAAAAAGATGACAAGAGAGCAGAATGTGTCGATCCTGAGTATCAGTTCTTGTGAAGGCTGGGAAAATGCAGGTGAGAGGCATATTCAAGGAGCTGAGCAAGCTTTGCCCGTGATCTATGGAAGTGAGGTGAGCATAGGATGAGGCTGAGGAAGAAACAACAACTGGAACTCAGGAGTATTATAGCATGGTCAGAACTTGGGTCTTCTTCCCGAGGGAGATGGGAGACTGACTTAAGAATTTTAAGTAAACGTAAAAGGTGACCCTGTCAACTATTCTAGAAGTATACTTAAAGGCAGCAACTGAGAGATACTAAAATAGAAAGGGATAAGGATGCAGATTTAACAAGTCAAAATCAGATTTCAAAAGAAGTTAGCAGTCAGTGATGGTGCCCAGTTTTCTGCCTGGGCAGCTGGTTGAATGCTGGTACCACTTGGTAAAACAGAATGAGCCAAGCTTCGTGATCGCTGGTTATTGATAATATCTGACCATAAAGATGGATTTTTGTGTTTGAGTCTAAGCTGTGTGAGAGATTTTTAGTGCTAGGTAGACAGTTGGATAGATGAATCTGGGGCCTGAAAAAACATGAAGGCTTCAGACACAAATGTGGAAATCACCTCTGTATCAGAAATCTCAAATCTTGGAAGCGCCTATTAATAACAATCCTCCTAAATGGTCATAAAAAAAAGAAGGGCTTGAGCTAAGCTCTGAGAAGGATGAGACAGAAGGAGTGACTGAGGAGGCAGAAAAACCAAGCAAACATTGTATTTCAGACTCCAAGAAAAGGCCAGAAATCAGCAAATCCAGACAAGGGTTCAAGGGTAATCAAACGTGAAGAATACTTCTGGTTCAATCTTATGGGTGGCATTTGAAAACTTATCAACAGGCATTTTCATAAAAAGATGTAGAAAAAAACAATAGATCATGAATAAATAAGGGCAGCCTCTTTTCAATTCCTTTAACATATTGGGCTATAAAGGAAGGGAAATGCACTGGCAGAGAAGTGTGGTTGAAATGAGATGTTTTAGTAAAACAAGCACACCTGTTTAATGGGCTTCTAACTCCTGTATACATACTAACTAATAAATCTAACATGTAATTGAGGCACAAAGGGTGAGTAATTTGCCCAAGACTTAGCAGCTAATAGGTGGCAGACCGGCACATTGAACCTGAGTTCTCTACCTACAGAATCTGCACTGTTTCTTGATCACGGAGGAATTTGCTATGGCACATTTTAATGTTGAATAACACATTCCCAAGTGCATCTGTCTTCTGATAGTAAGATATGTGCACATATGCCCAACAGATCTATACTCATATGCAAATTATATGCAGGTTATGCTGTACCAACATACTATGTAATTTAAAACAATACAATGAAAGTATGAGATAAAAATTAGTATGAAGACGAGTCTATTATTTTCCTCTCATTCACCATGGGGTCACCTATGACCTACATAATGGAGGCAATTACAGATGAGAGAGAATGGGTAGTCTTTAACAATGGTTCTTAACCTGTGAATCTCAACCCCATTGAGGTCACATACCAGATATTTGCATTACAATTCATAACAGTAGCAAATTACAGTTATGAAGTAGCAATGAAATAATTTACTGTTGGGGGTCACAACATAAGGAACTGCATTAAAGGGTTGTAGCATTAGGAAGTTTGAGAACCACTGCTTTAAAAGGAAGAATGAACTGGGTGCCATTTTGGTTTCTGTTACTATCTGACAAATTTCCACAAACTTAGTGATTTAAAATGTATATTTGTTAGCTCACCATACAATAGAAAGGATGACCACGCAGCAAATCCTAGCAGGTTGGTGCAAACAATAAAGTCATGGGAGCACACCTTCTAGCTAAATGGCACTAAATGGCACTACCACTGTGCCATCTAGACCTGTCAGAGACCAGGATGGTGAGGTGTAGGTAGTTAAGCAGTTCCTTCAATGAATACTCCCCCCATCCACCTGGGTATTGTTTTAATGTTATAAATTAGCATAGATGGTATTGGCTATCGTTATGGCCTTTTGAAACAAAGTATATTTTAGTTGACTGTCTTTCCCTTTCTCCCCCACTGTTTTAAATAATACTTCCTAGCTCCTGAATGCTTTGTATTTTCCCAAAGTACTTTCCACAACCAAACATATTTCACTGGTTTGTTAGTTGATTTTGTATAATGTACTGACCTATGGGCCCCAGGAACCAATACATTTCCATGAAATAAGTACATGATGACTAATGCCCACAGCTGGCCAGTGCTGCTTCCGCTACCCTTTGCACAACTGGACTGTTACTTATATTTAATAGGCACACTTACTTTCTGTTTTGCAATACCCATTTTAATCTCACCAAATAGGACTGCCCATATCTCTTACTCAAAACATACAGATACGAGGAAATTTTGGAAAAATCTAGTATATCTCAAAGCAAGACTCCATTTCTTGTTAAACCACATGAGTATCACGCATACAAAGAACAATACCCTTTAAGCTGATAATGGTCTGAAGGCTCTGTTCATGTATCCCTGTGCCTACAACATCTGTATGAGGTCCATCTGGACTCTCTTCCTTCTGAGGCTTCCTCTCAGCCCTGGACATTTACACATTGCTCTCCTCTCTGCCCCACACATGCTAGCTGTGGTTATAAGAAGAACCCGGTCTTAAAACTGCATGTGTACAGCAAGCAGCTTTGTTTGGTAAAAACACTGTGCGTTTGAGATCACTTTAAGAAACTGATGATTATATATGTCTTTCTCTTCTTACCTCTGTCACTAGGTTCTAGAATGTTTCAAGGTTCCCTTTCCACAGCATTTCTACTGTATCTGTGGAGTCAGTATGCTACATTGGATAGCTATAGGGACTATACTACAAATTAGAATTGTGTAATAGAATTCAGTGATTGCCTTTTTGTTGGTACATGCCTTTTTATTTTTCAGGGATTTCAGTGGTTATTTTTTATAAAAGTGAATCAATGAAAGAATATAAAATAATACAGTATCTTCACACACAAAAAAAAGTTCAAGGGCATAAACTGTCCCTCTCACCTAAGCAATGTAGCATACATTTGTACACTAGGACAGATTTTTTTCCTTTTTAGTCTGAGTACATCTCATAACAGCATTCACACTGTGACCATCTGGTCCATTAGTTGTAAATACCGATTTGGCAGAATCTTCAGGGTTGTGAGCATAGTTGTGGGAACATCAGGAACTAGAAAAATCCTATCACCCAAAGAACATATTACCTGTTACCTAATACTGTCCATTATCCCATCCCAATGGCCTTCTTATGAAAACATTTTAGACCAGGCATGGGGACAGTGCCTTTAATCCTGGCACTTAGGAAGCAGAAGCAAATGGATCTCTGTGTAAGTTCAAGACTAACCTAGTCTACAGAGTTCCAGGACATGTAGGGCTACATAGAGACACTGTCTCAAAAAAAAAAGTGAACATTTTAATTCTTTTACAGAAGAATATGCAAATAATCTGAATTTCTATTTTGTACAATTAGACCTCCATTTGTTTCTCACCTCTAAATAGACTCCTGACCTTGAGGCAAAGAAAATCTACTCATTAGAGTATCTATTGCCAATTTAACACAGAGAAAAATCATCTTGCAATTAACATAAATAGACTATGTCCTTTTAAAATGACATAACACCATGTCATTTTAGGTACCTTTTACAAACTCATTCAAAGGCAAATTGTTCACAAAAAGTGTGTGAACTTAGCCCATTTGCAAAGGCCACCAAAGTGACCCTTTTTCTTACATAAAAACATGATGGCTAGTGCTATAGAAACCAAGAACATTTTTCATTTGCAATCAACCCTTTTTGTCCATTGGAGATGACCTTTGTTTTAATATCTGTACGACTTTTCAAAAAGGAAAGGATTTCTGAAGTTATCCACAGAATCATTAAGTTGTATCTGCTCTATTCAGTGGCTGCCTTAAAAAAAATGGAATTATCAAACTGCTCGGAACAAAAGTACCTCCTGATTGTGAGCGCCGTAGTTTAAAAGAGCAGGTTAATTTCTCTGAATCTCACAGTCGGAACTTTCTAACACTAACTGGCAGTTTCCACCTAGTGATCAAGGCAATTCACTAACATAAATTATACAGAAAGCTGAAATTTCTAATAGTAATGAGGCCCCTTCATGAGATAATCACACCAGCAAAAGCATTCATCTGTCAGCTGCCACTCGGCAGGGACTTGAAAACACCGGTGCAAGAACTCCGCCTTCGGAAGGATTCGGTCTCTAGCTTCATGGCAGGGTCAACGTGGCAGGGTTCTAGTGGTAGGCACAAAGGAGAGGCTCCAAGTGAACCTGTTAGTTAACCTGCTGATTAACCTGGAGGCAGCGCTGATAGAACATTGCATCAGCGGTAGACTGGTGAGCTGGTTTCAATACATGCAGCCATGATTATTTAGAAGCCTTCCATTGTGTCCCCGGAGCAAGGCATAGGATAGAAGTTCCAACCCCCGCTCCTCTAGAGTCTACAGGTAGCTGAGCTCGCGTACCTCAAGAAGAAAAACTGAACTGCTGGACACCATCCAGCAGGCCATAAAAAAGAAGGGATTGAACCTTCCAAACATTAGCATAGCCATTAATATACAAGCTGCTTTGGGATTTGTAGAAACTGAAGCTGCGTCACTGGGCTCTTTCAAGAGTATGACAGAAGTGGTGAGGGCTTCATTTCCAGCACGGTGGGGGCTAAACAGTGGCTGAATGAAGTATGAGCAACAAAGAGGTGATATGATGGTGGCGCTGAAGTCACGGTGGTGGGAGTCGTGGTGACAGTGGCAAATGCCACGCTGCGGGTCATTGTGGAAAAAGACACTGATGGAAGGTAGTTAAGTCAGGTTACAATGTCAATTAACAGTGATGAAAACGACTCAGTCGGATACACATTTACAGCAAAGGGTGAATCAAGGCTTGTGAGTTAAAGGAGTATAACGGAGAAATACAAGTTAGCCTCTGGGGGGGGGGTAGAAGACATAGCTCAGAGGTTAAGAGCACCAGCTGCTCTTCCAGAGAACATGGGTTCAATTCCCAGCACCCACAGAGTGGCTCAAAACTACCTATAAATCCAGTTTCAGGACATCTGGCACCATCACACAGATGTACATGCAATAAAATATAAATAAATAAATAAATAAGAAGTTAGCCTCTAGCAAAAGGTCTTGGAGGGAACAGTTAAAGAGAAGGTATTGTTGAATATCAGTTTAGAGACACAGTTTTAAGTGAGAGTGGACTACATGGTAAATTATCCGTTAGATTACTATGTCATTTCACATATAGTGGTAAATGATCTTGCTTCAGTTTCTCATTGAGACCACCTACCTTTCTGTGACCTCTAGCTCTCAAGTATCTACTTATAAAAGTAGATGTAACAGCACCTACTTCACAGGCTCTAGAGAATATTGTAACTGTTAATGTGTCATAAGAATCTAAGATGGAGACTTATATAGCAAATACTGTTCATTGCTGTGACAAACTACCTGAGAAAATCAGGTTAAAGGCCAAAAAGATCTACAGTTTCCTTGTTTTCAGTCCATAGTGTGTAGGGCTGTGTGAATGAGGAGAGCATACCATAGAAAAGGCTACCTACCTCATGGAATTCAGGGGAAGGGCCAGACAGGAAGAGTTCAGAGATAAGATGACTCCTCCTAGTGACCCACTTCCTAATTCCCTCCATTTCTCCACAACGCCAACAACGACTAAATCTACTGATTAGATCAGAGACCTCAGTTTGGGGTAGGGTGGGGACACTAGAACACTGGGGTGGCAAATGTTTACCATCAAATGTTTATATAGTTCTCCAGGTATCCTTCTTACAAATGGACTCTGAAACTTTCAAGTAAGAGTTTGATCTAAAACTGTCCAAATAAAGCTCTCAGCTCCCTCCAGTGCCCCTTGTGGGTCAAGAGCTAGAGTAAAGCCTTCATAAGCTAGAACAAGACTGCAGGACAGTGCTTTTCCTGACCACAGAAGTGAAGGGATAGACTTCATTAAGGGAAGGGCATAGTGGATTTCAACAATTCATGAGAGTCTGAGCCCCTGAATCTAAAATCAGGGTCTAACACACTGAATTACCTTGGAATCATAGGCAACAACCTTATCTCACATGTGACTGAACAGAACACATGTTCAAGAGTTCAAGAACTGACACTTTGGTCCACTGTCCTGTCATGCATGTCCTTCCATGACCTACCCATAAGGTGAATTTGTTCCTGATACATATAAACTTCAGGTTCTGTGTCTACCACGACATGTGGAACACATGATTTGATCACATTTTCTGCTCTGAAATCACTGAACCAAGAGCCAAACCTTCATGTAAAAAAGAAAGGAACCTTGGTTCTCAAACTTAAAGTTTTAGAGATGTCTTAATACTGGTGGTTAAAGTGCCAGGAAAGTCATCTGCTCATCCAGGATGTTCACACTTGAAAAATGTGCTACCAAAACAACCGTCCGAAGAACTTGGTGATGTTTCTTGCCTTCTCCCAGAGAAGAGTTTCCTTCATGTTAACATCAGAAATTCCACAAGATGGGGAAGGAGACCATGAATAGCTTTAAAAATGACTGTTGATTCAGAAGTAATTAAAACTTTGAAAAGTCATTTAAGTTCATTCATGTAAAATATTATTTAATTTGGCATACTGGTTCTAATTATGAGCAAATGAAAAAATTTCCCATATTAAAGCCTCCAAATAAGTTAAATGCAGATCTGTAAAGAGTGTTAAAATAAGCCCTTTTCTTCCTCTGTATCTTAAAATACCAAAACTTGTTCTTTATTCTTTTACACACTCATTTCTCATCCATTCCCATAGCCTTACAATTGCAGTTAATCTCACATATTTCTCTCTTATCCAAAATTTTGAGCTCTTTTGAAGCTAAATATTGCATAGAATGTTTTAAATTCTCAGTGTGTCTTAAGATTGAAGAATGAAATGATCGTGCAAGAAAAATGACATGACATCTCTTCCCTTAAACAACTTGGAGTGCTGTGTGGCGGTGCATGACAGTAACCCTGAGTACTTGACAGACAGATGAGCAGGGAGATCAGAAGTTCAAGGCCATCTTCACCAACCATCATTTGAAAGCCAGACTATGATACATGAGTCCTTGTGTCAAAACATTTTTAATTAGATACATGAAGGTTTTTCAAGTTACCTACAATTTTGAAGTTATGGGACAGAAGAATAAGTATTAAAAGAAAAAAAAGGATATTTGGAGTAAAACAGAAATATAGAACTGAACTTACTTTAGCACCCTAAGTTGTTCGCGGAGTCCAAAAATGAGCCATGTAGGGATATATTAGCTAGGATAGTGTAGTCATCTCTGGCATGCTTTGTGAAATTGTAAGAGTTGTCTAACCTAAAGTACAGTGAGCTTGAGATCCCTACACATAGAGCCCTTCACCTAATGACCATTTCAAGTAGTAATTTTGTCAATGTACATTTCTCTTCAGTCACAAAGTTTAGAGGAATTTGTCTTTATTTTGTATTAATTTCTATGATACTAATTCCAACTCTGTATTTTCAGAAGCTATGAAAAATAATATATCCTATTAACTCCCCCTAATATGTCAATTAACAGTCAAGAGTGGTTAAGCATATGGAGTGACTCTGGTACGAGTAACTCTACTAGCCATAGGGAGCTATACCTCTGTGATTCAAAGCAAGGATATTTCCAAAATGTTCTTGTATTTATGTTTTTGCAAAGGTGAGATAAAGCAATATCCATGCAAGGATCTTGCCATTAGAGAAGATAAGTTGGAGAATTAAACTGTCTGCACAGTAATATGAAAACAATGTGTTCTCATCAACCTAGAGGCATGTAAGACACTACAAGGGTTCTGTAAGTGAGAGGATTGGTCCAGACACACATGTGGGGTCATTTTCAACAGAGCATTACTTCAGCATGGAGAGTGCAGCTGGTGTTCTTGTCCCTCCCTCTACACTCAACTACAAATAAAGCATACTCTTTCTTCTTTGAAAGATGGATATAATGAGAACCCCCGCAGAAAAGAAATCACATTTCCTTATGCCATTACATTACATCAAGGAAGGCATTTCCACACTGGAGACTGACTCATTTAGCACATATGTCTAGCTACAGATAAGGCCAAATACAGTCCCACTAAGAAGCCAACATGTAAAGACTTAAGCTATAAGTTTCTAGGCTATACCCTCCCTGTGTTACAAGTCTATCTACTGAAGTCCGATACAACTGCTTCCCTCTTTAGAATCAAAATTTAGACTTTGGGAGAAAAAATACTGAGGAATGAACGTGGATGCACAATATAGCTAATTCCTTAGGCCGGATAGCATAGTAGGCAGCCTCTCTCATCCCAGGAAATGGGTACAACAGTATCTTAATTTCTTTTCAGTCACTCCCTCATCTCATCCCCTATTTGTGCTTGTACCACACAGGTGTACATGCACACACATACTCACACAAATACAAGTTACACTCATGTTGACCAGCATAGTTGTTAACTAGTAGAAAATAGTAATACTAAAAACCCTCAATATTCAACTTAAGAAAGGAGAATAAATATTAATCCTTTCTAGGAAAGGAACATTTTGTACCGCCATCATTTTCTACTCTAGATACGTTATTCAGAATCATCTGATTACAGAATTGTTGGATGTTCTTTGGACATAAAATATGGTAGCACTGAGATGACAAGAGGAGCTATGAGTGCATGCATCGTGGTAGGATGTGTTAGTCTTCCAGCCTGCTGTTAGATTTTTACAAAGTTAAACATAGAGACAAAGAAAGACTCCATTTGAAATGAATAAAGAAAGCTAAGTGCACAAAAATATCATATACTTGGGCGCATTGCGTTTTGAGAATTTTCTCAGCAATAAATGGAATTTAGCTGAACAAAGATGTCTTTCTTCACAAAATCCTAAATATAGGCTTTTAGATGCAATCTTTTTTGAAAGAGGAAAAGACAAAAACTGAGATGGGTTGATTCTAATAAAAAAAATGAGTAAATCATACAAAGCCCTTTTAATAAAGCAAGGGGATTTTTGTAAGAGTTTTGCAGTGCTATTCAGTGGGGTCTCAAAGAAACTCATTTTGGTCACATTTCCAGACCCATTGAATTATATACATATTCTGTTGGATGTTAGCATGTAAATGGCCTTTTTTTGCAAAAGCTGAAATAGATAATCTTGAAAAAGAAAATACTGGTATTACATGAAACGACCACTATAAAAATGCCCATGGACTTTGACGGCTTCAGACTCTAATTGTCATAACCATCCCCCTGAGGAAATGACAGTGTCTAAGAACAAACATTTCAGTTTCACTTGCAAACTCACTAATCCCTCTTTGTTGGTTTTCATAGCAAGAGAAACTAGGAGACATCTGCTTCTCCCTCCGCTACGTCCCTACTGCCGGCAAGCTGACTGTTGTCATTCTGGAAGCGAAGAACTTGAAGAAGATGGATGTGGGTGGCTTATCCGGTGAGTCCACGGTGACTATTGATTGTTGTAAGCGCTGTTTCATCGGGGCACTGAATGCATAGCACACACGCTGTGGCTCCCCACTCCTTAATTGATCGCAGTTCTCTCCCCTATGGAGCTGGAAGCAGTCTCAGAACTCAGCCAACGCAGTGCCCCAGGAAGCCACTCTCAGTTTATTGGAATTGGCAAAGAAGATGAAATCTATTTTCTTTCTCCATAGCCAAAGTATCAGTTGTCATTTCTATGTCATTGAAAGCTAAAATTGTGCCTTCTTATTTGAAAGGCAATGCCTGTGACAAATTATAGTTTTGAGGATTTTTTTAATTCACCCTTGGTATTAAAATTTGTATTTTACCTGAATCTTACCAATTAGGTATTTGCTAACCTGACATCATTTTTATAGTACTTCTATAAAAAGACAGCCTTTCAAATCTATACAGGTGTCTTTAAGAAGAAACGCAGGAGCATTTCACATAATCCATTTAATTGTACAGCTTATGCCTGGGGTGGGAGAGGGGAGACTTTGGGCCTCAAAGTTCCTTGTAACCCAAGCAGGACACAACATAGTGAGTGGCGGGAACTCTACCACAAGGCAAAGTCAGCTCAAGGACTGTTGCTTCTGGGGCTGGGCATCAATTTTTCCTCCTCCATGCGGTTAAATCAATTATAATTTTAGTGTTCCGGTAAATCATTAAGGTGTGAAGGATTTTCCTGACATGCCACAAGATCATCACATATAGATGACAGCTGTCATTGTTTCTAGCTGTGAAGTTACAAACATGATTCATTATTCAATGATCTTTTTATTTAAAAACAATAACATCCTAATGCAGCCCAGTGAATTTATTCTATGAAACAAAACAGCTAAAGATTGTTGAAGGGGACTCTACTTCTTGACCCAGTGATTTAACAGGCAAATTCTGCTGTCTGCATTCATTGGTCTCTGTGACTAAGGGAATTTGAGAAAGCTATATTCTTTACTGTCACTAGGACCCTACTTAATGTCTTGTTCTCATTGCTAAAAGTATAATTGGGAAATAAGCATAGTTCCTCCTAAAAATGTAGAATATTTTATGTGCTTACTTGTAAAACATATGCAAAGAAGAGTATTAAACATTTTACAGTTATAGTTTACTCCCAGATCACAAGTTAGTATCCCGAGGAGACTTAAGTCACCTTTGACCTTTCTCTTTGGCTAGGTAGCCATGTCCCATCAGGAGTGTAGCTGTGGCACTCATATATGCACCACTCCAAACATCCATGCGACTTCTTCCACCTCTGTTAAATGCTGTCTTAGACCCCTCCTAATTAATCCTGTATAAGCCTCTGTAGAGCTCCTCAATAGCATTTCCCCAAAGCTAATAAAGCGTCCTCCTTCTGACTTCCTTCTGGGACTTACAAATGACTTGCAGCACCACAGATAGCTACTTCTGCCATCCTTCTTCAAGACTGCTGTCCCTTTTGGTCCTGACCTCTTGACCAGCCATCCCTTCTCATCATCAGGATCGGCAGAAGGGAAACTGGTCGGGCAGGATATATGGGAGCGGTTGCAGTCACAGGCATACGCACAAGCTCACTGCTAGCAACTCAAGCAAAGAAAAGCACCAAGGATAACTCCCTGTTCCTGTCACACTAACTTAGGTCTGTGACATAAGAGAGGCACAGCCAAAGGTCATATCTAATTCAGTATCCATCAGTTTGCAGTCTTTTTCTCTTTTTCTAAAGAAAAGCAGAAAATGTATAAAGCTTCAGAACCCACAGAACCTACATCCACCCCCATATTTGAATTACCTGGAATGATTATCATCATTAGCAAACCCTAATTTAAGGGCTTCCTGCTGCCTGTAGAATTAAGTCATAATTACTCTAATCACCTAATGTAGACACTTTCAGGCTATGCCATTGCGCATTTCATTTTAGCCAATGGACCAACGCATTCATCTCCTAACAAGCTATGAGACATGCTGCTTCCATTCCTAGACAAGCTCCTTCATCTGGAATTTTTTCCAACAATGTCTAGCTAACTCCTCCTTAGTCTTCCCCTGCTGAATTCTTATTCCTTCCAATTACTCAACAAATGCGTACTGTCACTCTACTTTGAGTCAGACATCATGTCCAGCACAGAGTTCACAATCATGGACAAAACAGTCCAAAGACCCTACCTGCCTGCAGTTTTCATCTTAATGTAGAGACACAGACAAAAACGCCAGTAAATTAATAAAGCATACAGTGCCCTGATATATCGTAAACATTAGGCAGAAGTGAAGCCAGGAAGTAGGCTAAGCCATGTTAGGAAGGCTTTTGTTGTTGTTAAATGAGGTAGCATTCCAAGCGACAATAGGACAGAGGTGAGGGAGTGAGCCTGGGGTTCCTGTGGGCAGGGAGAAGGGTTAGCATGGTAGGAATGCCTTTTCTGATCTGTCTAGGCAGAACAAATCTTTGTCTTTGTAAACTGCCACAAGGAGTTGTTTACAGTCCTCTAAAGCCAAACTTCTTTCTCACCACACAGTTCTGTTTTTACATCTCCCACAATGCTCTCCCTGACGGGTGGCACTGAGCATAGCTGCTGAATGAATAATGAATTATTTACAAAGGAGCTGTGGCCTGAAAAACAAGTCTTGCATTTCAAATTTGCTTAACCTACTTCCCATTAAGGAAACTTGAGGTACTTGAATGGGTTGTGTCAGAGTAAGCTGACCTATGTACGAAGAGACCACAATTATATAAGATCTCATTCCAAGTGATTCAAATGCCAAACTCCATTTGCCAGAAATGGCTTGGTAACTGGAACCACAGCTGGCTCTTCTGCCAGAGTTGAAACTGCTTTCTGTTACCACTAACAACCCGACTTTGTTTTGGGGTCCTAGAGCTCAAACATTGTGTAAGCACTCCACCACAGAGCCACACATATTGACATTAGACAGGTTCTTTCTTTCTTCAGAGCCTCAGTTGCATTGTTTAAGAAGTGAAAGTGCTAAGAAGACTCCATTAATGAGAAATAAGTTACTATGAGACGTAAGTGAGAGCCAAAGTTAAGCACTCACCAAATAGCACTGTGGATATTTCAATTAGTCACCTCATCAAAGCAGCAAAATGGGAAATCGATGGGTCATTTAACCAACTGCTTGATTTGGTCAGGGAAAGACTCAGCTATTTGCTGAACATGCCAGATCAGTTCATGATAATCAGGAGGCCAGGTTTATACAGGCTTAGAGCGAATTCAGACAAAGTAAGGAACCGATCAAGAAAACATGGAAGAAAATAGCAAATGGACATTTTAAAAATGTTTTTCTTAGTAGTCTCTGACAAGATCTGGCAGCTTCTTTCTTACTGTGGTCATTCAAATGGACAGCATAAAGATTTTTGCCTCCATCATACATTCACTTAGGAAATTATCAAAGTGCCTGCCCTTCATCCTCACAAAGACAAGTGAGATTGGACTATCCATAATTCGTCAGCAGATTCATGTCTTACATTGATTTTTGAGAATTTTTTTACATAACAAGTATATATCATTGTACTCCACCCCCATGCCCAACTCTTCCCATGTCCCCCATCCAAATTCCAAGCCTTGTCTTCTTTAATTATGACTATTACACCTATATATGTAATACATATATATATGTGCACATACATATATACATATGAATACAACCTGCTGAGTCATTTGGGATTACATGTATGTGTTTAGGACTGACCCCTTGGAATTGACTAACCTATCAGCATATTCACCCCAGAAAATTGAAACTCCCTATTTGTGTGCACAGGCATAGATACCTATGTGTGCACACACATAGATACATAATTTGAAATAATAAAAACAAACTTCATACAACCATGCATGGTGGCGCACACCTTTAATCTCAGCACTTGGGAAGCAAAGGCAGGCAGAACTCTGAGTTCAAGTCCACCCTGTTCTATAAATCAAGTTCCAGGATAGCCAAGACGATACAGAGAAATTCTCTAAAAAAAAAAAGTAAATTCTAAAAAAACAAGTAATGAATCTCCCTATTCTATTTTTGTTTATGAATATTAAAAAAAGAAAACTAAAAGTTGTGAGAAAGACAAGACAGTAGAGAAGTTGAGAATTCCTCACTCCTAATGTGGAATATTTTCAACACACTGTTTAGCTTTTCCTCCATTCCCATCTTCAAGATGGAGAACATGGTTCCAAGGTACCTCTACTGTCTGGAACTGAAACATGAAAGTCCTCACAATAGGTAAAGCTGAAAATGGAGCCTGAAAAGTCTGTTGGAAATTAGAGAACTCTTGGAAACTGGGGGTTGTTGATAAGTAGAAATCCCTGGGAATATTCCCACTCAATTAGCTCTCCCTTTCTCATCTTCTCAGAATCACAAGTTGATTCTGTCTTCTCATCTGAGTCTTTGGGCAAATTATTCCCCTTGCCTGACTCCACATTAGACAAAATGTTACACCATAAAGCTGTTCTAGTCCTGGCTTCCTGCAGCAAGGACACCATCCTTTCAGACTTCATTCCTTCTGTTACTTCACTGCTAGTCAGCGCTGTCCATATTTAAAAAAGACAAAAAGGGTGCAGTCCAGCTCCCGTGATAAGGTTTAAATTCACCTAACATCTGGAAAAAATAAATAATCAAAGCAAAGCATGTCAAGCATGGAGGAAAGCAGGTTTGGGGAACCCAGGTAGAGGGCTAGTATCACGAACATCTTTTCCCGGGCTGCTGATGAGCATTAAGGAGCAAGAGCGGAGGCTAAGAGAGGGGTCAGGTGGATGCTGAGAAGCAGCAACAGCTGAGCAAGGTGTGGTTAAAGCACTGATTCTCAAACTATGGGTTCAGACCCATTTGAGGTCAAAGGACACTTTCATGGGGGCCAAATAGATATTTACTTTGTAATTCATAACAGCAGCAAAATTACAATTATAAAGAAGCAGCAAAATAATTGTGGTTGGGGGTCACCACAACATGAAGAACTGTACTTAAGGGTTGCAGCATTAGGAAGATTTAGAACCACTAATTTAAAGTGTCCCCCATGATCATTTTTCTTCTTTGCCACCGCCATGTCCTCATCCCCGTCTTCTTCTGGCCAGGCGCAATCCAAGCTTACAATTAGCATTGTGATAAGCCCCTGGTGGCTAGGACACAGTGATTCCAAACTCATAATGCTGAGGCAGAAAGATCTGAGTTTTTACACTAGCATGGACTCCCATGATAAGACCCTGACTCCAAAAACTAACCAATTTAGTTAGTAGACAAATAAATGAATAAGAACAAAAGGCCTGACTACAGAAGATGTCTGTTTCAAATAAGGAGCACAGTGAACTTTAAGAAGCATTGATGATGAGAAAAATTGTGATGGAATAAAGAATTGGGACTAATACTGGTAAAAGGTTAACATGTGGCCAGTGAGTGTCTCTCTCTCTGTCTGTCTGTCTGTCTGTCTGTCTGTCTCTCTCTTTCTCTCTCTGTCTGTCTCTCTCTCTCTCTCTGACTGTCTGTCTCTCTCTCTCTCTCTCTCTCTCTCTCTCTCTCTCTCTAACTTTATTATAGGATACTACATTTTAACTGTTTATAAATTAGTTTTTCCTCAGTCTGCTTTCCCACCATCCTACCAGTAAGTATCTTTAGGGAATATAGCCACATGTAAGCACGAAATTCAAAAAGAACAGTTCAGCCACTCCCAGGTACCCATTAGATTCGAAATGAAAACCATAATCAGCAGAGACACATTGTCCCCTTCAGGCAAACTTTATCAGCTGGTGACATTCTGACTGGCTTGATCAGACTCATCAGGACACCTGTTAAAATTTAGCATTCCAAGAACCACCTCAAACCCAGTTCTAGTGAGAACCTAAATTTTTTAATTTAACTTGATTTCATATCATGCACTCCAATTCCACTCATCTCCTGGTCCACCCATATCCCCCCCTTACCCCTGAAGTGCCCATACACACAAATTACAAAAAAAAAATACCCTCTTAGCTCCTCCATCTTTGCCGCCTCTCAAACATCTTTTCATTCATCCTGGTGGCATTATAGTATACCCTTTTGTCCAATCAACTTTACTAGCAAATGCTTATTGCAGTGAATCAGTGGTCTGGTTCAAGGCCTCTGGCTTCTAGTACACCATCCTCACTGGACACTCACTGGAACTCCTCTGGGATATCCTGTGGCTGCCCTAAGTCATGGAGATCCCGTGGGTTTTGTTCCACAGGACTAGTCCCTTCACAAGCTCCAGAAGGTCCTCGATGGGATAGATGTTAGGATGAGCCAACCCCCAGGCCCAGCTGTGAGACTGGGTGGTAGCGGAGCTGATCAGTTCAGGCAACTAGGGCCACCCTCCTCAGGTGAGGGGGCAGAGTCAGTTCCCCTATGCTAATACCTTCAGGAGAACCTGAAATTTTAACAAGCCCACTCCTGTATGTCTTAATCATCTTAAACTAAAAAAAAAAGGAAAAGCCTAGATGTTATTATCGTGATTTTAGCTGAGGTCTGTGTCAATCAAGTCCTAAGACAGAATTTTGTTGTCCATAATATAGGGGGGGGGGGGAAGACATACTTTGTCTTATAAGCAAGTATGTTCTCAAACAAAAGGTTATATTTCATTTAGGGATCTAATATCCTCTTCCCGAAAAGTTGACCACCTGTGAAATTGTTGTGCCCCCCCCCCCATTCCCCACACACAATTTCTTTCACTGAAAGAGGAGACAAAGAAGACATTTCCTCTACAGTCACTTCCTAATGCCCTTGGCCACCTTCCTGTCTGTCCATCTATTGGTAACGAAAGCATAACGAAGAAAACCACTCCAAATTCAATTGACTTGAACTAAATGCCACTAGTCTGGGAGCTAGGCCAATAAATAAACAGGCAGAAACTTATTTGAGCCAATTAGATAGGGATATGCAAATTAATTGGCTGTGATATCAGGGTCAAGCAATATTATGCAAATGCACTGGCTTCTTATTGAGCTAATGGAACAGGATTATGCTCAATAAGTTGGCAGTGATGTCAGAGGCTTCATCATAATTTTAGGCTGGAATGTTACAGTATAAAATTAATTCTGCAACATTTCAAGATGCTTATTATAATAGTGATAAAAGTAATAGGAAACCCTGAGAAGCAAGCAGACTATTCTACAATTCTTGAAATGACATGATTCTAGAAACTGAGTTATTAAAAAGAATTATAAAGAGTAATAGTCAAGCCCAATGCAAGTTAAGAAGTTACTAGTACAACAGAGAGAGAGAGAGAGAGAAAGAACAAGAACGTAATGCCTGAAAGACTGAACAGTTTAAGGAAGTAGAAGGAGATACAGATGGACCCTGGGACCAGATTGAAATTAAGTAACAGACTGAGATGCACTAATTCACAAAAGGAAAGACAACACGCCCTGCAAACTCTGTAACCATCAAGGATATCCTAGTGAGCCACCACATATCATGTGAGTTCCTCTTCTGGGCTAGGCATCACAGTGGTCCTCAGTCATGTGACTACAGATACTTGCACAGCACAATGGAGGGAGGGTCTCCTTTCATGTGCTCTGTGTGTTAATAGAGTTAATCCCTATTCCAAACCTATGAGATGCTGACTATTAGAAATGCTATTTTATTGATGGAACCAAACCACAGTTCAGTAAACAACTTGCCCAAGGTCAGAGAATTTGTATTTGGCACAGCTAAGACATCAGCCAAATAGTCCATCTTCACACTCCATTAATAAAACATGACTTTTATGTCCCACCAGAGTCAACCTGAAAAACAGGTGACTAATTATGTTACAGATTGACAACATCAAAAACCTCAACTTGATTTCAAATACCCTTTAATCCCAGCTGGAAATTACATCATCAGAGTCACTAATATAAATGTCTTGGTTGCTTGCTTCATGTCACTTGGTACTTACACAGCAAAAAAATGGAATTAGTATGTCTATAAGGCTAGATATCAGATATGAATAGATTTTTATGTTTCTTGGATACAAGCTGTCATGCTATTTCAATGTGTGATTCTTTGCACACACAAAAGTTTAAAACAGTGACTGATATTCCAGTCATATCAGAAGTACAGTAGAACATGATAGTGTTAAACATGATGGGAAAGAGTACAACCATAAGAAATGTGAGCATCTTTTGGGTAAGGGAAAAAAGTCTATTCACTTTTATCAGTGACCGATTCTAGGAGAGGGTGTGTTACATATCTGGAAAGGAGACAGTATAATATGAATACACATGCTTCTTTTCCCCATAAATTGCTACAGGTTCTATGACTCAGAGTAACATATTTAAGTATTAAAATATTTTAGTTGAACCAAAAATGAAGGGAATTGAATTTGTAATCAACTATTTAACATGAACGTGAAGATGAGCAGGGAAACACTGTTGGGGATCGCTGCTGCAACCTCACTCCCCCATTCCATACCCCACCCAGATGTTTAGCTGGGAACTCCACTTAGGTCCCGCCTCTCTCTCCCCAAACCCTGCCTTGAGAAAGTCTGCCAAGGAGTGGCTCCTCTCCCTGAGATGCTCAAGACCACATCCACAGCGTATTTAGGACCTGGGCCCTAGACCTGCCACATCATTTCCTCTCCTCCCAAGAGTGCTTTGCTTTGCTCTGTTTATCAAACCTAGTTTTATTAATTCGCCTGGATTTGGTTGATTACATTGGCAGAGAAACCCACAACTGGGGATTTTCGAATACTACAAAAGGAATCCCCAGATGGAGACGTAGAAGTGACCCCTTCAGAAGCCCCTAATTCTTTTACGAGTCACCTTGAACCCCTCGATCTGAAATGCTGTGTTCTCAAGCACTGACTTATGAAACTCAATGAATCAATGAAAAAAAAATCCTTACTTGAGCAAGCCCAAAACAGCATAGTTTGCTATAGTTTGTATATATCTGTTCTTCAGGAGGTTCACACACTGAAGGTTCCCTCATTGACTTGTGGTGCTACTGAGGAGAGGCAAAATGAAACCTTTAAATTGTAGGATCTAGTGGTAGGATACTGGGATCCAAGACCCTTCTCCTTACCAGCTGCCATGAAATAGGCAGCTTTGGTCCCCCACATGTTTTCTGCTGTGATATTCTGCCTCAACCCAAACCGTAGCATGGACCTTCCAAAACCGGGGCCAAAATAAACCAAAATTGTATATTTCAACTACTTTTTTCATAGGAACAGAAAGTTACCACACATTCCATTGTGGGCAATCTTAGAAATAATTCACTAGAAGGGAAAACTATAATCCAAATTAGATTATGGAATTATAGAGCCGATGTAAGATTGGTGTTATTTCAGAAGATTATGTCTCTGCCCATGTGTGGAGTACACACAGGGTTAGTCACCCACCTCCAAACAGACAGTTGTGTTAAATGACCAGCCACCCGAGAAGGGCAGCCTAGACAGAGGGATCAAGGGGCTGTCTGTGAAGACAGGCTAAGAAGTTTGGGACTTTGTAGTCTGGAAAAGGAAACTAGAGCACAGACATGATTAAAGTCTTAAAATCATAAAAGGTAGAGCTAGAGTCATACCCACCTGCCCATTCCACAGCACTAGAATCAAGAAGTGACCTTGATGTTTAAAAGAAAACATGAAAAGAAAGGCCATTTGGGGGATCTCAAAGGTACCTTTCCACTCAGAAATTCTTTGTCAATTTTTCTTTGCTACCTTAAAGATGGGTGGCAAAAATTAGTTGAGGATCTGGGACAGAGAGAAATATGAAAGCAGAAATCAATAGATGAGATTTTTCTGCTACAGGCTTAAAAGGGGGACATTGCTAAACCTTTTGTGTCAGAATCCTTTCCCGCCACACCTTTGCATGAGTACCCTTGGAAGCCCTGTATCTCTGTACCTCACTGTCTAACCTAGAGGATTGTGTGACTGCACTTTTTTCCCTTATCTTCTGTCCCCTTCTGTCATCCAGTCCACACAAAAGGAATAGGAAGGTTTGGAATTTCTAATAACTGGAATAACAGAAGTATTCCAAATTACCTCTACTTTAAACATTTAGCAAAAGTCAGTATTATCTTTCTTTTCCTTTTCGGAGGTATAAAGATTCCTGTTATCCAAGCCTCCAACACCTTAATGACAAAAGTATATGGAGTTTTGATCTCATAGAAATATGACAATGAATCCTCCTAGTGCTCAGCAGTTAAGAGCCCTCAATACTCTTCCTAAGGGCTAATCAGTGACCAGGACTCACACCAGGCAGCTCACAACCATTCGCATTTTATTTTTTCCTCCCCCAGACTTAATGTCTTAAAAGAAAAGTAGCATACTCTCTTCAAAAGATAATAGTTTCATAAACATACACATATTACCAGAGTTACACCTCAATGGCGGTCATAAAGACATTTTCCAGAGAAGAGGTACAGGCAGAGAATAAACCCCTGGTCACATCTTGTGCCCTGCATGAGAGGACAAGGCATGATTCAGTATGACATGCCTGCTACTTCGTGGACAGTCTTCCTCAGAAGAGGAAGTCAGAAGAGCATAGCCCTTGTGACTTCCCAAGGGCCTTACTAGTCTCGGAAGCTGCCTATTATTTTCCTCACAAAGTAATCACTTAGTGTTTAGTGAGGAAAAGTGACTTTCTAACTTAAAAACATGAAATGAGCACGTTTTTTTAATCTTTTGGGATGTTGAAATGGCCTTTATCAGAGACTAAAGCAACAAGATTGATTGACTTAAGAAATTCATAGACTTCAAATGATTGATATCAGGCAACAATATGGCTATGTAATTAATTTACACATTCCCCCCATTAACAAGGAGTCTAATGTACTTTTAGTGATAGTAGGCTTGCAGTAATATTGCACATACATATGTGCCTGCAAGATTACATATTTATCTACTTGATAGACTGAATTGTTCATGGGCTTCCATTTTCTGATTAATTAAGGAAAGAAATGTGTTCACAAATGGCAGTGTTCCAAGATACTACTAGAATAACAGCTTTTAAAACATAAGAACACAAGAAAGAAAGATAAAATAAGCCATAGCCTCATCACTTTCCTTAGGATGCAAATAAGAACTTCAGTGCCTCAGTCAGTCCCCATCTTCCTGTTCCTTTTAGGAAATTGTCTCAAGGTCACAACTTGAGATTGCATATACTCTTCCAGAGTTTCTTCTTTGCCTGTGTCAATTAAACACATGCGTCCATATATGTATATGTGTATGTATATGCAAATGTAGGCATTGTATACAAATGAGATTATTTCACATTCATTATTATTTTGGGCTGCCCACTGTGATGTGTCACGGAGATCTTCTAGGCCATATGTACAAAGCAGCTAGTGCATCTATCATTTTTATAGCATCTTTTTCTGGATATAGTATCATTTGTTTAGTAATTTCCTTACCAATAAAAAAAATATTTGGAAAACTAACTTAGCCAAAGGTTTCCAAATGATACTTTGAAATAATGAGCTCTGGGATAAGAAGAAATGGGGAAAAAAAATCCAACTCATGAACATCAAGTCAAACCATCAGGTTCAAAGAAAGCTTTTCTCAATATCCGGGTGATGCAAAAGCCCCTACCTATCAATATGAGAAAGGCAATGGGGAAGTCTTCATTTTTCTAACACCCTAAAATGTACTGGCTGCTGCTGCTTCGGCAACTGGCCCCTGTTGCTGAAAAAGAAAATGTTACAATCATACAGCCTCATCATGCATGGAGAAGAAGGGATTTTAAAGTAAGATGCAATTATCCCAAGTTCAAAACCTAAAAAATATGCTGCTTAAAAGACAACTAGTGTTGATTGCAAGGAGGTGCCCCCTACCAAAAAGAAAATCCACTGATGAACTTGTAAATTTCTACACTTTCATCATCTATATTTGCAGGAATTTAAATCCATAGGACACACTCCATCAAGCCTCATGTTGATAGTAACCTGAATAAACCTGAGGCATTCACTAGAAGTAAAACTAAATCTTTCCAAAAGTCAAAGACAGCATTTTTTTCAGAGAATTTCCCAATTCTTGAGCCTCAACAAACCACCTATTTGTAAGCTGGTTTTACAGATTGTTTACATAAAAACCGACTTGGTTTTTGTAGCACTGTCTGTAATACTGGGGAAACACTGAAAGTGAACTACAGTATAATACAGGGACACCGGAAGTGAACCACACTGTAGTAGAGGGAAGACACTGGAAGTGATCCTCCCTGTATTACAGGGAAGACACCGGAAGTGAACCTAGCCTGAACAGTTCAATGATAGTGAGGCTCCCAATCAGAACTTCTAGAGTTCCTCCTTACTCTTCCTTGAAATACCTGTTCATGCTTTGAGAATCTCACTGAAATTTAAAAAAAAAATAGCTCAGTGACAGATTTTAGAAGAGGCACTGAACGCTTATGAATTATGCAAGTCTGAACTTTCATTTTAATAACATCATTAAAATGTAAACATCTTAAAAGCCTGCCAACAGGAGTTTAACTTTATAGAATGCTTTCTATGTGCCCTGACCTTGCCAAAAGGCATGCCTAAGGCATGATTTAACAGTTATTATAGGCTGGAGCCAAATAATGAGTACGAATCTGAAAATGCCAGTGTTTGTCCCTGCCTCCTTGGCTTCCAGTGGAGATGTAAGTCAGCTGTGAACAGGCCCTCTCCTGAGAACCAACAGGGTGCAGCGGAAAGGACACAAACTGCCATGCAAACCCTGAATGTAAAGCTCTTGTAACCTTTCAGACCCTCAGTCTGCTCATCCATAAAATTGGGATATTAAGCGCAGCTCAAAAATGAGATGACATTAGGCAGAAGCGGTAAGTAGGGAGAATTGCATAACGGCCAGCTATTTCTAAGCAGGAGAAAATTCTGAGTTAACTTTTAATTGTTTGTAACAACGCTTGATTCTAGGAGAGTGGGTGTTCCTCCATAGCTGATATAACTAGCATGTTATATCATGAGCATGGTCATTAGATGTCTGCTGCAGCATTATTTACAATACTCAAAAAGTGGAGACACCTTTGCTAAAAAATAGAAGGACACTTTCTGTACATGCAAGGAAACAGCACTCTGAAACAGAAAGGGGAAAACTTGGTATACCTGGCAGTGTATATCATCTCCAATGAGACAGAGAAGACAGTGGGGGTGATAGGAAAGCTCTGTGCTTATATTGTTGGACAGCTTCTCATTTACTTACCCTTTAATGAATTTACCAAAAAGATACTGGAAACTAGCGCACAGCATTGCTCTTAATACTATCCCTGCTAGTCTTGTGGTTGAGTGTATGTAGGTTTTATGGTCTCTGTTCCTCCTGTCTCTGCTGCAGCCACTTTGCTCCTTTTACTCTACATGACAGTGAATGATGTAGAAACAGTAACAAGATACCACATACTGTATTATTCAGCAGTATGTAAAACTAGGCTGTGTATCTGGAGTATATGGGCAGGAAGTATGTACAGTATGTCTTCGTGTCTGAAAAGCAGTCATGAGGGCAACCAGAAACTAGCCCAGCAAACTGTCCCCTGTCCTGATAGTATTTAGCCACAATTCCCAGCAACAGTTTATAAGAAGACAGACAAGATATATTTCTCAGTACAATTGTTGCTCGGTATTTTGTTGGGATTTAGTTCCAGACCCAACCCATTCAGCCTAGCGCATGCCCAAAAGCTGAGAATTTTCAAGTTCTATATAACAGAATGGTCTAGCCTATTATACACTTCACACACATACTCGTCAGTTTGCCTGTCAGTCCTGATGCAATATAAATGTAATGCAGATAGTTTTATTGCTGAAGGAATAGTGACAAGAAAAAAAGAGTCTGTCTATGTTGAGTACAAATGTAATTTTGTAATCATTTCATTTAACAGTTGCTTGAATCCATAGATCCAGAGAGAATGCTTCAGCTAACTACCATCCTGAACTCTGCGAGCTGATAATTTGATTGTTTAAGATAGCAGAGTTCTCTTCCAAATTCTTCTTTTATGATAACATGTCCAAGCCAGGCTCAGTTAACTGGGCCAACACACACAAGTAAAGAGGAGGACTAGAGTCTGTGCTTTCCTCATTATCAAGTCAGAACCTGACTGCCAGACCTACACACTCCCCTCTGCAGTGAACCTCCATGATGAGCTGGAATCTGCAGCAGTGACATTAATTTGACTAGAAGTGGCAGGGTCTGGTCCCTGAGCAACTCCCTGTTGCCTTGCCTAATAATTTTGCCCCAGCTAATAAATACCTAATTAGATGCAATGAGTCAGCAGTCATTGCTCATTGTTGTTGCATAACTGAATGGTCAAGATTTTAACTTCCACTGGTCTCTACAAAGCTTCCAACCTCTGCAAAGTGCGTGCACGCGCACGCACGCGCACACACACACACAAAATAGCACTCATTTCAACTCACATCCATTCAAGACCCTTTGTCCCTCTTTAGTTTGTTTTCTTCTATCTGAAATGTCATTTTCTATAACACACTTGTTCTCAGGCTGCGCCCATCCTAGCAATTCAGAACATGAAGAAAATATCTGGTTGGATTGTGCCTCAGCCCTGTAGCCTTCACCTAAGATGAACTGTTCATTTTCTGAAAGAAAAGCCTGTTCTATTAAAGTATTTACTAAGAATCTATATGAACTGGAGTGGGGCTGTGTATTACTTAGTCCCAAGGCAAGATAAAACATTCCCTGTTTCTCTCCTTGATGTATTATTTAGCTAGTTGCTAAATGTGCCCACATAGGCACTGTTGAACTATGCCCCCCTCAAACAACTAGCCAGTCTGACCCAAGGTTAAGTCAATCGCTAAGGAAGCATTCTTCATAAAGCCAAACTTTATGTGTATGTTGTAAATTGAGTGTTGACGTGTGATCTAGGCAGGCAAAAACAAAATATCAAGGTGCATTTCGGTGAGATCCTCAAATGGAAAAACTCCCCACAAATGTATTACGATCAAGGCTGCTTTTTCCCCCTTAGATAAAGACAGTTTTAGTATTCACACAATAGGGTTCAGTGCCAGGGAACTAAAATTTATTATGTGAGTTAAAGTTGAGAAAGAGTACTATCCTCACACAAAATTATATAAAGAAGTAATTTTAAAACTCTCCCTCAGATATCATACCATATATAGATTTTGGCTCTTCACTGCCTGCCGTTGAAATTCATGCAGAGCTAATCATTAAACATGCTAAAACTTAATATTTGCTTGCAAGCAAGGTATCAGCATAGATTGTGTTTCATCCTGGGTGAGTCAGTGAGAATAAAGCCATTTCTTTTTATTTCTGTTTGCTCTATCTACATGGTCCTTGACATTCTATCCTTGTCTTCCCATTCGAATTTCAAAACGATTTAACCTGGAATGTAAAACAACAGTGGAATCTTATTATCAACCAAGATTATTCATTTCTTAGCCGAGTCTCAAGCCATGGAGCTCCTGCACCCTGTACTGAGGGGCCGGGATGCTACAATCATTTCTAGTAACACATTTAACTAGAGGGACATTAACTTTCTAAAGCAAGCGCAGCGGGAAATCAGGGTCACACAGAGGGCAGACACAGCACCATAAGAACTGTTTGTGGAATTGGAGCTGGGTAAGCTGCAAAAGAAGAGACAAAGCAAATACAAGAACTGTCTGGAAAGAACTGAACATATAAATTCTGCTGGAATGATACAGATCTGAACAGGAACCAATGGGTATACACAGCACAGAACCATACTTAGTTTTTTCCATTTTAGTTCCTAAAAAGATTCGAGGCAAGCTTGTTAGGACTGTTAAGGTTTACTGTCCCCAGCTCCAGCTGTCATAGATCAGGGGCCAATCTGTGAAATCTCTCCGTCTCCTCAGACAATTCCATTTCTGCCTGAGAAGCTCTAAGATACCAACCATTCTAAATACCATGAAAGGAAGCGTCTAAACACTGAGAGTGGTTTATTTTGTCCTTAAAATACAAAGGTGGAGGATTGCTGGTACCAGTAAAATAGTAACTATGATCTAGCCCTAAACATTCATTAGTTTGGATTTTGTTTAACTATGAGCATGATTCTGGTAAATGTTGGATCCCCTGTTATTGGGTATCCTCCACTCATCCAATTAACCAAATCAAACCTAATTAATAAGACCAGATTTAATAAACAGAGCAAAGCAAAGTAGAGCACTCCCGGTGACTCTCAGAAGGGCAGGAGAGGAATGTTGAGGCAGGTCTGGTGACCAAGTCTTAAATACCCTGTAGGTGTGGTCATGATCAACTCTGGGGGCGGGCTTTCAGAGGGACAGTGTCTGGAACGGGAGGAGTGAAACCAGAGTGGGAAGATTCCCAACAAATGCCATGAGATAAGCATCATTATCCCTACAGACAAAAACAAAGGCCAAGGTTTGGGAGTCAGTGGCTTGAGCAAAGTGCCAGCGTGAGGAAATGGCAGGATCTAGCTCCTTGCTGCACCCGCTGTTATCCAAACCAGCCTGGGACCCCACCATACCCCACTGTTTACATCACATCCTTTCATTTGGCCGTAATCCCAGTTCTAGAACATCATGCTGCACAGTGATCATCCGTTGACTCACGACTGATACTCTCTATAGATTATTTTGACAAAGTAACGGTATCCAGCTGTGCCTGCAAATGCCGTGCACATCCCGGCAACTCCATAGCTACACAGCAAATGCCCCAGTAAGCACAAAGCAATAGCTCCTCACTCATTTCCATCACTGTTTCTTCTTTCTCCTGGAAATAATGTCCAGAAGGAATGTGTGTTCTTTCAATGACAACACAAAAAATCGGGGAGAAAGGTTGGTGTTTACAAGTTTATATAATACAAAGAGAGCAGCCGTGGAGCAGTGAGCGGTGACTCCCAGTGGGAAGACAATCACAGGCAGCCACTGGGTTCTGGGCAGTTTTAATTGCCTCTTCATCAGAAATCATGCCTCCAGCGTGTGAGGTAAAGAACCCGGTGCATCTTGTTTTGCCCTTCCTTTCAGCTCCTCCGTTTTCAGCTTGGCACAAGGCGGTGGAAGTATTAGATTGTTCGGGAAATATCCTAGACATGCCCACCCCATCTCTGCCTATCCACGTTGTTTTCCTTCCATCACTGGCTGCTGTGTTTCTTGACTGTGTCCTGCAAATGCCATTTGTCACTCAGGAGACTGAGTTATTTAGTCCTTAGTAGTGACAGGCGCCATCACTGTTCTTTGCTCTGTGACCCTGTGACCCACTGTCAATATCACTTCCCACCGTTTTTTCCACAAGCTAGGGATCAGCAGCTCCTGCTCTGTGAATGCTTTCTTTTCTAGAGATGCTGCTTAATTCACTCTTGCGTGGCCATCATCTATCTAGCAATGCCTAGCATGTGTAAGCTCACACATCACACACACACACACACACACACACACACACACACACACACACACACACACACACACACACACACACACCCTTCTTCTCTCACTATTCCCAGATCTCTAAACATCACTCTACCAGTGCATGTGGTTCAAGCTGGATCGGATCTGGCACTGGGCACCTGAGGGTGCATCAATAAGGTAGACATTGGTAGGCATGGCAGCATTTGCATGTAATTTCAACACTTTGGAAGTGGTGAATAGAGGATTACCAGTTCTAGTTAGCTTGGGGGAGGCAATAGAGAGATACCCTGACAGAGAGAGAGGGGAGTGGAGGGGCAGGGGAGAGGGAGGGAGGGAAGACCAACAATGTTACATATTTTTTTTGGCTTACTAAAGACACAAAATATATTGCCTCAATTTTTCTCTTTAAAAATCAATTACTCATTAGCCCAGAACAGAGCACTGTAATATATCAGTGTGATACCTAATTTTAATGTAAAAATAGTATACATGCTAACAAGTGGTAATTGCTTCATAAATCTTGAAAATAATGTCATGTTTCAAGAGGAAACTGAACTTTTAAAAAGAGCAGTAAGCTAGATTGGTTTCAGAGTTGTCCCTGCCATGAAAGACTAGGATCTACTGTGTAGCTGTAGGGCTGCTCACAGACCTTTGAAGGACTCAAATCGGGAATCATAAATTTGGTGCATATATCTACGAATTACCTGTAGGCCAGGAGCAGGAAAGACAAAGCTAAGTAAAAGTCATCCTCTTCCTACAAAGACAGGGAGCACTATACAGAAATGCTGTCTGTGATTTAGATTAGAAGTGACAAACTTATTCTTCAGGGTACAGGTAGTAAATATTTTAGAGTTAGCAGCTGACATGGATTCTTCCAAGCATTCAGCCTTGCCATTAAAGAACAAAAACAGCTACAAACAGCAAGGCACAAACAGGCATGACTGTGTTCCCATAAAACAATTTCAAGATAGGAATTCCAGCTCATGAAATATTAACCTTCTTTTGATTGTTTTCGACTTAAAATATATATATAAGTCTAGTGTGTGGTCTGCAAAAACTTGCAGTAGATAGATGTAGTCCCCAGGCAGCCATTTGCTGACCAACAGGACTTTATAGGAGTTCAGAGGGAGAGAATCTAATTCCGACTGGGAGCAAGAAGGTCAAGGAAACTTCCTGGAGATAGAAACCATCAGCTGAGGGCCTATATAGGGCTCAGAAGACAGCCTGTCTGTGAGGCAGACAGAAAGCACAGAGTACAGAGGTACCACTGAGGAATGAAATTAGAGACATCAGCCAGGTCCCAGAGTCCCATAGCAAGGAAACTGAACCTTATGGTCAAGAAGAAGACAGAGTGCAGGCTGTTGGACTGGGCCAGAGTGGAAGGGTCCTAGGACAACATCCCAGCTATGGACTCACTTTTCCTTGGGTTAGAATCCCAACTGTGCCACTCACTTAGAGTAGCCTCAGAATATATGTTCACCCCCGGTTCTCACTTCCCTCATCTGGAAACAGGAGATAATGCCTACCTCACCGTTTGTCATCCTATCCTGGACCTGAGTGCTAATGTCCTAACTTTTTTGCAAGAATGTCATTGCTGACTCATCGCTTGACTGACACTCTCTCTGGATTGTAGGACCACATCATCAATGATACCTAACAAATGCTTAGTACCAACTCAAGAGGGCTCATGAGTAAATGGTGTGGGGGGGGTGGCAACTAGCCAGGCACAGACCAACATCCTACCACCTAATTCTATGGCACTTTATACCTACCATTGCTTTACAAGGACAATGCTGTAGGATCATTTCTTTAAAACTTGGGGGAACATCATTAAGAGGGGGGAAAAGATTAATCCTTTCCTAAATAAATACTTTTCGTGCCCACCAATTTGTTTCCCCTGCTAAAAGTATGGGCAACACATACATAGAAATAGAAAAAGGCCTTCACTTTAAGAAGCACTCTCCTGAGTTGCTGTCATTCTATTTCCCAAGAGAAAAATACCAGATTCTAAGTATATTTAGAAGAAATAATAAACTCTGCATGTATTGATTTGGGCCTGGGTGACCAGAAGAATGAAATTACTAAGCCTTGTTCAGAGGTTCACAGTTGGCCAAGTTCAAGGAAATGGACAACATGCTCAACTAAACAAACATTAAAGCTATGTTACCAAGTAGAACACATGGAGATGTCTACCAGGCAGTTAGACACCATGCATAACTTTGCACATAAATATTTTAAATTCCTACTGAATACTTGTTTTCATCTTAACCATGGCAAGTTTATCTAAATTCTTTATGCTTGGGGCATGTATTTCATGTAGTCTTCGAATTATCTAATTCTTAAAGCTCCAGCCTTTGTACAGCACAGAAACAAACTTTTCCTCATCCTCAACATTTAATCCCCACCCTAGATTGGCAGCCCCTCTTTACAGCACATCATACACAAAATCCATTGACTGTCAAACTCCAATCCCCTTCCCTAAGGCAAATTTCAAATAAGAGACTATAACAGTCTTCCTGATCCTTTACTACCAAATAGAGCAGTGTGCATTGCCTGGTGATCCAGTTCAAACCATGAATTTGGGAAGAAAGTAGTTGATTTAAAGAATTAACCAAAAGGCTAATTAGTGGCCTCCTCTTTTCCTTCATTAAGAGCAAGTCTCAATCTGATTTGCCAGTGAATTTCAGAGTATTCTGATCCAAAAACCACTTTCTCAAGGTCAAAAAGCACATTTAATTCCCTTCTTGGCTATAAAAACAAAGCAAGACCCACAGTATAATAAATGCCTTGGTGACACACTAATGTTGTTAAGACACTAATCCGTGCCAAGAACAAAAGTGTAAAGATTAGATTAGAAATTGGATCAGTAGTGATTACTCAACCCACCCCAGGAACATTCTGGAAGGTCCATCCAGAGTACCATATCTGTGGACATACTATATCATTACTAAAAATGGGCATTAAAATAATTTACAATATACCACCTGAACTCACATACATATCCTAAATATCCACATAGAGACAGAGTCAAACAGATGTCAGACAGACAGACAGAGACAGACATACACACACACACACAGAGAGAACACACACACACACACCTGAAAATAAACTCTCTTTTAAAAGAGAGTTTACAGCCACATTGCAAAAGTTCTCTCACTACTTACAGGTACACAGAATCTGAGAAAGTTACAGAAGTCATGCTGGGGACTTCCAAAACCAACTAAAAAGTAAACGTGTGCTCCAAAGCTGGGCCTAGGTCAAAGTGTTTCTTTTCAACATAAGAGTGGGAGTTGGGGATCTATTACCCACTGAATTCTTCTATGGTAATTTTCTCCTGAGGGAAGAAATACATTTCATTCTGGTGTTCCTGTCATGTTTCTGACAATTTACATACTCATTTTCACTTATGAGATTATGGTTCTGTAAATGGTCCTCAGACCCAATAAGCATATCAGCAGAGAATTTTTTAGTGTGTTAATCAAAATGTAAGAAAGACAATGGGATATGCTTGAAATAACAAATCACTTGATTACTTAATTAGGTTAGCTCGACTGCCACAAAATGAAACCATCGTCTTTTTAAGCCACAGCTAAAAACATAACATGTGAAAATATGGGTAATGTTTCAAAGAATGCAGAAAATAGGAATTCAAGGTTCCTGTAGGATGCTATCTAAGTGTTACTCCAAGGAGTGCTCTGAGAGCTCTGAAAATGCCTGTAGGCTTTATTAATCACCTTAAGATCTCAAAGCACAGTCTACACCGTAGATAGAGTAAATCCACAGAGGGCATCCTACTGTTTTCTGGGAGGTCCTCATTAGCCCAAGCTTTTGGATTAGTTCAAGTTTTATTTCCCAACTCAGTAGGAAACCCCTGGAAATCAGTGATTTCAAATAAATCTATTACATATTTTGCCTCTTAATGTAGTAACCAAATATATGTCTTTGTACTAAAATGCCATCTAATAGGACTCTAATTGTGATACATATGTTTACTAAGACGATGTTAAAATAAACTACAGGGAAATATGGCAGTAAAAATATCCATGGATATTGTTGAAGGATTACTGAGTATATTGCATGCACCATCATACTGTATCTTCATAACCAACCTGCCTGGCATCACTTACCACTTTGGAAAAGATGGAAATCAAAACTGAGAAATCAATGAACCACTCACTGATCTAACCCCTAAGTCTGGGTCCTGTTTCCTGTCATAAATCTAAAACCTATTTTCTAAAATAACTTGACATCTTTGAATTTTTGGTTTAGAAAAAAAACAAGACTATTTTATCTAGAGTCCATTTGTTATGAAGATTAACCAAATAACTGTACTCTCAGCCTTCATTTTTAACATTCCTTTAATGGGGTAGGGGGGGAAACACACAGGACACATGCTTGCACACCAAAAAAAGAAGAGAGGAAATAGCAACACCTGTCACTTGGATCTTTTAAAACAGTAACAAAATCAAGAGAAGTTCTTTGGCAAAGACACAATACCAATGTGTTCCTTGGGCGCATTTATGCCTTATTCAGTCAGTAGATTTCTGCTGTGCCTCTACTTGTAAAGAAGCAGATCCCCAAAGTACTTGTAAAACATCCTCCCCTCAGGCCTTACTCTCTCCAAGAAGCAGATGGGAGGAGGTGGGGGGAGCAGGAGGAGGGGAAAGAGGGGGAACTGGGATTGGAATGTAAAAAATAAATTAATAAAAAATAAGATCCTCCCCTCTGTAGGGGAGAGCTCACATACCTGAGGTACTGGCCATGCCAATTTGGGGCATGGACAGAGGACATGAGAAAGGCGAGAAATATAAGGGGAGATCCCATGTCCCTCTGTCCACACCCCCAACAGGTGTGGACATATATTTGAGATCTCCCCTGCACCCCTAAATTCCACTTCCTCCTAGATAGAGTATTCAAACATCCTTCAGTGAACCTTCAGCTTCAAGCTCTGGTGATACACAGTAGCCTAGTAGCATAGAAGTAACTTCTATGTGCTTGGTCATGGATTACATACTTGACAATCCTCACTTCATTTAATTCTGTCTACCTCTGGGAAATACTGTCATTCTCAGAAATGTTCGGTTGAAATAACATTGGCTTAGAAACCTATGCCACGCCTGTGCTCTTCGTTCACATACCCTCCTGAAGCACTTATGATGGGTGGCCAATGTTAAGCTATAATTGTATGGTTCGTAAGTCTCTGGTTCCTTCAATTCTTTAATACTTTAAAATATGACAGCCTCAACATTTTCAAGGTTACATATGTGTTTCTTTAGATCAACCAAAGGAACTTATCCTTTGTTTGAAATGAACGCTGTACATAACCCTGTGACCCTCTCAACTTCTTATTGAGTCGGGTGAGCATTATTGGATCTCCTTGAAGATGAAAAGAGCCACCATGGTCACAAAGGACAGAGCTTCAAAAGCCAAGGTCCAGTCCCTCATTGAGAAGCAGGAAGCATCTATAGGCACTCACTCCTATCCTGGCCTGCGGCAAAGCGAGGGATTTAGGATCTGAACTCTGGACTTCCTACAGAGTAACATTTACCCAATACAAATCCTAAATACGTTGTTGCCCCTGTAAAGAAAACTGTGGAGCTTGTCATACAGGTCTGTGTCAAGATATTCCTACACCTGTTGTCAAGCTAAAGATTCAGACGGAATGCCTGGATGAAATGCCAGGTCTGATGTGTGAGGGTTAGGGACTGTAGCTGAGCTACAAATTGCTCAGAAGCAAACTGATTTGAAGTTGCCATGGCAAAGAAAGTACAGACAATGGAAAGCTTTTATATTAATACTGCCTACCTCTTGTTATGATAGGATTGTCCAGCTGAGGGGCACTTTTTTTTGTACTTCAACTGACATGAACAGATAAAATAATAAACACTAATTACGGAGTATTATAATGATTTCTGGGCTTGCCACGGAGGGGCGTACATCTGGCTAGGTAATTACTTCTTTGACAAATAGGTTTTACGTGAGAATGAAGGATGATGAGCCTAGTTTATTGCCTGCTGATGAGAGTGCGGGGGAGGAAGGTCATGAGGTATGCTTATTAAGACCATTTTAGTCAACGTGATTTTCAATCAGTTGTCAAGGTACCCATCCCTAGTTAAAGAAACACCGCATATGAAAATAACACAGGGATTCTTAGTTGTGAGAAACTCTTACTTTGGAAAACTGACAACATGGTAGACTTTTCAGACCGCCTTTCACTGTAAGGCAGTTTTTTTTTTAATGTGATGCCTTCATCTCTAATATTCTGAAATTTACTTCTGGTGGGAAAGAGAGGGTCAATCTCCTCATTACAGTTAAACTCAAGAGATTAGCTTCCCCTGCTGATTCAGAGATAAGTTTCTACAGAGTTCTGAATAATACTTAAACATCACTGGACTCAGTATTTTTTTTTACAAAGTTAGGGGCTGGAGAGGAGGCTCAGCAGTTAAGAGCACTGACTGCTCTTCCAGAGGACCAGGGTTCAATCCCCAACACCCACATGGCAGCTTGCAACTGCCTATAATTCCACTTCTAGGTAATCTGACACAGACACACATGCAGGCAAAACATTGATGTGCTTAAAATAATTTTAAGAAGAGTTTATACACACACTCCCCAGACCCTAACTGAACTGATCAGGAGTAAAGGCCTAGAGGGACTGACCCCTCCCCTTGTTATAGAATATGCATGGCAGGAAGTGAAAAACAAATGGGAGAACTTGAACTGGAAAGGAAATCACAGAAACTTAAATAGAGGAAGAAAGCATAGGAACATGGGAGAAAAATGAGATAAAAAATTTCTAGAATAACAAATGTATGAGAATTCCTGGAAAGAAGCCATGTCTGCAAAAGCTTTGAAACTAATCTGAATTTATTTCAATGATGTAGACAAAAGTTTCTGTCCCATCCAGTCCCGCAGCTATTCAGTCCCAAATAGAGATGTATATTAATTATAAACTGTTTGACCAATGGCTCAGGCTTCTTATTGGCTAGCTCTCTCTTAATTATTAACCCATTTCTATTAAGCTGTGCATCTCCATGTGATCTTGGCTTACCAAAGAATGCCTGGTAGCTGTATGGCATGTCTGCTGGCAATTCACACTCCCAGCATCGTCCTAGTCTGGTAGCCCCACTTATATTTCCTGCCTGGCTACATCCTGACTGTCCATTGGCCAAAACAGCTTTATTCATGAACCAATAAGAGAAACGTATTCACAGCATACAGAAAGACATCACCCATCAATGTAAGAGGCTGCAATATTGCAGATCCAGAGCCTAATTACAGCTTTCCTCGGGCTATCTTTTGCCTACAAATTAGCCATTCATCACCCACCTTTGGGTTTGCGCTAACTTCCTATGACTAACAGATAACAAAACCCTATTCTCCACTTGGCAAAGGTAAAGAACTTCTCCATTTGGCTATCACCCATCTCTCCAATGTTTCTGACAACATATTTTCAAAATTCCTTGATTTATGTATGACTGTCTTTGTTATATTACTGTAAAAAAATATGAAACTACTTCCATGTTGGAGCATGGAATTTGAGGTAAACTAAATCTGTTATTCCTAGGCCATGATCACTCACATCTGGCTGCAGAATAAACTGTCTCTTTCCCCCTTTGAGACAAGAACTATAATTCTGCTGAGAAGACTAGATGAGGGGTGTCAGCCCTTGCTACAGCATAAGATAAAATGTGTTAAGGCGATCTGAAAGACAGTTTCACATTTCTGAGATTACAGTGCCCACAACTCTAGGCACCACACATTAGAAGCCTACTTTCTACTTGAAAAAAGGAATCAAAAGCAAGCATAAGACTGTGCATTAGTCACCAGTACCAGGCCCACCCAAGTAAAACACAGAATCTGGCATACCCACATGAGCCCTGGCCCCAAGCTGGCACTGACCTCCAGGCCCACCCCAATGCCAGTGTAGAAACTCCTGGCCTCTGTAGCATGGACTCGAGTTTAGGTCACCATTGAGTAACTTCAGTGGCCTTGGATTGTAGACAGATTGCAGCCATCATCTGATTCATGTTTCCCTCCAGCTGTGTGCCAGTTTCGACTGACACAAATTTACAACTCCATGTCCACTCAGACCTGGAAGCCATGAGAGCCTAGCCTGGGTTGTGTTAGTCATGCAGTTTCTTGGCCTAGGACACCCCCAAACTTATAATGATCATGGGCTCAGTGACCACAAGACAACTGGCCCCCAAATAATCATACAAGCTTAGTGGTAAAGGATATTCCTAGAGAGAGCCAGGCTGCAAAAGCTAGGATATATTCTTACTTATTTAATGCACAGATACTGATGAAGGAATACAGATCAAGAATAGGGGATCAGAAAGGTAAGAGAATCCCGGCCTCACATTCTACACAGCTGAGTGTGGCCAGGATGCCCTAGTTAGTCAAGAAGAGAAGTTACTAGGCAAAGATGGCTCTGACAGACACTCAGGGTAGCATAAGCATAATCCTTAGTTCAACTGACACCGTTCTCCACCAGTCTCCACTGTAATACTCCATTCCTTTTGACACCTTAGACTCCCATCCCTTGTCACCACACTTCCATACTTATACTTCATTGTATTAAAATAGAGACATGTATATTTTAAAAAGAATAGCGGGGGTCCGAGCATAATGGCATATGCCTGTAAACCTAGCATTTAGTGACTGAAGTGCAGAAACATACTTGAAGTCCTTCCTAGGTTATATGACAATAGTCCTTCTCAAATAACGATTGTAATTAATAATGAAGAGAACGAGACAGTAAAAATTATTAATAAAATGCCAGTGACTGTCAGGAGAGAGAAAGGCATGAACTGCTTCACATCAATTCAAAATAGCTAATTAGGCATGTTTAACAAAGTATAAGAAAATGGCGCATGCCTTTAAACCCAGCACTCAGAAGGCAGAGGCAGGCAGATCTCTGTGAGTTCAAGGCCAGCCTGATCTACAGAGTGAGTTCCAGTACAGCTACACAGAAAAACCCCGTCTCAAACAAAAAAGAAATAATATAGAGAAACAATTCAGACATTTAAAACTCAGAAGTGTTAGAGCTGAAAAATATAATGAATGAAAAGAAAACTGTACAAGAGAGCATCAATAGTTGAAATCAACAAAGGATAAACTATCAGTGTCCAAATTATGCAATTAAAAGACTCAGAATGGCTTAATCAAAAACTAAGCCTTCAGTATATGCTGCCTGCCAGGAACTCTTCATTTGCAAAAATTATTCATAGATATACCCTGAAGGTATGAAAAAGGATATACCATGAGAACAGAAACCAAAAGCAAGCAAGAATAGCTTTACAGCAGATAAAATGGAAGTTAGGTACAAAACTGTAAAGAAAATATGTAAAGGTCATTACATAAAATTAGTCAACTCATCAAGTAGATATAACAGCTATAAATACGTACATACTAATATATAATATATATTTGCAACATATAATATATAAGCATACACAATATAGCAATAACAAAAAAGCAGAGTAAGCTTACAATGCAGTGATACTAGGGAGTTTCCTACCAACCCTTCAACGAAGGTAAAATCATGGGTAAGAAAGAAAGTTAAAAGCAAACACTATGCATTACGTGGTAGTCAAACAGAAGACATTCACAGAACACTCAGCACCACAGAATATGCTTTCTTCTCAGCTGCACATGTAATATCCTCCAATATGGATTATGTTAAAGGCACAAAACAGGCCTACCATTAAGAAGATTTAAATCCTATGGAATATCTTTGACATCCACAACGAGTAAGGCGGCAGGCGGAACCTCAGTAAGGTTCCAAAGGAAAACCAGATGCCATTCTGCTGAATACTAACTTTGTCAATGAAGAGGTGTACTGAAAATGTTCTGAAGATAAATGAAGCAATGAAACAAACCATGTACCAAAACCTGAGAAATAGGCAAGGCAGTTCCAATGGTACTACATACCGAAGACCTTGACCAACCCAACTGTGCCTCAAGGAAGACAAATCGTTACAAAACAAACTCAACCTGAAATTAGTACAGAGAAGGACGTATGAAAGATCACAGAAAACCCAAATGAAATAAAATGATACAAAAGACCAGAGAAATGAAGTGGGTCTTTTTTATATGAACAAAATTGAAAAAACTTTAACACACACACATGGATTTCTTTTTAGCATCTAACTATTAGCAAAGGTGTGGAAAAGGAAAACTGTTGGTAGGGATGTAAATTAGTGTAACATTTGTGGATACCAACAAATTAAAAATAGAATTGTCATATGATCCAGCAATTCTATAAATGAGTATGTAACAAAGGGACAAGAAATCAGCATGTTGATTGAATTATAATATTAGTCACAATCACACAAGCTCTGGAAACAGCCTAAGCATGTGTTAATGGTTGAATGAATAAAGAATATATAGACAAGAGAATCTTAATCATAATAAATGAGGAAATCCTGGAATGGAGAACTTTAGTGAAATAAGAAGTCTTCAGACAAATACTACATCTCATCTATTTGTCAGGAATTAAAAATCAGCTGATCTCTCAGGAGTAGAAATAGGGGGCTGGAGAGATGGCTCAGAGGTTAAGAACATTGGCTGCTTTTCCAGAGGACCCGAGTTTAATTCCCAGCACCCACATGGTGGCTCACAACTGTCTGTAATGAGATCTGGCACCTTCTTCTGGCATGGAGGCAGAACGCTGTGTTCATAATAAATAAAGAAATCTTTTTTAAAGGGAGTAGAAATAGAATGGTGGTTACCAGAGGTTGTGGTGCTTATCAAGATGCGGAAGTGTTGGTTGGAGGCCATCTACACTCAGAAGAGTGAGAGAACCACATTCGAGAGATCTAGTGTGCTGGCTGTGTTGTTGATAGCGGGCAGTATCACATTCTGCAGATGCTGTATTCTCACCACGATAAACCCAAGTGTCGTAACACATTTGCTAATTAGCTAGCTTTAGTCATGTCACAGTGTGTATACTTCAAAACACATTGTTGTCTGATTAAGACATAGAATTCTATTGTGTCGATTTAAAAATAAACAGTTTTAAAACCTAGGTAAAGCTTGAGAAGAAAGTCCAGTAGCTACACACTACCCGTCCTGAAACTCTGCACACGGTTAAAAATGATCCTGTCACCTTGCTTACCTTTCAGTCTCTCCCCAGTGGGGACAGTCGGGAGGAAGGTGGTTTTACAGCTTTAAAACAAAACAAATAAAAACATGGCAAATGTTGAATAGAGATTCTCACTATTTGATGAACTAGAAAACCACAGACCAGCCTCCATTTTGACATTCTAAACAACCTCAATATATTAAAAAGGAAAAGAAAAAAGAAACTCACATGCATGCATATATATGCAGATATGTCTTGGCTGCTCATAAAATATGAATTTTTCTCCAAAACAATATATGTAAATCTGAGGCCAAGAATAATTAGTATCTCTTGCTCTGTCTGCTTTGAATGCTCCAAGCTAGGTTTGCCCACACCTGAACACAGAGCGGGAAACATCTATTCTGGAGATGACAGAGGTCCTTACAATACTGTATCGTGAACACACAGATTTCTGTTTCCTCATGAACTGGAAATGCCTTTGCCCTGCCCAATATGCTGTAATAATAAAGTAAACCCATAGTACAGGTAAACTATTCAAGACATTGGTTTGTTTAATAATGTGCTTCCCACTAGGAGGCAATGAGGCACGCCTTTAATCCCATCACTGGGAAGGCAGTGACAGGTAAGTTCAAGGCCAGCTTGGTCTACTGAGCAAGTTCCAGGACAGCCTCCAAAGTTACAGAGAGAAACCCTTGATAAACCAATAACAATGGTAAAATAATAATAATAGTAATAATATTAATAACAATAATACCAATAATAATAATAATGTTTCCCTCTAAAAACAATCCCCTTTGCTTCTCTGGTTACCTTCATGAGCATTTTCAATATTGTCCTTTGCAGAATTTAAAGCGTCAGATATGGCACATCAGAATGTAATTAGGTTTGTGTGTTGTTGCAAGGGCTCTCCGGGGACTTTTCATCTTATGAAGGGCTGAAACCCAGGACCAGTCACAGACACAGGACAACACAAGTGCGGGAGGGAACTTTATTGGGTGGGCACTTCTCAAACGTTAGTCCAGGAAGCCCACAAGCTGAGAATCTCCTTGTCCTTATGCTGATGTGTTAACTAGATGAGTCCCTCTCTAGAACACGATAAATGCTAAATTGTGAAGGGGTAAAAAAAAAAAAAAAACAGCCCCACAAATATAACTGTCCTTGAGCACCCCTAGTATTTGGAGAATCTCTGGGGAAACTGGAATCTTACGGGCAGTATTTGTGGGTGATCTATTTATTCTGGAGTCCTTGTCCATACAGATTTTGAGCTTCACTCGTTAGAGTGAATTCTGTACATGCATCATGGGTTTGTATTTCACCAGTGCTGACCTATGCAAGAAAGACAGCAGCTGGAGGAAGAGCTGAAGAGTTTCCAGCTCTCCAAACATCCAGCATAGATGCAGGGATTGCAGTTTGCCCTGAACATCTCTTGGAAAGATATTTGATGCAATTAACAACAAAGCGTTTGTGAAAAAAATTAGATAACATTTTATACACTAAATGTAAGCAAATTTCCATGTGATTACATTTGAATGGTAAAATATTTAGACAGCTGCTTCTATGTCCGTAATTCTTGGCTATCGAAAATGAGACTAGGGCCTAGAGAGGATTCAGTTCCCAGCACCTGTGTGGGTTTACTTACAACCACCTCTAACTCCACCTCCAGGGAATTCAGCACCCTCTTCTGGTCACCTCATGTACTTGCACACATGTGTCCACTCACATACACACACACACACACACAATGTTAAAAATCAAGACTAGTTAAACCATTTACTTTCAGAAGATGTAGAGTAACAAAGTAGCCTGCACTTCTGTACTGTACTTGGACTAAAGATTCCTTAAGGGCAGTTCACCTCAGTGTGTGGAATGTATGCCATATCTACACCTAAAGAGAACAGCTTCACATCGACCTACTGTATGGGAGCCCGGAAGAACCACCCACTTAGAGCGCAATGGTTTTGATCTAGAGTGCCATCATTTCCTTCTTGAGTGGAAGGACATCAATGAACAAGAATGAAAGCTGATTCTATATTGTTGGTGGATGGGACAGAAGGTCAGAACTTATTGTCTGACAGGCTTAGTTGGCTTCTCCAGAATTACATGACACTAATCTGTTTACAGGGGTGCTTAATACCCAAATCCTTGAATCACTGTGTAGTTGTTCACTCTTTTCTATAATAGTTATTCCCACCAAGCAATGTATAATAAACAACTACTCTGAGTGAGTGGTGTGGGGGTGGCTGGGGTGTCATGTGAAACAAGCTACTATTAAAAGCGATTGTTTGGCCCAAACTCTACAAAGATAAGGCCTATAGTGGGGTATTGAGAATAAGTTCTCAGGATTGTTTACATAATCTGTTTTCTACTTGTGGCTGCTCAATCAAGGTTTATGTATATTCATTATTTTTTTCAAGTGTAATTCACTTCAAAAGCATAATAAAAGTGCTACCATTTCCCATTCAAGGTAGTGTCAGGGCAAAGAATGAAAACTAAATTAAGGTGTGTGTGTGTGTGTGTGTGTGTGTGTGTGTGTGTGTGTGTGTGTGTGTGTGTGTAAGCCACTGTGAATCCTAGAACAAGTTGGTGTGTTAAGCTGGCATGTCAGCTAGGGGAAAAGCAGTCAATTGTGCCTATAACTTCAGGTATCCCTGCTTTGTGAAGTCAGGAAAATGTGTTAAAGGTGGGTATGCTAAACAAAATAAACCCAAGAACAGACAATAACATTGACATCTTAGGTGAAAACAGCTAACAAACTCGGTGTCGTCAAAGAGAAATCTAATTTTGCAGAAATTCTCAGGCTGACCCAAGATAGAAAGCAGCTTGGCATAAGAGAGGAATGTCATTGCCATTGCCAGGGGCTCTGACACAGCTGCCCTGCAATTTTAAATCAATGTTGGTTAATCCTTGACCTTGAGTTATCCTCTACAGGTTGGAAAGATCATTATCCTGCTGTTAGGTAACAATTACCATCAACATCATTCCCAAAGAAAGTCCTCATATCCCCTGCAGAGAAAAGTCATTCCAATATGTGATTCCTCAATAACACAGGTATATAAATAATAAACTCGCAACAAACTTCACACACCGAACATTTCTTTGGAAATAGTCTTGGTGTTTTTTTTCCAAATATGACTTTAGGTGATTTTTTCCCCTCCCTTTTCATTCATTTGTTTCCAGTGCTTGGACTACAGTCCATGCCTATTGTGCTTTAATTTCAAAAAAGAACCAATTCCTGACATCTCCCACTGTTTGGGTCTTTAGACACCTATTGTGACTATAATTTCTGTAATAGGAAAATGCTTTGCAAAGATATTCGGTGCCCTGAAGTTAGCAGTTTCCAGGCATCCTGGGTGTCTAGAGTCCCGTGGCCAGTGGGTGCTGCTGCAGATTTCTCATTACTGTCCCATCTCCCCCTCCTACAATCTTGTGACCAGCCAGAATTTCTACACTCCGTCCCTCTGCTTGTCATTCTCTCTTTCCCAGCATTAACCTTCATATGCAAAAGACACAACACCTTATCCCAGGAGTTAATAAAGTCATTCTGGGAGCATCTTATATGAAGATGTCCACCTAGTCACCTGCCTGTAGGGGCTAAATGAAGTGAGTTTGGGAACAGAGAAACCATGATTCTGACTAATATCATAACTTCTTTAGCCCAATCTATCTCAATTTTCTCCCATTTTTAGCACTTCTGTCACTGTCCTTCCTTACCCATCTTATAATTTTTCATGTTGTATCTTAACTGGTGTCCTTCATTTGAGATATTTTTGCACATATTACACATTTTTTGCTTGAAGCAACAGTGATTCATTGTCTGTGAGACAGTGGTATCTGCAAAAGAGACTGGAAAGTTAATGACAATTAACAGACTAACATTGGTAAGTTTAACGGAAAAGGGACCACACAGTTCCTGTCTCAATTCTAACATAATGAGAACCATACTGTAGCAAGTCACTTCCTTTGTCTGAACATAAATTACACAAAGAAAAAAACTTATACTGATGTTTAAAAGCCTCTTTAATGCTTCAACCAATTATATTTTTTAACCAAGTGAAGTTTATGATTCCAGTTTATCAAATGCATTTATTGCAAAGAATAAAAAATAGTTAGCTTTTCAAATATGAAACTAAGTATCAACTGAAAATTTGTTTTAATTTTTAGGCAAAGTAATTATGTGTGTAGTCTTTCTATTCTTTTATAAGCTGTTGATTAAAGATGTGCACAAGTATAGATGTGTTACTTATCTTAGAGTCTTGTGTTCTTAAGAAATCTTACAGTGGACTAGAGATTAAAATACTCAATAGATGACCATAAACTCTCTGTAATATCAAAATATGTATAAGCAGAGACTACTCATCTTTGACACAAATATAAATTCTAGGAATTAGGATTGTTTGACCAATATATATAGTTAAGTGTACATGTGTTCATTGTTTTCATGGAAAGTTGTTTTATTGTTGATATATGAGATTTGGGGGGATTTTCTTTGTTTTATTTATTTTTTTTGCCTTTGTTGTTTGAGACAGGGTTTATTGGTATCGTTCTGGCTATCCTGGACCTCAGTTTGTAGACCAGGCTGGTTCAGTTTCACAGAGATCCTTCCACCTGCCTCTGCCTCCCAAGTGCTGGGATTAAAAGGTGTGAGCCACCTCTGCCTGACCAATATATGAGCATTTTTAAGTGATATGTTTAATGTAGAATCTTTGCTATTTCCTGATGACCATTCATTTGTCGTAAATATATAACTGTTGGCTTTTGAAGTTTGTCTGACTTTTGAGCCATTGTTTTATACTACTCTCTTCCTGCATATTTAATCCAGGTTTCTTTTGCTCCTTACCATACGCTACCCACCTCATCCAGCACTTGAAGAAATTCAACCCTCAGTTTAACCACAGCACGAGCATAAATTTTTAAATGGAACTGTGAAGTTATCTCAGGGTATTTCATTTAATTTCCCCATTCTTTAAGGTGAATGCAAGGTCTTTAATGTGTTTCACTCCAGTTACTCAATGCAAATTATGTTGCCAGAAGCAAAGTAAAAGCACTACTTGACAATCAGTCACAGTCTCTAGGCCCAGTAGTTAACGAAGTTATTTTCAATCAGCACAAAGCATAAGCAGCTACCAGAATGTTTATTAAAACTCTGGTGCCCAGGCCCACCTCCATCATTCGGATTCAGTAGTTCTATGATAGCAGGTGTCAAGTGTTTGCACATTGATAGCTGTTGGGGCAACGAGGAGATGGCTCAATTGGTAACACATTTGCCTCACAAACATGAGCACTTGAGCTCAGATCCCTACAACCCACACACAAAAGCTGGACATGTCGACACATGCCTGTAATTCCACTGATGGTGGGGGGCGGGAGTTAGAGACAAGTGAGCTCGGGGCCAGCTAGCCTGGCCTGCTTGAAGTTCCTGTCACAAACAAAAAGATGAGCAGGCCTAAGGAGGGGACACTGGAGACTGTCCTCTAAGCTCTGAACATGTGCTATACATGGACACGCCCAGATTCACACCCTAAATTAGAGTCAACTTCTGAGAAATAGACAACAAAATTAACAAAGGACAGCAATGAAAGCAGCCCTCAGAACATTCTTCCCAGTTCCAAAATAGATACATTTGGGGATGCAGAGTGATACTTCAACTTTTCTAAAAGCTCCCTAGGATGGAAAAACTTAATTTAATAAAGAATGACACAGCCCATAGGTCATTAACTCCAGTGCTGTATTAGGAAGGTGACCAAGAGCTAGTGTGGCCCATTTCCATTATTCACTGAATGTGGAAAAGATTTTTGCCAAGAGCAAAGGAAAAAAAGGCATTATCATTTGTATTCATTGAAGCAGAGTCTTTAGTTGATCCCCCAACAGTTGTGAGTAGACAGTGAGAATTACACATGATTATACCACTTAGGGAAGCTATAGGAAAGAAAGAAATAGATTTATTTTTATTCAGAGTGACTGATTTGCTGTGACAGAAAGCAAGGAACTTTAAAATACAGAGGAGTGCAGGCCCGAGTGTGAGCTCTGTGAGACACGGGGCAGAATGCTAGGTGTCACAACTAAAAATGAGGCTAGCACTACAGCAATTCTGCAAGCTGTGTAGCAAACATTAATCCATTGTCGAAAACTCTTGGCATATATTTTCAATTTGTACAAAAAAGGTACAGCACCCATACCTCATGAATAGCGTACATTTCTGCAAAATTATTGCTCTTTAAAGAAAGGCTGGGGAGCAATAGACACATGCTCCTACAAAGAAAAGCAGTTAGATATCTTTTTGTCAGGGAGGCTCAACGACTGCAGCATGTCAGTCTTCCAAAACTGTGCCGGGAATACTCAAGTAGGCGAGGCTCCACGGGAATTGGACAACAATTTAAAGACAAAGTAATCATCCCAAGTCATTTTCTAAAAACCAGTTTTCATTTCCTAACTGAGCTACAAAAGCCCAGCAGCTATACGCCCTTTGTGCAGCACAGCAAGTGATGCTGTAGATAAATGTCGTAATTTGCACCGAGACCATCTACTGAACCAAGATCATATAAAAACATAGCCAGGGCTGTGCAGTGTTGACATGAGTGAAATATACAGCAGTTCATAGCAGTGGAAACAGGAAGGTGGACTCTCCACTTCACTGTGCCCACGGGATAGAGTTCACAAGGAATATAAAGGACAAAGATAGGGGTACAGGGCCGGGTGATGGTGGTGCATGCCTTTAATTTTAACACTCAGGAGCAGAGGCAGATAGAGCTCTGTGAGTTTGAGGCCAGCCTGATCTACAGAGAAAGATCCAGGGCTACATGGAGAAACACTGTCTCAAAAAAAGGGGGGGAGCAACAGGAAAAGACTCAAAATCAGTAATCCAAATTACAATGATAGAAAATAAAAATAACTATGTCTAATGTAAAGAAAACATAAAGTGGTTAATAATTAAGTTTAATCCGGATTAACCTGGCCCACTTAACTTAAAAATAAAAAGCAGTACACTGTCTCTTCTGACCATATCTGAATAGACAATCCTGGAAAACATCTCTTTAGGTCCATTAATCTCCTCTCTTCTCCCACTCTGTCCTTTCCGATTTCTTCTGTCCTTCGAGTGAGAAAAGAATAGTGGGCTTTCTACTGATTTGTTCTGCCAACCCCTAACTCCTCTGCACAGTTTAATTCTGAGAGAGCAAGGACCAGAAGAAGCTGCCACACCAGTGTACACCTTATTTCCCCATCACCTAGAGGGGATAGCCGGGGTGACACTGAGGAGTTCATATATGACCAAAAACGGTTCCATTGCTTTAGCATCTGTTCCACTCTTTATTTAAAATCAAATACATAATAAACTGCATAACCCAGGTAGCCCGATGATAAGCACCTGGCAGCAGCAAGACTCGGGAGATGGGTATTAACTTGAATTGCAGTGGACCAGCAGATAGGAACATGGCTCCAGATGTCACTGAAGCAGTTGTTAAAATGGAAATACTGCTTTTACTAGGGAGGAAAAATTGAAGACACCAAAAAGGCAGCTAGTAAAAATTACAGGCAGAAACTGAAATGCATGTCATGTTTAACCTGGGCTGGCAGCTGATAAACGCTGATAAACAGAGACTGCTATAACAGAATGTAGAAGAGACGGCAGGATGACTCCGTGTCAAGATAGGAAGCAACTCACAAAGATCAATACCAATCAGAAGCTGATGGCCTATAACCCGCCCTTTATTCTCATGTCTTATCTTAAAGGCTGACACAATTATAGAATTAGTCCATTCATAGGTACATAAACTATTGGGATAGGGGCTGCTCTATTGGGTTTATGGTAATGGAAACTTGTTTCCACTTCTGTCAATAAAATGTGATGCCTAATGAGAATTAATCAGACCAGGGTCTATAATGTTAATCTTTCACATGTTACAACATCAGGACTACAAATTGCAGTAATGGCATACTACACAAGGAAGTTGGTTTGCTGTTAAGAATCCTTGGGCATTAGACAGATAAGTCTGTCTGCCTCAAATAATTTCCATAATTATCACTATGAATAGACTAAAGTGGATGAATCTCATTAGCATCCCAGTGTTTGAAAACCTTTTACACACTTCACACAGCTTTAGTATTTTTCAATGCCAATGATTTTCAGGTATTGTATACACATTAGACATATTCATCTAATAGGTCATGGGGGAGAAGCAAAAGGAGGGCTGGTTTTAGAAGGGACATGATTCAGTGATGCGGGAGATTGCCCTGAATGATTTGATTGTAGATGAGAAAAACAGCTTAAGACTTCTCAGACATTTTCATAGTGTAAGCCCACATGATCCACCAAAATATTTCCTCTCCTAGCCTATGTGTTGGACATATTTTACTCAGATTATAATAAAAGAGGAATAAATATATAAAATAATATCAAGAAACAAGAAATGTGAGTGCCAAGAGTCTTGAAATGGAAAGAAACTTTGTAAATGTAAAGAATATCTTTAGAGTTTGAAAGCTAACTTGACCAGACCTGGGAAACCTCTGGGGTGTCCAGAGGATGGCCTCTGATAGGCAAGCAGTAGTCAGCTAAGCCAGAAGAGTATAGGAAGGGGGCCTTTCATATACATTCCAGCTCCGTGGGGAGCAAGTAGCTGTTTCTCTTTACCATTCTGCAAAGCATGGGATCTGCCAGGCAGTGGTCAGTGTAGTTGCACTGGTAACATGTTCACTATGCAGGCATGAGGACCTGAATCCAGATCCCCAGCCCTGGTTCAAAACCCGTATGTGGCAAAAGCTGAGGGTGGCAGCATAGCTCTGTTACCCCAGCTCTGGAGGGACAGAGGCAGGCAGATCCTGTTGGCACACTAGCCAGCCAGTCTAGAAATGGGGAGAGAACATGAGGTTCAGTGAGAAACTGTCTTAAAAAATAGGGTGGAGAGTAGTGGAGGAAGACAGAGACAGATGGACAGATGGACGGACGGCACACACACTCTCTCTGAAGAGAAGCTGTGTCTGCAGAGACTGAGTGATGAGAACTGCAGTACTGTAGAGAGACTGGAAAGGTCCAGAGGCTATGATTGCCTTATCTTGGGCTAATTCTAGACCTTTGGAACAGCCATTCCTTGTCCATCTCTTGAGACTAATAGATAAAGCCTTTAGAATCTCTTAACTGAGCAGACCACTAGCTTCCACTAACTCAAAAGTTCATTCTTCCATAAGATACCATCTTGAACATATAGAAAAGCTCCTGCTATCTTGCTATAACTGCCTTTCTAATGTAGCTGGCTATGTATTTTAAGCTTTGTCTTGATTATAACTTCCTTCATTCTGTAAAACTATGAAACTGCTTCCACATCAGAACATGGAATTTGGTGTGACCTAAATCTGTGTTCCTAGGCCACAGGCACTCAAAAATCTTTCCAGAATAAACTATGTCTTATTCCTTTAAGGTAAGAGCTGTGGGTTTTGGATTGATAACACACACACACCATACATATGGCACATACATGGAACACAAACACACCACCCACCCACCCACCATATTACTAGGCAAACACATACACCATATACATGGCACACCCAGACACATGACACACCCAGACACACGGCACACACATGGTACACATACCACACACACACACAGAACAGTCTTCATCTATTTTCTAGAAGTGTGTGATGATCTAATCTAAACTGCTGCCAGTCTCGCAGTTTATATAAAGTTTATATAATGGTGTCCCACTAACAACTCTGAACTCTGTGTAGAAATGAAATCTCTAACTTTTTTTTCCAAGACAAATTGAACTTTGTGCATCCTATGAATTAGATTGGGTCATGTTCATGCTAGGTGTATAAGCTGATGACATGACCACTCCAAGGTTTGGTTATGGGGAAGGCTGTTATTGTAGATGTGGGAGAGAACAGCCTGATGCATCTGGAAGAGTCCGGAGCAGAGAAAGTAGTGGACTGAACATGGCCCGCAGACTGGTCCTGGCCATGAGAGAAGTAGGAACAGCGCAGACAGAGAGAGAAGAACATACAGAGAGGGAGAGCAGAGAGCAGCAGAGAGAAGAAAGAGAACATAGCTAAAATAGCAGGGCTATAAGGAGAATGCTTAGCTGCTGCAGGGGAAGCCCCTGAGCTGGGGGAGTTAAGGGTACAGGAGATGGTGAGAAGAGCTAGGATGCTATCCTGGACTCTGGAATGCATCGCAGGTATTTATGATACTGAGTGAGCCTGGAGGCCAGCATGTGCTTTGGTATGCTAATAGGTACCACTGATAGCCATTTGTTCCTTTAGCCTTTTGGAATTGGAGATAAATGGAGTTTCCTTGGGATTGGACACTGAAAACATTTAATTATAGATTACTGCTTACGGCTGAATGCTAACCTACTACTCTATAAAAAGGAAAATGTTTTTCACTTACACATTCCAGAAAGGGCAGTCCAGAAGGCAAGGATAGACTGACCTGCAAAAAAGAAAAAATAGTCCCTGGTACAACATAGGCTAGGCTCTTTTGAACCAAGGGAGAGATTTGCTCAAGTGTCCCTGGTTAAATTTCATACTTTACAGAAAAGAGGCAATTGGGGAGATGGAGAAGACCAATGGGACAGGGAGAAGGAACAAGAAAGGATCATGAGCAGGTTACCATGAGAAAAATACAATGATGTACATGCATGAAATTGCTATAATGAAACCCATTATTTTATATTCTATGTAAAAAAAAAACTAAAACAAACAAATTTTAACAGCATGAAAAAAGAATTCCATAATTTATATAGACTTCTAAGAATTAGCTATGCTGAATTCATACCAGTTCCTATCTTTTGTTTCCTTAAATTTTATTTACTTATTATGTATACAGTGTTCTGTCTACATGCCAGAAGAGGGCACCAGATCTCATTATAGATGGTTGTGAGCCACCATGTGGTTGCTGGGAATTGAACTCAGGACCTCTGGAAGAACAGCTTGTGCTCTTAACCTCTGAGCCATCTATCTCTCCAGCATGCTATCTTTTGTTTATAATTTATTTAGCTCTTAAATAAGCACTGTCTTAAAATAGTTTTAGAGTTGTGTTTAGCTCGTATCTTAGGTTTTACTGTCAGGCAGCTAGTCATTAATTTTCCTTGATGACAGAAACCAGACTTTTACATGTGGAACAAATTGTGGTAATTTGAATTCTTCTCTTGCTTTTGTAAATTTTCAGCCATTATCTTCAGCAGATAATCTCAAAGCAAACAATGTGATAAAAGAGAAAGTTAGTGCCTATGAAGGTGCAAAGTAAGTTAATACAGAAATACTGAATAGCTATTAAATGAAACACTTAGTAGACTATGTATTTCTGCTTCAAAAATTAGTAATAGATTTTTAAAGTGTGACTAATACTAGCTCATTCAAATTGGCACATTTAACTTATCTATAAGAAACAAATAACAAAGCATTTACAAACAGAATTTAGTAGATGCCTTCAGGAAGATGTCATCCATGTTGCTGTTTTTTTAACAGTAAAGTCTTAATATATGGGAGTGGGTATATTTTACTAATAGTACACTTTGCATGGAGAGAGAAAAAGGCTGATCATGGGGCCAAAAGGCAATTTTTCTATTCAACGCCAATTCCTTTAACACTTTTCTTCACAGCCCTTATAGCTGATTCTTCTCTCAACTTCTCCCCATATACCGTCCAGTTCAATCTGACCATGCAAACAGCCAGTACTGTAGATCAGAGGCCAGTGTGTAATCCCCAGACATCATCTTTGCCTTCCTGCTTAATTAGCCAATGTTGACATTAGTACATGGTCCAGTATTATAGTGTTTGCTTTCCTTTGAAGACTTTCGGGGTTAGCATCCTATTATTTCAACTTTTCTTGGGGGAGTGGAATAGGGCAAGGATAAGAAAGAATATTTATCTTTCCCTTGTTCTTTTCAAGTTTTCAAGGTTCTGATATGCTTGATTCTTAAATGTGGATAATCATATGACATTGTAACAAATTGTGGTAATTTGAATTCTTCTCTTGCCTTTGTAAATTTTCAGTCATTATCTTCAGCAGATCATCTCAAAGCAAACAATGTGATAAAAGAGAAAGTTAAAGAGTCAGATGCAATACTTCTGTTACTTAGATGTTATAACAAGTTTTAGTCCACAGTGTTCAGATAGAGTGCCAAAAAGGAAACATAAAAACTACATTGCCTTTGTTTTAATGAGGAACTGTCTACATAATTACATTTCTCTCTTAGTCCATAGCAAACCAGGAAAGAATGTAGAGTACATAACATCCTATGAAGTACCTTTGATAACTGCTGCTGGCTGGGTTTGCTTTGAAAGTTACTTTTGTACATACAAATGAGAAAAGAAATGTTCAGTTCTCGTGTTGTCCTATTACAGAGCAAACAAATTACTCTCAAACTTGTGCGGTGTCACAAGCAGCTGGTGGCTTTGCAAAAGCTACAAGTTGCTGAGCTCATTCCCTGAGGTCTGGGTGATACCCATCCAAGTGTTTACCTAACTCACAGACCTCTAACTGATGCTGATGTTGCTGATACAGAGCCAGCCTCTGAGAACCAAACGATCTCTCTGTTTCCTGCTCTTCTAGAAAAGTAAGTTACAAGCTGATGAGGGCCATCCACAGAATCACGTGGGTGTGAAGAGAAGCCCCTGTTCTCCATCCCAGTAGATTGAAATCTACCTAGTCCTTTCTGCCCACTGTTGGAGCCCAGTTCTCCTCTAAAAACGCATTAGTCATACTCCATCAGATGGAAATTTCTCTCTCCACTAACCCCTCTATTCCAGAATTATCTCCTATATCTATGGATCTAGCATGACGTCACAGAAAAGAGTACAAAGGCCTGAGGTAACTTACTGTGTTGAGCCACAGTTTCTCCAGCATAACCAAGATGATAGTTATCTGCCCTGCCTAGATATAGTGAATGGGTCTGAGGAGATGACCTATGTACAGAACCAAGTACAATACTGAGCCCACAGGAGGCTACATCACCAACTGCATCCATTCTCCTCAAACTTGCAGCCTGTGCATGCTATGGCATTACCACCTTTTCAACCATACTCCATGACTCCTCCCACAAATGCGGAGTGTCTTAGTTAGGGTTTCTATTGCTGTAAACAGATCCCATGACCATGGCAACTCTTATAAAAAAGTGCTTAACTGGGGCTGGTTTACAGTTCAGAGGGTTAGCCCATTATCATCACACCAGGAAGCATGATGGTGGGTAGGCAAACATGGTGTTGGAGAGGTGGCTCAGCGTCCTACCTCTTCCTGGCAGCAGGAAGAGACACTGAGCCACTAGGCCTGGCTTGGGCTTCTGAAACCTCAAAGCCAGCCCCCAACCTCCACTCACACACTCCCTCCAACAAGGCCACACCTACTCCAGCAAGGCCACACCTCCTACTAATGCCACTCCCTATGGCCTATGGGGGCCATTTTCATTCAAACCACCATGCAGAGTGAAAGGATAAACATGTTAGATGGGGTTTTCTGTTTCTCAGAAGATAGAGAAGCAAGGGTTACGACTTTTTGCAACAAGGTAGAGCCCCTGAAGTCAGAGCGACAGAATCTTTGACCATTATCGTCACCTCTGGCCAAACAGCCTTTACTCCAGGTAACCTTGCCATCAAACACAACACAATGCCTGCAACAACAAAGCTTATGACAGCCACCTGACAGCCAAGGACATCACTGAGAAGCAAGCATGACTGCTCACTTCCAAGCCAACTGCTGTCTTATACTATTGCTATGTTCCCTGGGGTGTCGGTAGTACATTTGATTCCCATGAGATCCATGCATAAGCTTGAAATAATCAAAGCAAAAGAAATGTAATATCTTTTTTCATTCATCCCATTAAACGATAACCACAATGATAGTTAGATTCAAATGGTCAGTCCTAGCTAGCTTGGAGACTGTACAGAGTCAGCCCTTTGGAAGCACACATTCTGCATCCCCAGATGAACTCTTGTAAGCAAAGAAATTTTGCATCTGTATCATAAGTGATAAAAGCTGTTTTCTTACCACTATTCCCTAAGCTGTTCACATATATAGTTTATATTGGGTTTGGTGTTAAAAGTCATCTAGAAATGACTTAAGTTATCCAAGAGGATTGCACAGATTATATGCAACTATCAGGGCATATTTTATAGAGAATCTGAATGTCTATAGATATTTGCACATGGGGACAGTCATGGAAACAATCCCCCATGGATACAAAAGATTCTCCTTGCCGCTAGCCACATGTCATCTAGGTACAAAGTCATCTGGGTACTGACTATCCGTGTGGCGTTGGATAAACTGTACTTTTAAATCATCAGAATACTAATGACCAAATCCAATATATATATAAGAATCAGGTGAGTTCACTTTCACATATACCAAGTGAGAATGGGGCATAATATTCCCATCATACTTAGCATTCCTGAAGTTAGTAATGTGTGCCCTTGCATAGCCCCAACGACACAACCTAGGTCTGCCTCTTCCACTCTAGAAGGTCTTCTCAAACTCCTCTTGATGGTCAGTATGTGATTACCAGTTCAACTTGCCAATAGGTGACTACCACATGAAAGAAAGCTATTAAAAACAAATGTGTATGACTGAAGTCCTTGGGAAGAAGGACGATTAAGAAGGCAACGTCCCCTGGCTTTGTTGATAGGACACGCTATAGCGTTCTCCCCCAGTCTTCCGGCACCAGAGGTGATTCAGTCTAGCCTCCACCCCTTCACAAGCACAGACAGCGGTTTCTCCCATACCTTTCTATCAAGGGACAGGCAACCAGGACAGCTCATCTAGCAGGCCAGCTACTTTCGACAGGTGCTCAATCCTCCCATCTCTACTCAAGTTCAAGCTTTGCACTCAGGAAGGAAAACAAGTCTGAGTTTCAATACATACATGATTTAAAAAAAATAATAACTTCCACAGTAGAAACTGAGAATTGATTGATTCGGCTGGGTCTGATTTCGGCTCTTCAGTGCACCAGAAAAACACCCCCTATAAGATAGGCAGGAGAGGAAAGAAACTCCCACAGGTGTTTCCTCTGTGGTGCAAATCTAACAGCCCCTAAAAATTCAATCACAACAACGCCAGAGGCAAGGAAAACGCTGCAACAAAGATGAAAAGGAAGCAAGTTCAGTTAAGCCCACGACTCCCCTGGAGCTGGTTTGATGTAGAGATCTCTGGGAGAGCTCCTCAAATCCTGGTGTGTGAGGGAGGGCTTAGGGAGAATCCAAATGAAGACAGTAAGACACCGTAGCCATCCAGACTGACATTTGTACAGAACACACCCGGGAAATGCCACATCACTCCCAGAAGGTTCCAGGTCTGAATTAATGCATTTGGTTAAACCCCACTCGGGATTAACAGCTACAATACTGGAGATACAATGTGACAAATAACCCTACTTAAAAAAAATCAATCTAAGACATAGTCCCAGTGACAAAAAGCCTGCCAGCTGCTCTTCTTGAGGAGGCTGCAGTTCCCACATGCCACAAAGATCCAACATATGCGAATGAACGATTCTATAGTCATTAAGTAACATGCGTATATGAGGAAAGACAACCTTATTGTGTAACTTTACCCAATATTTATTTTCAGGGTGGGAGTGGTCATAAGAAAACTTATTGCTTCAACCAGAACCTGAATATAAATATGAGTTAGGAGTCTCCAAGGAAACAGAACCAACAGGATGCTTGTAGAAAGACAGTGTAGAGGGGGATGTTTACCATTAAGGAGTTGGATCATTCAGCCATAGCAGCTGGCAAGCCCAAAATTTACAGAGTACTCACATTGGAGACATAAGCAAGAGTCCAGGTTCAGCCTGAAGGCAGTCAGCTAGCAGGACTCCCCTCCTGGAGGTAACCCACCTTAAAGCCTTAAACTCATTGGATGAAGCCAATCTAAGACTTTTTATTAGTCACAGTTGGAGAAACTCCATCTCCCAAACAGGGAGGCGAGGAAGGGAAGGAAAGGGAGAAGAGAGGAGAGGAAGGGCATGGGGGAGGTTGATAAATATATTAACTTCTCAGAGCAGAGATTCTGAAAATGGAGTGCCATGGGCATGGAAAATAGAATTACCTGAGAATGCCTAGAAATGCCGTTTCTCAATCACCACTACCCCCAAATGGTGAACCCATGGGTGAGGCCGAGCAATCTGGTTAATAAGCCCTCCTTATGATCCCACTAAAGGTGAGCAACTCTTAGCAGCTGCCGTGTTACAAGGACGGTGCCATCTGAGAGAACTTCCAACGTGCACATGGAAATAATTGTTTAAACCATGTGTTTTCACTAAACATATGCTGAGTCATTGTTTCCACGTCGGCCTTTGATCCATTTTTCCCCGGTAAGATAGAAATTAAGCCACATTCCTTAGGCTAGACATCATAACAGTATTGCAAAGGCACGTGGCACCTGACTACAGATGTCACGGGGTAAAAGAACCGTGGGTATCCAAGAAAGCTAACTTTTTGAGTACCAGAAGAGGTTGGTTACTGTCTGTCTGCTTGGAGGCCTCAATTAACTTATACAACTGCCATCAACAGGAAAACTAAATTCTAATCATTGAGCTTAGTAAAATTCATTCTGCTCCCTTTAAAAATAAAAGAGCTACACAGAACTTTTGGGTGCCCTCTTTCAAGCAAGAGTCAATTCGGTCCCATGCCTCCAAACACCTAGTTCACCCTCCCAACATTAGCCTTTAAACAGCCAATACACAAGCCAATCCCATCCCCCCTGTTTAGGAAGCTCCAGTATTAGGAACTAAAAGTTCTCATTGGCTGTGGGCTTTTCCAAGCCCCAGTGGATGGTCAGATCTGAGAACAAGGACATAAAGGACCAACTTAGCTAAAGAATTCAGATCACATGAAGCACGCATGCTGGGTGGTGGCTCAGGCACATGCCACTAAACATGGAGCGTGTGTCCAGGAAGCTTGAGTTACTTGTCCCACTCAGTTTTGAGCACATAAAGTGCAAGATGATACTGCATAAGGTACCTGTAGCTAACACGCATAATCATTTAAGTAAATTATGTGTAAAGAATTTTCCTGTGGTCCGTGATAAAAATTATTATTTGTGGAACCTAGTTTTTGTTTTGTTGTTGTTGTTTGGTTTTGGTGGTTTTTCTAGACAGGGTTTCTCTGTAACTTTTGAGGCTGTTCTGGAACTCAATCTGTAGACCAGGCTGGCCTTGAACTCAGAGATCCACATACCTCTGACTCCCAACTGCTGGGATTAAAGGCATGCACCACCACCACCCAGCTTGAAACCTAGTTTTTATATCAGTAATTCAAGAGAAAGATTGTCAGTGAGCCCTTTCCACTGGACTTGAACCTGAATGTCTTCTTGTGACGTTCTGTCAGAGAATGACAACTGTGAGATTAATACATTTGGGCAGGCCTGATGTGAACGAGGTTCCAGAAGTGCTGGTCAGTTGCACTGTTTAACTGTGTCCAGATGGAGTAGAGAGCATTCGCATACCGAGTAATCCTACCAGCAGGCCATCGACTGAAAACTTGGTGTTTGTCAGTTGCCACACAAGCAAGAGTGGCCCCATTCTTGGAAGCTGCGCTCTATCATTTTAAAATAGAGGGACTGTTTGTCACTAGTCTCCTAAAGAATTGAAGACATTTGATGTGAATTTTTTGGTTTTTTTTTTCTTCCTCATCAAATGCAATCTACCAAGACTCCATAGGCTTTTCTTGTATGAAAAAGGCAAGAAGGTAATTTGTTTTTCTAAAATCATGAGATTTTACAGAATCCAAACTATTTTCTTAACATAAGTTTTAATTCCTGAACTGTCAAGTTACCAGGAATACATATTCCATAGGATGTTTGCATTCTCCAGTTAGCAACTGTTTTTTTTTTTTTTTTTATCGGACCCATGGTTTAAATGTCAGCTCATTTAACTAAAATAATATAAGGCCTTGATTTACCCATCTGTGGGGAACTCAAGACAGACAGACAGGTTCATTAAATCTTTTCTGTCTCCAGTATGAAGCAGGAATTTGCCAGATTTCTAACCCCTCACGGATCCCTGACCTCCCCAAATTGAGGGTAAATGCATGAATTTGAGTTAAGAATGCACCAAGTTGCAGTTAACTCAGAATCCAACCATGAAGTCTGGAATGGTCCCCACCCTCCAGTTCTGGGGCGGATAGATCTGTCTAGGGAACACTAAGAGTTTGCGTGGGTGGGTCCCTTCCTTCCAATGTTATTACACATGTCCTGATTTCCATCTTATCCTGGGCATTCTCTCTGGGGCATCCAAAGGCACTATCCACTCATGGTGGACTTGGCAGACAGAACTCGAGTCTGCCCAGGATCAAAGGACAATGTGAGAGCCCTTTCTGATGTTGTGGTTACTTGACACTTCTTCATGCCTTGTCCCCGTGATGAAAGAAACAGAGGTGTCTAATCATGACATGTCTGATCCCATCTATTTCATGAATTTGCATTGGCTTCAGAGTCAGAATCTCATTCAAAACGTCAGTCCTCTCTGCCCTCCTCTGGAAGATGCTTACCGTAAGTGCCTTCCTCTCCGAGGCTTGGTAAAGAAGAAAGTGTGCTGAACTTTGAAAGTGGCCTGCACATGCGCACATGTAGGCACATGTAGAATATTGTTAGTTTTGTGACTGTCCTGTATCGTGGTGCAGAGCAAATGCACATTGTGGGAGTCATAAGGACCTAGTGGTTCTCAACCTGTGGGTCGCAGCCCCTGGAACTCAAATGACCCTTTCACGGGGGTTGCCTAAGACCGTTGGAAAACACAGACATTTCATTTCAGTAGCAAAATTACACTTATGAAGTAGCAACAGGATAGTTTTATGGCTGGAGATCACCACAACATGAGGGAACTGTATGAAAGGACCTCAGCATTAGAAAGGTGGAGAATACTCAGAGGGATGAATTGCTGACCCTGAGCCTCCGTTCCCTCACATGCTAAAGGATGGTGATGACACCTTCTTCATAGGGAAAGAGTAGCTACACGGAGATGACCTGCAGGGGGGCTTTCCACAGGCCCGGACAAGCAGTCAGGTGATTTGTATTCTTCTGTAACTCCTCCGTGAGTCATTGTTTTCTCTAGATTTATCTCTGGAATTCCCCTTGAGGTGATTCGGACTTGTGGCTCATTATTTTCTGTGTACTTCCCCCATCAACACAGAAAGAAACAAAGTTAAATTTAGCATCGTGAGCCATCTTGAGAGGGAAACAGGTTCTTAAGAGAAACCTCTTATGGTTTTGAGAAGAGATGTCACCAAACACAGAGTGGTCTCAATGATGGTAGAGGTAGGACACGGCCACCCACCATGGCTCTTCAGCACCAAGTGGCAGTACCGCAACCGGTACCTCGACCCCTCTCTCCCACTTCCAGACCCAATCCAGTGGCCTGGGGAGCACGAACAGAGCGGCACTCACACTCCCAGAAATGAAAACACTAGCCTTGATTCTGTCTTCTTTGTAGACCGCTGCTATCCAGATTGTGAACCTTATATGGTCCCCTCTATGGATAACACAGACTTTTTTATGCTGAGGTATATCCACCCATGGCTCCTCCCATGGCTCACCCTAAAGTGAGAAAGAGATCTGATTTTCTCTGATAACTTGCACTCAGAGTGGAAATGTTTGCTCTTGTTTAACACACAGTATACACATTGCGTGTTCTTCTTTTCCTTCTTCTCTGGCCACGTACGTAACTATTGTGACCTCCTCCTACAGGCCCCTCCTCCTACAAACGATTGTGTCACTGCCCCAGTCGGGTTCACACTGCCTTCTCACAGGCCTTACGTCCAGAACGGACTGTTCTTCTCAGCTGAAATCCTTTGTGGCTGGCCAAGGCCACTTGCAGGCAGATGTGTGGAAGGGCAGTTCAAGGTGAGCCTTTCTGAACAGGAGGTGGCAGTAGCAACCAAGGATTGAGCACCCTTCCCTAGCCCTGCTGACGGGAGGCACTGGCTGCCAACACTGGGCTTCAGTTTGCCATTCGAAAGCTAACCTGTATAACATGCCTGAGGTCGCCCATCCTCCCTCCAAGAGCAGCTAGGGAAAACCCCCAAAGTGCACAAATTGAAAGCTGAACGAGCAGATGAATGAGCTGTGATGCTGTTACCAGGTCCTTGCTGCTCATCCTTGGATCAGCAGACAGGGTGACAGGAGGACTTGGCATGTTTGGGTTGACTCTAGAGCCAATTCACATTCTCACTGACTCTCACCAAGGAGACTCAGCGCAGCCCTCCTGTAGATTAAGGGGTACTGCATCCCTTTATAAACCAACGAGGGGTCCAAAAAGACATACAAAGATACCTGATTTCAGATCACCTGATGAATTTTACCCTGCTTCTCAAATTTAGTACATACGCACATTTTTTTGGGGGGGGGGAGTCTCTGTTATAAGGCCAGAAGCAGTCGAAGCATGGATCTATTATTTCTCTGATAATTATAATTTCCCCGAGAGTTAAGGCACACAAATTACTTTGTAATAGCTTTAAATTTTTTGCTTCATCTTTAGTCTACAATTATTCACTTACCCATGCTCCTGTCATCTGTTGTCTTGATTTATGAAACCTCTGTTCTCTGAGCTCATTTCTTACCTCTGCCTCCTTTGAAACTTACAGAATGTGGCTGCAAGGTCAAATTTCTCATCATTACAGCATCACACTCTCAGGTGTAATCATCACAGTCTTAATAAGATGGGCAGTTAGTTCCACAATAGTCTATTTAATCCACTAGATAATTGCCCAGCCTTCACTAAAAAGCCCCATTTTATACCTTTGCTCTGAGTCCAGAGTTGCTATGTTCAAACATCTATTGATTTGGCACATGTATTAATTAAAAACTTATTTCTTGCCAAGTATATGATAGATCAACTGCCATGCATGCCAAAGGAATCTATAATTACTTTACCAATTTCACTTGTAGCAAAAACAATGTAACTAAAAAGTTTCCTGGTAACCACCTGATAATTACCACAAGCTTTTCAAAAGTTAAGCAGGATAGAATATAGCTCAGTGGTAGAGGACTTGCTTGTATGAGGCCCTGAGTTCTATGCTTACTACTGAAAAAAATCTGAAATTTATTTAATTATTCCAGAATCAATTTGGTATAAAGGTAGATTTATGAGGCATGCAACTATACAAAAATATTTATGTTCTTAATAAAACAATGGTAGATAATTTTGTTGTAGTCTACTTTTAACCCACAGTGGATTTAATGCACAGTAAAATTTGTCATACCCAAATTCTTATGCCTAAATGGCAAAGAGGTATAGAAATTTCCAGAGCATCCTTATCAGAGTGGAATATCTAATAAGAGCATAAGCTAAAGTCAAGGCTCAGTTTTATTATTTATTTTGCTGCCTTGATCATTTTCTGTACTCATTTGGCTTGAAGGCATAGACATTCCCTGTTGATTATCTCGACTTGGCCCTGGTTTTCTGCTACACATTTTCATTCCTAATATGGTAGCAGGAGAGGGTTTTGTATGAGTTCCAGCAAGTTTCTCTGGGCTTGTGGAATGTGGGGAGGAAAGAATGCTACAGAGATAAAAACATGAACATTTACATTGACAAAGAAAACAAAAGAAAACTAAAAGGAGGATAGTTCCCTTAAAGCTTTCTTCTGGTTCCTTACTCTGGACACGTCCATGGATTAAGATCTCACGTGGGGCTGTGGGAGGAATTAACACTGCTCTTTTATTTTTATTGCCCACAATGTTATGAGCACTGGAAACATTGTGACTGCTTTGCAGAAGGAATTCTAACCAAATGAAGTGCTCATCATCATCAAAGTTGAAATGCTCAAAGTGTCCTCACACCCCGTGCTGCTAATTAGCCACATAACGAAGAAATCTCAGAGAATAAGTCCCCCGCCCCTGAAAGGGAGTAATAGATCATGCTGTCTCCTGACAGCCTACAAATTACACTGTTTGTCTTCATTCTGGAGCTGTGTGAACCAGTGCTAAAGAAATGACTCTGTTGCCTGTCCAGGTATTGACTGTTTTACAGTTCAATAGTTTTTTTTTTCTCTCAAGGTCATAAATTAGTTAAAACAAATACTCTTTTCATAAAAGTTCTTTAAGTAATGCATTCCAGATAAAGAACTCTGTGTTAGCAATGGGTTGCTGATCCCTAAGCTGATCCCTAAATTTATTTACTGAGCACCTCCACACTTTAGTAAACCACATTTGGAGCATCATTCATATTCATTTAATGGATTACTTTTCTAGAATTAAGAATTACAGGACTGGGAAACAGGTTGATGTTAGAAAATTTGCCTAACTCTGTGAGGGACTAGGTTCGGTGTCCAGCACAGACACTTATTTCTTAGCTTGATACAAATTAATGTCATGTGGAAAGAGGGGCTTAATTGAGGAAATACCTCCATCAGATTGGTCTGAGGGGCTTGGCTATCTTTGTGGCATTTTCTTGATTGCTAACTGGTGTGTCTTAGGGTCTCTATTGCTGTGAAGAGACACCATGACCGCTGTCCTAGAACTCACTCTGTAGACCAAGCTGGCCTTGAACTCACAGAGAGCTTCTTGCCTTTGCCTCCTGAGTGCCAGGATTAAAGGTATAGCCTTTGCCTGGCTAACAGGTCAACTCTTATAAAGGAAAACATTTAATTAGGGTGGCAGCTTAAGCAGTTCAGAGGTTTATTCCATTTCCATCATGGCAGGAAGCAAGACATGGTGCTGGAGAAGGAGCCAAGAGTTCTTTCATCTTGACTCACAGGAAACAGGAAGTGGTCTGAGACACTGGGTGTAGCTTGAACATATATGAGACCTTAAAGCCTACCTCCACAATGATACACTTCCTCCAAGGCCACACCCACTCCAACAAAGCCACACCTCCACATAGTACTACTCCCTTTGGGGGCCATTTTCTTTCAAAGCACCACAGTGTGGGAGGGCCCAGCCTGAGCTAAATAAGAAAAATGAGCCTAGAAACAAGACAGTAAGCCGTATTCTCCATGGTCTCTGCTCAAGTTCCTGCCTCCAGGTTCCTGTCTTTAGTTCCTGCCCTGACTTCCCTCAGTGATGAACCATTACCCAAGATGAAATAACCCTTCTCCTCCCCAAGTTGTTTTGGTCATGGTGTTTCATTACAGCATCAGATGAGCAAACTAAGACAAGATATAGATACCCACACTGATGGTATCAACATTTGAGACAATGTGTCTATCTAGGTTACTGCAGCTAGTATCAGAAGCAATTGTTTTATGAAAAAAACCATCTAGAAGTCATAGAAATTCAACATTCTACTATAAATAGATGTGAAAGTGTGTTTTTTATAATGTTCCAGGTATCTGCCTTTCCTGGACAACTAATTTCCTAAGAAGCCATTAAGTGACCTGAGCTACGGTGGTGCTTGGCCTTTAATCCCAACACTTTCCAGGCAGAGGCAAGCAGATTTCTGTGAATCCGAGGCCAGCCTGGTCCACAGAGTTCTAGGACAGCCAGAGCTACACAGAGAAACCCTGTCTCTAAAAAGAAAAAGAAATTAAGGATTTTTCCACCATCCTCAGCATTTGACTCTCACGTCACAGAACTCTGTAGCAGCCATATAAAAAAGAAGAGGGAGGAGGAAGGGTAAGCCTATGCCCTTCACTGAGAGTCCTAAAGGTCCCATTGATATATTCACTTACACCTCAGATTCTGAATAATTTTGATCAGGAGCAAGGAAAGCGTGGGGAGGGTCTCTTTTTTACTCTCGGTGGACAAGATGCTCAACAACAAGCTGGGCACTGAAGCCGAAGGCAAACTGTGTCCTGGAGCATGGAATACAATGTCACCAGCTTACCCTCCCAGATATATTCATGTCTGTCTACTAGAAGTGCCTTTTTGGTTACACACACACACACACACACACACACACACACACACACACACACACACACACACACACAAACTTGCTGTGGAAAGTCTGAAACTGCAAATAATTAGAAAAATTGAAATCACCTTAAAATTTACCACACAGAGATAAGCAATGTTAATTTGGGGGATGTATTTCCAGAATGATGTTCATGCCTATTCATATCTGGAGCCTATAGTATTTTAGCTGCACACTACTGAGAGTATCTTTCTGCTTCAAACACATTTTTTGGCATTGGTTTGGACAGTTTTAGATCGTTTTATATGATCAATCCACAATTTCTTTAGCTGGTACTCTGATGTTGGACACAACTGGGTTTTAACATCTTTTACACAAAAACTTTGGTCAGGTCCTTAGAAAGTAGTTCGCTGGTCAAGGAAGCGGCTGGGCAGGTTAGAGAGGTTGGGTTGGGTTGGGTTGGGTTGAGTTGGGTTTGGTTTGTGGCAAGACATCCTTGTATAACCCAGGCTGGCCTGGAACTCACAATGTAACTCAGGCCAGACTCAAACAGAGCTTCCTAATACCTCAACTTCCCAAGTGCTGGGACTGCAGAAGTCACCACGCCTGCCTAGTAGTAAGCGTATGCAAGGGCTTTGGGAGGCCACGTTCTCCCTGTGAAAGGCAACCGTTGTTTTTGCTGCTCCCCCATATGAGTCTACCACTCTATCCTTTGAGCAGCAGTGAGAGTTGTAGAATTTTGAAAAATCTTTGTCAATTTGAGAGACCAATGAATGAATCTCATTTTCTGTATGTCTTTGATCACTGCTGAAGTGGAGTATTGCTCCCTGACTCTACATTTAGCCTCCTTTATTACTGTAAAAAGATGTAATGGGAGAAAATGGGTCTATGGGCTCAAACTTAAGACCGAGAGGGACGAATGTCTGGCTCTCAAGATAAGCTGTGGATGTGAACATGTGAATGGCAGCTTGAAAGGGGTGTCATCCCTTCTGTTCACAAGGCAGTCAAGAGATGTGCCACCTGACCGCCTCATAAAAGGCAGCTCAACATTTTACTCCATTGTTTAAGCCACTGCCACAATCTTGGCTCATGCTGTTGAGTTTGAAGGACACTGGTTGGGCATGATTTATGGAGGTTCTCCCAGCACAGTTAACTCCCACGAGTCAACTGTCAAATTCTCACCTCATCAGAGCAGCAAGTAAAACTATTCCAATAGGCTCAACTTTACTTCACTCAGTGAGTAAACCACCATCTCTGTCTGTTCAACTGCTTTCATGTCTAATGGGATGTTTCCCCTCCAAATGTATAAGAGCTGAAAACAACGCTGTGCCTTTAACTATCTGGTGATGTGTCATATTTCACCACATTTGAAACCAAGGTGACGTACATTAAGTAGCCAGATCACAACATGCCAGTCAGACAGCTGCGTGTATCGTCTCCTAACGTTTGCTAGGTAGAGAATTTCAAGTGCTCATGCTTCCTGTAAATGAGGCTGATATATTTTCCTGCTTCTGTGTTACATAAATTACTCCACAGTAGTTAATCCTTTGCAGCTTTTAAATTATATTTTCTCATACCCCAGAGCTAAGAGGTAAATCAAGATGTAATCTAGGCAATAGTCTGAATACTATAGGATAATTCCCAATTAGAGTATAAGGGCAAAAATGCAGGTAATTGCAGACAGCTCTGAATGTACACACAAAACTAAGAAAAGCAAAATAAACATCGTCTTCTACTTGAAAATACAAAAAATTAAATATTGAACTACATTACTATTTTTTCTGTAAACCAAATAAATCCTTTCCATACATGTAAAGAAGACAAATGTGCATTTTTGTTTATGATGTGGGCTAGGGTGTTTACTCATAGTACACCCCCACTGAAAATCTAGAAGGAAAGAGCACACGGTCTGTGTGATGTCTCTGGTATCTGCCCCTCCTCCTGATGATCTGCTAGAATCTATTCTACTTCTCTCTGGGAGAAGCTACTTAGAGTCAAACACCATTAAATCAAAGTGCAAAGGAAGGAGAAAATGAATGTGGCTAATTGCATTTTGAGCCACAGTTGGTACCGATTGTTGTGGTAGAAGAATGCCTGAGCATACCAGGAAGGCAAGTAATTGGAGAAGCGGCAATATGGGTGTGTGTGAGGAAGTGACAGCAGATGGAGACTGTGTGTGGGTGTGTGGCTGTTTGGGTGTTGGGTGTGTGGGTGTGGCCGTGCGGGTGTGGCTGTGTGGCTATCTGTGTTGGAAAGGTAGGGATGCACATAGATCCTTATTTGTCTCGATATTGGAAGTTTGAAGCTTTATCTTGAAGGCCAGATCTCCCAGCAGAGTTGCCGAGGCTGCTTGGGAATGTCTGATTCTAGCCATTGCTCCTCCTCCTCCGGAAGCCCTGCACCTGCCACACCTAAACCTGTGTGCCTATCAGCTGATCTTCAGGGTAACAGTAGGAATGCTGCGATAAGGGATAAGGGCGGGTGGAATCTGAGCTGTCCATAAGAGGAATGCAGGAGATAAGTGGAAACACAGGGCAGAGAGGCAGCAAGGAGAAAGCCATGACTCTTTTTTCTTAGTAAGACTAGAAGGAAGGCGGGGATCCCTGAGAATCACATCGGCCATTTCAGAGGAGGCTGGCATGCCATCCCACAGGCAAAACTTCAGGGTCCTCAAACTTAAGTACGTTAGGACATTCCCCTAGTGAGGACACAGTGATGGACCACACTGGCAAGCATCGGGTCTCATGAATGGCCATGGGGCCATCTTTTTTTCAGGCTCTTATTTAAGGCGATTGTATCTAAAGGAGTAGGAAAACTGCCCCCTTAATTTCCCACTTTGTTTCTGTATTTATACAGAATTATCCACTTATTTAAAATTCATTTTTACCTTCTTTGGGGGGGGGTGTTGAGACAGGGTTTCTTCTCTGTGTAGGCCTAGCTGTCCTGGAACTCACTCTATACACCAGACTGGCCTCAAACTCAGAGATCCACATGCCTCTGCCTCCCAGTGCTGGGGATTAGGATCATGTGCCTCCACCACCTGGCTCATTTTCACCTCCTAACAGCAATATGTGTTCTTATAAAAGAAGTGACAGAAAGGTCAAGTTTTTGCACACCCATCGTCAGCCTTTTCATCAGAGATAATTACCATTAAGCTGTCTCATGCAGGTCCTTTAAGAAATCGTATGTGTGTATACATATGTATATACACATGTGTATGTGTGTATATATGTATGTATGTATTACATGTACAACCTATAAGCATTATACTGTTTTACTTCTTTCATGAATCTGTGCTCTGGTGATGACATTATGATGTTGACGTAAGAGTGACCACATAAGGCCAGTGTAGCTGGAAGGACCTTTGAAGAACTGTTGCAAAGTAAACTAACAGGACAATGGAAAAATAAAGTAAAATAGAACAGCAACTGTCCACATCACAGAAGGGGATGCTGGCCAGTACAGAACACACGCACTTTCCTAAGCAAAGGCCCCACCCAATGTTTCCCCTTGGCTTTTCATCTCCACCCGTTGGATGACTACAAGTACATTGTTGCCTGCTACCCCCTGCGTGAGTTCACCAGAGTGTTTTTAGTCATTCGCCACTTTACGCATGAGAACTAATTACAAAATGTCCTGTAAGTGGAAATGCTAAGTAGGAGGAAATGTGAATTCCTAGTGTTGCCAAACCACTCTACCAAAAATGCTGTTTCGATATAATCACTGGAAGAGAAACTTTTAGTTCAGGATTTCCTGGTAGGAAGTGCTGAGCTATGCTGCCACAAACCCAGCCGTACTGGCTTGGGTCTCAGTGTCTACCCATTTGTATCCAGAATTGCGGTCACATGGGCATACTCAGCTTTCCCTGCGCTTCTGAGTGAGCAGTTTGCATTAGTAATGCAGCTGAACTGTGGCATGGCATAGGCCCATCCACACTGAGCCCCTCCACACTGAGACCATCCATACTGAAACCATCCGTACAGACCATCCACACCCATCCACATCCATCCAAATCTTTTAATAAAAATGTAAGCATGGGAGGGAATTAGTAGATACATTATTTTCTTACTAAAAGGGTGGCTGAACTAGAACTAGCCACGTCGATATTTCAGGCCACACACTGTGGGAAGTTCTTTCTGTTTTTTAAAAAAAAGGAACCCAGGACTCAAATTCTATTACATATGTTGTTGATCAAGAGAGCAGATGCAAAGAATGTGCTTTTGAAATGATGAGCACTTCAAAGAAATATAAAAAGGATAGCTTATTTGGGGGGCACTGGGAAAAGCCATGTTTGAAATCCTGAGCAGTCCTAAACAGGAAAAGAGACATGATTCCTGATATGTAAATTGTGAGCTTGAGTCTGCCCTGATATCCAACTGATTTAGTTGGGATTTTACTGCTGAAGAGAGACACCATGACCACAGCAACTCTTATTATCATCCCATCAGGAAGCATAGTGACATGCAGGCAGATACGGTACTGAAGAAGGAGCTTAGAGTGTGCCTGGACCCACAGGCAGCAGGAAGAAAAAGTGAGCCAGAAGCCTGACTAAAGCTCCTGAAACCTCAAAGCCCACCCTCAGTGATATACGTCCTCCAAGACGGCCATACATAACCCAACAAGGTGACACATGCCAATAGTGCCACTCCCCATGGGCCTATGGGGACAATTTTATTCACACTGCCACACCTATATACATATATATTTATATATATTATTTTAATATGTTATTTAATTAATATATGAAATTATTGATTATTTAATATATTAGAATAATATATATATATTAAAAGTATAACAGAAACTTTTAGTGCTCCAAAGGCAGAGGCAAGTAGATCTCTCTGATGGCAAAGCCAGCCTGATTTACATAGGGAACTCTAGGGTAGCCAGAGCTACATAGTGAGAGCCTGTCAGGAAAAAAAAGGACATTTGGAGTTGCATAAAAATGGTAGAATAATGAGCCTTTTCATCCAGCCTTCCTTGCTTCTGTAATTTGTAATTAAACCTGCATCTTCCTCCTAATCGTGTGTTCTCAAACTTTAATCAAAGCATAGGGGTTTGAGAGTCTGGGCTTTGTTTGCTGATTGATTGCTTTTCTTCTTCCAATGACTCGGGTAGATTTGTAAGAGAAATATAAAGGAAATGTGAATGGTCAGGTAATAATGGGCCCTGTTGCCCTGTCTCCCACCTAGACATCCCCACTCCAGTGAGGGCGTACTTCCCAGTGGCCAGCCCCCTTCCCTTCCAACCTTCTTCTTCCTTCATCCACACCACCGTCGGTGGCATTTACCTTATACAAAAGCCTCACTAGGAATTTCTTGTTTAAAAGCTTTAATTGATATCCATGCTGACTTTATGATGAAATTCAGCTTATTCAGGATGCTCTACGATCCCTTCCTGGCAAAGCCAGGCTCTCCCAATGGTACCACTTAGTCCTCTGGAACCTTCTACTCAAGCTGTCATAACATGACAGCATGGCACATGTGGAAGCTCACCCATCTTCCCACATGCCCTCCACAAAACATGGAGAGCATGAACCCACACTCTATAAAGTGGTGTTTCCCGGGCCCTCTTCTCCTAGGGTTCTTGTTCAAATGAATCCAACTCTACTTTTGCAGCCCAGACAGGGCCTGCAGTTCCCCCACTCCAAACAATGTCCTAGGTGATTCTGGAAACACACACTGATAACAAGATTCAGACATTAGTGTCACCAATCTCTTTGAAGAAACTACAGGTGAAGCAAATGTATACAGAGCCTGAAGGACCATCTGATGTAGTGTTCAAGTTGTCTACTAAATTGTCTTTAGCACTGTGATTCTCAGGGTTTTTATTGTCAATGTCCCATATCGCCCATGGAACTTAGTGGGTGGATAAAGAGGAAGCAGCCTGAATTTTGATTCTTTTTCACCCATCTGGAAATCTGTAGACTGGTTCAAAGCCCCGGATAGTACCACCAGTTGTCTTGTGCCCAGAAGGTGGCTTCACCACCCCTCACTGCCCAACTTGGTCATGCTTGTTTATAAAATGCTTGCCTTGTATAAAGAGCAAGGAGCCAGCAGAAGGTTTGGACAGACAGATCTACCTTCAAGATGTTGATTGATCTGAGAGAAAACCAGAGGGAACCAATCTCTGCCCAAGGCTTCCACCATAAGGTCCTCAACAGGGTAATAATGACCAGCAGTAGTTCCCAGCTGATGGCCCTGACACTTGATCAGAGCCTAGTAGATGACATTTATGTAGTAGCGCTTCTCAGGGGTGAAGACATGTTAGAGTCAACAGGAAGCGATCATCATAAAATATGAGAACCTGGGACCATATCTCTCTGTGGAGACAAGGACAAGGGTCAGTGTTTGTTTGTTTGTTTGTTTTTTCAAAATTCCTCAGGAGATTATAATGTGAAAGAGAGCAGATAACTCCATCCATGTCACCAAATGCCCGGGGGCCCCCTACAGGTGCCTCAAAACTCGACGTCTAACACAAGCACTTGCCACTGGCCTCTGCTTTTATTCATTTTGAATAAATAAAACCAACAGCAGATTCCACCTTAATCCCTGCAGTGTGTACTAACAATTTCAGATTTTCAGTGCAGGGGATCTAACTCAGGACATTACACTCCTAATCATTCTTTAAGAATTTTTTTCTAGCCGGGCGGTGGTGGCTCAGGCCTTTAATTCCAGCATTTGGGAGTCAGAGGCAGGCAGATCTCAGTGAGTTTGAGGCCAGCCTGGTCTACAAAGGGTGTTCTAGGACAGCCAGAACTGGTACACAGAGAAACACTGTCTCAAAAACCTAGGAAAAAGATTATTTCCACACTGGACCCCTCACAGAGCTTGTGTTAGGATCCTGGGGAGTTGAGGAAGTAAGGTGTAGTAAGATGGACGTCTGAATTAGACACGGAAAGACGGCTCCAAAGATGCGTAACTGGCTTTCTGTAAGTCCCATTGATCCAGCTTGCTTTCTGCCTCTTCCCACCTGTACCCTGTCCCTATGAATCCACCAGGGATGTGGCAAGCCCACGTCACCAGAAGTAGGGCAGGGGTGATTACATTGGCTACAGGAGCTGAATGTCTGACGCAGACCTGCCAGATAATGGGACTCGATTGCATACGCGAGCAGACCTCTGCAGCATCAGCTATCACGATACCAAATGTGGAAGGTGCTGCGCTGTCTACATGCGGGGACTCATAACTTGCAGCTGATGCTGACTCAGAGTGGCTCGGGTTTTTCAAATGAAATAGCTTGTGCATACAACAATCTGCGTATAATCAGTACCCAGCTACCCAAGTCGGCCAAAGACGACATAAAGAACATGGCAGCATATCCTGCACAGCTGTTTCCCTCTCCTATTCTATCATCAGAGGTGGCTATTACTGGGAACTTGGCACCTGTAATTCCCCAGCCCCGTTTCCCATTTTGGTTGACACATCCATGCATGTTTTATTACATACACATACTGACTTTGGGTTTTTACATGTCTTCAGCTATATATATGGCGCTACACCCTGTGTATCTTGAGGTTTTTTTTCTTTCTTTCTTTCAAACCTTATAAATGGCATCATATGCTAAATCTGCGATTTAACTCTGCAAATTATGGTCTAGAGTTATAGTATAACTTTGTTAATTTTATTGCTACTTAGCATGGATAAATACATTGTTCTGAGGATGGTACTCAGGTTGTTTCCAATTTATGCTGTCATAGAAAATGCAGTAAAGAATAACTGTCTGCAGAAAATGGCATAGGGCATCTGTGGTGGTTACACACCAGTGGATGCTGGGAGGCAGGGTCTGGCGGGAATACACACGCGGGTCTTGTTACACACAGCCGTGCCATGTTGGTATTCTCAAGTTTCTTAAGTCTTTGGTCTATTTTAATTGGCAGTCCGCCCCCTCACCCCAAAAGAAAAACCTGAAGAGGGCAGCAAATCCAGGTAATTGCTGCTTGTCATGCCACATCCAGGCCCCTGGGTACCTCTCTTTGCCTCTTAAAACCTTTGGCCTTCCCTGAGTCAGCTGCTCTGCCACCCACTGTCACCTCTATGGGCTTCTGGCTGTCTCTGGGGCCAGATAAATCTAATGCTATCTGGAAACTTCCCGCCTGCCATTTCATTCCACAGTCCTCACACATTTCTGCCCCACAGGAAGGGAGTGGAACAGAAATGAGCCAGTCTTGAATTAAAATTCTTTTTCTGGTTCAGAGTAGCGTAAAAGAGACATGATGCGAGTGGACAGCCAGGCCTTCCTCCATTCGGAAGCAGTGGCACGGAATCTAATTAGAAGGCATCTCACACCAGCAGAAGCTGCACTTATGTAAATGGGAGGAATGCTGAGGGGTTAGGCAAAGGAACAGGGGTTTGTTTGTCTTCTGTTGAACTGTAGTTACTCTTTTCCTTCTTAGTCACATTGTTTCTGGTTCCCCAAGGGGGAAAAGTGTTCCGTTTTAGCACACCTTCTGGAATTTCTCTCCTTTCTACTAAGGTACTGGAATCTTGTGGCATCCAGATTCCACAGTGGCAAAGCAACCTTCAAAGATGCATTCTCTTCATTTAAAAAGCGGGTGGGGAGGGGGCACAGGTGGAAATGAGAATCTGTTAAGATCGAAGTGATAACTTTCGAGATTACCTGTTCTTACTACCTTCCACAGTGACCCGCCACAGCCACTTACTCAGCCATGAGGACTTTCCCCTCCCTAAAACCAAGTGTAAGATTGCATCCTTATGCAGTAGGTGAATGAATGAACGGATAGTTCAGTGCTGTTCTCGATGTGACAGACAAACAGCCACAAACTGTTTTTCGACCATTACTGTTCTGACTTTTAAAACCCATCCCCACGATGGTATTATGGCAGATCAAAGGTTCTCCAAGTGGAACGTGCCACTTTTCAACAGACAGGAAAGGGAGTGCAGGCTACTGGAGGTGGCTCATTGGTTAAGAGTGCTTGCTGCTCTTGCTGAGGGTCAGAGTTCTGTTGCCAGCACCCACGGGGGGGGGGGCTGGAGAGGGGGGAAACAGCTTCCAACCACCTGTAACTGCAGTTCCAGGGCACCCAACACCCTCATCTGGCCTTTTCCTGCGCCTCTTCCCCAACACATGCATACGAGTACAGACATACACATCGACACAAAAATAAAAACAAATCCTTTTGAAAATATTGCCAGGTGGGTGTTCTGAGGAGGAAAATTTGTTTCAAAGAATGATTTAAAGCAATGGTTCTCAACCTTCCTAATACTGCTACCCTTTAATACAGATCCCCATGTTGTGATGATCCCTAACATTTTGATTTTACTAATGTTATGAATTGTAGCATAATATCTGTGTTTTCTGATGGTCTTGGGCAACCCCTGTGAAAGGGTCATTTGACATCCCCCAAGGGGGTCACGACCCACAGGTTGAGAACCACTGGCTTAAAGACTGCTCTTAAAATCTAGTTTCCTTCATGTCTTGGACTCTCTTATGTACTGATGTTTCTTAAATCTACGAAGCAGAACTCAGAGTAGCAAGATCTCCAAACTGAACACGGTCTTTTTCTCTAAGAATACCCACAGGGTTTACCTCCATAGGCTACACACCTTCAGAAAATGCCAGGCTAGACCCTCTAAGGTCAGCCATGACATGATTCCTAATTACTGAGTTCAGAAATCAAGGAGACCCAAACCAGAGTCTCCTTGACTGGAGATCTGTGATGGACTGTCCCACTTGACATGTTTGGTACACAGAGGGCCTTATAAAAACACTTGAATCCAGGCTATGTTTTGCTTCTTCCAATGTGACTTGCTTTTTCTACCTAAATGCCAGAGGAATGTTTTCAACCAGGGACATGATTCTAGTGATGAACACATGTTATCAGTATTTCCTAAAACATGTTCTTCCAGTCAGGAGATGTGATGATCCTTTAGTGAAATTTCCTCACACGACACTTGTGACTGTCCTCCCTGCTCTAGTCATTAGACCCTCTCCGGAGTCAGTTTTCCTTGTGTGAAGGCCCTTTGAACTCCCATGTGTTGCCTTCTTCTGGTTGCCTTGTGGTTTGGGCTGCTCGTTTGTCAACCATTTTATTTGCAGCCATGTTTGCTGCGTTCCCTTGGAAAATTCCTTCCATCATAGCCGTCTCCTCCGCGTGCTCCTGACTCCGGCAGCCTGCCCATTGTCCCGGCTCATCTTTGAGGTTGTGGCTTTCTGAGTTTCTGTTCTCAGCACATTACTTCACAGTGCAGAGCACTTCAGAGGAATTTCATTTTGTTCTTTGGGTTATGCTTTCTTTAAAAGTTGGGTTTCTGTTATTCTTTTGTTGGCCAGTCTCTTTCTTTTAAGGGCAAACTGCTTCTGTTCGCGTTCATTTGGGAGAGCGGTCTTCGTATGTCTAGATAATCAACACTGGGGAGTCCCACCAGTTCTTGTACATAACTGAATGGCCTGCTAGACCCAGTGGTTCTCAACCTGTGGGTGGAGACTGCTTTCAGAGTCTAATGTGGTTTTTTTTGTTTTTTTTTTTTGCAGCGGTCACCTAACACCATCAGAAAAACATAGATACTTACATTACAATTCACAATGGCAGCAAAATTGCAACTGTAAAATAGCAATGGGTGTCACCACAACAAGAGGGACTGTATTAAAGTGTCGGGACATTAGAAGGGTTGAGAACAACTGATCTATGTCTTCTCTACTCAAATGGCTTCCCCTTGCTTCCATTTCCATTGACTCTAACATATTCCTCCTAAGCTTCGCCTTAAGAAGGAATGTGAGGTATCATCTGGGCTAGATAGAAAGGGAAGGGGATGCTCTACGGAAACCCTGGGGCTTGCTTATCTGAACTAGAAACCCTGAGTCCTTCCAACCCCTATGGGATTAGGTTGATGTATTTGTTGTTGCTTTCTTTGTTGTCTTGTTTATTGTAATGGGAATGACACCCAGGACACCAGGAAATCTGGGCAAATGCTTTATCACTTATCTGCATACTCATCCCTTGGTATTTTGAAGTAAGTTTTAAGCTTCCCCTTCACTCAAGCCATGCCAGTACTTGTAGGGGAATGCTCTGGGGTCATTGTTTTCTGGAGCTGTGTTTTGTTTAGTTTTTCAAATATCCAACAACGTTTTATTGACTCTCCTTTATAAGACACTGGGGATAAGCTATGTTAACAAATAAGACAAATGAGTTCATAGTCAGTGTGGAAACCATACTGACATGGTTTCAGAAAGAAACAGCTCACCCCTGCCTCGGAGCTGATGCACTCACTGTCCTTCAGACAAAAAAAGACAATGAAGAGAGTCACTGGGTTAGCCTCCTCCTCGCTGAGGACAGCGGTGAGATTCAGTCCCCCAGGAAGTATACAAGGGACAAGCAGAAAGACAGAAAGACAAACCCAAAGTTGAAGTACATTGGTTAGGCTATCTCTTAGCTTAACTTCTTGCTCTTTTGTGCACTTCAGCTATGGAGTACTTTGAAGAAGTTAGGTCACCTTGTCCTGTCCCTAAATAGCAAGATGGATTCCTTCATAGCTAAAAAATCATATTTGTTGGAAAAGTTATTGAGTTTCATGATTTCTGGTGTTCATAATTATTCTTGCACAAAGCCACAAGAACTCTCTCTTAAGTTTGTCACTACCTATCCAGGCAGCACAGTTAGAAACAGGAAGAAGGGGTAGCTACCTATTCCTGGGTTTCTACCAGCATGTGGGGCTTTAGATTCATATTAGGAGCCCCAGATACCTAGATCCCTTAGGCCAGTGGTTCTCAACCCTCCTAATGCTGTGTTCCTTTAATACAATTCATCACATACGGTGACCCCTAACCATAAAATTATCTGTCGCTACTTCATAACTGTAATTTTGCCACTGTAATGAACCACAATGTAAATATGCAGGATATCTGTTATGCAATTCCCCAAAAGGGGTCACAACCCATAGTTTGAGAACCAATGTCTGAAGCTTAACCTAAACAGTAAAGGGGACATTTGTATTTTGAGATCCTTTAGTATCAGGTGAAGCATAGCCTGGAAAAGTTCCTCCTGGGAAGCCATTCCTAACTCAGATAACAAAGATACTATTTGCCAAATGCTGTACTCATAAGAAAGTCCAAGTGGCCCCAGCTTATAGGTCCTGTGTCACTGTCAATGTCATTGTCATTTCCCCATTCCAGCCATGGAAGCTGCAGCCAGTTGCCTTGAAAGCTGATTACTGTGAAGATGACAGCCAGTACTGTGATGACCTCTTTAGAGGCATCTCTGTGTCCCCAGAAAAATAAATAACCACAGAGACAGTCTTGAAGACGAATCATGTCCCCTCTCTGAAAAGGTGTCTACAAGCCAATGCCATAGATGTGGACAGTTATGGGGTGTAGACTTGTCCATAATTAGGATCCGTGGGGGTTTTGGTGAAATGGTAGTTTAAGCTTGCAAAAGTAGGTAGTAGAAACACCAGACATGACACTGAGGTGTTTCTCATCCTCCCACAGACTGCCATGTGTGGCCCTCAGCTTAGAGCAGTAACGTGTCTTTCATTTATAGCTTTTTCTCTTGTTCAGCCTCTGCTGGGGGAGGAGTTTTCTGGAGAAGCTGGAGCATGATTGACAGGTGCTTGGTAAGGACTGGTTTTCACAAGCTGGCCAATAATAATTCAAAAGCAAAGGAGGATTGCTCAGTAATCAAAAATCTACGCTCTGTCCTCCCCTTGGTCCCCATTTTTCTATGAAACAAGTTTATGTGACTGTATGCAGACATGGCCTTTTACATTTCTAAGTGTTTTCCTTTTGTCATTGTCCCAGTCTCTATAGAGACGGATGCTTCAGCGAATGCTGTCCTTTTGTTCTTCTGAGACTGTCTCCAGCACTGCTTTACTGGGCACTTGTAAAAATTCCCATGCAAAAGCATAGATCCTGATCGTGTTTAAAGAAGCAGCAAGTAACAGTATAAGCCATGTATTACCAAAATGGGTTACTGACTCCATAATACATTGACTTCCATGCTTTACCTACAATGCCTTAATTATGCTGGTTGCATATGGCCTTTGACTCCTTTATATTATTTCTTAAAAGAGGCATTAAAAATCCCAAGTGCTTTTCCGTGTAATCAGCGCCCATAAATGGTAATTTCTCATAGAACATTGTGCCTACCCTCTTATTCATTTATTCAATAAAGGTTTTTAACCACCACTCTGCAGCAGCCTTCAGATTAAGTACCAAGTTGTGAGTTGTTTGAAGTGTGTTTACATGCAGCACGGCAGGGTAAGAATTAGCCCTTTTGAAAGCAGATTCGGACTCCTAATCACCCAGAATCTTTCTGGACAAGATTCAAAGTCAGGCCTCTGCCTCTGCCCAACAATTCCATGCAATTAATTTGCTCAGCACTCTCTTGGATGGATTTGTCAAGGCAAGCAGAGCTTGATGAAGAGTCTTCCCTCTTTGTCTAGTCCTCACTCCTAGGGATGGCCGTGCCGAGCACTTAGCCCTAGTAACCCTTCCCACCCTGAAGCTAAACTGGGAAGAGTGTGTACAGAGTGTTCTAACCCAACTACACAGTTATTTAAAAAAAGAGAGAGCAAACATTCCTCAGCCTTTCATTAGACAATTTGCTTTACAAATAGGGACAATCTTCTGTGCAATAAGACAGCTTTATTCCTTCTTCAAAAGGAATGTCCCTAGCTGCTAGTGATCCAGCATAAACCATTAACACTATCTGTTTTGGATGCTGTACGGTGGCTTTAATGTAATGTGATAACCTACAGAGCTGCTCCCTCAACCAAAATGCAAAGATAGAGGCAGAGTCACGAAACAGAAGAGTAATGCTTCTGTTCATCACAAGAATTCTCTAGAAAGTCTACTTGAGGATATTAACTCCTTACAATTATCTGGCCAGAAATTTTTATCAAGTTCTAGTTAGTCTATGGCAGTAGCTGCTAAATATTTCTAGTAAGCATCTCAGAGAAGGAGCCATTAGATGAAACGTTTGTTTCCACCAACTCCCATTAGGCATCTTCTCTGTGTCCAGTGAGAAAGCTATTCGTCTGAGGTTTCCAGAGACAACTCAGCCAGGGTGATGCCTCACAAGTCCCAGCAATATTGCTAACCTCCACTCAAAGACATCCGTGTACTACACAAATGCATGGGCAGATACTGTTTTTTGTGGGGAATTATAGGAGGTGGAGCTAAGTTGGAATGAGCAGTCACAGCAATTCCATGAAGAAATGATGTTAAAAATGATCATAATAAGATGTGTTGGGTGGATGCAGAGGAGCAGACAGAGGACCCCCGGAAGATGTGTTCCACATGTCAAGAGAGATGACTGGGGAGCAGAGGAAACAGAACCTGAACAGCCTGCCGGTGTTTATATGTAAAATTTGCTGGAGTGCATACTTGAGCTCCCGCTAAGAAGAGAAGTGGAACAAGGCAGGGCCACCAAGTCAACTCCATCCATGTCCCTGGTTCCTTTGGAAACTCTGTAGGATATGAAAAGTCTAACATAAAACTGGATTCCCTGTACATTAAAATGCTTATTTGTTAAGATAGAAAAATAGAAAATACATAAAACCACAGATTTTTAACTTGGCACTTTCAACCTCTTGCCTTGGTAGTTTTAACCTTATGTTTTACAAATTCTGGATATCATATAGAATTCCATTTCACTAAAACCACTTTAAAGTCTGTGAACTTCCCATGCACGAAAATCACTTTAAGGCAATCATGATTCCCATTATGAGTCAGAAGGGTAGAAAAGGCTGAGGGGAAAAAACAAGTTCAAAGGAAGACAGTCTACCCAGTGACACCCAAGCACAAACCCCGTCTGAATGTCACTGCGTTCATGTTTGATGATATTGCACATCTGTTTGTAGAAGGGGAAAATATGAAAGTTAATGATTTTGGAGTTAGCAAAAAGCTAGCTCTCATTACCCATCCTACTTTTTAGACTCCCTGTGTATACTTTCAAATTCAACTTCTGTTGAGTGAAAGGAGTCTGCCATCTTGGGATTCCTTTACAATTTTTGCTGGATAAATCATTTATAAGGAAATATGGTCTTAGGTTATCTCTTTTACCACAGAAATATATCAACTTAAACTTATTTTCCCAAAGATTTATTGTTGTGGGATTCCTTGACTGCACTCTGACACTCCCAAAACTGCCAATAAAGTTTACTTTGAATCAGAGGTCTGAGCTAGCTACTAGATGACCAAAATTAGCCATAGAGGATTCAGAGGTCTGAGGACAAATAGACACAGGAAGTAGTAGGAGGGTTTTAGAAAGATTCTTGAACCTTTTTTTTTATTAATTTATTTTTTACATTCCAATCACAGTTCCCCCTCCCTTCTCCCCTCCCATTCTCTCCACTCCCCTGCCCCCAACTCTACCTCCTGTCTACTCCTCAGAGAGGGTAAGGCCTCCTCTAGGAAGTCTACTAAGTCTGTCCCATCATGTTGAGGCAGTTCTCCACCCCCACACCGCTGTGTCTAGACTGATCAAGGTGTCTCTCCATACAGAATGGGCTCCACTAAGTCAGTGTGTGCATCAGAGTTAGATCTTGGGCCCACTGCCAGTGGTCTCATTGCCCCAGTTACACCATTGCCATCCTGAGTGAGGTAATCTAAAACCAGAGACAAACACAGTAAGTGCTCACTCATAAGTGGATACCAGACATAAAGCAAAAGATACCCAGCCTACAATCCACACCCCAGAGAAGCTAGAACCCTCTTCCAGAAACAGACGATAGCAGATGCAGAAATCCATTGGGCCAAGCTCCCGGAGTACAGTCAAAGTGAGGGAGGAGTGATAATATGAACAAAGGAGTCAAGACCATGATGGAGAAACCCACAGAAACAGCTGACCCCAGCTAGTGAGAGATCACTGACTCAGGTCTGACAAATGAGGAATCTTGGCCCTTTTTAATTGAGACAGGGGGAGGGGGGAGGGAGGGGGAGGGAGACCACTGGTCGCTTCTCCACTGCTTTGCTAATCATTAGGTTCTTACCCCAGTCTGTGACTTCCGAGTTTTTATTGATAACTAATTAGATAAACGCTTCGATTTCTGTCTTCGCAACTACACAGCCATAGTTTTCTGTACTTCCACATATCCTTGCAGTTCCTGGGTGTTTCTTTTTTTTATTGATTCGTGTGTCGCTCAGAAAAAGCTTTCTTGTTCTCTGCCATGTGCCAGGCTCCACATCAGGCCTGGGAGCATAGGACTGAACATGTCATTCACTGCACCGTAATCCCCACAGCACAGCAGGCAGTGAATGAGTGGGTGACCAAGTGGATGAACCCTGTACCACAAAATACCAAGAAAGCTTGAATTATTTAAACTACCTTAGCCCCAAAGTCATCAAGGTAACAGAATGTATCTGGTTCAAGAGAATGGAAAATGTAAAGCCAGACCCTAGCATCCAATCTTCCAGGCCATCACTACAACCACTTAGTAAGTGATTCTGGAATCTCACCAAGAATTAACCTATTTCATGGGAACTAATTTTTCTTTCTGCATTTTGGTTTTTTTTTTTTGGTTTTTTTTTTTTCTTTTTTGGTTTTTCAAGACAGGGTTTCTCTGTGGCTTTGAAGGCTGTCCTGGAACTCGCTCTGTAGACCAGGCTGGCCTCGAACTCACAGAGATCCGCCTGCCTCTGCCTCCCGAGTGCTGGGATTAAAGGCGTGTGCCACCACCGCCTGGTGCATTTTGGTTTTTTTTTTGTTTTTGTTTTTGTTTTTGTTTTATTTTTTGTTTTCTGAGACAGTAGCCCTGACTATCCTGGAACTCACTCTGTAGACCAGGCTGGCCTGGAATTCAGAGATCTGCCTACCTCTGCCTCCTAAGTGCTGGTATTAAAGTCAGCTCAATTTTTCTAAGTAAGAAATTGAATGACCACCCCCACTCTTATTTCTCAGGCACTAGGCTTCTCATACAATATAAAACCCTAAGATGCAAGTGTGCAAAGAAAGAATCACTACTGTAGCTTTTACTAAGATCTGAAACATTGTATGGTGATTGGTTTTATTCACAAATTTGCATATTGCTCCATGTCATTTCCCTTTATCTGGTATCCAGTACTATACTGAAGCCTTGGCTTATTTTTTCCTTCTCATGAGGAAACTGGAGCATGAAGGTTTAAGTTGCCTCCTCAACAAAAAGAGGCCTAGCCAATTTCAGAGTCATGCAGATTTTTGAAAGAGAACCATATTTAGTCATTGATGAACCAGGCGAAATCTCTCTCTGGAAAAACAGCATCCAGATAAAAACCTCAATAACAGGCCAGCCAGGTGGCAATTCTTTTTAAACAAGACATGCATCATTCATACTGTGAAATCTCAAAGCAGAGTTGGGATATATGAGCTACCAGCAAGACTGCAAATCTTCTGTGTCTGTCTGTGTCCTCATCACATGCTTGAATATTTTGTTTATGTTTATTGTATGTGTACGTTTGTCTGCGTGAGGGTAGCTTCCTCTGAAAGTGAAGTTGCAGACAGTTGTGAGCTGCCATGTGGATGCTATGATTTGAACCTGAGTCCTCTGGAAGAGTAGCCAATGTTCTTTACCACTGAGCCATCTCTCCAGCCCCTATGAATCTTTTTTAGTGTCCTTTTTTCTAATGACGAAACAAAAAACTGCATTGTTCATCATCCCCTTCCAGGCTCATGGACTCTAAAAAGAAAGCAGGTCCCTGAAACATGACTGTTCCCTTTCTGAAGCTGAAGAGCAGGCTCTAGGATCTCATCCACTAGCTAAGTGCACCAACCATTTCCTCGCCCCATGCCCAGATCTGCAGCAAGTTCTAGAACCTTCACAAGCCTTTCCAGATCCTCCCTTCAGCTATCCCAAAGGCATTTCAGTCCATAAACTGCCTACTACATACATGGCAGAGTTTCAGAAGGGGTGTGACTATTTTGAAGCAAGCGCATACAGGAATAGGAAGTTTGTGAGGACTGGTGCTTGTTAATCCATTATAAGAATTTGATGACCAGGCAGTGGTGGCACATGCCTTTAATCCCAGCACTCAGGAGGCAGGGCCAGAAGGATCTCTATAGATGAAATCTCCTTCCCAGCTGGTCCCAAAGCCGTTTGGTCCCAAATAAACACACAGAGGCTTATATTAATTATAAACTGCTTGCCTGATGGCTCAGGCTTCTTATTGGCTAGCTGTCTCTTAATTATTAACCCATTTCTATTAAACTATATATTGCTATGAGGTTGTGACTTATCCGTAATGCTCTGACATGTTTCTCTTTCCATGGCTACATGGTGTCTCCCTGCTCCTTCCCTGTCTTTTCTCTTCCCGGAATTCTCCTAGTCTTCCTGCCTGGCTACTGGCCAATCAGCATTTATTCATTAACTAATAAGAGAAACATATATTCACAGCATACAGAAGGACATCCCCCATCAGATCTCCATGAGTTCAAGGCCAGCCTATTCTATAGAGTGAGTTCCAGGACAGGAAAGGCTATACAAAGAAACACTGTCTTGAAAAACCAAGAAGAATAAGGAAAAAAGAAATAATTAGATGACCCTTGGATAAAAACCTATAACAGCATCAACCCCACTTAGGCATAGGGCGTGTGAGGATGCCTCTGTTCCATTTGTGCTTGTTTGCACTACGTACAAGTAGCATCCATTTGTTACATTGCATATACTTAGAAACATAGCACTATCACAAAGTAACCATATCCCCCATGTATTTTATCAATTGGAAATGTCTAGTCTTTTTCAATGTGGTATCTCACTAAGGGCCTTTCCCTCTGCCATAAAAGACCAAGCCGAAGTCTCCCCCAAATGGGATGTATTCAGCTAGATTTGTTGTCCGATATTTTGTTTTGCTTTCTGAATCATTTTGACCATTTTTCTGCTGGATTTTGTTTGTCATCTCATACAAACAGTTTATCCTTGCTCATTCCACCAAACTTTTTATAGCCATTCAGAAAGCATCAAGTATAATTATTACCTTATCTACTCATGAGAGATTTTCCTGAGTAAGAGAAATAACCTTGAGTTACAGTTGGAAAGCTCATCCATAAAAACTGAACAGGAAAAAAAAAAACCCAGCTCATTCAAACACAATGCACTCCTTCCTCTCCTAGAAGTGGAGCACTATACACACATAGCTCTCTTATTTCACATTACGCACCCCAGCCGTGAAATCTCCTCTGGCTAGCTTCTCTCTCTCTCTCTCTCTCTCTCTCTCTCTCTCTCTCTCTCTCTCTCTCTCTCTCTCTCTCTCTCTCTCTCTCTCTCTCCTCTCTCTTTCCACTTTGTGTCTGTGCATTCCCATGTTATTATTCAGGAAGCTTGAAGTCACATAAAAACCATTAGATGATCCTCAAAATGATAGATGGAATTTGGTGGTTTCCACCACCAGTGTTTAAAAAGAAAATGCCTTCCATTTAATTCAGGATTAGCATTGTGCCTTTGTGCTTTTTGTCTCTTCAAAGCATGCTGCCACCATTAATGAACTAAATCAACCTTTGCTATTTTCCGATCTGTCTCACTAAAATAGGGTTGGTTTTCTCTGTGGTAGTCATTTATACAATGTTGTTTTCTTCTAGTAAGCATTGCACTTAACCAATGTAAATTTATTTTTAAGTTGTATGCTCACTTGGAAAATTTCCCCAGAATATATTTTTAATGTTACAACCTTGCTATAGCATTGCAGGGAGCATTTTAATCTGTACAGTCATTTTAAACTATAGAGACACACCAACTCTCTTATACAGTCTTTTCCAAATGCTTAT